>NC_082708.1:174984486-175600396 GCF_030144855.1 Hypanus sabinus | reverse complement strand
CTCTTCAGTCATCTCAAGACCCACAAGTGAGCAGATCCACCAGTACAAGAGTCATACTCGACTACAAGTGATGTTGGGGAGCGAGTGGGATTGAGAGATTGAGAATCAGAGTGTGTTGAGTGGGGGCAGTGCAACAGAAGTGATCTCCATTTACCAGTTCCCATGGCCTTTGCGCTTGTTCTATCATGCAGTAACATGATATCTATCATGTTTTATTAAGTAGCAAGGTTGCAATAGTCATGGGGGATTTCAATATGCAAGTATACTGGGAAAATTAGGTTGGTGCTGGATTCCAAGAGGAGGAATTTCTGGAAAGCCTATGAGGTAGATTTTTAGAGCAGCTCATGGTTAAGCCCACTAGGGGTTCAGCTATTCTGGGTTGGGTGTTGTGCAATGATCTGGAATAGATTAGAGAGCTTAAAGTAAAAGAATCCTTAGGGGAAAATGATCATAGTGTTACAGAATTCACCCTGAAATTTGGGGAGGAGGAGCTAAAGTAAGATGCACCAATATTACAGTGGAGTAAAGGGAATTACAGAGGCATGAAAGAGGAGTTAGCCAGAAAAAGAACACTGGCAGGAATGATGGCAGAGCAACAATGGCTGAAGTTTCTGGAAGCAATTTTATGCTTCTATCTTAAAACCTTTCAATTTTCCAAAAACCTTCTCCTTAGTAGTGGTAACTTCACAGATTTCATGACCCCTGATATCTGGAACTTTATTTTTACACCTATATATGCATAACACTGTTAACTCTTGATTTACCTGGTTTAAGTTACAGTATGATGTAGTTACAAATAGTGTTTTGTTAACAGCAAAACCAGACTCCAGGTGTGTTTTATTGTTGCTGATACTTTTACAGGGTTGTGTGTACGTGACAAGGATGTGGCTTGGGGTTTGGGATATTTGGAGGCACATGATAAAATAGGCCATAGTCAGCATACTTTCCTTAAGGGAAAATCTTGCCAGAAGGGAGCCTTTTCTGGTTGGCTGCTGGTGACTAGTGGTATTCCACCGGGATCTGCTTTGGGATCAATTCTTTTTATGTTGCGCGTTAATGATTTGGATGATGGAATTGACAGCTTTGTTGCAAAGCTTGCAGACAATATGAAGGCATGTGGAGAGGCAAATAGATATGAGGAGGTAGAGAACTACAGAAGGACCTAGACAGATTAGGAAAATGGGTAAAGGAAAGGAAGGTAGATAGAATACAGTGTCAGGAAGTGTATGGTCATGCACTTTGGTAGAAGAAATGAAGATTACAGATTTGAACAGCTTGTAATATGAAGAGCATTTGATGGGTCTGGGCCTGTATTCACTGGAATTCAGAAGAATGACAGGCAATCTCATTCAAGCTATAGATTGGTGAAAGTCCTTGATAGTGGATATGGAGAGGGTATTTCCTATGATGGGAGAGCCTAAAACCGGAGTACATAGCCTCAGCATAGAGGGGCATCCTTTTAGAATGGAGATGAGGAGGAACTTCTTCAGCCAAAGTATGGTGAATCTGGAATTCTTTACCACAGGAAACTGTAGGGGCAAAGTCTTTATGTATATTTAAGACCAAGGTTGATAATTGTTGATTAGTTGGGGCATGAATGGATATGGGGAGAAGGCAGGAAATGGGGGCTGTGAGGGAAAATTGGATCAGACATGATGAAATGGCAGAGCAGACTTGATGGCCCAAATGGCCTAATTCTGCTCCTAAGTCTTATGGTATCTAGCATTCAACAGACGCCTTTTTTAAACAATATTTCTTTGCTTCAATTCAGAGTTGAAATAAAAATAAATCACAGAATCATAGTCATAGAATCATAGAGCTATACAAAAGGGAAACAGGCCCTTCGGCCCAACTCTTCCATGCTGACTATGTTTCCCGACCAAACTAGTCCCATTTACTTGCATTTGGTCTATATCCCTCTAACCTAGGGATTCCTAAGCCTTGAATCATTACCATTAAGCAAGGGGTCCATGGACCCCCGGTTAGGAATCCCCCTATTCTTTTCCCATCCACATACCTGTACAAAAATGTCCTTTAAACATTGTAACTCTGCCCAATTCTTCTGGCAGCTTGTTTGTTATACACTGTAGAAGTAGCTCCTCACGTCTCCTTCAGATCTTTCCCCTCTAGTTTTGGTCTCCCCTACCCTGCAGAAAATATTGTGGCCATTCACCGGATCTATGCATCTCATAGTTTTATAAACTTATAAGGTCAATACCTCAGCCTTGTATACACCAGGGAAAAAGGTTGAACCTATTCAGCCTGTCCTTAGAGAGGATAGTCACCCATGGTGGATTGTAAAATAAGAAGTGGAGGTGTTCACATTGAACATGGATCAAGCCACCAATCCTTTGAAATCTTTTTTGAACCATTCCAGCGTTGGTATGATGATTCCCTTTCCAGGGCCTGAGAAGCTTATTGTAAACCTCAGTTTTTACAGCAACAGTGTGGCTTTGCCAACGTGTCAGAGTTATTTGTGTAAGGTAATTTTTTAAACTCCTTTGTTACCCAGAAGTATTTCCTCTGTGATGGTGTTGGGGGGGGGGGCACCATTTAAGCAGTAGCAATGGCAATGAACCCTCGTCGCAGACTGCAGATAGGGAAGTAAGCTAGGCTTGGCAGACAGGGAACCCAATACCATCACAGTTTAATGACTTCTTTCCTATAACAGGACAACCAAAACTGATCAGTGCTCTAAACAGTTGTTCTGTAACCAGGTGTCTTCTTAAGACAAAGAAGGAGAATGTGATTGTCTAAATTTTCACTTAACTTGTTTACATCCCATTGCAGATTCTTGATATTATCTTCACAGCTCATTTACCATCCTAGCACTGTGCCATCGGCAGCTTGGATCTGCTCCAGTATGTCTGGTCATTTTACTCAAAAGCAAAACTTTCAAAACAGAGGATCCAATACTTTCAAAGCATTCACCTGGGAAAGCTTGTTAGCAATTACATGCCACTGGACATGTCTTTAATGTCTTTATTAGGCACTTTAATAGGCTTATGGTCTTCTGATGATGTAGCCCATCCTCTTCAAGGTTGGACGTGTTTCTCACTGTAGTGTGGTCTTGGAGATTCTGCAACACTTTGATGGAGGTGTGATTTAATTTTTACTGTTTTGACTGTCATTGTTCTCAGGGTGTTCTTGAGTGACAGAAACTGTGAGAAATGCAAGAATCAATAATATATTTCCAGAAGTCAGGGTTTCTCTTGCAATTTTTGGCATTGTCATTGTGTAGGGAAGGTATGTCTTACAAGCTTAGTTGAGAGTTCTGAGGACACGATAAAGGTGATTAATGAGGCCAGGCAATGGATCTTGTCTGAATCATATCTCATGTTCATAGTCAGTTACTAGTTTAAGAGAGGATAGTCATCCATGGTGGGTTGCAAAATAAGAAGTGGAGATGTTCACATTGAACATGCATACAAATTCTCTTAAGTGTCCACTGTCCTATTCCCATCTCTTCCATGTCCTTGCTGAGGATGAATACCACCAATGGAATTTGAGATTATCCCAAAATTTTCAGATGTAAACTTCGACTGTGTCTGCCATTATCTGTTAACCTTCATACCTCTGTCCTTTATTCCCTTGTTGCCTCCCTACTTTCTATCTCCTATCTCTCTTATTTTGCTATTAATCTGTAAATACTATTTTTGATGAAGGGTCATGGCCAGAAATGACAACTGGTTACTCTTTTTCATGGATATTGCCAAGGCTGCTGAAGTCCTCCTACATTTTGTATGCATTTTGCTTTGGATTTCCAGCATTTGCAGATTTTCCTGTGTTTGTAAACTATATCTTTATTTAGTTTTGATGGTGGCCAAATGGGGAGAAGATTATCTTCTATTGGGTGATAACTCAGTTTTCAGAGTACTTGTGTAACTGACTTGTTTGTTTTCTCCTACTAGTTGCAGATTTCCAACTTTTATCAACGCACCACAGAAAGGTTTCTATCTGCAGGAATCACAGCTGGGTACAGCATCTGCTCTGCCATTGGCCCCAAGAAATTGCAGAGTCATGGACACTGTTATACACATCATAGGAACCAGCCTCCCCTCCATAGACTCTGTTTACACCTCGCTGCCTCAGTACATCAGCCAACATAATCAAAGGCCTCACCCACTCTGCACATTCCCTCTTCTCCCCATCCCATTGGCAAAAGATACAAAAGCCTGAAAGTATGTTGTCATCATCGTGGCTATCCCTCGAGGTCGAGGATGATGGTCTTCATTCTCTTGATCTATTTATGGGTTCTCAAGAGGCTTATAAGTCCAATCTTGGCTTTGAAAGTTCTTCCGCATTCAGCACAGATAGTTCCAGATGGCAGATCGGGCTTTGGTTGTTGCTGCTTCTCTTTCCATTTTCTTCTCTTTTCTTCTAATTCGGCACATCTGTTGGCTTTGAAAATTGCAGTTCCTTCTCTGATGATGGCTTGCTAGACTTTCCTATCCTTGGCATTGGTTTCACAATTGTTGATGTCAATGTTACATTTCTTCATGTTGGCTTTTAAGACATCTTTGAATCTCTTCTGTTATCCGCCTCTTTTACGTTTACCTTCTTTAAGCTTGGATAGAAGATTTGTTTCGGCAGACGTTCATCTTTCATCCGAACAGCATGACCACTCCATCTTAGTTGGTTCTTGATGACGTAGGCTTCAATGCTTGTTGTTTATGCTACATTTAGCATGCTGACATTGGTTCTTCTATCTTCCCAGCTGATACTTAAGATGTTTCGAAACAGCGTTGATAGAACTTTGAGTGCCTTCGGTATGTCATCGGTATGTTGTTCAGGTTACTGATGCATACAGGAGCATTGGGATTACCACTGCTTTGTACACTGTTTTGATCCAGCAATAATGAATATATAATTGTGACAGGTTTTTTATAACAAGTAAAACATTTATTAAACACTGCTAAAAAAAACCCCAAAAGTAAACAAACGACTAACTTAACCGGAAGTCAGCTGCGATACGGCAGCTCGAACAGTCCTTAAAGCGAGAAATGCAAAATCCGTTCTTTAAAATAGTATTGCAAAAAGTCCAAGATGATTTATAGTCAATTAAAGGAGAGACTTTCTTTGAATTAAATCCTCTTTCTCAATGTTACTGCTGATCCCTGCTGAAGTATGCTTTGCAGATGGATTTACAATTGAAGGAAATAAAACGGCTTGAAGGCACTGACCTTTCCTTGGCGAAACTTTGCATCCAACTCTTTCTGCTCTTTTGGCAAAGCAGGAGTCAACACGGACACGTTATGAATTCCTTGTACGAAGACTAAATAAAGGTCGAACCTGCTTCACAGTCGACATCAACTTCCCTCGATCTTTCAGCTTCCCGAACTTCGACGAATCTTCACTCTCCGACTGGATTCTAACTGGCAGTATTGTAGCAAAACTGTTGGCAATAAACTTTGACTTAAGGCAGAAAGTAAAACTCCACTTTAAAATAAACATCGAATACGCAGCAACATGGAGTCACTGGCGAATTCAGCCACAAACTACCCCCCCAAAGGGAGGGGTTCTCCTTTTATACCCTGTTGAAAAAAAACTGTCACATGACCTCTCAGTGGCAGGAAAATGACATCACTCCACCATCACAAGACTATTACCTCATGTCCAGCATAGCCTCAATTACATCACGGTCATGTGATAGGCACAAGATACCCACGGGTACGTAACAACACTAACATTTTGGTGTCTGTTTGGATGTCATGATCATGAAAGACTCTTGTTCGGAGACATCAAAAAGCTGTTCCAGCACATTTAAGATGATGTTGGCTCTCATCATTAAGGTAGACATTGGAGGAGAGGTGACTTCCAAGATACAAAAAGTGGTCCACGTTTTCCAGGGTTATTTTGCCAAGATGAATTGATGGTTCAATCCAATTTGTCTCAGTTGGAGACAGCTGGTAGATTATCTGAGTCTTCTTGGAATTGATGGTGTCCAAGTTTCGTGTATGCATGGTTGAAGGCAGTCAGAATCTGTTGTAGGTGGTTTTCTGAAAGAGCTGCAACACTGTTGTCATCTGCGTATTGGAACTCGATGAGGGAACTTGTGGATGTCTTGTTTTTGGACTTGAGACGGGCAAGATTGAAAAGTCTGCCATCTGTTCTGTAGACAATTTCGATTCCTGGGGGTAGACGGTCCTTGATAATGTAGATGATGGTCGCAATAAAGATGGTGAACAAAGTTGGGACAATCATGCATCCCCGTTTTATTCCTGATCTAACTTGAAAAGGCTCACAGTTACTATTGCTGACCATGACTGTGACAAGCATGCCATTGTGGAGGAGCCTCAGGATTCGAATGTACTTTTCAGGGCATCCATAGGTAGATAGGACTTCCCATAGGAGTTCTCTTGATACTGAGTTAAAGGCTTTGGTGAGGTCAATGAATGTCATGTACAAAGGTTGAAGTTGTTCACAACATTTTTCTTGTAGTTGTCGCATTGCGAAGATCATGTCGATTGCTCTCATGATGGTCTAAAACCGGCTTCTGTTTCCAGAAGGATCTTTCCGGCTAAAGGCTTGAGCTGGTTGTTCATGATGCGGATGAGGATCTTTCCTGCCGTTGCTACAGGGAAAATCCATGATAGTTTCCTCATTCAGATCGATTGCTTTTCCTTTTGTAGATGGTAATGATTACTGAGTTTCTAAAGTCTGCTGGCAGGTCTTCATTTATCCAGATCTTGATGAGAAATTGATGCAGTTGATAATGAAGCAGGTTACCTCTAATTTTGTAGAACTCAGCTGGTATTCCATCTAGTCCAGCGGCCTTGTTTTTTTTTCAAGGTTCTGATAGCTTCCTTGACTTCTTCAAGACAACAGGCTGTTTTGGAATGTTGTTAACCACATTCCTGTCAAATGAGATGGTTTGATTTAGAAGATTTTCAAAGTGCTTCCTCCATCCTTTTGAGGAGGGCTTTACCATGAGTGGAAAGGCCAAAAATAGCTTTAGTTGCTTAGAAAAAGCCTCGAGTGTCATTGGTGTCTGCAAGTTGTTGGATTTCCCAAGCTTTCTTCCTCCACCATTGGTTTTTCAGGTTTCGGGTGCTCTTCCAGACTGCAGCCTTTCATTCCTGATAGCGTTTCCTTTTGGTAGCTGATTGTTGGTCATTTTGTAAAGTAATGAAAGCTTTTCTCTTTTCGTTGATGAGCTGTTGGAGTAGTTTGTCATTATCATCGAACCAATCCTGATGTTTTTCTCGTCTTGATCCCAATTGTATCTTTGCAGATGGTGATGATAGCATTCTTCAATTGATTCCAGTGTTCTACAGATGGTGGGATTTGTTGAGGCAGTTGTTTTTGAAGATTTGTTTGGAACTTCTGTACATGGTTGACATCTTGAAAGATGTCAACATTAAATTTCTTAATAGTGTTCTGATTTTGGTGTTTCCTTTTGGGCCGAATCTTCATTCTCATGATGGACGAGATGAGCCGATGGTCTATCCAGCACTCATCGGCACCAATAACAGCTCTTGTTATCAATACACCTTGTTGGTCCTGAGATCGTATGATGACATAGTTGATGAGGTGCCAGGAGACTTTGTATTTGTTTAATGAGTAATTGATGTTGCACTCCCAGAAGCACACGATACTTCACAAGTCAATCAACTGATTCCGATGGCATGGAGACCACGATGACTGGAGCTGATGGATTTGTTGCACCTTCATCCGCCTTCACAGCCGTTGAGTTTGGAGTAACTTCTTCCACCTGTCCCACCGTTGAGGTCTTGCTTGGATTGTTCTTTGTCAGGGACCTCACCCTCGACCTTACTGCCATGGGTGACCCTACCAGGAGCTTAGCTGCAGACAGCATCGTTCTTGGGATCACAGGACCACACAAGCTTCTCCATCGCGATAAGGTGACAATCCACAGAGAAGCTGAAAGTATGTACTACCAGGCTCAAGGACATCTTCTACCCACTGTTATCCTAGAATGATAAGATGAATTCTCGACTCACAAGGGAGGCTCAGCGT
Source organism: Hypanus sabinus (assembly GCF_030144855.1). NCBI lineage: Eukaryota > Metazoa > Chordata > Chondrichthyes > Myliobatiformes > Dasyatidae > Hypanus > Hypanus sabinus. Next base: position 175,592,416 of record NC_082708.1, on the reverse strand, counting down.
TGAATGCAAAGCTTTGCAGCAGCCATTGATTCCTGCTGCTGTCCATAAGGAATTTGTAGTTTCTCTTCGTCACCACATTTGTTTCTTCTGGTTTCTTTCTACATTCAAAAGACATACAGTTAAGGGTTAGTCTGTAGTGGGCATGCAATGTTGGTGACAGAAGTGTGGTGACACTTGTGGGCAGCCCCAGTACAGTCATCACTATTTGATTTGATGCAAAATGATGCATTTCTCTGTATGTTTTGATGTCTTTATCTTACAATCTACCTGTTTAAGACCTCATTAAATATATTTAAGACACAGATAGACAGATTCTTGCATAGCAAGAGAATTAAAGGTTACAGGGAAATGTCAGGGAGATGGACATGAGTCCATGACCAGATTAACCATGATATTATTGAATATCAATGGGCCAGATAGCTCACATGTGCTCCGATTTCTTATGCTCTTATGTTCTCTGGATGTGGGTTAAATGTGGGTAAATGGAACTAGCTTGGTAGACACCGTGGTTGGCATGTGCGAGCTGGGCTAACAGGCCTATTTCCATGCTGAGTGACTCCATTACTCTGTAAATAACTAATAAAAAGCCACACAAATAGAAGAAGTTGGAAAATTTTACGGGAATATATCAATTATCCACCAAATAGTCATGTTGAGACATAAGTGACCTCACTGCTGTTAATTATATAACTCAGAACAATGACAGTTATGCCTGGAGTCACTTTCCAGAAGAAAGTGTTCAAAGTTCAAAGTTAAAAGCTCAAAGTACGTATAAATCATAGAACCTTGAGATTCGATGGCTTACAGGCAGCCACAAAACAAGAAACCCATTAGAACCCAATGGGCAGACAGAAAAGAAACACACACAATGTATAAACAATAAAAGCAAGCACCAGTATTCAGAACAAAAGTGATTCCATAGAGACGGAGCCCAGCCCAGAGCAGACCATAGCCTCAGCTTCAGTTCATCAAGCAGTGAGGCAAGTCGCCATGGGTAGGACACTTACAACTCTCTTTTAGCCACACCGCAATGTTTCCATGATCAGTATTTGGGATATTGGCCCATGTGGTTGTAACTGATAGCTGATTCTTTGTTAGTCTCTTTTCCAGAGATGGGGAGGTGAACCAAGTCCCTTCTTGTTCGTCATCTGGCAACTGACCCAAGAGGCGCTCACAAGTCAGTCATAGACTTAATAGAAGTCTCCCATTTGTACTAAAAGATAAAGTTTTTATTTCACATATTATATGAATTCGCCAATTATCCCTCTTGATATAAAAACCAGAAGCAATACGAGAGAAGAAACTGAAGAGGGGTTGTTAAGCTGTGGAGAATGGTACCTGAAACAGATTCAGGCAGAAGCAGATTCACTAATAACTTTCAAAGGGAATTCAATAAATCAAAGCTGCTGCAATCCTTCACAACGCTAATCTTTCTGAATCTCACTGAGGCGAAAATGTGTGGGGCTGTGGGGAATGAGCAGGGGAGAAGGTTACATTAAATATCCTGAGGCCTTGGATTTTGATGCAGAGATGAGAATTTGATTCCCATCACAACAGATGGGGAATTTAAATTAAGGTAATTAAGTTAATCTCCAAGAAAAACTAGTCTCAATATTGGTGTCAATTTTGGCATAAATTAGTACAGAAGAATATAACTGAATAAGCCTGAATGAAGCTGTTTGATTGTTGTAACTCACATCTACTTCACAAATGCCTTTACTCCTCCCTCCTTACATGGTCTGACTTCAAAACTTTTGTAGTATGACCAGTTCTTAACAATTCTCAGAAGTGGCTGGAGAACAATTTCAGGGCAATACTTGTGAACTGTGGTTAAGTAGAGAAACATACTGAGAAGTTCTTATGAAGGGGTCACAGAGGTCAATGGGCAGAATGATCATAGGCTGCAAAGTGTGGTTCTATTGTACACCTGAGTCTGAGTACAGGAGCCACAGAATTACAAAGATTTACAACATTAAGACATATTTCAACCCAACTCTTCCAGGTGGACCAACGTACTTATCTGAAATAATCCCATTTGCCAGCTCTTGCTTTATATATCACTAAACCAGGGTTTTCTAACCTGAGGTCCATGAACCTCTTGCTTAATGGTATTGGCACACAACATAAAAAAGGTTGGGAACCCCTGCTTTAAACATCTCCAATCTATGTACGTATCCAAATCTCTTTTATATTTTGTAATTGTTCCCACCTCTCTACCATCTCCTCTGGCATCTTGTTCCATTTACCCACTGATGCACCATCAATAACTCTGAGACGTGGGTTAAGGTCGGCTTTTATTGGCTGGAAGAAAGCACAAGCAGCAAATGACCAGCACGCAACATCCTGAAGACTGAGGAAGGGTCTGTGCCTCCACAGACCCCTCCGGGGTCTGTGGGAGGAGCCACAGGAGCAGTCAGCGGAGGGGGGGGGGGCGTGTCCAGACAAGTATATGTAGTTCACCACACCCACACTTCCCTCTGAGCTTGCATCTACAACTTTCCCCCTTCACTTTCAACCTATGCCTTCTGGTTTCAGATTCCCCTACCTATTGAAAAATACTGCGTCAATTCACCTTATCAATCCCGCTCATGATTTTAAAACTCTGTAAGGTCACCCCTCAGCTTCATTCACACCATGGAAATCTAGTCCCTATAGCTCTTGCCCTCAGATCCCAGAAACATCCTTATGTATCTTTTCTGCACCCTCTCTAGCTCAATCATATCCTTTTTAAAGTATAAAGTACAAAACCACAGATAATACTCTAAATGCACTCTCATCAACTTCTCGTACTGTTGTGACATAACATCTCAACTCTCCTGATTCATATCCCAATTTATTAATTAAGTTACATGAATGCTTGTTCCATTCTTCACCAATTTGCCTTTTAGGAAACCATGTACCTGTACCCTTTGGTTATTTTGTTCTACAACACTTCCCAAGAATCTGCATTTTTACTATGTATGTCCTGCCCTGGGTTGATCCCAAAATGCATTACATCACACTTGTCTGAGTCAAATTCCATTTCCCATTCCTCCATCCACTTTCCCAGTTGATCTATTTAAATCCTGTTGTAACCTCAGACAACCTTCTTCATCAACAAGAGAAAATCTGCAGATGCTGGAAATCCAAGCAACACTCACAAAATGCTGGCAGAACTCAGAAGGCTGGGCAGCATCTATGAAAAAGAGTACAGTTGACGTTTCAAGCTGAGACGCTTCACGTAACCTTCTTCATTGTCCACTATAATCATAACTTTTGGTGTAATTTACAACCATGTTGATTATTAACCTATATTTTCATCCAGATCATTGTAATATTTGATAAACAGTGGACCCAGCTCTGAACACTATGGTTCATTATTAATTACAGGTCCCCAATGCAAAAAATAATCCTCCACTGCCTCCCCTCTCTCCTTTCACTAAGCATTTGTGTATCCATTTGGCTAATACCCCATGGATTCCATGTGATCTAAATTTCCAGACCAATCTATAAAGGCAAAAGACTTGCTAAAATCCATGTCAACAACATCATCTACTCTGTCTTCATAAGCCAAGATTCCCAAATCCTGCCAGTCTTGTTCTTCATTCCAATAGAAACATGCTGCTTGTGAATTTTCCAAATCTCACTTCTAAAAAGATTTATACTTACCAGACATCCCTTTCCTGGCAAATCCCATCAACAGTAGTCTTGCTCTGATGTAGTACTTTAACTTGTGGACCAATCCTGTCTTTTCCTCAAACTACTCAAAACCAGAATCAGGTTTAATATCACCGGCATATGTCATGAAATTTGTTAACTTAGCGGCAGCAGCACAACGCAATACACAATAATGCAGATCAGAAATAAATATGTAAATCAAGTACAGTAAGAATATATGTGTATATTAAATTAAATAAAAACTAGTACAAAAACAGAAATAGTATTTAAAATGGGCATCGGAATTGATGGTTTTGTTGCAAAGTTTGCAGATGATATGAAGATAAGTAAATGGACAGGTAGCTTTGAGGAAGTAGAGAGGCTACTAAAGGATTTAGGTAGGTTAGGAGAATGGGCAAAGAAGTGGCAGATGGAATACAACTTGGGAAGTGTATGGTCATGCACCTTGGTAGAAGAAATTAAAGGGATGACTATATTTTTACTGGAGAGAAAATACAAAAAACTGAGGCAAAGGTACTTGTGCAGGACTTGAAGATTCATTTGCTGGTTGAGTGTATGGTGTGAAAGGTAAATATGATGTTAAATTTCATATCAAGAGGACTAGAATATAAATGCAAAGATGTAATGTTGAGACTTTATAAAGTATTGGTGAAGCCTCACTTGGAGGATTGTGAGCAGTTTTGGGTCCCTTATCTTAGAAAGGATGTGCTGAAACTGGAGACGGTTCAGAGGAGGTTCATAAAATTGATTCCAAAGTGAATGGCTTGTCATATGAAATGTTTTTGAAGGCTCGGGGCCTGTGTTGTCTAGAATTCAGAACAATGAGAGATGACCTCATTGAAACCTATCGAATGGTGAAAGAACCTAACAGAGTTGATGTGGAGAGGATGATTCCTAGAGTGGGAGAGTCCAATAACAGAGAACACAGCCTCAGAATAGAGGAGCATCCTTTTACAGTGGAGACGAGGAGAAATTTCTTTAGCCAGAGTTATGAATCTGTGGAATTCCTTGCCACAGGCAGCTGTGGAGGCAAAGCCTTTATGTATGTATATATATATAATAGATTCTTGATTGGTCAGGGTATGAAGAGATATGGGTGGAAGGCAGAAGATTGGGATTGAGTGGAAAAATGGATCAGCCATGATGAAATGGCGGAGCAGACTCGATGGGCCAGATGGCCTAATTCTGCTCCTATATCATGTGGTCTTATGGTAATACACGTGCTTCTTTCTCCATTATGGAGCAGAACTGTGGAAATATTACAAGTAATATGATCATTTTGCAGAATATTGACTTGCAAGAGGGAGTCTCAAACTGTTTTACGTGTAATTACAACTGTTTTGAGATGTAACTAAAACAGACTTTGAGGGAAAACTCAACAAGTCAGGCAATATCTGTGGGAAGAGGAATAGAGTTTTCAATTCAAGCCTGAGATACACCTGCATGTCCTGCTGAGTGTTTCCAACATTTTCTCTTTTTACCTCAGATTTCCAGCATTCACAGTTCATTTCTTGATTCACATAATAATAAAAAAAGAGCTATGTTTGATTTTCTGTCAATCCTCTTAAAAACTCATCACCTATGTTTTCTGCAATTGTAAATATTAACTTTAAATTGAGAAAACTATCAAATGGACTCCTACACCATTCAGTATCTCCAGGTGAATTATATACAATTGTGATTAAATGTGCATTGATACTCTGGCTCTGTATGTCCATAAACTTGAATGTGAAGTGTTATTAAAAAGTAAGGGCTTTTAAACTGATATTGGATTGGATTAGTAGCATCTTAAGCCATCGCATCAGAGAGAATCGGGTTTAACCAGGTTTAATATCACTGACATTTGTCATGAAATTAGTTGCTTTGCAGCAGCAGTACTTCATAACACATAATAAAAAAGAACTATAAATTATTATACTGTATAAAAATTTAATTAAGTAGGTAATGCAAAAGGAGATATTAAAAAAAAGTGAGGTGGTTTTTATGGGTTCATTGTCCTTTCAGAAATCTGACAGTAGAGGCGAAGAAAATGTACCTGAAATGTTGAGTGTGTATCTTCAGGCTCCTGCACGTCTGATGATAGCAATGAAAAGAGGCCATGACCTGGGTGCTTGGCTCCTTAATGATGGATGCCTCCTTCTTGAGACATTGCCTTTTGAAGATGTTCTTGTTGCTGGGGAGGTTGAGGCTGGCTGAGTTTGCAACTCTCTGCAGCTTTTTCCAACCCTCTGCAGTAGCCCCTCTATACCAGGTGGTGATGCACCCAGATAGAATGGTCCCCACAGTACATTTGTAGCAATTTGTAGGGGTCTTTGGTGATATAACAAGTCTCCTCAAATTCCTAATATAATGTAGCTGCTATCGTGCCTTTGCACCCAGGATGGATCTTCAGAAGTGTTCAACCCCAGGAACTTAAAACTGATCATCCTTTCCACTGCTGATCCCTTGATGATGGCTGGAATGTGTCCCCTCAAATTCCCTTTCTTGAAGTCCACAATTTCTTTGTCTTGCTGAAAATGAGTCCAAGGCTGTTGTGTGACACCACCAAACCACCTCATCTATCTTGCTTCTGTACACGTCTTCATCCCCATCTGAAATTCTGCCAACGATAGTTACGTTATTGGTGAATTTATAGATGGCATTTCAGTTGTGCCTAGCCAGACACTCATGAGTTTAGAGAGAGCAGAGCAGTGGGTTAAAAAGATATTTTTGGGGATGAATGTGCTGTCCAAAACTGTATCTTGGCCTGGTATGGTGACTGCAATGTATGGAACACAAGAGTGGTGAACTTAAGCATTTCCATTGTGAATACTGGTCTCCCGACCATCAAGGAGATCCAGAAGAGGCAATGCCTCAGGCAGACAGCATGATCCAACATTAGGGACTATATCTTCTTCTCTCTGCTGCTATTAGACAAGGAACCTGATGACTCACACTAGCAACTGCTTCTTCCCCACTACCTACATCTTCATGAACTGACCTGAAAAATCTCATTTCTACCTCAGACTATATTTCTCTCAACCTTGGATGGACATTATATTACTTTTGTGCATTGAGTGGTACAAGTCCTGATTGACTTGTGTTAATTTGCTAATGTAATTTATGCTTGCCATCTGTTATGTAGGGTGCTGATGTACAAGGATAATTTTCATGACATTTATACCTTGGCCATGTACACCCATCACAATCAACTTGAAACTGAATTTAAGTTTCTTGTGAAGCAGCACAAAAGCAAAGGCTTTTGAGCTGACATTCAATTGTGATTAGGTTAAGATGAATCAACTCAATCAGAATCAGGTTTGTTATCACTGACATAGGCTGTGAAATTTGTTGTTTTGCAGCAGCATTATACTGCAGTACAGAAAAATTAATATAAATTACAATGAGAATATATCACAAAAGATAAATAATTAGTCCAAAAAGAGAACAAAATAGAGAGGGAGTGTTCATGGGTTCATGGATCATTTAGAAAACTGATGGCAGAGTAGAAGAAGCTGTTCCTAAAATATTGAGTCTGGCTTCAGGCTCCCACACCTCCTTCTTGATGGTAGTACAGAGAACTGAGGGGGGGGGGGTACCCTTCATGATGGATGCTACTTATTGGAGTATTGTATTTTGAGGATGTCCTTGATGATAGGGAGGCTAGTGCCCATGATGAATTTGGCTGAGTTTACAAAACTCTTCAGCTTTTTTCTGATCCTGTGCATTGGCATCTCCATACTAGACAATAATACAACCAGTTAAAATAATCTCCATAGTAAGTATGCAGAAACATACTAGAATCTTTGCTAGCATACCAAACCTCCTCAAACATCTAATGAAATAGAGCTGCTGTCATACTTTCTTCATAACTACCTCAACATATTGAGACCCAGAATAGAGGACACTGAACCCTTGGACACTTCCTCACTACCTGACTTTTTTCTAAATGCATTTTTCTTCTATATTTATTGTACAACTTATCTATTCTAAAAGACAATAGATGCAGGAGTAGGCCATTCAGCCCTTCAAGCCTGCACTACCATTCAATGTGATCATGGCTGATCATCCACAATCAGTACCCCATTCCTACCTTCTCCCCACATCCCTTGACTCCACTATCTCTGAGTCACACCCCTAATGAACCTACAGTCTAGACTAGTCTGGTCATGGCTATGACGTATGGATTCTTATACTGAGTCTTTGGTGGATTCCAGGTGTGCCATCATTAAAGAGAATTGGAAACAATTAAGGAAATTAACAATTGGGACCATGATATTATCAAAGAATATTAGGATCAAGATTGGGAGTTAACAACTGGGACCATGATATCAACATCAATGGAAGACATCCCCATGATCTGATAAAACTTGATGACAACAAGGAAACATCAAGTGCCTGGCTTAGAATTGGAAATCTTTTCCCAGAAACACAGGGCATCCTTGTGGCAATACAGGACCAGGTGGGTAACACATCAATGATCAAATATACATAATAAGAGACATACAAATTGAAGATGATAAATGTGGAAAGTTGCTCTATCTACAAATGGATCCTCAACTTCCTCACCAGAGATGACAGTCTGTGCAGATCAGAAAGAACACCTCTACCTCCCTGATTATCAACACTGGTGCAATTCAAAAATGAGTGTTTAACCTACTGGTCAACTCTCTCTACGCCCATGACTGTGAAGCTAGGCACAGCTCAAAATGCCATCTACCATTTATTGCCGACGACGCGACTGTTGTTGACAGAATCAGAACGTGATGAGAAGGAGACAGGAGTGAGATAGATCAGTTGGCTGAATGGTGTTGCAGTAACTTCTCTCTCTGGCTATCCATCCCATAGGATGATGGTGGTTCCTCAGAAAGGAACAGCGAGTGTGTGAATGGGTTTTAGGTGAGGAGGGGGTTGCACAGGTCCAGACCCACCCTCTCAACATCCCCTCCCGGATCCAGTGGCATGGTGGGGTCCAAGACGGCTGGGGGAAGGTCCTGTTGCAGTGAATGGTCAGGCCAAGCTTCGATGTGAGGAATGCCAATTCTGCACTTCACGGCACGTGTTTGCTAGATGGCCGTTGACCCTACGAGAGGGTTCATCTGCCCTTTGACAGTTCTTGCTTTTCATCCTGCAGGGTGTCTAGCCACCCTCCTCTCCAGGCAAGCCTGGGGGGTGGGGGAGCTAGTTTAGTCGCTGACCACCCGACCGTGCGACAGGTAGTACTGGGTTACGTGGTACCAGTAGCACTCAGACGAGTGACCTGAACAAAGCTTTTTGATTAGTACTTAGGGGATGATGATGCAGTCAACGAACAGCAGGCTGACTTAGGTATTTTTGATATCTAAGTGTCCCAAAGCCAAATGGAGCTATCAGCTATCTGTGGAAGTGAATGTACTGTTTCCCTGAATTCCCAAAATTGCAATCCTACCACCCTGTTGCCAGCTCCCTTTGGCCTTGAATACTATTTTCATGTTGACTTCTGATTCCTTTAGAAATTACAGGATGGGGAGCTGCCACCTGAAGGTCAAATAGGCCCTAACTCTTTTCATGTAGTGTGCTCCTGAACTCTGTCCAGCAGCTCCTTCAGGGATGAGGTTGGGGAGTGAAATGCTTAGACATGAAAGTCTCTGAATGCAAACCATCTTAATGCCCGGAGTCAGTCTGTCCTGGAGTTGGAGACCTGTTTGTGTGTGACTGTGTGGATGGATGGGAGGATGGGAAAGGCTCTTGTTTTGTTGTTGTTGTTGCTATTTGTGCTGTTGTTGAACACTGTGGACATGCTATGCTGGCACTGGAATGTGTGGCGACACTTGTGGGCTGCCCCCAGCAAATCCTTGTGTTGGTTGTTAATGCAAATTATGTATTTCCCTGGATGTATCAACGTACATATTGTGGCGACCCACTTTCTGCGCAGGTGAACCGGCTCACAAATAACCCGTGCGCGGGGAGAGACTTTGGTGATGCACCTCTGACGCCATTTCCGCCTGGAGAGGGCGGGAACTAGGGATTAAAAGCCAGCGCCACGAAGTTTGAATAAACTAGTCTCGAAACGACTTACTGACTGCGTGTCATTGTTTCTAGCTCTGTATGTAGTACATCGCTACAATGTGATAAATAAGTGAATCTTATGGAAGAATTCAACAAGAAAGGGTGGGCAGCTTTAAGTTCCCGGGTGTCAGCATCTCCAAGAATCTGTCCTAGGTCCAAACATGGATTGCACATATTTAAAAAAAGACCATCCCAAGGCATTTTACAGGAGCTCATTTTAAGGGAAATGGATGATAGAAAAATGGAGGCCTATGCAAGAGGGAAAAGTTAGATTGATCTTAGAGTAGGTAAAAAGATTGGTATGATCTTTTTATTAGGTAGAAGGTACAAGAGCCTCATGGCCCACAGCACCGGGTTCAAAAATAGTTACTACCCCACAAACATCAGGCTTCTGAACAAAAGGGGATATCTGCAATCACTTTCCCATCCACTGAGATGTTCCCACAACTAATGATCTCACTTTAAGGACTCTTTATCTTGTTATTTCATGTTCTTGTTATTTATTGCTTCTTATTTATATTTGCATTTATGCAGTTTGTTGTCTTCTGTACTCTGGTAGATCTTTCACTGAGTCAGTTATAGTTACTATTCTATAGATGTATTGAGTATGGCCACGAGAAAATGAATCTCAGGGTTGTATGTGGTGACATACTTTGTTAATAAAATTCACCTTGAACTTTTGAACTTTGACATCGTGGGCTGAAGCACCTGGACTATTCTGTGTTCAAATGAACAAGTTTTGAGATTCTTCTATCTAAGAAGGCAATAGAGCAGTTGGCTAAAAGCCCAGACAGAAAGGTAGGTTTTAACTAACATTTTAATGATGAGGGAGTATGATGCTCCCTCAAGGGGTTATTCCCTTATGGTGAATGCTTGTTTGTGACTTTGGGGAGGCTGATGCACAGGCAGCCACCAAGTGGTCCTTGAGAGATTGGGGTCAGCGTCTATTGGCATGACATCCAAGACAACCGGGGACTCTTTGATGCTGCAGCCTTCCTCCGCCTTGACTGCCATTATGGTGCTTCTAACAGCTTCACCGTTGGAAGTCTTGATTGGATCACCTTTTGTCTGGAACCTCCCTCTTGACCTTATTGCCCAGGGCGACCCTGCCAAGGACTAAGCTGCATACTCCATCTCTCTCGGAATCTCCAGAACTCACTATGACAGGGTGATGATCCTTTATTCTCCCAATAAAATGACAATTAAATTTGGGGCTGCTCTAGTGGATGGAATTGGAGGAGTGCTTGTATCTCAAATACTAAAGCTCAAATGCATTTAAAGGAAAGTATAAAGATGATGCACCTGGCAAGCTTTCCTCTACGCAAAGAGTGGCAAGTGCGTGGAATGAGCTGGCAGAGGTAGTGATGGAAGTAGATATGATAGTGATGTTTAAGAGGCTATTAGTTTAATTTGGCACCATGTTCAGCTCAGACATTGTGCCCTGACTGACCTGTTTCTTTGTGTGTACTGTTCTATGTTCTTATTGGGTTGGAGGAGATTTCAGAGGCAGAAACAGGCTTTCAGCAGGAGGAGGAAAAAGAATCTCATTTTCACAAAGGATGCACGATTTAGCAAAGTGCTAGGAAAGGTGTGAAATAATTTGAAGCTGGATCACGAGAAGAAGAAGCACACAAAACCTTTTAAAGAAGACCTATTAAAAGATTCTTGTGGAGCACCCTACAGAAGAATGAAATATCTTCATTACCATTGACATCAAGTGCCACTCATATCAAAGGAAGCTTGTGAGCATGAAAGGTAAAAGAGATTTTCTATTGAATATGAATAGGAAATCTCTCCCTCTGTATAATAGAAGTTAAAATTACAGCAAAATCTGAAATTGGACAAGCAACTGGATGGGTGCCTGCTGTTTGATGGTTTCACAAGAGGATAAGGGACATGGTGATGTGAATTTTGATTTATATGCCTTTAATAGATTGAGCAAAGGTTGAAAATCTTTAAATAGACCCAAGAGTTTTGACAGCTACATAGGTTTAAACAGTCCAGAGAAGCATTGTTCACTGCTGAATTAGGATGTGAGAAAGAAAGTTTAATTGAGTGGATTGGGAAGATATACATTTGGAGCATATTTAAGGACTTCATTATGATTCAAAAATATTTAATTGGGAAAGTTTTAATTATGTACAATACAGGTCATTAGTCATGACATAAAAATATAAACAATTTATATGCTTATGGCAGAAATTTGTACATACCTAATATGAATCAAAACTTTGCTAATTGGTTATTTCACATAGAGTCATACAACACAGAAACCATTGTCTCCATCCAGGCCATTGTACTCGTCCCACCTACACATACTTTGTCCAAAGCCTTTTATGCCTTGGAGTATCACGTGTTCATAGACGAGACCTCTTCCACCCTGGTCATTCTCTCTTCTCCCCCCCCCCCCCTTCCTTTGGGCTGAAAATACAAAGGATTGAAGATAAGGCTAAAGGACAGTCAGCAGTCTCACCATGGCAGTATGGTTTCCTCTTGGTGACCAGTTTCTTCTCACATCCCAAAGATGTGCGAGTAGCCTACTGTAAAATTTTCATTAGTTTATTCCCGCTTTTCAAATGTATGTATGTTGGCTGGTTAAATTGCTGCTGTACATTTTGTCTAATCAGGTCAGCTGATGGTAGAATTGAGGGTTAGATAATGGGAGTGGCAGGAGGGAAAATTTGTGGGATATGGGATTGTTCTGGAAAGTGACATAGATTTGATGGGTCAAGTAGCCCCCTTCCATGTTTTTAGGCAATATGGAAAAATCTACAACTAGTCAGCAAGCCTATCTTGTACAACATACATGAAATGCTGGATGAACTTAGCAAGTCAGGCAGTAGTATATATGTAATTATTTATTCCAGGCACAGGCCGAAGCGAGATGGCAGGGTCCTGGCCCCATACTGTATTGAGGTGACTAAACCTGATGTTTAGACATCGGTTTAGGTGCTGGGCCAGAAGGAAAAGGTTAGAGAGTCAGAGCCCAAAGCAAGGGATGGGCCAGTTCAGCTCGGTGCTCCACGATGTGTACTTGGCTCTCCGCTGAACTATGCGTCACAGACACTCTTTGTGGACTTCAGAACGCTACCTGCTTGTGGTTATTGTTTACATGATCTGTTTTTCTTTCTCTCTGCACATTGAGTGACAGTCTTTTATTTTAAATGGGTTCTTTTGGGTTTCTTTGTTTTGTGGCTGCTTGTTAGGAGACAAATCTCAAGATTATATAATGTATGCACATTTTGATAATGAATGTACTATGAACTTTAACTATATGTATTAACAGACAGTATACTGTTAATGACAAGACCCTTAACAGTGTTATTGAGCAGAGGGTCCATGTTGGTAATTCCCTGAAAGTAGCTGCACAGGTTGATAGGGTGGTTAAGAATGTGTATGGCATGCTTGGCTTTATTAGTTGAGGTTTTGATTTCAAAAGTCAGGAAGCTATGTTGCAGGTTTATAAAATTAGTTAGGATGCATCTGGAGCATTGTATGCTGTTCTGGTTGCCCCTTTATACTGGCTTTCCAATCCAGTTAAAAGATCTGAATCCAAAACATTGATTGTCTATTTCTTTCCATAGAAGGAAACTGTCAACTGAACAGTTGAGTTCCTGCAGGGTTTTGAGAACACACATTTTATTTTGCTGGACGCAGACGGTGACCCTCTTTAATCCAAATCCCGAGTCTGAATATTATCCAGTCAGAACTAGTTTATGAGGATGTGGAAGCACTTTTGTTCATTTATAATTTAATTAAAGAAGTTCACTCTGTGCCTGCATTGCAATTAATCTGCAGTGATGTGCTCTGTATAATAGAGTCTGTCAAAGTATCTCATTGCATTAGAGAAATTTTATCAATGAAGTCCTGAGCTTCTGTTGACTAGTACAATTATAAGAAATGAGAGGAGACTATCTGGCTCATTGCATTCATGTTGGTCAAAAGTGGTCTTCAGTTTAACTTACTTCCCAGCTCTTGGCAAACAGTAGTGTGGTTTGCTCTTCCAAGTAAGTAATGAAGGTTTCTGTCCCCATCTTATTGCATGGAGTAGCAGGCTCTTTTCACTTTTTGGGTGAAAATTATTCCTCTCCAAAACATTATTAACTCAATGCCACCTAGTTACAAAACTCTGCTAAGGAAAAAGGTTTTACTATTCACATTGCAGAGCCTCTCATACCATAATTAATTCTCCCAACCTTTGACTTAAATAACATTATCTCAGTATGGTCAGCCTTGCATCAGAACTATAATTTTTCCAGTCCCAACAACCATCAGGCTTTTGGACCAAAGGGGATAACTTCAGTCAACTTCATTTGCCCCATTATTGAAATGTTCCCACAATCAATAAATTCACTTTCAAGAACTCTTCATCTCATGTTCTCAATATTTATTGCTTATTTATTATTATTATTATTATATCTTATTTTGCACCTACACAATTTGTTTTCTTTTGCACTCTGGTTGAATGCTCAAAAGTTGGGTGGTCTTTCATTGACTCTGTTATGATTATTACTCTACAGATTTATTCAGTATGCCCACAAGAAAATGAATCTCAGGGCTGTAAATGGTTTCATATATGTACTTTGGTAAAAAATTTATTTTGAACTTTGAACAATAAGTGCTATCACTAAGTTGCTATGACTGACTTGTTAATTTCTGCTTTTACATACTGCAATGTTTCAACTGTATTCAAACAACTTTTCTGAAAGTATTTACAAAGAGGTGCCAGCTCTTCTAAAATATCATTAAGGATAGTTATTGCTACTCGATATTGTGGATTGGTCAAACTATTCAAGCAATAGTTGGTGATCGGATCATTACATTAACTAACTTGGTCTTAGCAATACTGGATCAAAACTTCGTAATTCCTAGTTAAAGTGGTAACAGCAAAATGTCTTGTCAGCCATCTTACGTTGTTTAGTTGTCTAAATGATACAATATCGCATTCTGCAAATTGGCTAGTTCTTCTAACTTACTTTTTTAACCAACAACCTGCTTGACATTGTTTACTCTGTTCGTAGCAGTGTTTCTATATCCTACATAACTAATACTTTCTTTCCATGCGTCATCTAATCCCAAGTCATCTCTGTGTCAAGTAGTATTGCTCAAATACTATATTGCTCATTGAAGAATTCCTGCAGCACCATTATTTTTTTAAGCATAGCATTTGTCCTGTTGGATGTAGGCATCACTATCTTTTGAATATCTAGATTGTTAATGACATAAATTTTTTTTATTGTTTCGACAGTAGTGATAATGTCATGTGCAATTAGTTTCAAAATACCCACAAACAGACTTATAGGAAGCTTTATTTTCCAGTCAAAACTTAAAATAGAAGGTTAACATTTTCTGTACAGATATGTCTGTCACTTCAACAGCAATTAGTGACTGGAAAGTAGATTTCCGCAATTCTTCCATTAACTGTTTTTAAAGCACAAAGCTGATGCACTCAACAAATTGAAATGCAGGATTCTTGTTGTGCCAACTCTCTGGTGTATTACATATTTAGCCATATGTGCATGAATTTCTTGCAGAGAATGTACAGAACAATTAATTTTAATTTCTAAGATAGTATTATCGGTTACCATTTTGACCATATCAGAGTTAGACTTTTTTTACACATCTTCTTCCACTCTTGCTTCTTACATTTTTGGAGTTCTAGTTAACATGCCCAAAATTCTGGGTGCGTAATTTGATAACATCCATTTGAATTCTTCGGTTAAGATGGTGTTTTAAGTAATCTAACTTCCATTCTTCTCCTTTTTTGACTACTGAACTCACCCTCATCTTTCGCTTCCAGACAAATTGTGCATAGAACATCACCAGTAACTTGATATGCGAAGTTATCACCAACTTTTATTTTTTGATTTTGCTGCAAAGTTGTTCTGTATCAACAATTTGCAAAAAGCCATTTGTTCTTCAAAGCATTTAGTTCTTCTGCTTTTCTTTTTGACATCTTTAGGGTACTAATAATAATCATAATTATTATAATTTGAGAATACTGAAAATAATGATATTATAATTGAAAGTTTTAACAAGGTTAGTCAAAGATGTATAATTTTAATAAAATAATCACAGACATGCAAACAATTTTATAGAAATGAATTTTTATCTTGTTCTAACAATTTTTAATTTTAAGAATTCTGGGGTTGAAAGAATAAGCAGCTTGAAGTTCTTTGGTATCCACATCACTCAGGACCTCATGTGGTCTGTACACACCGGCTGTGTGGTGAAAAAGTCACAAGAGCGCCTCTTTCACCTCAGACGGTTGAGGAGGTTTGGTATGGACCCCCAAATTAATGTATATGACAAATAACATTGGACCCAATACAGATCTCTGAGGCACACCACTAGTCACTGGCCTCCAACCTAACAAACAGTTATCCACCACTACTCTCTGACAACTCCCATCCAGCCACTGTTGAATCTGTTTTACTACTTCAATATTAATACCTAACGATTGAACCTTCCTAACTAACCTTCCGTGCGGAACCTTGTCAAAGGCCTTAACTGAAGTCCATATAGACAACATCCACTGCTTTACCCTCGTCAACTTTCCTCATAACCTCTTCAAAAAAGTAAAATAGTCTAAAATAGTATGGAAACAGTTCCTATAGTCCAACTCATCCATGCCAACTGGACTGTCTACCTGAGCTAATCCTGTTTGCCTACATTTGACCCATACCTCTGGGCCATTTCTATCCATGCACCTGTCCAAGTGCTGCCCAACTCTATAGCTCTGCCAGCTCATTCCACGTACCCATCACCTTTTGTGTGAAAAAAGTTGTCCTTCATGTCACCTTTAAATCATTCCCCTCTCATCTTAAACCGATATCCTCAAGTTTTAGACTGCCCTGCCTGGGAAAAAGACAGTGATCATCCATCTTGTCTTTGGCCCTCATGATTTTATATGCCTTCACCTCTTACTCCTGAGCTCCAGGGAAAACAGACCCAGCCTATTCAGCCTTTCCTTACAACTGAAGCCGCAACACTTCCACCATCAGTCCCAGCAATGCCCTTGTGAATCTTTTCACCACCCTTTCCATCTTAGTGACGCCTTTCTGATGGTTAAGTGACTAGAAGTGTGTGCAGTACATCCAGAGTGGTCTCATTAATGACTTGTGCAGTTGTTACATGATATCCCAAAACACAGCCACATTCCATACACTGCTGCCTGTTCCCTGTTCACCTCTGGTCAAGAGCAAGGCTGAGACCTTTGCTAAGAAGAAACTTGGAGCTCAGGGCTGCCTTCATTCAGGGAACCTCTGAATCATTGGCTGTACAGACTTTGGTTCACCTTTCCACCCCAACTGACCAACACAGTCTTAGTGAACTCAAAACAAAAGAAGATGCATGGTATAACCTCCCAAAATTCGTTCATATTTTCTTCTCTTCTCAGTTCCCAACAAGCGAAATGAATGCAAGCCTTGTTTTTGCAAACCCACTAGTAATTGGATGCCTCAGAACAATAGACATTCTTAAGATCTCTGCATCAAATACCAACATCCTTGGTTTCCACCCTGACCTCACAGGGCAGAATGCCAGCACAATATATCTGAGAATAAACATCCAATTTCCTCTAAATCACTCTCCCAAAGGCGAAAGGATAAAAAGAACTCCTGTGTGCCCTGAGCAACCAGCTGCAAAGATATTCTCCATGTTTAGATGCTCAGAAATGGAATGGCTTTTATCTGCTCAGTCAAAGAATAAAAGAAAGACGCTCGAATAAACAGAATTTTCTTGCCCTACATTTAAGAAGGAAGAATCCCAAGCACAGTTTGAGTGGGATTATACCCATGAGCTGGACCAAATAATCAAAGCTTCCGTTTAGCTGTGAGGATATTGAATGGCTTAATTCTCTTCTCAGATCCTCATTTTTTTTTACGGATTCAGGGCTGATAATGATGACGTAAGTGTTTGCCTTTCAAACTTCGTGCCTTTAGTGCTTGGGGAAACAGAATATAGAGCTAGAGGAGTACAGCACAGGAACAGGCCATTTGGTCCACAATGTTGTGTCAAACCAACTAAAAGGCAACTTAAAAACACCTAAAGACTAATCCCTCCTGCCTACACCATGCCTGTATCCCTCCATCTTCCTTACACTCATGCGCCTTTCCAAACATCTCTTAAAAACCTCTAACGTACTTGCCTCTAACACACCATACCAGACAGTGCATTTCAGGCATCCACTTTACTTACCCCTCACATCCCCCCTGAACCTACCCTCCCCCTCAACTTCAATGCATGCCCTCTGGTATTAGATGTTTCAACCCTGGGAAACAGATACTCTCCGTCCACTGTATTGATGCCTCTCAATGATCTTTATAGAAACTCTATCAGATCTCCCCACAGCCTCAGCCACTCTAGAGAAAACAACCCAGCTTTATCCAGCCTCCTGTGTTAGTCCAAGCCCTCTAAACCAGGCAGCATTATGGTAGCCATCTTCTGCACCCTCTCCAAAGCCTCAATATCCTCCCTATGGGGCAACCAGAACTGTATGTAATACTCCAGATGTGGCCTAATCAGAGTTTTACAAAGTTGCAACATAACCCCTTGACTTTTGAACTCAGTGCCTCAACTAATGAAAGCAAGCATTCCATAAGCCTTCTTAACCACCCTATCAACCTGTGTAGCCACTTTCAAGGAGCTATGAAACTGGATCCCATGATCTCTCTGCTCAGCAACACTGTTTAAGTTCTTGCCCTTAACAGTGTACTGACCCCTACCATAGTGTAACACCTTACATTTATCTGGGTTAAACTCCATCTGCCATTTCACTGCCCAAATCTGCAACTGATTTATATTGTGCTGTATTCTTTGACAGTCCTCTGCACCACCTAGAACTCTATCAGTCTTGGTAACATCCACAAACTTACTAATCCACCCACCTACATTTTCATCCATGTCATTTATATTCATCGTAAATACCAGCGATCCCATCACAGATCCCTGCGGAACACCATGAATTACAGACCTCCAAGTTGACTGAGTCCCTTCAACCACTACCCAATGCCAGTTCTGAATCCAAACAGCCAATTCACTGCGGACCCCATGCATCTTAATCTTCTGGGTTAGCCTCCTATAAGAGACTTTGTCAAACACTTTACTAAAGTCCATGTTGACAACATCCACTGCCCTACCCTCATCAAACTCTCTCATCACCTTGTCAAAAAACTAAAATCAAGTTGGTAGGAAACAAGCTGCCCCTCACAATGAGTCTCCTTAATCATGCAAATTCAAAGTCATGTAGTCGGATAACATCAGACTGGACTAAATGGCTATCCTAGTATAAGGGTGACTGAACTAGTTGTGTGGATATGGACCATCAAGCTGCCAGGTACAAGCACCATCTGTCTCGTGCTCCCAACAGTCCAGTGTTAGAAAGTAAAAATAAGAATCAGAATCAGGTTTAATATCACCAGCATCTATTGTGAGATTTGTTGTGGCAGCAGTACAATGCAATACACAATAATAGGAAAAACATGGATTCCAGTCGGTATATATACTGTATATTTATACATTAAATAGTTAAATTAGTTAAATTCAATAAGTAGTGCAAAAATAGAAATTAAAAAAAAAGTAGTGAGATAGTGTTCATGGCTTCATTGTCCATTCAGAAATTGGATGGCAGAAGAGAAGAAGCTGTTCCTGATTCACTGACTGTGTACCTTCTGGCTTCTGTACCTCTTCCCTGGTGGTAACAATGAGAACAGGACATGTCTGAGGTGAGGGGAGTCCTTAATGATGGATACCAACTTTCTGAGGCATTGCTCCTTGAAGATGTTCTGAATACTACAGAGGCTAGTGCTCATGATGAAGCTGACTGTTTACAACTCTATGCAGCTAACTTTCATCCTGTGCAGTAGCCTCACCCACCCCACCCCACTCCAATACCCGATGGTGATGCAGTAGAATGCTTTCCATGGTACATTTATAGAAACTTTTGAGTGGAAAGGATCCACATTCTGCTACCTAATTTTTCCCCATTGGATTTCAATGGATAAAGATGGAAATTATCTGAGTATAGTGTTAGACTTGGCATCCTTACTCACCCTGGAGTTGTTCAAATTGTTTAGGTTATTTAGAGACGGATACTTGAATGAGCCATGATTAGGTTAGTGATACCCCTCATTTAGAAGGATATTTTCATTTGTGGTACATTGTCAACAAATGATCTTTATAATCATTGAATATTAGTCATTGAGTTTAATAATATTTATATTAATGTCATGGTCCAGGTTGGTATTTCCCACATTTTCCCTTTCCTCCCTAATTGGTCCTTAATCCCCAGACTTGATTCCCAATCTTTCCCAATTCCTCTCAATCACCAGCACCTGGTTTCCATTAGCCACCAGAGGATAAGACCCTGACAGCTCCAGTCAGCCCTTGCCAGATTGTTGGTTGACTCTCAGAAAGAGAGGAACCTTGCTCCAAGTCTTCAACCCTGTATCTCTTTGTGAATCAAGCCTCCCTAGTCTTGACTCAGCCTGGTCTTGATTCTGTGCTCGCTACAGAGATCCTGCCTCTGTGTTAGAGTCTTGCACTTGGGTTTGTTTTTTCCCTGCCATGTCTGTGTAATGATTAAGCAGTGTGTTATAAAGGCTGTCCATTCAATATTATCCACTTGAAACCATCAGCTAAAATTGTCATGGTGAAAGATTGTATAATCTTGAGTAGTTTGCTTTAGAACAGAAGTCTGAGAGAAGTTTAAATGAGATGATAAAATTCTTAGGGGCCTGGAATGAGTAAATAGGAAGAGGCCTATTTCAAAGTCAAATTAAATTAATTGTCAATCTATTTATGTTCTATGTCATCATATACACCTTGAGATTAATTTCCTTGTAGGTATTTATAGGAAAATAAAGAAATCCAAAAGAGGGAAAATTGTGCAAATAAAAAAGTAAATAATACTGAGAACCTGAGTAGCAGAGTCCTTGAAAATGAGTGTAGGTTATGGAATCAGATGAGAGTTGAGGAGAGTGAAGCAATCCATTCCTATTTCCTTAACTGAATGCTGATAAAATAGGGAAATAGATTTATACCACCTGATGGGTTAACTTAAGAAATAAGGAAATTCTATTGCATCCAGAGGGTGGTAATTTCTGGAATTCATCACCAAAATGGGTGGTAGAGGCAAAAATCGCCTGCACAGTTTAAAACTACCAGAATGTGCACTTGAACTGCTGTGTTCTGTAGGGTTGAATATTGTGCCGGTAGGTGAGGTTAAACTCTATAGCTGTCTTTTGACTGTCACGGATATGACTGGTTGAAGCATAATTTTTCTAATGTTCCAATTATCTCTCCATCAATATCATTTAAAAATGGATTATTTCTTCACTTACCTCATTTTAACAGCAGTGCTTCCTACTTTACAATGTTGGTGAAATTGTTAGTAATCCCGAGCCTGTATCGACAATACAGAGACAGGTTCAATTCCTGCCAGGAAAGAGAGGAATTTAAATTAAGGGTTATACAGCATAGAAATAGACGATTTAGCAGACCGCGTCCATGCTGAACATCAAGTGCCCATCTATGCTAATCTCATTAACTACAACTTGTTCCTTTGTCTTCTGCACCTTTGCTCTTCAGGTTGTTTAAATTTGGAATTTAAAGAAACTACTAGTCTCAGTAACGGTGACAAAGAATTATTATCTTGAGTGATCTGCTTCAAGGAAGGCTATTTGCTGCCCATACTGAATCTGGGTTATACGTGACTCCAGACCTACAACAATGCAGTTGACTTCTTTCTTCAGAAAAAGCTTGCTTGTTTGTTTGTTTGTTTATCTATCTATCTATCTATCTATCTATCTATCTATCTATCTATCTATCTATTTATTTATTTCCTTTATTTATTGAGCTTCAGTGCGGAACAGGCCGTTCTGGCTCTTTGAGCCACTCCACCCAGCAATCATTTGATTAAATCCTGGCCTAATTACCAGACAACTTACAATGGTGAATTAACCTACCAACAGGTAGGAAACCGGAGCACCTGGATGAAACCCACTTTGCCATGGGGAAAACGTACTTACAGGCAGCAGCAGAACTGCATCTGGGCTGCCCATACTATACCACTCCTTGTGTAAAAAAAAACTAACTTCTGGTATTTCCCCCTATATATTCCTTCATTTACCTTAAATTATTACCCAGAAATTAGCCAATTTCTGCCCTGAGAAAAAGGTGCTGGCTGCCTGCTCTATCAATGCCTCCCACTTTCTTCCCACATGCCCAGCATCTCCCCTTCCCCAAATCCTATCACCCATGTTATACTCTGGTCAATTTACAATCATCAGTTAATCATAAGAACATAAGATAAAAGGAAGGATTTATGCTATTTGGCCCATTGAGTCTTCTTCACCATTCCATCATGGCTGATTTATTATCCCTTCTAACCCCATTCTCCTGCATCTGCTTATAATCTTTAACATCCTTACTAATCAAGAGCCTATGAGCATTTCCTTTAAATATACCCAATAATTTTGCATCCATAGCTGTCTGTGGCAATAATTTCCACAGATTCACCACCCTCTGGCTATAGAAATTCCTCCTCATCCCTTTTCTAAAGGGATGTCCTTGTATTCTAAGGTTAAACTCTGGTCCTTATCTCCAGAACTTTACAAAATGCCCTCTCCACATCCACGTTATCTAGGCCTTTCGATATTCGATAAGTTTCAATGAGATCCCCTCATTCTTCTAAACTCCAGTGAGTACAGGCTCAGAGCCATTAAATGGTCCTCGTAATTTAACCCTTTTATTCCAATCAACCTTTATGTTTTTAGGATGAGGGAGGAAACTGACGGTCATGGTCACTGTCACATCAGATGTGAGGATTGAACCTGGGCCACAGACCTGTGAGCTAGCATTCCTACCAGCTACAGCACTGCACCACCCTCTTCACTAATTTCTGAAATGACACAGCAAAACCACTGTGCTTAAAAATAGACACATTAGTTCAAGATAGTTACTCTGCTTATCATCATCTGACTTCACGGAAAGAAAAGTGTGGGCCAATGTTGATATCCAGCAAGCTCACCTGAATTATTTTCCCCAATTTAAATGTAATCCATAAGCTGTCACTGGCTGGCATGAGGTTAAAACTGGGCATGTTGAGTCAGTAGTGTTGGTTCGAGCCAAATTCCTGTTGTGATGTGGAGATGCAGATTTTTAATTAGACATTTGCCCTTGCCTGCATTCTGGATTGTCACACATGCAGACACAAACACATATGCAGACATATGCACGTGCGCACAAACACACAGATGCTCACGTCACACTCGTGCACACGACACATCACACGTGCACGCATACACACACAATTACTTGTAAACGTGCACATACTGTAAATGTATATAAATGCAAATCATAAACATCATATTAGCGCAAACAGAAACATAAATACCACACACATGCATCTACACACACACACATGAACACCTATACAAGCATAAATCTACACACATACATACAGACCTAAACAGACACACAATTGAAATGAAATGACTCATGAAAATTCTTGCACACATAGATATTGCTTCGAGGAACTGTGCCAGAAAGGCAGATCGCAAAGCTATTCCTCATGCAGTACAACACACTGCCAGACTGATCCGCCATAATCCAGCTAACACTATTTGTTATGCTTGTCCTAGAAATGCAGTGTTAGCAAACAGTCATATTTCACATAGTAACAATGAACAATTAACAAAGTAATTTATTTTTAATGAGAGTTGCTGACGAATGTTTATTGATAAGGAATCCAAGGAACTTACTTCTTAACTCCCACTCTTGCACAGAGTTCTGGAGTCATAGGCTCATGCAGCATTGAAACAGGCCTTTTGGCCCAACTCACCTACAGTATGCTGACTGCGTTGCCCAGTGAGCCATCCCATCTGCTCATGTTTGGCCCATCACCGTCTAAACCTCTCGTATCATGTACTCAAGTGAGTGAGCGGGCCAGTGAAGGAGTGGAGATTTGAGGCTTTGACTCGAGAGATTCTGGCAGTTTTGGAAGTTGGACTGTGCAATCAAGTCAATCAAGATTTGAATAGCTCAGCAGAAAGCCGTTGATTAGACAATCAAGATTTGAATAGCTCAGTCTCAGCAGAAAGCAGCTGATTGGGCAATCAAGGTCAGGTAACCAAGCAGTTTGAAAAGCTCAAACAAATAAATAGAGGGTTACCTCAAGCGGAGCGGCCAGTGAGTGAGTGGGCCAGTGAAGGAGTGGAGATTTGAGGCTTTGACTTGAGCGGCTTCGACACGGAGAGGCTGAGAACGAGCTTCACTCCAAGTGAGGTAAGGCCAGGTAAGTTCCTTTCAAAGCAGAAAGTTTCAAAAGTTGAGGCAAGTATTGGGTAGGTCATGGCAGCTGAGATCGGCCCCGTGGTTTGTTCATCCTGCAGCATGTGGGAAATCAGGGATACTTCCAGTGTCCCTGACGACTATGTGTGCAGGAAATGTGTCCAACTGCAGCTTCTGGCAGACCGCATTGAGCATCTGGAGCTGCGATTGGATTCATACTGGAGCATCCATGATGCTGAGAAAGTCATGAATAGCACGTTCAGTGAGTTGGCCTCACTGCAGGTAAAGGCTACATAGGCAGAAAGGGAATGGGTGGCCACTAGACAGCGTAGCAGTAGGCAGGTAGTGCAGGAGTCCTCTGAGGTCATCTCCCTCCTAAACAGATATATTGTTTTGGATACTGTTGGGGGAGATGTCTCATCAGGGGAAGCCAGCAGCAGCCGAGTTCATTGCACTATGGGTGGCTCTGCAGCACAGGAGGGAAGGAAAAGGAGTGGGAGAACTATAGTGATAGGGGATTCGATTGTAAAGGGAATAGATAGACGTTTCTGCAGCTGCAAACGAGACTCCAGGATGGTATGTTGCCTCCCTGGTGCAAGAGTTAAGGATGTCTCTGAGTGGCTGCAGGACATTCTGGAGTGAGAGGGTGAACAGCCAGTGGTCGTGGTGCACATAGGTACCAACGATATAGGTAAAAAACGGGATGAGGTCCTACAAGGTGAATTTAGGGAGTTAGGAGATAAACTAAAAAGTAGGACCACAAAGGTAATAATCTCTGGATTACTACCAGTGCCATGTGCTAGTCAGAGTAAAAATAGGAGGATATTTCAGTTGAATACGTGGCTTGAAAAATGGTGCAAGGGCGAGGGATTCAAATTTCTGGGGCATTGGAACCAGTTCTGGGGGAGGTGGGACTGGTATAAACAGAATGGTGTGCACCTGGGCTGGACTGGATCCAATGTCCTAGGGGGAACGTTTGCTACTGCTGTTCAGGAGGCTTTAAACTAATGTGGTAGGGGGATGGGAACAAGTGCAGCGAGACAGAGGGGTGTAAAATGAGGTGAAAGGTGAAAGAAACCCTGCAGAGTATGAATGTTGAATGACAATGGATGTTTAGAGTGTTTCGGAGAATGCCATTGCCTGACCTGGGGGTGTTCGTCTCCATCCCCCTCAGATGTTTGACATGATAGGGAGGAGAACAAGAAGGTCAATGGAGAAGGCTGCTGGCTTGAAAAGGGAAGAATTTCTTGTGGATAGATATTCTTGATCTCCCTGAGCAAACTTGGTTTTCCAGTAGCCAGCCCCACACATCAGCCCAATGGATATGTTCAATCCATCCTCATCGGCCGGGCCAAGGATTGCCTTGGATTCTTGACTGGGCTGATAATTCTCATGGGGATCTACTAGATGTTAGCCAGGGTGCATCAACACAACTGCAGCGGCGTAAGCCATTGCTGCCATGAATTTATTTGCAACTGGATCTTTCTAGATCTAAAATGACAACTGCGTCTTCATTCCGATGAGGTGTCAAACTGTATCCGGCAACAGAGGAATTCCACAGCATATCTGTCCTAGATGGGGGTACCAGATACAGTTTCGATCTCTTTGATTACAGAAGGATATATTTACACCAGGCGTGCGAAAGAACATAAGACCATAAGATAGGAGCAGAATTAGGCCATTCAGCCCACCAGGTCTGCTCTGCCATTCCATCCGGACTGATTTTCAACCTTATTCTTTTGCTTTCTTCTGTAATCTTTGATACCATTACTATTTAAGAACCTATGAACCTTCACTTTAAATATACCCAATGACTTGTCCTCCTCAGCCATGAATTCCACAGACTCACCATCCTCTGGCTAAATGAGTTCCCAAAGCAATGTTTGACAGAATTTGTTCCTGCTAAAAGGGGCTTGCCTGATGGGGATGGATTGAACAGAAAAACCTTTACTCTCTGGGCTTTGGTCCCAATGCCTAGCGTACTGATACAACAGGACTTCTGGACAAGCCTTGAGATTCAGGCATGAAATTTCTCAGCACCAATACATGAACAGGTACTTGGAGCACTCAGAGTTTGAGTATTAGTCCTGATCACTAGATACTTTTAGTGAATGAGCAGCAGTGTTCTAGATCCATTGGGCAGTGGGCAATGGTGTTCCTGGTCTATTGAGCAGTGAGTGAGTGACAGGTTTGGTGGTACATTGTTTGGTGACCGTACTTGGGTAGGAGGGTTGGTTATACCTTGGCAGTGAGTGAGTGAGGGGTTAAGTGATGTTCGTTTTTTTTTGTCACATGTACGTTGAAACATCGGAACCTACAGTGAAATGTGCCAAAGACCAACGCAGTGCAAGGATTGTGCTCGGGGCATCCACAAGTGTCACTAAGTTAACACAGCATGTCCACAGCTCACTAACCTTACCCATATGTTTTTGGAATGTTGGAGGAAAATGGAACAGCTGGAGGAAACTCACACAGTCAGTTGGAGAACATACAAACTCCTCGCAGACAGCAGCTTGAATCGAACCCTGCTCTTCACTGTAAATCGATTGCACTAACCTCTATGCCACCGTGCTGCCTGCAGTTAATGGTCCAGTGAGTGAGCAAGTCCGTGGTCAATGCTCCATTGAGCAGTGAATGAGTTAATGGGGTTCAGACTTTATAAAGCAGTGAGTGAGGCTGCAGAGACAACTCATACTCTGGGGTGAGGCTTAATTCCAGGTTCTTGTGGCTTGCTTCCTGGTATTGCCGAACTGGGCTTTGGCACCAACTGCCTTTTGACCAACAGTTAAACAGGGTTTAAGTCACCACCTTGGATAAGGACAGCAACTTAAATAATTTCAGGAGAGAATCTACAGCAATCTACAAATGGTATTCTAGATGGTGAGGTTTTATTTCAGACTGGAATCTCAGTGGTCCTGAATTATGGAATTGGTTTATTATTATCACATGTAGTGATATCATGAAAAACTGTATGTCATCTGTACAGATCACTTCAAAACATAAGTACAATGAGGTAGTAAAAGGGCAAAGCAAGAAGAATGAAGAACAAAATATTACCGTGACATAGAAAGGGGAATGCAGAACGACAATTCGATGAAAAAGCCATGATGGTGAACATTGTCAAGTCAACAGTCTATTTGAAGCACATAAAAAGCCCATTTAGGATTCTTATATTTGTTGGATAGAAGCAGCCCTTGAGCCTGGTTGTGCCTAGTGTTGAATAAAATGCTTCAAAGGCCATAAGGTGCCTTGTGCTCCATGAATCACTACAGATACTGCAAAATTCAGCACAAGAGATTCTGCAGAAGCTGGAAAAGCTGAGTAACGCAGACAAAATGGTGGAGGAACTCAGCAGGTCAGGCAGCAGCAATGGAGAGGAATAAACAGTCAACGTCCAGGCTAGGACCCTTCATCAGGACTAAAATCCAAGATTTACTCCTGAGGTGGTTCAAATATAGGAGGCATCCTTTTTAATGCCAGGTCCAGAACCATTCAGGCCATTTGCGATGAAAGATCTATTACTTGAAGTTTGGAATTTAAGATTAATTTTCCCATCCATGACTCAGTGGGACCTCCTGCACCCCCCATTGTCTCGATGCCACCTATTAGATGATGCTGGCAAAATCTGACTCATGACCAGGTTACTCACTTGCTGCATGGCTGGAAGATTGAGACTGACACAGAGGAGAGTCAGTGTAGATACAATTACCTTAAATAAATGAATATAATAGTGTCAGATATGAAGTAGACAGAAGCATGAAGAATTAATGTGTGGGAGGTGGTGTGGGTTTATAATGACATGGGCTTTGTGGGCAGGTGACATGTAAGCTTCTAATCAAAGGTATATTTTTTCATTATATAGAGCTGTGGAATTACAAAAAAAAATATGCAGTAGACTCCGGTTAATTGGGACACATCGGGACCAGTACATTTTGGCTCAAATAAGCTGTTGCTGCTGTAATTAGCCAAAGTTTCATGGGAATAGTTAAAAAGTTATGAAGACAAACTACTACTTAAATGAAATACAAAACAAATTAGAACACTACCAATGCCACTGCAGTGCTATAAAACTGTGTATTACTTCCTAATAGTTATCGACAGAGGAATACACGCAGTGTACGCTGCCTTGTTCTTTTGATTGATTGTAAATGAACAAGTTCACTGCAGACAGCTAATGCAGATAATGGGCTGCCTTCATACATATACTGCTTTCGATGATTGCAGCCTTCAAACTTTTATTTTCATTGTAACATTCAAGATGGCTGTTGATACCTTCAAGTTGCTAACTTCATTTTCACTCCCATCAATTTCTGGCACCGCCAAGTCTGAATGTTTGAAACTGTGGTAAGTAAAAGAGTTCTGAATTGACTTATGGCTTAATTCTTGCCAGCAGTGACAAAAATACTGCTTTTTGAATAAAAATACACACAACCGATGCTATTTAAAAACTTTTCACTCTAAGCATGGTGCAGTGTTTCATGGCCACACAAGTGCACACAACTGCCGCTAGTTAGAAACTGTTTGGTAACAGTCCCCTGTCCCAATTAAGCAGCAGAGTGTCCCAAATAAAAGAAGCAAATCCAAGCTATTTACTCAATTGGTTTTTGTTCTTTAAGAGTTATTTAAAATAAATGGCTGCCTTATTAACTGATGGTCCCATTAAATGGAATCCACTATATATGGCAAGAATATTTAACCCTTCATTACTCTGTGTTTCTACGAATTCAAAGTTTATCAAGAGGCTCTTTATCTTTGTATGTAGCACACATGGACGTTATTTGGTGCATTAAAGTGTACTAACTCTTTTCAGCAACTTGGTTAGCTTGCAAATAGGACAGAACAGTACAGACCCTTCACCCCATGGTATTGTGACGGCCCTTTTTAACCTGCTCCAAGGTCAATCTAACCCTTCCCTCCCACATAGCCCTCCATTTTTGCTTTTTAATATTGCTGCCATTTCTTTCTCTTTCATCTGTCCTATCAATGTACCCCTTAGAATCAACATCCCTTTTTAAATTATGAGAGTCATAGGAAAGGAAGACAGACTCTTTTTCCCTAGTATAGAAATGTCAAAGACCAGAGAACCAGAAAGCATGCTTTTAATGTTGGAGGGTATGGAAATATAAAGGCAATTTGATAGCTAAGTTTTTATGCAGAAATCAGTTCTTGCCTGGAATGGGTAGTATATGAAAGGAATGGAAGGATATAGATTGTGCATATTTAGTACAAATTAGCATCAAGCTCAGCAGAATGTGAAGGGCCAGATGGCTTGTCTAGTGCTGTACTGTTCTATGTTCTGTGTTCTAAAACCCTTTAGGTTGCATACTCCAAATCCTAATCTTTCCTCTTGTTTTTTCTCCTCTTGTTTTGCCAGTCACTTTAAATCCTTGCTTTCCTGTTACTGACTTGTCTGTTCCTCAAGCAGTTTTGTTCTATTTACTTCAGCTAAGCCCTCTGTGGTTTGAAAGACTCTTGTCAGTTCTGGTTTTGGCCTCCTCCGCTGTGAGGAGAACAAGCCCATACTTTGCATGAATTTGTAATCGCTCATGTCTGGAACTATTCTAAATCGTTTGGTGCCCATTCCAAAAAGCATCACATCCTTCTGAAAATATAATGCCCAGAATTGTGTGGAGGACTTCATCTGCCAATGAGTGTCTGCTTTTTTTTAAACAGAGTTAGCAAAACCTGTGTTTTTTTGCCATAATTTATGAACTCAGGGTCTCTGATATAAAATATGAACCCACTTTATATACCAAGGACCACAAATATTCTGCATATCTCTATTTCACACTTAGTAAAACTGTACTATTTTATAGACATAAACTACATGCATTAATTCCTCTAATTCTTGTACCGTTAGTGGATTGCCTCACACTTCTCTGCATTAAATTCTATGTACCATCTGTCTGCCCACTCTGCTAGCCAATCTACACCCTCTAGAGTTTATTACCATGTACTGTACCTCAGCGTTCATCACACTTATGCCCTCTGCAGGTTCTACAAGCTTTCTGTGAACCCCATCCCTGTCAAGTGACTGGGCCATTTTCCACTGGTTTCTGCCCGTGGTTTGCATCTACCCCTTGCAAGTTCTCCATTCCCACAGCCATTCAATTTCCAGTGCCCAAGCAGTCTTGCTGCTGTGAACATAGCAAGTGGCACAGAATTACAAAGTGGAACCTGCTCCCTGATCAAGCTGATGGCCAGCAACACCTAGAAGCATTTGAAAAATAGAATATTGAACAGTACAACACATTACAAGCCTAGTGGCTGTAATTATGGCTGATCCTTTAACCTACTCCAGGATCAATCTAGCCCATCCCTCACACATGGGCTTCCATTTTTATTTAATTCATATGTCTATCTAAGAATTTCTTAAATGCCCCTTATGTATTTGCCTCTACCACCATTCTTGACAGCACGTCCCATGTACCATGTAAAAATCTGCCTCTGACATCCCCACTATACTTCCTGCCAATCACTTTGAAACTAAGCCTCCTC
Organism: Hypanus sabinus; assembly: GCF_030144855.1. NCBI lineage: Eukaryota > Metazoa > Chordata > Chondrichthyes > Myliobatiformes > Dasyatidae > Hypanus > Hypanus sabinus. Next base: position 175,561,942 of record NC_082708.1, on the reverse strand, counting down.
CTATTAACCACTTTTACCTTGGGAAAGCCTCGTCAGTTGCCCACTCTACCTATGCCTCTTATCATCTTACACACCTCTGTCAACTCGCATCTCAACCTCCCGTACTCCAAAGAGAAAAGTCCTAACTCATTCAAGCTATCCTCTTAAGCTATGCTCTTTAATCTAGCCAGCACCCTACATGGTAGTGTGGTTAGCACAACACTTTACAGTATCGGCAACCTAGGTTCAATTCCTGCTGCTAATTAAGAGATAAATAAATCTCTTCTGCAGCTTCTCTAAAGCTTGCACATCCTTCTTATAATGTCCGAGCACAAATTTCCAAGTGTGGCCTAACTAAATATTTGCATAACAACAAATAAATTCAGTCGAAACTCACTTAACTTCTGTGAATTAATTAAAAATCTTGATACTAACGTAAATAGTAAAAAGGAAACATTTACTTTTCCCGTAGGCTTGGTGAATCATCCTGATGAATGGAACTGGAGCAGACATGTCAACTTTTGCTGGCATAGAGCTAAGTGGCCAAAAATAATGTTCTTTCAGACACTCAGACCTGTACATCAGTTAATCACCTTGATTCAGGGCTGAGTCCAGGGACTAGAATGTGAAGTTACACGTTCTGCAATGTAAGGCACAACAAATAAATTTTAAAATGATTAAACACAGGTTTAAGGTGCTGGGGAGGAGGTACAGTTTTTTTACTCAGAGACTGGTGAGTGCATGGTATGGGCTGCTGGCAACGGTGATGGAGGTGGATACGATAGGGTCTTTTAAGAGACTTTTGGATAGGTACATGGAGCTTAGAAAATAGAGGGCTATGGGTAAGCCTAGTTATTTCTAAGGTAGGGACATATTCGGCACAACTTCGTGGGCTGAAGGGCCTTTATTGTGCTGTAGGTTTTCTATGTTTCTATTAAAAAACACTTAAAATTGAAATATAAATTGGATTTGTGTAAATGTGTGGTTGATAGCCACCTTTGTCTCAATGGGCTGAAGGGCCTGTTTCTATGTAGTATGTCTCCATGATACTATGAGCTCACACTGCAGTGAGATGGCTGATTCTCATGTCAAAACTTGTGGAACTTTACCCTACCGCTCTCTATTTCAGCCTCTTCTCACCATGACACTGCTCATTATTCCTCACAAAATGTCTGATCCACAATGATTTTATCCCATGAATATGAATCTTGTTATCAAGCTAAATAGCTGTCTTTTTGCCAGTCATCTTTTTTCTCCACATTGGTCCCATCCACCTGCTCTGTTACAACACTTAGACACATTGTAAGTGTGAGTAACATAATTTGCCTTGAGCCAATCTGCTGCAATTGTTGTTAATTTTCACAAAATTGGGGTGATTCCTGGACTGAGGAACTTTTAATTGAAAATGTTGGCACTTGGTCCTTGAACTATTGGAAACCTGTGTTAGTAACATTGCATCAGTGCATAAGTTTCATTCCAAACATGGCACGGCAGCACGAAGTTTGTGAAGATTTGGCACGTCGTCTAAAACTTTGGCAAACTTCTATGGATGTGTAGTGGAGAGTATACTGGCTGGTTGCATCATGGCCTGGTATTTAAACACCTATGTCCTTGAACAGAAAATCCTAAAAAAAGTAATGAGTCCATCCAGGGTAAAGCCCTCCCCACCGCTGAGCACATCTGTGAGGAGTGTTGGCACAGGAAAGTAGAATCCATCATCAGGGACCCCAACCATCCAGCCATGCTTTCTTCTTGCTGCTGCCACTAGAAAGCTGGTACAGGAGACTCAAGTCCCACACCATCAGGTTCAGAAACAGATTACCCCTCAACCATCAAGTTCTTAAACTAGAGAGGATAACTTCACTCAACTTCACTCACCCCAGCACTGATGCCACAACCTATGGACTCACGTTCAAGGATTCTACAATTGATGTTCTTGATATTTATTGCTTTAACAATTTGTTTTATTTCCTTTTTGTCTTTGGACATTTTGTTGCCTCTTGCACATTGCTTGTTTGTCTGTCCTTCATTGATTCTATTGTACTTCTTTGTATTTACAGTGAATACCCATAAGAATAAGCATCTCAGGGTAGAATGCAGTTTAGAGCACGGTTCCCACCCTGGGTTTCACGGACCCTTCAGTTAATGGTAGGTATTCCTGGCATAAAAAAGGTTGGGAACACTTGATTGAGAGGGATATGGGATAAACATTGCCAGATGGGACTAGCCAGGATGAGTTGAACCCAAGGGCCTGTTTCTGTGCCGTTTACCTCTAGTAAGGACCAGAAAGGGTGGATGTGGAGAGGACGTTTCCTATGGTGGGTATCCAGAACTAGAGGGCGCAGCCTCAAAATTGCCTCCTTAACCTTTTAAAACAGAGTTAAGGAGGAATTCTAGCCAGAGGTAGTGAATCTGTGGTACAGAATGAGACGGAGGTCTAGTCCATGGGTATATTTAAGGTGGAGGTTGATAGTTTCCCAATCGTTCACGGCATCAAAGGATATGGGGAGATGGCTGGTGTATGGCATTGAGTGGGATCTGGGATCAGCCATGATGGAATGACAGAGCAGACTCAATGGGCTGAATGGCCTAATTCTGCTCCTATGTTTTATGGTGTTATGGTCCAAGTTGTGCAATCTCTCAAATTGAGCAAGATGTTCTCCTAAGGCGTTGTCCATTGTTGGGTCCTCGGGTGGCTATAGAGGCTGGTGTGAGATCCACATAGTCGAGTACAGTGTGGGCAAGAATAAGTGGTGGCTGTGGTTAGTGGCCAGGTCCTTTGGTTGTTTTGTCTGTCTTTTCACTGTTGCTACTTGTTCTCTGCAGCACAATGGAGGCTCTTCTGACAGAGCACAGCTGCCCCCTTGAACAGAGTCATCTATTGAGTGCAATGACTTCCCAGTTTTTAATTGTAATGCTGTATTTCTTAAGACTTCCTTTAATGTTATATTCAACTGTATGTATAACTACTGTACGTCTATCGGTGGGCTAATAAGGGTGTCGGGGTGAGATAAGTTTCTACCACAGGAGGTGTAAGGTGTTCCTTCCTTCTGCTTGCCTGCAGGTCACCCATGGGCAAGGTGTAGCACCTGCTTAACCCCTTCAGTAATCAGGGTCAGATAAAGCCATAGGAGAATGTGGTGAGTGGTCGTATGCACAGCTGGTACATATCACAAGTCCTGGTTATGCGACCACTGACATCAGGCAAACAATCTCTGAAGAGTATTGATAATGGCTGGGGTCACCCACCTTGTAAAAACACTGCCCAGAAGAAGGCAATGGCAAAAAACTTCTGCAGAAGAATTTGTCAAGAATATTCATGGTCATGGACCAATGGAAGACCATGATTACCCATGTCATATGACACGGCACATAATGATGATGATGAGTATATGTATATGGTATTCTAATATACATGGAACAGACTCTGTGTATAACTTCTGTGTCCTCAGGAAATGAAAGGCGTGGTTTGTATCCTGCTGATTCAAACTGGCCAGCTCTCCTGAGGTTCACTTAAAGCCAGGGGAACCAGAGGGGGTGTCATCATCCAAACCAAACAATAGAGCTGTGTATCAGGTGACTTGTACTTTAAAGCTGACTTGCTGCCCAAAGCAAATTTTCATTCCCCATGACCATCTGTTGAACCTCTGCCCAGCAATGTTTAGAGAAAAGGCAAGAGAAAATAACAAAAGGAGTGTTAATATTACAAACACACAGCTGGACTTTCCCAGAGGAATCATCTAGATTGAAGCAGCTGAACTCATTTGACTGAAGTTCAATAAATAATGGAGGACACCAACAGATTTAAGCTTGCTTCAGTACTGGATCTTTATCAGTTCATTACATGTGAATTCTTAATTTGTGCTCAACCATCTGTTCGTCCTTCATCTTCCCGCCACTGGTAAAGTAACCAGAGTTTATCTTCCTGGTGCCAACAAACAAAACAACACTTGAAGGTTTCTCAGTTCTGATGAAAGAGTACTCCCTCTCCATGCGACTGGTGTTGCTAGCTGTTCTGTCCACATTGCTGCGTGTAGGGAAATAATATCAAGTCAGAGGAGATGCTGAAGTTGAGCAGGTGTACTTGGGGTACAGGTTCATAGATCCTTGTAATTAACAACATGGGTAGCAGGGTGATGAAGAAAACATATGACATTCTTCAAATTCGTATTTCAGTATTTTTTAATTTAACTTTATACAATGTGTCTTTTGCTTATTGGTTGTTTGTCAGTATTTGCTTATGCATAGTTTTTCATCATTTTTTTGAATTTCTTTATTTGCCTGTAAGTGCCTGCAAGAAAATGAATCTCAAGGCAGAATATGGTGACATATACGCACTTCGATAATAAATTTACTTTGATTTTGGCATGCCAGCTCTCACCAGTCGAGGCACTGATTATAATCAACTGTCAGGTTAGTTGTATGAAAATGGATAGGCTGAATTGTGAACCAGGCTCCTTAAAATCCCCTCCGCTGCTAGCCAATTGAGAGAGACCATCCTCACCTGCCTCTATCCTTATCTAAAACAAGAGAAAACCTGCAGATGCTGGAAATCCAAGCAATAAATACAGTATGCTGGAAAAAGTATAGTTGACATTTCTTCAGTCCTGCCGATGGGTCTCGGCTGAAACGTTGCCTGCACTTTTTTCCATGGATGCTGCCTGGCCTGCTGAGTTCCTCCAGCATTTTGTGTGCGTTTCTATTCTTATCTATCCAGTTACATATTGAAAATAACCCACAACAGCTCCTTATCACCTACAGTACAGGCACATATACAAGATATAGCTAAGGGGCTTAGGACTTTTGCACAGTACTGTAGCAATTTTATGTACTGCTGCCACAAAAAAATAACAAATTTCATGACATATGTGATTGATGATAAACTGATTCTGATATGGGTCTCTATTGTGAATTGTGAGTGGGAAGGGGACAGTGAAAGGGGAATCATGGTTGGGAAAAGGGGAAGGGAGAGGGGAGGGAGTGGGAAGCACCAGAGGGACTTTTTGTAATGATCAATAAACCAATTGTTTGGAATCAAATGACCTTGCCTGGTGTCTCAGGGCTGAGTGTGTCTACACCCACATCACCCCAATCCCCTGGCACTCCTTCTGTGCCACCTCCTGTGCCACTCCCATCCCATTGCACTCCATCCTCGCCATTCCCAACATCCTTTGTTCCCACCAGATTTACAAACTCATGCTCCACTCCACGTTGACAGGTTATATATATATGTGCCTAAGACTTCTGCACAATACTGTACTTTGCTTCGAGACCTCTCCTTGATCTTTCCCATTTCTCACTGACATCCTGCACTTTAACGGCATCACTCGAAAGCACATTATGGTTCCTCATGAGTGTTGACGTCCCAGCCTCACTAACACTTAGCTAAAAGCCATAAGACTATAAGACATGGGAGCAAAATTAGGTCATTTGGTCCATTGAGCCTGCCCAGCCCAGGGTTTCTCAACCGGGGTTCTGTGGAACCCTAGAGTTCCATGAGATGTCACCAGGGGTTCCTTGAGACATTGTGATTAATAAAACTTAAACATCATTTTTTTTTAACTTCATGTGACGCACACTGCTAGCGCTCCCAGTGGTGGGGAGTGAATGAGCAGGTCTGTTAGCAATCTCATTGGACGTCCCTCAGCCTGGTCTGGCAGTACGCAGTTTTTGACATAAGATAGGGGAGACCAGTGAGCGCTGTACTGCATGGAGGGGAGAATGGTAGGCAGATAATTGGTGACACAATATGGCATGAGGGAGGGCAATAGGCTGCTGACTGGTGAATGCTGTATTGCATGGTGGGAGGACGAGATAATTCGTGAGCGCTGCATGACACGGAGGGGGAGACAATAAGCTGATGAGGAGCAGGCAGTGCGTTTTCTGAGTATTGAATAGACTCACCCAACTTGGGCTGTGATATCAGCCTCTCCTTCCCGAATTACTGGTGATCCAAGTTGTCCTATTCCATTGTCCCTAGTCTGGGGCAAGCAACTTAGAAATGTAGCAATGACTCTGGCAAAATTGAAATAACACTGAACTAACAAGTCATAGCCATATGACGCACAAAAGTGCTGATTATTTTAAACTGTTATTGGAATCTCAAAACAAACAGAGAAAAGATTCAATAGGTTCGATAGGTACATTTAATGTCAGAGAAATGTATACAATATACATCCTGAAATTCTTTTTCTTTGCAAGCATCCAAAAAAGCAGAGGAGTGCCCCAAAGAATGAATGACAGTTTAACGTTAGAACCCCAAAGGATGCCCCCCACCAGCTCCCCCTTCCCATGTATGGGCAGCAGCAAGGCAACGAATACCCCTCGCTTCTTCCCACCAGCAAAAAAGCATCAGCACCCTCCACTGTGCACTCAAGCATGCAGCAAAGCATCAATACTGATACTGACTTGCAGAACCCCAAAGACATATTTACCCGGTAATTTGACATATCACAGGATCTCTCTCTCTCCCCGATAAGGGAAAAAGCGATGTCGCCGTTTCATAGCGAGAGGGGGGATACAACAAACAACTCGCTGATTTATGATGTTAGAATTCTGTTGTGTCAAGCTTTGCACCCAGAAAGTCAGCCCTAAGGCTCAGGTCTCTGGACACACAGCCCATGGCTGCTCTGGATGTTCCGTGTTCTCCCGCGACGCTTCAGTCAGGGGCATCAGCCTTGAATCGGTCTGTTTCCAGAGCCATGAGAATCTGTCATCCTGAAGGTGTGCTAAGCTTCCAGACCATGCGTCTGGGATATCAAAAACAGGCCAGTCATGAGGACCCGAGAGAGGGTCCCATTCCCGCAAAGAATCAAAGTCAGCGTGTAACTCCAGGTCAGGGTCTTCAAAAGAACCTTGAAAAGGGAAAAAAGAGATACCAAAGATAGAAATGGAGCTGTTTCCGAAGATGCAAGCAAAGGAGATGCCGTTTAGCGCCAGCTTGACTTTGATGCACACTGGGAGCTTAAAACCTTTCTTAATGGGGGTCACAGTCAGTAAAAAGTTTCAGGAATCAAGTTATTAAGTAGTAGAACTTAGTACCCAAAAAAGGAAAAGTCACACAATTGATGAGAACCTAGTAATGTCAGCATGGAAAATTATAGTGTGTAAAATGCCAGGCCAAGGTGCAGTATGAGAAATTGAAAAAGTTTCACTCTCAAACAGTACAATAAGTCAATGTATTGACGACATGTCACATGATGCTGAAGAGGTTTTGTGTGATAAACTGAAAAACAACAGCTTCTCTATCCAGTTTGATGAGTCAACAGATTTCTCCAACAAATGTCGGGTTGTAGCATTGGTAAAATGTGTAAATGATGATGAAATTCAAGAAAACTTTTTCTGTTACTGTCTAAACCATGGAAAGACCAAGATATATTTAACTTTTTGTCTTCATATCTGGAAACGAAAGGTCTGTGTTGGGGAACTGTGTTGGCAACTATGTTGCTTTGGCTTAAGGTTTCTGGTAACTTTGCTAATCAACATTGTCAATAAATTTTCATGTTGTAAATACCACTAATCTAAAATCATTTTACTACCTTTATTTGAACTATATATACTGAGCCTACCTTTAGAAAAATTAAATCCCATTTTGGCTCAAGCTAGTTATTTAACAGAAATATATTATGTTTGCCTTACGAGTTTTAAAATTTATGAAAAAGAAAGAAAGATTAATTGCAAGAAAGCTAAGCTTATTTGTTCTTTTTCCAAGAAAGGTTGGCTAAAAATTCATTCTCTACTCAAAGGAATATTGACAATTAATTTCAGATTATTATCTCTTAAATGTACTGATCACGCTAATATACTTCGAACTGCAGATATAATAATTTTTACATAATTTTTTCCTGAGACCTGAAAATTATTTCAAGGGTTCCTCCGGTGCATAAAGGTTGGGAAAGTTTGGCCTAGCCACTTGCTCATGACTGATTTACTTTCGCTCTCAGCTCCATTCTCCTCCGGCCTTTTCCCCATGATGCCCTTACCAACCTGGAACCTGCTTTAAATATATCCAATGACTTGTCTCTACAGCCATCCGAGAAAATGAATTCCACAGTTTCTCCACCTTTTGGGTAATAAAATTTCTCCTAATCTCTGTTCTAAAGGAATGCCATTGTCACAGTGTGCGCTGGCATTGGCTGAACCCAGGTGTGGAGGAATGGATGTACCCAATGGTCCTAGACTCATCCCTTCTCTGTCCACTCTATGTAAGCCTTTCAGTATTCAGTAGGTTACAATGAGATCCCCTTTAATTCTTCTAAACTTCAGCAAGTACAGTCTCAGAGCCATCAAGCGCTCTTCATACATTAACCCTTTCATTCCCGGGGTCATTCTTATAAACCTCCTCTGCACCCTCTCCAATCTAGCGGATCCTTTCTTAGATATAGAATCCAAAACCGCACTGAGTCATTCTGATCTTGCCAGTACCCAAGTTTTCACCTTGCTGGCCTCCAATCTATCTCAGTTCTGGATATTTTCAATTCCCTCCCTCTTACTGTACTTTTCTCCTGCACTACACACATTTGATTTGATAGCTCTAGCCCTGTACTTGCAGAAGTTTAGAAGAATGAAGAGGGCCCTCATTGAAATCTATCGAATATTGAAAGCCTGAGATAGAGTGGATGTGGAGAGGATGTTCCCTATGGTGGAGGAGTCTAGGAGCAGAAGGCACAGCCTCAGAATAGAAAGAAATCCCTTCAGAACAGAGATGGAAAGGAGTTTCTTCAGCCAGAGGATAATGAATTTGTGAAAATCATTGCCACAAATGGTTGTGGAGCCAAGTATATTTAAAGCGGAGCTTGATAGGTTCTTAATTAGTAAGGGTGACAAAGGTTATGGGGAGAAAGTAAGAGAATGGGGTTGAGAGGGATAATATGTCAGCCATGACAGAATGGTGAAGCAGACTTGATGGGCTGAATGGCCTAATCATGCTCCTATTCCTTATGTTCTTATGAGGTATCAGAGTCAAAGGCAACACCATTCCCCATAATCTCTACTCCCATCCTTGTCTATAGTGGCCTGGTACCCCTCCTACTCTCCTATACCAAGAAAATCCCAAATTAAGACCGAAAGACCTTAAGATACAGGAGCAGAAATAGGTCATCTGGCCCAACAAGACTGCTCTGCCACTTCATCATGGCTGATCCAACCTTCCCTCTCAGCCCCAATCTCATGTCTTCTCTTTGTATTCCTTCGTGTCCTGACTAATCAAGAATCTATTGATCTCTGCTTTAAATATACCCATCAACTTAGCCTCCACAGCCACCTGTGGCAATGAATTCATAGATTCACCACTTTCTGACTAAAGAAATCTCACCCCATCTCCATTCTAAAAGGACATTCCTCTATTCTGAAGCTGTGTGCTTTAGTCTTAGACTCTCCCACCAAAGGAAACTTCCTCTCCACATGCACTCTATTGAGACCCTTCAATTTTCGATAGATTGTAATGAGGTCACCCCTCAATCTTCTGAATTCAAGTGAATAGAGACCCAGGGCCATCAACACTCTTCATATGACAAACCATTCAACCCTGGAATCATTTTCCATTTTCAGGAACCCTCTGCAATGTCAACACATCCTTTCTTGGATAAGGGGCCCAAAATTGCTCACAAAACTCTTAATGAGGCCTCACCAGTGCTTTATAAAGTCTCAACATTACATCTTTGCTTTTGTAATCTAGTCCTCTTGAAATGAATGCTAACATCATGTTTGTCTTTTTCACCACAGACCCAACCTGCAAAATTAGGGAATCCTGCACAAGGAATCCAAAGTCCCTTTGCACTTAGGATTTTTGAAATTTCTCTTCATTTAGAAAATAGTCTATGCTTTTATTTCCTCTACCAAAGTGCATGACCATGTACCCAGGTTAGTTCCCAGAACCAGTGTTGCAATGTTGCACACCAAATAGTATGCATGCCACAGACATTAAGTTTCTCATTAGCTGCTTAGTCGCAGCCCTGGTATTTACTGTGATTGCTTTCTGTATCCACAAGACTGCATTAACCCAGGTCTTGAGGGTGACAAGCTCTTAAATTGCAATTAAAACCAAGCTTGTAATGTACTTTGCTCTAATGAAAATGAATCTCAAGCAGTAGAGCTGGCAATCTTTTTTTCCCTCTATTTGTTTGCTTAGGCATTTGGCCACCAATTGCAAGGACAGCATTTATTGCCTGTCAGTAACTGGCCTTAAGAAAATGGCGGGGGTCTGCCTTCTTAAACAGTTGCAGTTCTCTCATGAAGGTAAAATGGAGTTGCACTCAGCTTAACAGTGGGCCGGGTAATGCACAGAGGCAGAATAATTCTGTCTAAGAGGCATTGGGAAGGTCTCTGCTCTGCGGTCAATGGTCAAAGATCCCAGGCACTGAGAAGACCAGCAATCGCCAAGCTGGTGAGTGCCGGGCCAGAGGCCCACACAAGCAGCCTGACCCAAGGCTGGAGGCATGTCTGTGTCTGTGAGCTGCTGGGTGGGAGGGTTGGAAAGGGACCAATTTTGCGGTGGTTGTATTGCCTTGTTGTTGTTGATGTTGCTGCTTGTGTTGTTCTGCTGAACATTGTGGATGTGCTAATTTGGTGCCAGAGTAGCAGGCTGCCCCCAGCGTACTCCCAGACTATGCTGCTTGTAAACGCAAAGGACAGATATCACCGTGCATTTTGATGTGGAAGTGACAAATAGATCTGAATCTGAATCTGAAATTTTGCTCTTTGTCTGCCTCTTCTGTCGAGTGAATGTTGCAATGTGGTGGTGCAGACCATGATCATTTTATTATGTACATCCTGTACCTACTAAAGTGGCCACTGAGTGTAATGTCATGGTCTTCTGCTGCTGTAGCCCATCCACTTCATGGTTTGGTATGTTGTGCATTCAAAGATGCTCCTCCATACACCACTGTTGTAACATATGGTTCTTTGAGCTACTGTCACCTTCCTGCCAGTTTGATCCAGTCTGGACTTTTTCCACTGAGCTCTTTCGTTAACAATTTTTAACCCCCAGAACTGCCATTCGCTGCCATGTGTTTTTGTTTTTTGCACCACTCTCCGTAAACTCTTGAGACTGTTATGCGTGAAAATCCCAGAGATCAGTACTTTCTGAGATACTCAAACCACCCTGTCTGGCACCAACAACCATTTGCATTAGCGAGCAGGTATGCAGGAATACCTAATAAAATTGCCACTGAGTGTATTACTGATCTCATTAAAAACACAATTGGTTATATTTTAACAAATATGAAAGTTTTCACTTATCCACAGACATGAAATGAGAAAAGGTAGCAGACAGCTCTGAGTCACAGCCAGTCCTGCTGACAATGACAATTAGTTCTTGTATTTGCAGAGCTACTTTAGCCTTGTGTCTGCCAGTAATCCTTAGCAGCTGGCCGAAACGGTAGCTTTTAGAGGAACTGAATATAAGGGCTGTTTAGCTCTGAACAGCTCTGCATTCTTCCAGCAAAGCAGGGCAGAAGGATATTCAGGTGTGCTGAGATTTGCTGCACACTTACTGTCACATCCTGACTGGTTGCATCACAGCCTGCTATGGAAACACCAATGCCCCTGAATGGAAAAAGCCTACAAAAAGCTGTGAATACAGCCCAGCCCAACACAGAACAAGCCCTCACCACCAAGGAGCACATCTCAAGGTCTCAAGGGGAGCTGCCTCAAGAAAGCAGCATCCATCATCAAAGACCCCCAGCATCCAGGCCATGCTCTCTTCCTTCTGTTGCCATCAGGAAGAAGTTACAGGAGCCACAGGACTGAAACTACCAGGTTCAGGAATGGTTAGTACCCCTCAGCCATCAGGCTCTTAAACTAGAAGGGACATCTTCACTCACCCCAACACTGATCCCACAACCAGTGGACTTTCTTTTAATGACTTTTCAACTCACCTTCTCAGTATTTATTGCTTATATGTTTCTTCTTATTATTTTGTTTTCTTTTTGTATCTGCACAGTTTATTGTCTTTTGCACATTGCTAGTTTGTCAGTCTTCATTGTATGCGGCTTTACATTGATTCTATTGTGTTTCTTTGCATCTACTGTGTATGTCTAACAGAATCTCAGGGTGGCATATGATAACGTATATGTACTATCATAAAACTTTACTTTGAACTTTGAGTATAGCAGTGAAACAGGCCCTTCAGCCCATCATGTGCATGTCAACTGTTGTAGTGGAAAGAGTGCAGTAGAACAGAGGGATCTGGGAGTACAGGTACACGATTCTCTAAAAGTGGCTTCACAAGTAGATAGGGTCGTAAAGAGAGCTTTTGGTACATTGGCCTTTATAAATCAAAGTATTGAGTATAAGGGTTGGAATGTAATGGTGAGGTTGTATAAGACATTGGTGAGACCGAATTTGGACTATTGTGTGCAGTTTTGGTCACCTATTTACAGAAAGGATATTAATAAGGTTGAAAGAGTGCAGAGAAGGTTTACAAGGATGTTACGGGACTTGAGAAACTGAGTTACAGAGAAAGGTTGAATAGGTTAGGACTTTATTCCCTGGAGCGTAGGAGAGTGAGGGGTGATTTGATAGAGGTGTATAAAATTATGATGGGTATAGATAGAATGAATGCAAGCAGACTTTTTCCACTGAGGCTAGGGGAGAAATAAAAAAACCAGAGGACATGGGTTAAGGGTGAAGGGAGAAAAGTTTAAAGGGAACATTAGGGGGAGCTTCTTCACGCAGAGAGTGGTGGGAGTGTGGAATGAGCTGCCAGCTGAAGTGGTGAATGCGGGCTCACTTTTGACGTTTAAGAAAAACTTGGAGAGGTACATGGATGAGAGGGGTTTGGAGGGATATGGCCCGGGTGCAGGTCAGTGGGACTAGGCAGAAAATGGTTCGGCACAGCCAAGAAGGGCCAAAAGGCCTGTTTCTGTGCAGTAATGTTCTATGGTTCTAATAGTGAAGGCTAATAGCTAATAAATAATGATGTAGGTTTTTCTAATGTAGTGACCACAGACTTGGAATGCAGCAGTGATGATATTCAACTTTCAGGAATTTAGTGTGTACTCATTGTTGTACCACTGCTATCCCCGTGGATAATCATTTTATTCTGTAATCAGGGCCTAGTTGGTTTCTTAATTAGAACTTCCTGTAGCCACCATTCTGTTATCAAAACGTAGTTTTGTCGGTGATTTTGTTTACATAGAATGGAAAAGCTGTACCAAATTCATGCTCAGGCAGAATAGCTTTGACTGGTCTCTTGGTGAACACCTGTTTTTTAATAAATCCACCCATCATTCCAAACACCAACGCTGTGTGATGTTTCAATTTGCTCCTACACAACTATCAGGTATTCACCTACACTTTTTTTTCTTTCTCTCTCTGCCCATCACTCTGCCCGTTCTCCATCTCCCTCTGGTGCTCCCCTCCCCCTTTCTTTCTCCCTCGGCTTCCAATCCCATGATCCTTTCCCTTCTCCAGCTCTGAATCCCTTTTGCCAATCACCTTTCCAGCTCTCAGCCTCTGGTCTTCTCCTATAATTTTCCCTTTCCCTTCCCCCTCCAACTTTCAAATCTCTTACTATCTTTCTTTTCAGTTAGTCCTGACGAAGGGTCTCGGCCCGAAATGTTGACAGTGCTTCTCCCTATAGATGCTGCCTGGCCTGCTGTGTTCCACTAGCATTTTGTGTATGTTGCTTCACCTACACTAATTCTATTTATCAGCACTGAATCAAAGATCCCAATATTTTAATTGGTCTCTTTCTTTAAGAAGGGGTGTGGCAGTACCTGGGATACACAGCAAGAAACCACTCTCCACTCTTGCCCCCTTACAGAGAACAGTGTAAGCTGATGAAGTTCAAGGTCAGTGACAACCTTGATATGACTTTGCTTCATTAATGATTGGTGTGCTACTGAAAAAGAACAGTAAGCATGCTTTCCTAGATTCCTTTATTGGCTCCAAGCTTGCCTGTCACCTTCTCTTGGAACGTTTTGGAGAAGCGACTGATATCCGTAATTCAAGTCAGAGAATAACATCAGAATGCAAGGAAGCTCACACTCTATTGGGAAGAAATGCATGGTTGACTGACCCCAGTTAAGCACTCCAATCATTCATTTCCTTCGCCAATTGCACACATTTGCTGCAACATTTACCATCCTGGAACACTGGTGAGTAGCTAATGTTGTTCCATTATTCAACAAGGGAACCAGGGATAATCCTGGAAACTATAGACCAGAGAGTCTCATGCCAGTGGTAGGGAAGCTCGTGGAGAGAATTCTTAGCGGCAGGATTTATGAGCATTTGGAAAACCAAAGCCTAATCAAGGAGTGCCAGTACGGCTTTGTGCGGGCAAGTCGTGTGTCACTAACTTGATTTGAGTTTTTTGACGAGGTGACGAAAGTGATTGATGAAAGTAGACCTGTTGATGTTGTCTACATGAATTTTAGTAAGGTGTTTGACAAGGTCCCTCATGGGAGGCTCATCCAGAAGACTTAGATGGATGGAACAATGATGAACTGGCCATTTGAATTCAGAACGGACTTGCTTATAGAAGGCAGATGGTAGTGATCTAAGAGACTGACTCTAGCTGGAGGCCCATGGGGTTCTGCAGGGACCTCTGTTGTTTGTCATGTATATAAATGAACTGGTTGAAAATGTGGATGGTGGGGGGAGGGTGATGGTGGTGGAGGGTTAGGAAGTTTGCAGATGATGGGAAGGTTGGTGGGGCATCCAGGCTGGAATTGGTGCTGCCCCCAGTGTTCGTTGAGCAGAAGACAAGCTGTAGCGTGGGCAACTGCAGATTTCTGCGGCATTCATGGCTTGGTCTGTACTATTTGTTTTTCTGTGTGGCTGTACCTTACCAATATCTTTATGTGGTTACTATCTTGTATGTGCTATTTGTGCTTTGACCTGTGCAACTGTTGGTAGTGTGTTTTGCACCTTGGCCCCGGATTAACACTGTTTTGTTTGGCTGTGTTCATGTATGGTTGAATGACAATTAAACTTGAATTGAATTGATTTTGTGATGTGAGTCATGGAGAAGACTGGCAAAAAAGCCAGCAGGTACACAACAGATCAGTTGCAGGTATGGGTGGAGAAATAGCAGATGTAGTTTAACTGTTGCACCTTAACAGGTCAAATGTAAAGCAAGACCATTAACTTTGTTGATGAGCAGAGGGATCAGAGTTGCAAATTCATAGCTCACTGAAAGTCTCTACACAGGATGATAGGGTGCTTAAGAAGGCATATGGCTTTCCTTTATTCGTCCAGGCATTGATTTCAAAAGTCAGGAAATTACCTGAGCTTTATAAAACTCTGGTTAGGCCATATCTGAAGTATTACATACAGTTCTGGTCACCCCATTATAGGCTTTGGAGAAGGTGCAGAACAGGTTTACCGGGATGCTGCCCAGATTAGAGGGCATGTGTTATCGTGAGAGGTTGGACAACCTTGGGTTGTTTTGAAGGGAGATCGGATAGAGATTATGGAATAATAAGATTATTATTATTATGGAATTACTATTATTATTATGGAATATTATTATTCCATAATCTTATTATTCCATTATTCCATAATCTTATCAGAATAAGATTATGGAAGGCTCATAAAGCCCAGACAGACAATATCTCTTATCCAGTGTTGAAATACCAGGTGCATGCATTTAAGGTGAGAGGGGTTAATTTCAAAAGAGATGTGATGGGAAAGTTTTTTATACAAAATGTGGTGGGTGCCTCAAATGTGCTGCCTAGGGAGGTGGTAGAGGCAGATACATTAGGGACTTCTACGCACCATTTAGATAGGCACATGAATATGAGGAAAATGGAGGGATATTTGGAGGCAGAAGAGATTACTTTAGCTAGACATTTCATTGGTTTGGCGCAACATTGTGGTCCAAAGGGTCATAAGACATAGGAGCAGAATTAGGCCATTCAACCCATTGAGTCTGCTCCGCCATTCCATCATGGCTAATCCCGGATCCCATTCAACGCTATCAACCTGCCTTCTCACCATAGACCTTGATGCCCTGCCCAATCAGGAAACTATTAATTTTCACTTTAATTATACCCATGGTCTTGCCCTCCACAGCAGTCCGTAGCAGATTATTCCACAGATTCACTATTCTCCAGCTAAAAAAAAATACCTCCATACCTTTGTTCTAAAGGTTCACCCCTCAATTTTGAAGCTGTGTCTTCTAGTTCTGGACACCCCCACCATAGGATACATCCTCTCCACATCCACCCTATCTAGTCCTTTCAACATTCAGTAGGTTTCAATGAGATCCCCCCGCATTCTTGTAAATTCCAGTAAGTACAGGCCCAAAGCTGCCAAGCACTCCTCAAATGTTAACCCCTTCAGTCCTGGAATAATCCTTGTGAACTTCCTCTGGACTCTCTCCAATGACAACACGTCCTTTACGGGATGTGTGGCCCAAAATTGTTGACAATACTTCAAGTGTAGCCTGGGTGGTGTCACAGGGTCATTTCCTGTACTGTACTGTTCAATGTTCTATGTTCGTTCCACAGAATAAACTTAAGTTTCTCACCTGGACAACTCCACTAGCAGCATCCAGATTTACGATCTCTACCCACCCTGTAAAGGATAAGGAGAGCAAACGCGTAGGGACACTACCATCACGTTCAGAATCCCATCCCAGACATGCAACATCATGCTTGCAAATATACCCTTGCTTTTTCACCAGTCAGTCTGAATCCTGGAGCACCTAAGCCAAGCAGCGCCTTGTGTTAAGAGCACCTACAAAAAAGGACTGAAGCACTTCAAGAATGCGGCACTCCATTGTTTTCTCAAAGGCAGTTACGAACAGGTAATGTTGGACCAGCTCACACCTTGCTGAGCAATAAGTAGAAGGCAAGAAGCAGAACAAACTTCAAGAAGAAGTGACTGGTGTGGGGTATTGTGGTGAACTTTTAGACAGTTCCAGGCCCAATTCCATTGCCCTGTGTAGCCTCTGGTAGCTGTATATTTTATTAAAGTAAAACAGGCCTTTAAATTACGTTAGAAATATGGGCCTGACTTGTAGTTACATTTTAACTGAAGTGGATGTTTTAAAGATCATTAGAATTTATTATGTTCAATAAACAGTTCAGTTTACAAGGATTAGATGATTAACATGTTTATTTGAACTGCTTGTCAGAATTATAATTCAAATTACTTATTATTTTTCAAATTTTAAATACTTATTAATTTATTCTTACAAATCTTTTTGACGTTCTTGATTTCTTCGAGATCTTGGGAGAATTTTGTTCTAGCTATATTACTCTCCTAATGACTTGAGGAGTAAAAATCAATAGCGATGTTGAAGTATACTGAATGCTTGGTTTTCACGTTACCAAAGACCTTAGCAGAGGGCCATTCATTCCATTCTTGCTAGGCTGCCGGCATTTAGGGCAGTGATAGAGGTCCTCCGTCTCTGTCTGTCTGTCCTTGGCCATCTCCTCTTATTTATTTATTCTTTACACACTCTGCAGACTAGGTCCTTCCACCATCAAGAAATTACCCCAATTTAATCTGAGCTTAATTATGGGTCAAGGTACCATGACCAATTAACCTACCAACCACTACGTCTTTGGACTGTAGCATGGAGAAAAACCAGAGCACCCAGAGCAGGGGTCAGCAACCTTTACCACTGAAAGAGCCACTTGGACCAGTTTCCCACAGAAAAGAAAACACTGGGAGCCGCAAAACCCGTTTGACATTTAAAATGAAATAACACTGCATATAACGTTTTGTTTTGCCTTTATGCTATGTATAAACAAACTATAATGTGTTGCATTTATGAAATTGATGAACTCCTGCAGAGAAAACGAAATTACATTTCTGCATGCAACAAAAACATTTTGAACTCCGAAAAAAAGACGTTGGGTTGAAGGTTACTTTTAAGTAAAATACTCAACGTCTATTTGAGTCCTTCTTGTATTTATGAAAAACGCCAAACTTAAATTTGCCGCCAGCAGCAAACCAAAAATAACGTCAGCCAGCTGTCAACCTGAAAAATAAAAGGACTATTTCACTGAACAATGAAAACATATGAATATATGTAAAATAATAGGCAATTAAAATATTTATCATACTTGGTCAGGTTGACTCACACCTGACAATGCAGTCGTATTCAGTAGGGATGGATCGATGCTTAGGGGAGTGACCGGGAAGGATAATGTGTTTTTTTCCTCTCTGAACTCACAGAAGCGTTTCCCAAACGATGTTTGCATTGCGATGATTGCAGAATGTAAATACTCCGAATTTATCATGTCGTGACCTTGTTTGAACTCTCTCAAATTGGGGAAGTGAGACAATGTGCCTTTCTGTAAATCTCTGGCAAGCAACGTCAACTTGCGCTCGAATGCCAAAACATCCTCCAACATGTGCAGGGCGGTACGTCCTTACCCCGTTGAAGAGCTGTGTTCAGCGTGTTCAGCGTGCTCAGGTGCGCTGTCATGTCTACCATGAAGTGTAGCTTTTCCAGCCACTCTGGCTGTTCCAGCTCAGGAAAGTTGAGCCCTTTGCTGCCCAGGAAAGTTTTCACTTCTTCCAGACACGCGACAAACCGTTTCAGCACCTCCCCTTTGGACAGCCAGCGATAAAAACACATTGTAGCGGTGTGCTACACGCAGTCGGTAAACTGCAGTCAAAGATAGCTTTATTCGAACTAAACAGCCTTGCTTTTAAGCCTCCCTCAACCCGCCCCCCATTGGCGCGGATGCTGCAAAAGACACGTACTCACAAACCCCCGTAGGCTGTCTCCCTTAGCCTGAACGCTGGCTAATTGTGAGCCGGTTCAGATGTGTCAGGAAATGGGTCGCCACAACGTCTTATTTAGATTGTACAAGATCACCATAATCTTCAAATTTAGAATTACATTTCAAAAACTAACAAACTAACATAAAATACATTTTAATTAAATACTGACCATGTAGCGGTGTGCTACACACAGCGCTAAAATTACGACACGGAGTCGGTAACTGCAGTCGAAGGATAAAACTTTATTCGAAATCTTCAGCCTCACTTTTAAGCCTCCCTCAACCTGCCCCCCATGGCGCAGAGGCTCCAAAGCTCTGTGCTCGCAAACCCCCATAGGCTATCTAATTGTGAGTCGGTTCGGATGTGCCAGGAAAAGGGTCGCCACAACCAATTATTTCCCAAAGCAACAGGGAGCCGCAGCACAGACGTAAAAGAGCCACATGTGGCTCCGGAGCCGCGGGTTGCCGACCCCCGACCCAGAGGAAACACATACAGTCACAGTGAGAACGTACAAACTCCTTACAGGCACCGGTGGGAATAGAACATGGGTTGCCTGCACTGTAACACATTGTGCTAACCACTATGCTGCCATGTCATCTCAAATTATTCTCCATTGTGCCGAGGTGTAGTTCAGGGTCCTCACTTCTCCCTTTACAGTACAGCGCCAAGTTGTCTTTGGTCTTCCACAGTTCTTCTGTCCTTCTAGTATCCAGTGCTGTCTTGATGATGGAGTTGGCCTCTCTTCCCACCTTGATCTTGGTGGTGTTCAGGGCTTCCTTCATCATGCCAGTAGCTTCCTCTTGGTTTTCACTACTGTCAGGCATGCAGATCCCAAGTCGAGCCTCAGGAATACCAACACACAGAGATATAGGAGCCTACATTACCGTTTCTGTAACAACTATTTTTTGATCAGTTGAGAGTTTTTAGCCCTGAGCCGATCCCCCGAACCTGGAGGACCAGTGGACCACTCTTAGTCTGGCTTCTACCCTTTGACCTGATTGGTACGGGTGACCCTTCAAGAGCCAAACTTGACTCTAGCAAACATAGCCCTCATGGTCATAGAGGCATGCAAGCCTCCAAATCCTACGACAAAGTTGTGAACCTCTTGGAGAGGGTCAATGGATTATAAAACCGCAGGAGGTTGGCCTCCCGAGTCCAGTGCCAACAATCTTCGAGTCATAGAATCACACAGCGCATAAGCAAACCCTTCCAACCCACCCCGTCTATGATGATTGTACTACCTATTTATGTTAATACCATTTGTCCTCATTAGGTCAGTACCCCTCAATGCATTTCCTATCCAAGTACCTATCCATAAGGTAAAGTCATGATTGTATCTGCCTCTACCATCATCTCTTGCAGCTCATCCCTGAGCACCAACCTCTGTGTGAGAAAAAAAACTTTCCTCTCAGATTGCCTTTAAAATTGTTCCCCTCAAAATCTTATAAACCTCCATGTAGCCATCACTCAGCCCTCTGTATTCCACTGAGAATAACCCCAGCGTCTCCCATTTGTCCTGACAACTGCTGAGAAAATGTGGTGATATTTGCCGGCTGTCACAGCACATTCTCATAATGTGTTGGTTGTTGATGCAAATGCCTCATTTAACTGAATAGAGTCATAGAAAAGTACAACACAAAAGTAGGCCCTTCGGCCCACCCGATCTGTGCCAACCTGTTCTTTTGCCTAGTTCAGTTTACCTGCAACCAGACCATAGCCCCATCCCCTACTTCTGGCAGCTTGTTCCACACTCACACCAATCCCTTTATGAAGTAGTTCACCCTCAAGTTCCTCTTAAATATTTCACCTTGCACCCTAACCTATGACCTTTGATTCTAGGCTCATCTAACCTAAGGGAATAAGCTTGAATGTACATGTGGGTGGTGGGGTGGAGATACATCTCTACTAAAGGATGTGTAAGGTGCTCCTTCCCTCCACTAGCCTACAGGTCACCCTTGAGCAAGCAGCTTAGTCCCCTGATCAGGGTTATAAGAAGTGATAGGAGTAGGAGGTGGATGGTCGTCTAAGCAGCTGCTGTATATCACAGTGGCTGGGGTCACCCATCTTGTAAAAACACTATGCAGAAGAAGGCAAAGACAAACCAGTTCTTTTGAAAAATTTGCTAAGTACAATCATGGTCATGAAACAATGATCGCCCACGTCATAGTGACACATTCATAATGAGTAATACCCCTCATAATGCTGTATACCTTTATAATATTTCATTGTCCTATGCTCCAGGATGAGTGTGCAGACTCCACACTGACCCTGTCTGACATTTTCAATCTTTCCTTATAACTCATGTCCTCACATCCCAGCAGTATCCATGTAAATTTTCTCTGCACTCTTTCAAGCTCATTGACCGGAACAGTATAGTTGTAGATTGTGGAGGGTGGTAGTGCAAGTTTTGGAAGTGGTTAAAATGCCATCAGGTTTGTGACATAATTTGTTATTAGCAGATTGACACCGATTTTCTAAAATTAATCCACCTTATCCAACTAAATGTAAATTCAGCCCCTGGCTAACACAAAAGTAATGAAATCACAATGAATCTTTAAAAGATGCAGGAGCAGTGTGCCCAGTGCAGGACTCTGCACCTTAAGAAAGACGTGCCAGCTTTGGAGAGGATAGAGAAGAGGTCTGCTAACATGTTTCCAGGGACAAGGGTCCTTAGTTATGTGGATACACAGGAGAGGCTGGCTTTGTTCTCCTGGAGCAGAAGAGGTAAGATGATCTCGCAGTGGTATTTCAAACCGTGAAGGGTTTAGACAGAAAGACGGCAACTGTAGATGCAAGAGAATGCAGATGGCGAAACCTAGAGCAACACACAAGAAACTGGAGGATCTCAGCGAGCCAGAATTAGAATCAGATTCAGGTTTATTATCACCAGCATGTGATGTGAAATTTATTAACTTAGCAGTAGCAGTTCGATGCAATACATAATCTATCAGAGAGGAAAAATTATAATAATAAAAAAGTAAAAATAATAATAAGTAAATCAATTACGTATTTTGAATAGATTAAAAGAATCGTGCAAAAACAGATATACTGTAGAAGTGATGTAGTGTGAAATAGAACAAGGTGAACAAGAACATGCATAATAAAGTTGAAAAGCTACAGACAGAGTGTGAACAGGTATACAATAAAGCGCAAGATCATAACAAGGTACATGGTGAGGCCAAGATTCCATGTTATCGTGCTAAGGAACTATTTATTAGTCTTATAACAGTTGACTAGAATTTGTCCTTGAGCCTGTGGTCCATGCATTAATCTTCTGCTGGATGGGAGAGGAGAAAAAGAGCATGCCTGGAATGGGTGGGATCCTTGATTTATGCTGGCTGCTTTACTGAGGCAGTGAGAAGTATCGGCAGAGACCATGGAGGGGAGGCCGGTTTCCTCATATGCTGAGCTGTGTCCACAACTCTGTGCTGTCTGTTGTGGTCACGTGCAGACCAACTGGAGTACCAAGCCATATACACACAGACAAGATGTTGTCTATGGTGTCCTGATAAAAATTGGTAAGGGTCAACACTTCCTGAAGAAGTGGTGTGATTGGTAAGCTTTCTTGGTCATGACGTCTACATGGTTGGACCAAGTCAGGGAGATGGTACCTGTCGTATATCTGTTTCAGCGGTCAGTGAATTGCGGTAGTTTGAGATTGTCTGGTAGGCTGAAGTTAAATAAAATGAAAGATAAATACTTCTTTTGATATCTGGGATAATGTATACTTGTGCTCTCAACTACATAATGGTGCTATAATGTTTCAGACACGGATGATAGATTATATAACCAAAGGAAATTCTGTCCTATTAAACTGCGGAACATATTGTTCTAGTGAATCGGTTAGTGTGTGGTTCAGTGCGGTTCTAGTATACACCCACACTCTCACAGTGCACAGATACTCTGAGAGTTTCTTGCAGTACAAAAGGAAGAATAATCCGGAAAGTGCTTCTTTTGCTGTAAGGTCTTCAGGTTGGTAAATGCATTGTAAAAATGTGCTTCCAAATTCTCTGTTCCACTGATGAAAGTAACTTATTTTCTTCAAAATTGTTAACTGAAACCATATACCAGAATAGGTTTCCTTTAATAAATGGGGTTTTAATACCGGCAGGACTGAATAGGGGAACACAATATGGATGGATATTTAATATCAAGCATGGAGCTGCTGTCTAAAAGGTAAACTGCTTTGTTCTGTGGTTTATGGCATCGGCTTTGGAAGAAATAATGATGGAAAAGATTAAACAGAAAACACTGAAAAAAGCTGCAGAACAAAGAGATTGGAGAGTCTTTGCGTCTGGAATACAGACAGGTAGTAAATAAGTGCAGCTGAAATTTGGGAAATTAATGGAATATTAGCCTTAGTTTCAAGCAGCTTGGAGTCTAAATTTATGGAATTCTCACTGTAGCTGTATGAAGCAGTAGTGAGTCCATACAGTATAGTGTAGCATTTTGGTTCTATTTAACAAAGAAATGTACTGTCATTCCAGACTACAGGAAAAATACAGAAGGATCAGTGGAACTCTCTTGAAGAACATTTGTACGGGTTGGGTCCATATTCATTGGAGTTTAGAAGAATGAAAGATGATCTTACTGAAGTAAAAGATTTCCAGAGTAGGTTCGGTTCCAACAAAGATATGCCCCCCCCCCCCCATCATCAAGGACATCTACAGGAGGGTGACATCAATCCCGGATGAGGATGGCAGAGACTGTCATCGAAACATCATTTAAACTCAATACCTGGAGCCAGCTGGGAACAGTTTATTTGTAGAGGTGCTAGTCATGTAGTCTGTGTCGGATCCTTCTTTGTGAACAATATGTTGGAAATTATTAGCAATTTGATGTAGTTCAAGCAATGTCTGGAACTATTTCCTCCAAGAGAGAGGGGTAATGTGGTGAAGTCTTTATAACTGTGAAACAGCTTGATGTAGCCATAGAATAATGTCTTTGCCTGTGCGGGGAAGTTATAATAACATAAAAAACACAAGCGGGGAAACTCAATCACTCTCCCAAATATACTTTATACCTCAATAAGTCAAGAGAGTTGTAGAGCACAGATACAGAACCATGTTCCTTCACACATTCTATTTTAGCCAAACATGCTATGTAATGAGAACAAGCTCCTACAACCTATTAAATGTTCCCCATGGTGTGCACCTCAAATAGCCTTTGTCAACCAAGTCCAGCTCCTGGACATCATGTGTGGCTTGGCTACTAAGCCCAGTGGAATTGTTTCTACTGACAGGAGAAGAGGCAAAGGCAGGTTACTGGCATCTTAAAACAGGTCGCTTCGAGCAGATGGGGCTCGTCAGCCATGGCTGGCAGCTCATCTAGGAGAAGGAAAACTCTGATCTCAAACCTCCGCTGCCTTGTGGCTATACCCACTCATGAGGAAGGCTTCAAGAGTATATCCGGAGGGGAAAATTCTGGAGCTGGAGTCCCTAATGCATCCTATATTGAGTTCAAGGCTGACTGGCAGAGCCTGTGATGCTGCTGGTACCACAAATTGTATTGGTCTCTGCTGTTCCATTGGGTTCACCAGATGTGTGGAGGGAAACATTGCTACATGGGCAACAGCTCATACTGCCCAGGCTTGCATATCCAGACAGCTAGGACACACCATCGATGGTCAACCCTGATCAATGGAGGCCTCACTCACTCGCAGTCAGTCGCCTTCTATAAGTTGGTGATTCAGTGCTCATTTCAATACTTCCTTAATGCTGTGAGTCTCTGGCTCTGCCACCAGCTCAGGCACGAAGTTCCAGATTGTAACCATGCTGGGAGTCAAAGGTTCTCTCGCAGAACCCCTCAAACAGGGAGATTTTCCAACTATCTTTGCAGTATGTTAAATGTTTCGATTATCCTCACTGTCTATTAAGCTACATGTAGAGCCTCCTCCATTCCAAGCACAGCCAAAGTGTCCCACAGAAGGGGTGGAGCAGGGGCTGGCCAGTGACCAGTGGATCCAAAGGGAGGAAGGGTGATAAATATATAAAGGAGGTGCCCAGCAAACACCAGGCTTCCAATCTGTTACGGATAACCTTACTCACTACAATTCTGAACCAATTCCACAACCTATAGTCTCACTTTCAAGTACTCTACAACACAGGTTCTCAGATTTATTTATTTATTTATTTGCACAATTTGTCTTTTTCACATTGGCTGTTTGTCAGTTTTTGTTTATGTATACATAGTCTTCTGTGAATTGTATTGTACTGTATGTATCATTTTTCTATAACTGCCTGCAAGGAAATGTATCTCAAGGTAGTATATCATAACATATACAAACTTACTTTGACTAGAAATAGCAGCAGAGACTGGGAGGTGATAGATGGATACTCCCAAGTGCTGCTGATGATAGAACCTGACAAGACGAGAAGAGGTAGTGAATGGAAATGGAAGAAAGAAGCAGAGCTGGAACTTTTTAAAAACATTAGGATTGATAGGATGGATGGGATAAATCTCTGGTGACTTGGTGAGGCAAGGGAAAAGACTGCTGCGCTATTGTTGATGAACTTTCTGTCCTTACTGGCCACAAGACAGGAGGATGGCAACTGCTGTTTCTTTGTTCTAGGAAGGTAATAGGGCTAATCTGGAAAGTTATGAGTTTTACGTCAATGGCAGGTAAAGTACTGGAGAAGACTTATGAACAAAAGGCAAGACAGCAGCTATACTTCATTAGGAGTTTGAATAGACTTGGTATGTCAGCAAGTATACTCAAAAACTTCTATGGATGTACCACGGAGAGCATTCCGACAGACTACATTACTGTTTGGTATGGGGGGGGGGCGCTACTGCAAGGGACCGAAAGAAGTTGCAGAGGGTTTTAAATTTTGTCTGCTCCATCTTGGGTACTAGTCTACAAAGTACCCAGGACATCTTCAAGGAGCAGTGTCTCGGAAAGACAGCGTCCATTATTAAGGACCTCCAGCACCCAGGACATGCCCTTTTCTCACTGTTACCATCAGGTAGGAGGTACAGAAACCTGAAGGCACACACTCAGCGATTCAGGAACAGCCTCTTCCCCCTCTGCCATCCATTTCCTGAATGGACATTGAACCCTTGGACACTATCTCACTTTTTAAAGATATATGTTATTTCTGTTTTTGCATTTTTTTAAATCTATTCAATACCTATGCTGTAATTGACTCACTAATTTATTTATAATAATTAATATTTTATTTGGTTTTTTCTTCTTCTATATTATGCATTGCATTGAACTCCTGCTGCTAATTTAATGACACATGCCGGTGATTCTGATTCTGATTTGAAGAAGTATAGTCTGATTAGGGACAGTCAACATGGCTTTGTGAAGATCAGGTCATGCCACTTAAGTCTTATTTCCTTTTATTGATGCAGTGACAAGACAAACTGTGGAAGGTAGAGTGGTGGATGTGTTGTATATATATTTTTGTAAGGCTTTTGATAAGGTTCTCCATAGTAGGGTCAGCAAGTCAGGAGTCATGGGATCCAGGGAAACTTGGCTATGTGAACTGAGAAGTGGCTTGCTCATAGAAGGCTGGTGGCTGTAGATGGAACACATTCTGCCTGTAGGTTGCTGATTAATACCACAAAGATCTGCACTGTGACTTTTGCTCTTTGTGATTTTTACAAATAATATGGAGGAAGAAGTAGATGTGTGGGTTCTTAATTTTGCAGATGACTTGAAGGTTTGTGGTGCTTTGGATAGTGTAAAATGTTGCTGCAGGTTACAATGGGACATTGATAAGGATGCAGTGCTGTGCTGAGAAGTGGCAAATGGAGTTCAATCCAGAAAAGTATGAAGTGATACCCACTTTGAAAAGTCAAACTTGAGGGCAGACTACAAAGTTAATGCAGGATTCTTAGCAGTCTGGAAGAACAGTGGGATCTTGGGATTCCAGTCCATAGATCTCTCAAAGTTGCTGTACAAGTTGATGGGGTGGTTAAGAAGGCCTATGGTGTGTTGGCCTTCATTAGTTGGGAGGACTGAGTTCAAGACCAGCGGGGTAATGTTGCAGCTATATAAAACATGCTTAGAGGATTGTGTCCAGTTCTGGTCACTTCATTATAGGAAGAATGTGGAAACCTTAGAGAAAGTGCAGATGATGTTTACCAGGATGCTGCTGGATTAGAGAACATGTCTTATGAGGAAAGATTGAATGAGCTAGGTGTTTTTACTTTGAAGTAAAGGAGTATAAGATTTTAAGAGGCATAGACAGAATGGGCTGTCAGCAAATTTTTTAGGCTGTTAAAGGCTAGTACAAGATCACATATTTTTAAGGTGATTGGAGGAAAGCATAGGGTACATTAGAGTTAGATCTTTTACAGGGTATCTTTTTCAGGTGTGGTGGTACATTAGGGGCATTTAAGAGACACTCTGATAGTCACATAAATGAAATAAAAATGGAAAACTGTGTGAGAGGGAAAGGTTAGATTGCTTTTAGATTAGTTTTAAATGGCCTGTATTGTACTGTACTGCTCTATGTTCCATGAGGGTGCAGCATAAAATCAATTCAACAGGTGGGCTGAGCGGATTAGAATGGGAGAAGGACTGGATCCAGGGTGGCCATGCCCAGAAGTGCTGAAGATGGAGAAAGAAGGGGAAATAAACAAGGTGATGGGGAGGAAAGAGAAAAGGTGCAGAGTGGGAACAGCGTATTCCAGATTCAAGAATTCATGCCGTTGCATTGTCGACTATCCAGGCAAAATATGGGATCCTGTCTTTTTTGTTTGTATTTACACTCACCCTGGCAAAGGTCGTGGATAGGCTGTTGTAAGAATGAGGAAGGGAATTAAATATTTGGAAACTGGTATTGCTGGGAGGTTGTGGCAGTCAGATCAGAGGTGTACTGTAAGAAGGGCATTTAGTCTGCATTTGGTCTCAACACTGTAGGGGAGGCCACATTGAGAGTATCAAGTACAATAAACAAGGTTGGAGTTGGTGTGAATCTCTGAATGAAATATCCTGGCTGGTCTGATCATTAGCTCAGCTCCACTCTCTTGCCTGATCCCCATGACCCTTTCATCCCCTGCAATCCTAAAATCTATTCCATGGTTACAGCTTCACTGTTCCTTGAGAACTCCAGATGTTGAAAATTCAAAGTTTGAAGTTGAAACTAAGTTTATTATCAAAGTACAAAGCACACGTCACTATATATATCCCTGAGATTCATTTTATTGTGGGTATCCATAATGGAATAATAACCATAATAGAATCAATCAAAGACCACACCAACTTGGACATTCAACCAGTGTGAAAACAACAAACTGTGTAAATACAAAACAAATTAAATAATGAAAGTATATAAATAAGCAATAAATATTGAGAACATTATATTGAATATATTGAGAGTCATTGAAAGTGAGTCCATAGGTCATGGGAACATTTCAATGATGGGCAAGTGAAATTATCCCCTTTGGTTACTGGAGGCTGATGGTTGA
Organism: Hypanus sabinus; assembly: GCF_030144855.1. NCBI lineage: Eukaryota > Metazoa > Chordata > Chondrichthyes > Myliobatiformes > Dasyatidae > Hypanus > Hypanus sabinus. The sequence goes on along the minus strand of NC_082708.1, from coordinate 175,533,856 downwards.
GGGTAATATCAAGTCACTATGAAATGATAGCCCTCCTTATCTCAATTTTAATTTAGTAACTTTTTATTCTGAAACTCTGCTTCCTAGTCATAGTTTCCTCCATTGGGGTAAGCATCATTAAAGCAGGACCTTCTTTCTTATGGCTGGTTCAATTGCAGTGAAAGTGTGATTTTACCTTTAAATGATTAATCCAGAAAATTGCATCATGGGTAGTTGTGTGTGTTGCTATGACACCATAATCATGTTTATAGAATGGATAACGAATCATTATTTGTTCCAAATGGCCATAATTGTGGAGTCTTGGTGTTATACTGCACAGAAATGGGCCCTTCAGTCCACTCTGTCAAGCCCAACCAGCAAGCCTATCTGTACCAGTCCTACTTGCCTGTATTAATTCCATATCCCTCTTTGTGGGTTTCATTGCAACATTTACAAGAAACTTATTTACAGAACCTGGATGGAAGAGGTATGGAGGGGTATGGTCAGTGGAACAAGGCAGATTAATAGTTTGGAATGGACGAGATGAGTCAAAGGGCATCTTTCTTTGCTGTAGTGTTCTGTGACTCAACGGCTCTTTGTCTTGCTCCTTCTACGACCTGTCTCAATGCATCTTAAATGTAGTTAAGGCTCCTTCCTCCTCCACTTCCTCTCACAGCTCACTTCAGATCCCAACTGCTCTTTGTGTGAAACATTTACCACTTAAAATCCCTTTAAACCTTCTCCCCCTTCATCTTAAGCAAATATTGTCCAGTTCTATTTTTTCAATATTAAGATATTTTCACACCAGGATACCCCTTGCTCTTATCAGGATTCATTTACCTTGTTTCTCCAAAACAGTTACTTCTGGAGCTTTTGCTGCTAAAATCATCTGTCGAAGCTCTTCAGTGAAAGGATGCCATCGCATTTTCTTTTCCCAATCTTGCCTATTAACTGGATTTTGACAATGCACACTCATCCCTCAATCACACTTTATTTACAAGGAATGGTACAATGAAATTAGCCTCTTTCTTGTCACCAAACTGAAATTTGAACAAAGAAACGCCATTCTAATCGGAAATTGACTAGTTGGATACAGGTATCGATTCAATAGAAATGACTGAATCTTTGCATTTGCATATTTAAGTGCCAATCATAATGTATATATTAGGTGTTAATAACCAATTATAACTGTGTTAAAGACCAATAATAATTGAGGATTGTCCATTAGTTAGTGTTATCCAAGAATCCTTAGTTTGCATCTTTATCTTGTCCTGGTGTGCTCAGTGACCTTGGTTCCCAGGCTTGAACAGAAAAGCTTTCAAAGGCTGTGTTCAGCCCGGATGGCCGCACAATGTCTGCGCATGGCCTTTGTCAGCTTATCTTTTTAACTCTTGTCTTTCTGAACTTCCACACTCAGAAAGCTCTGTATAAAGGAGAATCCAACTCTCAAGGGTTTGGTTCAGCTTGAGGCCCTCTGTTCTCTTAGCACACCATTTTAACCCTTGCCTTGCTGTAGTATCCACAGTAGTGTGGCAAACTGTTAACTTTTGGAGCTACCTTTACCAATCAAAGCTTCCAAGTGAAAGAATGCCATCTCCTTATCTTTCCTTTCTCCCATTCTTGGTACGCTATACAGCTAATGATTTTTGTGTAACAAATGCTTCATTATTTCTAACTATGTTCCTATGATCATGTTAAGTGCCGAATTAAAGGCCAAATCGAGGTGGTGAGGACCTGGCTCCAGCCCATGCCGTAGTGACAGAACTTGATGTTTGGACAGAGACCTAGGTGCAGGGCCAAATCGAAAGGTCAGTTATAGGCCAAATTGAGGCGGCAGGGCCAAGCACCGGAGCATATCGAGATGACTGAACCCGATGTTTGGAGCAAGATTCGAGTTGGAAAGGTCAAATGCAGGCCAAATCAAAGGGATGGGGTCCTGGCCCCAGACTGTATCAAGGTGATTGAAGCCAATGTTTGGATAGAGATTTACGTGCCAGGCCAGATTGAAAAGGCCTGGGTGTCGGGACCTGAAGCAAAGGATGGGGAAGTTCAGATCGCTTGGCTCTATACTGAACTTTGGGACTCTCTTTGCAGACTTCGGTTCAAAAAGTTACTTGCTTATGGTTATTGTTTGCATGTTATTTGTTTTTTTCCTTACAGCACATTGGGTGTTCGATGGTCATTTTTTAATGGGTTTTGTTTTGATGGATTGGTGTGTTTTCTTTTCTTTCTGCACAGTGGGTGTCTGATGGTTTTCTTCTTTTTGTTTGGGTTCTTTTAGGTTTCTTTGTTTCGTGGCTGCCTGTTAGGACAAGGACACTTCCTTGTCAACATCTACTCTGCTCAGATTGTGGGGATGTCTTCCATGGAAGGTCACAGTCTTCCATTGTTAAACTTTTTTTCTATATTGATAATTTCTTCATTTTTCTGGGTTGTGCTTTCATATAAGTTTAGTCAAGTGTACTTCTTAGCAGAATTGCATGTTTTTGTGTGGAGTACTGATTCCTGTTTTCAGTAATGAAAACATATCCTTTAAATGTTATCTGACTGTTGTGCAAATGTTTTATGTCTGTTATTCCGCTTCTTCCTTCTGTTCTATGCAGTGTTTGTCTAAGTGCATTTGAGTGTACATAGTGTTTTTTAAAATTTGTCATTTCAGTTTTTCTTTCTAGATTTTGGACCAAGATATTATGCCAAAAGAATACATTAATATAAGCACAACAAAAGTGTTTATTGCCTTTGTTATATTTTTACTATTGGGCTTGTTTGGCAGATTTTCTTAAGCTTTGAACTAAATCCTTTCAATTTTTTTTTTGTTTAATGCACTAGGATCTATTTTCTTTGTTTATTGATGTCCCAGATACTTGTATATTTCATATTAATCTGTAGTTGTATTGTATCCTGCTGCTCTGTTTTATATTCTGCTAGCTCTACACCATCTTTCTTTATGTTATTATTTTCATCATTATTATTATTATTGTATTTTTAATTTCTTTCTCAGCTCAAACTGGTAAAACCTAAGGCTTGTATTTATAGTAAAGTACAGCTTCTTTTATGAGTTTGCAATTTTAAGCAAGGTCTTGGTGAATGATGTTTGCTTCTTGATTGTGCCTGTGCAAGTACAGGTGGCCCCCGTTTTTCAAACGTTCGCTTTACGACAGCTCGCTGTTACGAAAGACCTACATTACTACCTGTTTCTGCTAACCAAGGAGGATTTTTGCTTTTACGAGAAAAAGACACCCACTTTATACATGTGTTTACCCTGAGCAAGACCACCATCACCATGAAGCCTTGTGGGGGCACTTGTGTGTGTAGGCATGTACGTGCCGATTTTTTTTTCTCTCCAAATCGATTTTGACTTGCTGTCTTCCCGATTCTGATAAGTGAAACTACACTGTACGTACAATATTTCTACTTTATATAGGCTGTATATTTATCATATCATTCCTGCTTTTACTATATGTTTGTGTTATTTTAGGTTTTACGTGTTATTTGCTATGATTTGGTAGGTTATTTTTTGGGTCTGGGAACTCTGAAAAATTTTTCCAATATAAGTTAATGGTAATTGCTTCTTCGCTTTACAACATTTTGGCTTACAAACGGTTTCATAGGAACGCTTCATCTTTGAATCGTGGGGGAAACCTGTAATCAGATTGAATTAAACTGCTGCAGGATCCTGTAATGAATTGGATTGTTTCTGGTTTCTGTTGGCATTTTCTGCATTTATCATCTTGAATTTGTTGGTGTTTTATTATGTATTTTTGATTTTTTTGTGTGTGTGTTCACCACCTGGTCCTGTATTACTACACGGAATCATTCTGCTTCTGCGAAGAAGTCTGCAATTCTGAGCCAGGCAGTCGACGCTTCCTTGTCAACATCCAATCTGCTCAGATTGGGGAGTATATCTTCCATGGAGGGTTAACTTTTCCTTTTATAGTGATAATTCCTTCTTTTTTCTGAGTTGTGCTTTCCTTTAAAGTTTATTACTTTTATTATTATTAATATTATTATTACTTTTCTCAGGCTACTACACCTCAAGGAGTCATCCTTGAATATAATGCTAAATTAGAATATAATTAAATTAAAGCTTAGAATATAATGGAAGTATTCACTGAGCCTGGAAGTGGAGCTTTGAGAAAAATAGTCCATAGCTCTAACAGTGGTCTGATTTCTCCTGCTACTGCCTCTAAAAGAAGCCCTTCCAATGTCAACTGACAGTCTCCTTTAGCCATACACTGTGAGGAGCTTCAGCATTGATACAACTTTCATTGATACTAATAGGACCTCTGCCATCAGCGTATTTAATGAAACACTGTGGTGATGGATGAAAGGGGAGTCTGTAGAAATCCAGAATATACCAGCAAAAGCTGTGAATTTGGGCTCAATTTGAAAATTAAAGTGAAATTTGGATAGGTACATATGGGAGGGGTATGGAGGGTTATGGTATGCGTGCAGGTCGATGGAACTAGGCAGATTAATAGTCTGACACAGACTAATTTCTGCGTTGTAGTGCTCTATGCTTAAAAAAAGACTTTAATTTCTAAAGGCCCTTTGATATTGGTTATGATCAAAGAAGTATTCTGAAAGTATAATTACTCACCAATGTTGCAAATTTGTGGATAACACGCTCTTGCAAATAACAAAATGTCAATGACCAATTAATGTGTCATAGAAATGCAAATGAATAATTCTAAATGACTTACTTGCGTTGTGTATGTCTATGTAAAAATTCTCTTTTTAGCACGTTTGACATTAACAGTGGCTTTCTCTGCTGAAGTTACCACAATGTTGTCACAATACATTGAAGCATAATCAAGTTCTACATTATTGATAAGCTTATGTAATCATTCTAATTCCAGTCTCAGCATCTTAAAGAGTCTACACAAGAATGCTTTTAACACAATGCTTGAAATGTCTGATGTATTTTGGGAAAAATAAACTCTCTGTATTGACAAGTCCATGATGCTGAATTAGTCATTCTCCCGAATCCAGTAGTTATTTTAGAGGGGTGTATGGGAGAAATTTAGAGTGGAGTTGAAGAAGAATTTTTTTTAGCCTGAAAGTGGTGAATCAATGCCACAGATGGCTGTGGAGACCAAGTCATTGAGAATATTTAAAGTAGAGTTTGATAAGTTCCTGTTTAGTAAAGGCACTGCAGGTTACGAGGAGAAGAAAGGAGAATGGGGTTGAAAAGGATAATAAACCAACCATGATGGAATGATGGACAATGGGTTTTTCACAAGCTGGGTGGTAGATATGGAGGTCCTGGAATGTCCAGTTGTCAAGATCCCCCTCTTGGTCTCACCAGTGTAGTCCAAAGGAAAGCTTATGAAGCAATGCTTCTGGCACCAGCTTGCTTGCAAGAGCTTCCAGAAAGATATTCAGTGATGTCCAGCTGCCTCAAAAGCTGTAGCCTTTGTCTCTCCCAAGGCTGCCCACAAGGCAATGGGGCTATTTACCCACAGCTAGGGATCTGGTTCACGAGCACCAGGCTATGTCCACAAACTGGTGGCTCTGCGTGCTATTTGTGCAGGGGCCAGACTTTCTCCCTGTCCTCTAGTTTGCTCTGAATGACAACTGAACCTCAATACATGCTTTTATGCATTGAGTTGTTGCCATATGATTGGCTGATTAGATTTGCATTAATGAGCAGGGGTACAGGTGTACCCAATAAAGTGGCCACTGAGTGTATATATAACCTGTAAAAAAAAGTTTTGTGATATTGAACGTAATGACACGATTTAATGTATATATGACGTATGCTGTATTAGTGTGCCTTGCAGTTAGACTGGACTAATTTACTTTCTGGAAAAAAAAAGTAATCCTTTATTTCCACAATTTATTTAGTTCTGCTATTTATAGATTTTTATGTCTTTGCACTGTACTGCTGCAACAAAATAACAAACATTTCACATCATATGTCATTGCTAATAAATCTCAGAAGTTGAATTAGAATCAGATTTATGACCACAAAGACATAAAATTGCTATAAATTACCAAACAAATAGTGAAAAAAGGAATAATGAGGTAGTGTTTATGGGTTCATGGACTGCTTAGAAATCAGATGACAGAGGGAAAGAAGCTGCAGTATTCTTGAATCATTGAGTGCTGGTCTTCAGGGTCCTTCACCTGCGCTCTAAACATAATAATTAGAAGAGGGCATGTACCTGATGGTGTGGGTCCTTAATGATGGATGTCGATATTTTGAAGCACCATTGTTTGAAGATGCTTTCAATGTAGAGAAGGTTTAAAGAATGAAGATTAGCTTTATTTGTCAAACATTAAAACATTTAGTAAAGTGCACTACGACCAACACAGTGCAAGATTGTGCTTGGGGCAGTCCGCAAGTATTACCATGCTTCCAGCATCATCATAGCATGCCACAACTTACTGACCATAAATATGGAATTTGGAATCTGAGGGACAACTGGAGCACTTGGAGGAAACCCCACAGATGTGAGGAGAACGTATAAACTCCTTACAATCAATGGTGGAAACCGATTGCTGATGGTTGGCGCTATCAAGCATTGTGCTGGTCATTGTGCTACTGTGCCTTGATGGAACTGGCTGAGTCTATACCTTTCTGCAGTCTCTTGTGTTCCTGTGCACTGGATGCTCCGGCATAGACATAATAGGACAAGTAGTTGTTATCTATGCATAAAGTTACTCCATTGGTTCCCAGTCAATAGCATTGCTGATGTAACATTTTTGGCCACTTACCCAAGTCCAGCTTGGGTAACAATGAACAGTTACCTCACTTCTTTCATTGATATTTACCCAGAATTTTGGGCAAATTCAGCAGCTACTGTAAATACAACAGTCAAAGGATGCATTTACAGATGTTGCAGTTACTGTACATAAGGTGACCTTTTAATGTAATATTGGAGGTGCACTTCAGTTTTTAATGCCCTGCATGTCCATGGGAGTATTTTGAATATGAGGAGGGATATCTCATCTTGGTGCATTTGGCAATTTTTATGCTGCTGTTAGTGTTGTATGGAGATTATTTATCTATCACTGCTCTTTCTTGGAGTTTTCTGGGTGTAAATTTTCCACTGTGGTTTTTATATCCCAATATCATCAGGGATTCTTTTTGGTTGTAATAAGCTTTTGGCTACACTGATGATGTAGCAGGTTCAACACCAAACCTGGTTTTTGCTTTGGGAAGATAATATATTCTTTACCTTCAGAGCACAGTCATTTGATCCACTATAACATATGAAGGGAAAGATTATTTTTACATAGCGGAAACTAAAAATGGCTTAGCAATTGTGTTGGAGAACATATCTATTCCATTCACAGTCCAGAATCTCCACCTGCCTGTTGCTTTAATACTTTATGCTCTCTAATCTCCATCTACAGTGTTCTAATGAAACTCAAAGAATGACATATCACCTTCTGCCTGGATGGATTGAGGCATTCCAGGCTTTACAATGATTTCAGCATAATCAGCTATTACAAGAGATACAGAATTGGTAAATAGGGTAATTATTTACCAAAAAAGTGTTGGCACGTGTCCTAATGGGCAAGGCATCAGACTAGTAACCTGAAGGTCACTGGTTCGAGCCTCAACTGAGGCAGCGTGTTTGTGTCCTTGAGCAAGGCACTTAACAACACATTGCTCTGCGACGTCACCGGTGCCAAGCTGCATGGGTCCTAGTGCCCTTCCCTTGGACAACATCAGTGGCGTGGAGAGGGGAAGACCTGCAGCTTGAGCAACTGCCAGTCTCCCATACAACCCTGCCCAGGCCTGCGCCCTGGAAACACCAGGCGCAGATCCATGGTCTCTCAAGACCGACGGATGCCACCTTTATTTACTAAAATAATAGCGGTTAGCACAACACTTTACAGTACCAGTGTCCCGGGTTCAGTTCCTGCCACAGTCTGTAAGGATATTGTAATTCTCCCCGTGACTGTGTGGGTTTCCTCCGGGTGCTCCAGTTTCCTCCCACAATCCAAAGATTTACCTGCTGGTAGGTTAATTGGTCATTGTGTTGTCCTGTGATTAGGCTAGGATTAAATCATGGGATTAGCGGATGGCACAGCTTGAAGGGCTGGAAGGGCCTATTCTGTGTGGTATTTCAATAAATAAGTTGGTAAATAAATATCTTCACATGTACAGAGACACATTTACGTGCCACCCATACAGATCATTTCATTACAACAGTGCATTGAGATAATACTAGGGAAAGGAATAACAGTATGCAAAATGAAGCATTACAGAGTAAGTGCAGTGTTAGGTGGCCAATAAAGTGCAAGGTCATAACAAGGTATATTGTGAGGCAAAGAGACCATCTTATCATACTAGGACACCATTCAATGGTCTTATATCATGGGTAAGAAGTTGTCCGTGAGCTTGGTGATACAGGTATTTTCAATTTGATTGGACGTGGGTACGGTGGAGAAGAATGATCGTCTGGTGTGGGTGCTGTTTTTGATTCTATGATGTGCTAGAACTTGGAGAAACAAATGATCTGCTGGAGAAACTCAGTGGATCAGGCAGCATCTGTCCGAGGAAAGGTACTATCAACATTTTGTGTTGAAGGCCTATATAATACCCTGATGCAGAGTTTTAATCTGAAACACGGACAATTCCTTTCTCATTGAGATCCTCCAGCAGATTATTTGGTGCAAATAGTTATTCCAGTCTTTCATCTCACACCTGCTGTCTTCACCTTTGTTTTTTTCTTATTCTTCTGTCAACTTCTCCATGTTAATTCTCTCAGAGTGGGTACAGGGTTTTGATCCACATGTTGACAATGCCTTTCCTCCCACAGATAGTGCTTGACCCACTGAGTTCTTCCAGCAGGTTGTGTCAGGAAATGTAGAAGAGGCTTGCCCAGAAGCACAGCAAAGGAGATGATGAAGGAGGAAATGATAATTTACTGATAAATTACAAAATAACAAGCTACAAGGGGCCACAAAATAATAGAGCAAATAGGTCCTTAACACAACAAAGAAACAATTAACTGAAAGCTAGGAGCAACTGGTTGACATTGATTTGTTCCATGCCTGAACAAAGGACTGTGATGAGAGCTAGGTTTAAATAGGCTTCAGATAGTGAGTTAGAAATGAGTGGCAGGTAACTCCTGGAAGCTGAGTGGAGACTCAGAGGTGTCTATTTATGCAGGCCTGATTGGGCCCCCCACTCCCTACAATGATTAACAGCCAATGGCCTAGGACAATCTGGAGGCATCTGGTGGAATTCCTCGATGAGCGAAGGATCCAATACGAAACTGGATGGCACCAAAGACCTTTCCTCTGGGCTGAAGTCTTTCCAGTCAACCAGGTACTGCACACCCTGTTCATGAATGGTGTACACTGGGCCACCTTCAACCATCCTTTGTTCTGGAGGTGCAGGCTCAGGGGAGTTGAGTGATCCATGGACAATGGGTTTGAGGCAGAACATGTGGAAGGTAGGTGTGATCCTGGTGGGTAGTGGCAGCTGGAGCAGTAAGTAACTATGTTGATAAAGACAGTAATCTTAAAGAGAACAATGAACTGGGCCAGAGCTTGAGGGAGTTGGTGCACAGGGAGGGTGGAGAGCCAGAAACAGTCCCTAGGTTGGAGTAGCCTGGCTGGGTAACAATGGTGGCAGCAGGAGGAATTCGCAGCTAGGATGGCACTCTGTGTTATCTTCCAAGCATTACGGTATTGGGAAACCAGGGCCCTGACTGATGGGATCTCCAGCATTGGCTCCTCCATGGGAAACAATGGGATTTAGTAGCTATGAGGCACTTCAAAGGGTGACATACATGTGACAGATTGTAGGACAGTTCAGCCCACAGCAGATACCTCTTACATGTGAAATGGCTAGAGGAGGCAAAACATTGCAGAAGTCTCTCCACTTGCTGATTAGTCTGTGGAGAATAGCCAGAGGACAATCTCACTGTGTGGAGGAGGGAGTAGAAGGCTCACCAGAAGTGGGAGACAAATTTTGAGCCCCAGTCTGACACAATACACTAAGGAAAACCATGGAGCTAAACTCAATGTTGGAGAACAAGGTCTACTGTCTCAGTGGCTGACAGAAGTCTGGGAAGGGCAACGACGTGGGCCCATCTTGGAGAACTGATCCACCATTACCATGATCACCGTGGCCCCCTCAAAAGGTGGCAAACCCATGATGAAATCCTTGGCAATATGGGACCACGGCGTCAGGGGTCTGGTTGGGACCACAGGTGCCTAGTGGGCCACTGATTGGAGGAATTGTTCTGGGCACATTGAGGGCGGGCAGTAACAGACTGACAAATATCCACAGTCATGGTGGGCAACCAAAACTGGCCTTGCAGAAAATCTAGAGTCTGTCATGCAGCTGGATGGCAAGGGAAGTGTGAGCAATGGGCCCACTGGAGCACCTCAGAGTGCAGGACCACCAACATGTACTGGTGGTTGTCAGGTGTGCTGGCTGGAGTAGGGTTGTGCTGTAGGGTCTAGTGGATCTGGTTCTCAAGATCCCAGAAGCTCAGGGCAAGGTTCGGTGAGGATGGAATGATGGGCTGAGGATTGATTCTGTTTCAGCTTTGTTGAGCTGTCACAACTGGGCATCCACCTTAGTGTTCTTGGTGCAGGGTCAGTAGGAGATGGTGAAGTTGAATCACTCAAATAAGAAGGCCCAGTGAGCCTGACGTAGGTTGAGTTGGCAGGTATTTTGTATGGATATGAGGTTCTGTTGGTCAGTCCAGATCAGGAAAGAGCTCAGTGTTTCCCATCAGCCAATGTCTCCATTCCTCAAAGGCCCATTTAATGGAAAATACCTCTAATTCCATCTCCCACGCCCTAACGGAGCTGTGTAGTGACAAAGGGTGTCTTTCTGTCTTGTCCTTGTTGGGAGAGAACAGCCACGCTGAAAGTTTACTTTCATCTGTTTAATCTTACACAGCTGTGTTCAGAAAGCAATAGTAGTAAAAAGCCAAGAGGTCCACGGGCCTATCATAACACAGAAGGCCATTTAGTCTAAATTCTCATTAAGATTGGCACAATGTCATGGGCTGAATGGTCTTTCCAGTGCTGTAATTTTCTTTGTTCTATATTGCATGTTCTATGTTCATTAACTAGTCTCGTTGCAGTCTTTGGAAAGGTTGCTATCACTCAGTATTGATGTGATAAAATGACCGCACTGTATATTTTAATGAGTCAGATTATCTTCATTTTTAATGGAAATCACATAAACATCTAACAGAGATTATACTATTCAGACAGTTCATTTCTTTAGAAATAAATATGGTTCCAAAAGGAGACACTTACTGAACTTACAGTCAAGAATTTTCACATCCCATCAGGGGCAGCAGTCGGTCAAAAAGAACAGTAGATCTAATTTTCAACTGATCAGACATTGTTATTAATATCTGGCATGTTATCTACAGCCAGAATGTCACTGTGTAAACGATATCAGTGATTTGATAGAATCAGAATACTGCAATAACTCATAACTAATACTTTTAACTTTTATTACAGCTGAGTTTGACAAAATCCTTCAGAACCTTTGAAGTGTCATTAATTCTCACTCCGGGCAATTCTTTTACACTCTGCTTTTGTGCTTGTAATGGATTTTCTTTCAAATTGCTAGACAGTTGGTAAAAAATTCAAAAGCAGTCTACTGCATCTATTGGAAATGTGGAATAACATTCTGGACCCACTCAGGAGGTATCTGTGGAGAGAGAAAAGCAGAGTTGATGTTTTCATCAGAATTGGGGAAGTTTTGATCTCAAACAAGGGGAGAGAAGCAAGATAACAAATGAGAAGCTCAAAGAGGTGGTGGAGATCAGGAACACTGACTAATACAAACGGTGGTGGTGTCATAAAATATAGATTGCTGATTCGGAAAAGTCAAAAGGTGGAAGTGAGTGTCTCATGATAAACTCTCTGTGATGGTGTGATGTGGTAGCTCAGTTGTATTTGTGTACCCCAGAACTTGAACACCTAATGATCAAACTCTGACTGATCTGCTTACCAGGAGAGTTCACCTCCGCGATTCTGAAGGCAGTTTACATAGCAACAGTGGCCGACCATTATCAAGCACTTGAGATACTGCTTGATGCTGTATCAAACAAGTAACAGTCAACCCTGATGCATTTCATATCATAGGAAGAACATTGTAACCTGCCTCAATGACTATTGTCTAGTAGCACTTATTTCCACAGGGTGAACTGTTTTCAGAGGTTGGTGATAAAACATATCAACTCCTGCTTGAGAAGCAACTTGAATCTGCTCCAATTTGCCTACTGGAGTAACAGCTCCATAGCAGGTGCCATCTCACCGGCTCTTCTCCCAACACTAGAACATCTGCAGAGCAAAGATGTATACATAAGGCTCCTCTTTGTCGAATACAGCTCAGTATTCAATGCTATCAGAACTTGGCCTGATACTTCCTTGTGCAATTGGATCCTTGATTTCCTCAGTTGCAGGCCCAGTCAGTTCAGACTGACAAAAACATTTTCTCCCCAGTCTCCCTCAGCACAGGTGCATGACAAGGCTGTGTGCCTAGCCCACTGCCTTAGTGGTTTACGCCTATGACTGCATGATTATGCGCAACTCCAATGCTGTATTTAAGCTTGTTCATGACATCACTGTCCTAGGCTGAATCAAAGGTGGAGATGAATCAGCATATATGAGGGAGATTGATAATCTGGCTGAGTGGTGCCGTAACTGGAAAGTCTTACTCAATATTAGCAAGACCAAGGAGCTAAGTATTGACCTTAGTCCATGAGCCAGACCTCATTGAAGGTTCAGAGGTGGAGAGGTTCAGCAACTTTAAATTCCTCGGTGCTGTTACTTCAGATGACCTGTCCTGGATCCAACACAATTACGAAGAGAGCACGGCAGCACTTTTACTTCCTAAGGAATGTGCAAAGATTTGGCATAACATATAAAACTTTGAAAAACTTCTATAGATGTGTGGTTGAGAGTATATTGACTGGCTGCATCACAGCCTGGTATGGAAAATGCCCTTGAATGGAAAATCCTACAAAAGGTAAGGGATACAATCCAGTCCATCATGGGTAAAGCTCTCTCTACCAGTCAGCACATCTACATGAAGTGTTGTCACAGGAAAGTAGCATCCATTGTCAGGGACACCTACCACCCACGTCATGCCTCTTCTTGCTTCTGCCATCAGGGAAAGGTACAAGACCAACATGACCAAGTTCAGGAACAGTTATTACCCCTCAACCATCAGAATCCTGAACCAGAGGGATAACTTACTCTCTTAACTTGCATCATCACTGAATTTTTCCCACAAACTCTTGACTAACTTCCAAGAACTCTTCATTTCATGTTCTCCATAGTTATTGCTTATTTCTTTTTATTTTTTTAGAAATTCATTTTCTTCTCAGCTTATGATGCTAAAACCTAAGGTATGGGGATAGCAAAACACATTCATTTCTCAATTTCTAGGAACTTTTGGATTATTGGTGTTTAGTATTGTGGCTTTCTGCAGATTTACATAAATATTGTTGTGTAGTTCTAATTGTTTAATGCTATTGTGTCGTGACTTTGGAATTATACCAGTTGTAGTTTGTATTTTAAAGCAAGATTTTGGTGAATGACATTTGCCACTTGATTGTAACTGTGTTAATAATCAGATTGTGTTAAACTGCTACAGGATCCCGTAATGTGTTGGACTGTGTCTGGTTTTCCTTGGCATTTTCAACATTTATCGCCTTGAATCGGTTAGTCTTTTATTGAGTATTTTTGATAATTTCTTTGTCAAGTATTGCCACAGGGAACCCCTCTGTTTCTGAGAAGATGTCTCCAACTCTGAGCCAGGCGATTGGTGCTAACTTATCTACACCTGGTCTGCTCAGATCATGGGAGGTCTTCCATGGAGGGTCGTGTTGTTCCACTGGTCAACTTTTTCTTCAATGGTGATAATTTCTCCATTTATCTTGGTTGTGCTCTCATTTAAGTTTAGTGGCATATACTTCTTATCGGGATTGCATATGGCTGTGTACAGCGTTGTGTCCAGTTTTCATTTATGAAAATATATCCTTAGAAGTTTTATCTGACTGTTGAGTAGATTTTTAATGTCTGTTATATCTCTTCCTTCTTCTGCCCTAGGTAGAGTTAATTTAAGCATGTTTGAGTGTACATAATGTTCTCTAAAATTTGTCATTTCAGTCCTTATTTTTCTTTGTAAATTTTACATAATGGTTTCAGGCCAAAATATAATGTCAAAAGAATACGCTAATATAGGTATAGGGAAAGTTTTTATTGTCTTTGTTACAGGTAGTCCCCGGGTTATGAACAAATTCTGTTCCCAAGTCCATCTTTAAGTCGAATTTGTACATAAGTCAGAACAGATACATATGGTATTATTTAGCGTCAGTTAATCAAATGTTTGTCTTAGTATATAGCATATATTTTACATTTCTATGCATATAAAACACTTAAGAAACATATGTATTTCAATAATTAAACCACTGCATTGCTGAGTAATAATTGTAGCTTTCATTGGGGCAGGGCCTTTTACATGCTCCATTATTCTCAATTTATCCTTTAAAATTGTTCTGATCGTTGACGGACTGTAGCCTAATGCTTTTCCAATGACTGATAGTGTTTCACCTCTTTCCGATCACTTTATTATTTCCACTTTATTTTCAATTGTAATTGTTTTCTGTCAATGCAACAGAAACATGGTGGATTCAGAAGCAGCAGTGGGCGGCAGGTCCTGAGCTCCCCTGGGTCCTAAAGTCCACCTGCACTGAGACAGGTTAAATAGGACAAGTGGGGGGCAGTGCTGACTGGAAAAAGTGGATCAGGATGAATCTTGCTAAGAAAATTTAAGCCAAATACAAAGTTACACACTCAGCACAGTGTTAACCGCAACATGATCTGACTTAAAATGGACGTTCATAACTCGGGGACTGCCTGTATATTTTACTGTTAAGCACTGCTTGGCAGATTTTCTTAAGTCAAGTAAATTCTGTCAAGAGTTTTACTTCATCATAATATGATCCAGTTTCTTTGCTTGTAAATATCCCATATACTTACATGTTTCATATTCATCCATCAGTTGTATTGCATCTGCTGTTCTGTTTTATATTCTATTAGCTCAATTGCATCTTTCTTTTTGTTTAATATTATGCATTTATTCATTCCGAAGTTCATGTTTCTATCTTTCAATAAAGGTTCTACTATTCAAATTAATTGTTTTAGCTTTACTGATGAAAGAGCAATGATTTTACAGCATCCATGCATAGAAGGTGTGCTAAAGTGCACAGCTTTTTATGTTGTTTTTGATTTGATAGCCGAATTTCTCTCAGTAAATTAGAGAGCATGTTTAAAGCTAGACAGAACCCTAGTGGTTTAGAGAATTGCCTTGGAAAATGCCTTGGTTTCATCTGATAATGGTTGTTGTTCTTTTTTGGTAGATAATCGACAGGGTGATTATGGTACACCAGTGCTTTTACAGGTATTGGGATGTAGTTTGTATATATTAAGAACTTCAATTAACCACGAGTGTGGGACAGAGTCAAATGCCTTTTGGTAATCAATATAGCAACAACAAAGATTTCTGTTTTTCTACCAGGCTTGAACTAAAATTATGGAATCTATTATCAGTACTTTACATCCTTTCATGCCCTAATGGCATCCTTCCTGCATTTCTGTAAGTATATTGTGGTTATCTAAGTGAGTGGTGATTAGTTGTGAGATACATGATGTCACAATTTTAAATATAGTTTGAAAGCAAGTAATAGGACAATATTTTGAATGATCTTTTGTGATTTCTCCTTTAGGTAAAAGATATTATTTTATCTTCTGTCAAAAATTCAGGCATTTTTTTATGACTTTTAAGAAAGCAATTACATTTTTATACCAATAATGGTTCTGGTCGCCTTACTATAGGTAGGATGTGAAAGCATTAGAAAGGGTACAGAGGAGATTTACCAGGATGCTGCCTGGTTTAGAGAGTATGGATTATGATCAGAGATAAAGGGAGCTAGGGCTTTACTCTTTGGATAGAAGGAGGATGAGAGGAGACATGATAGAGGTGTACAAGATATTAAGAGTGGACAGAGTGGATAGCCAGCACCTCTTCCCTAGGGCACCACTGCTCAGTACAAGAGGACATGGCTTTAAGGTAAGGGGACGGAAGTTCATGGGGGATATTAGAGGAAGGTTTTTCACTCAGAGAGTGGTTGGTGTGTGAAATGCACTGCCTGAGTCAATG
Source organism: Hypanus sabinus (assembly GCF_030144855.1). NCBI lineage: Eukaryota > Metazoa > Chordata > Chondrichthyes > Myliobatiformes > Dasyatidae > Hypanus > Hypanus sabinus. The sequence goes on along the minus strand of NC_082708.1, from coordinate 175,517,709 downwards.
GTGGAGGCAGATACACTAGTGAAGTTTAAGAGACTACTAGACAGGTATATGGAGGAATTTAAGGTGGGGGGTTATATGGGGGGCTATATGGGGGGCAGGGTTTGAGGGTCGGCACAACCTTGTGGACCGAAGGGCCTGTAATGTGCTGTACTATTCTATGTTCTATGTAATAATTATAAATATTATCACCGCCAGTACTTTTCCAGTTGTGAGTATTTTTTATAACCTCTTTCAGCCAATCCATTGTAACTTCAGGTAGTTGCATTTTTTCAGTTCTGTACATGTGTTCTTTTTCCTTCCTAATCCAGCTTGCTTCTTGATAGTGTGTCACCCTGTTTGACCCGATATTAGACCAAACGTTCATTAGCTCTGTGTTTGTTGGTAATTCTGTGCTAAGGTTGGTGACATTTTGGTGCGTCAAATTTAGTTTTAGTGTCCTGTATAAACATTTTTAATTGTTTCTGAACTGATGATAATGTTTCCTTCATCTGGTGCATTTCACGTATCTACTTATTTTGGCTTTATATGCACCAAACATTTGTTTTAGTGTACCTATAAGCTCTACAGTGCTTTTGTTAGATTGATCGTATATTATATGGACCTATATTTCCTTAGTATTTCCTTAGATTTTCTCTTAAATTTCTTGTTCAGATTATTCATTTTATCGTCCATTAGGGCGGCTATTTCTCCTCTTAAGGTTTCAATTTTGTTTTAATCTCTTCTGCCAATTCGGAGCTTTCACTTCATTACTCAGTTTTGAGTTTCTATGAATGAGTGCCCCTATTTTGGAGCCATTGTATTGCACTGCTGTTAATGCTGCACTGTATGTTATTGCCTGTAGTTCTTTAAATGTTTCAAGTTTTCCTAAATGTTGTGATAATATAATATTGTTGGAATAACAATTTTTGCAAATTTCGATGATGTATTTTGTTTTGATATGTTGTGTCTTTTTGTTGGGTCAAGGCCCATATATTCTGTTGAATATTAGGATAATTTTGTCCTTAAGCTCAGTTTTGTCATTGGCGTACTGTGGAAGCTCTGGATCTGCGCTGTTGCTGTTAACATCCGATTTTGAAGCAGTTGAAATAATTGTATTTGTATACAATTGTAATTGTATCAGTGCTTCAGTGGGTAGCATCTTCATTATTTGAATGGTATTGTCATGGTCTTTAGCTTGGTTTCGTTCTAGCTCTTATGCAACTTCATGACTTATTTGGTTTAACATGTCTATAGGGATTGTGTTTTTTTTTACTATCACTCTACATTAATCTGCTGTTCCTTGTGCATTTACTTGCTTGAAGGGATATTGCACTGTAAGTTGTTGATGAGGTTTGTCCTTATATGCTTTTATGTCAGTCCCAAGTTCCATTACTTAATTACTCAATAACATACCCACATTATGACTGTATTTACTTCTAATGACCATTTCATGTGTGTCTTACCTTTTTTTAAACTGCTTGAGTGATCTCAGTTGTAAGTTGACTGCTTCCCTGAGAAACACTTGCAGCAGTCACAGCCTGTGATGTTGGAAGGCTACTTTTAATGTTGGCAGTATCTTTGTATAAGTTTCCCAGGGTCTGCCCACCTATTCAGCAGCGCACCACTAGCGGTTCGCTTACTGTCATGCCCTGTGCTAGGTCCAGTCATGCCCTGGCGATCCCCAGGCAGTGGTTGCATCACTCTATTCAGTAGACATCTCTCCATTTCTAAAGAGCATGGGTATTGCATTTTATACCTACGGCTAGATCTTAGTTTCAGCCACCCCTAATGTGGAGAACAGGTGCTGACCAGAACACTGCCCAATCTGGGTACAGACATATCTGGGTTTGTTTCTGGACAGGGAAGCGGGTGCAGCTGATCTTACACCAATGGATGTCCACACCCACACTTCATGTTCTAGCATTCCAGACTGTCCCACAGAGGCTGAAATTGAACCCTGTCTCCTCATCTGTCTTCCAGGTCTATGCGGTGAGGAGGCATATTGAATACAGGCTCAGAATACAAACACTCTTCATAACACAAGTCATTCAATCCTGCAATCATTTTCATTTGAACCCTCTCCAATTTTAATACATCCATTCCAAGATAAAGGTCCAAAACTGCTCACAATATTCCAAGAGAGGCCTCACCAGTGCTTTATAGAATCAAAATTACATCTTGCCTTTATATTCTCGTCCGCTTGAAATGAATGGCAACATTGCACTTGCCTTCTATGCCATAGACTCAACTTGCAAACTAATCTTTAGGGAATCCTGCATAAGGGCTCCCATGTCCCTTTGCACTTCAGTATTTTGCATTTTTGCTCCATTTAGAAAATAGTTATCCCTTTCATTTATTCTACCAGGTTGTATAATCTATATACTTTCTGACCCTATACTCCATCTGCCATTTCTTTGCCCATTATCCTGATGTTTAAATCCTTCTGTAGCTTCTCTGCTTTCTCAAAACTACCTGCTTCTCCACCTATATTCATATCATCTGCAAACTTTGCAACAAAGCCATCAATTCCATCACCCAAAACATTGATATATAACATAAACAGAACCTGTCTCAACACAGACCACTGGTCACCAGCAGCAAACCAGAAAAGGCTTTCTCCATTCCCATCTTTGCCCTCTGCAAATCAGCCACTGCTTTAGCCTGCTGAAGGATCTCAAATCAAAATGTTGACTGTACTTTTTTCCATCAATGCTGCCTGGCTTGCTGAGTTCCTCCAGTATCCTGGATGTATTGCACTGCTGTGTATGTGCTAGAATCTTTCCTGTAATAACATGAGCTCATGGCTTCTTTAGCAGCTTCATGAGTGGCACCTTGTTAAAGGCCTTCTGAAAATCCAAATACACAACATCAGCTGGTTCTCCTTTGTCTATCCTGCTTGTTATTTATTCAAAGAATTCCAACAACTATGTCAGAAAAGATTTTACCATGAAGAAGCCATGCTGACTACAGCCTATTTTGTCACGTGTGTCCAAGTACCCTGAAACCTTGTCCTTAAAAATTGACTCCACTAGCCTTCCAACCATTGATTTCAGATTGGCTAATAGTTTCTTTCCTTCTTGATGTGTGAACTATTTCAGAATCTAGTGATTCCTGAAAGATCATTAATAATGCTTCTAGAATCTCTACAGTCACCTCTTTCAGAACACAAGGGTGTACACCACCTAGTATTGGTGAATTACCTACCTTTAGATCTTTCAGTTTCCCAAGACCCTTCTCTCTAATTATGTTAACTTCACACTCTTCATGACCCCCAATGCCTAAAACTTCCGTCATATTGCTAGTGTCTTCAACAGTGAAGAAAGATGCAAAATACCTATTAAGTTCATTTGCTATGTTGTAGCCCCCTTTATTACCTCTCCAGCATAGTTTTCCAATGGTCCAATATCTACTCTTGCCTCTCTTTTATGCTTTATGTGTCTGAAGAAGCTTTTAGTATTGTCTTTAATATTATTGGTTAGCTTACTTTTGTATTCCATCTTTACCTTCTTAATGACATTTTTACTTGCCTTCTGTTGATTTATGAAAACTTCCCAATCCTCAAACTTCCCACTAATTTTTACTCTAGTATATGCCCTCACTTTGGCTTTTATGTTGGTGTTGACTTCTCCTGTCAGCCATGGTTGTGTTAGCTTGCCTTGAGAATATTTCTTCCTCTTTGGGATGTACATATCCAATGCCTTCCAAAGTGGTTCCAGAAATTCCAGCCATTGCTGTTCTGCTGTCATCCTTGCCCATGTTCTCCAATCAATTCCGAACAACTCCTCTCTCATGCCTCTGTAATTCCCTTTACTTCACTGTAATACTTCTCTTTCTCAAATTTCGGAGTGAATTTGATCATATTTTGTTCACTCTTCCCTAAGAGTTCTTTTACCTTAGACTCTAATCAATTCTGGTTCATTGTCCAATTCAGAATAATGGATCCCCTGGTGGGCTCAGCCACAAGCTGCTCACAAAAGCCATCTTTAAGCACTCTTGGAACTCCCCCTCCTGGAATTCAGCACCAACTTGATTTTCCCAATCTACCTGCATTTTTATATCCCCCATGACTTATTGTAACATTGGCCTTTTGGCATGCATTTTCTATCTCCTTTTTTAATTTGTAGGCCTGATGGTCTGTTTACAACTCCCATCAGGATCTTTTTACCCTTGCAGTTCCTTAGCTCTATCCACAATGATTCAACACTTTTTAACCCTATGTCACCTCTTTCTAATGATCGGCTTTCATTTTTTACCACCAGAGCAACACCGCCTTCTCGGCCTTCCTACCTGTCCTTTTGATACAATGTGCGTCATTGGCCGTTGAGCTTCTTTCAGCCATGATTCAGTGATGCCTAAAACATCATACCTGCCAATCTGCAACTGTGCTACAAGTTCATCTACCTTATTCCATATACTGTGCACTTTCAGATACAACACCTTCACCCCTTTATTCTCAATTTTGATTTTGTCCACCTTTTATGTTACAAATCCTATTGATGGCAATTTTGCCCTACTAACAGCCTCTCCTCACTACACATTGCCTCTGTTTGTAAACCAGCTACCTCATCTTCAGCACTATTATAAGCCTTTACTGTAATATTTCATGCATTAAAATATATGCAGCTCAGGATACTAGTCGCACCTTTACTCAACCTTTTGATTCCTGACTTTGTGTGAGGCCTTACCAAAATTTGCCTCCACAACCTCTCCACAAACTGTTCTGCCATTCTGCTTCCCATCCCCCTGCAACTCTTGCTTAAACCCCACTGTGCAGCATTAACCTTTCCGTTAGGATATTAGTCCCTTCCCACTTCAGGTGCGAACCACCCCTTCTATACAGGTCCCACCTACCCTGGAAGAGAGCCCAATGGTACAAAAATCTTAGGCCACACTTCTCCTACACCAACTCCTTAGCCAAGTATTAAACTGTATATCTTTTCTAGTTCTGGCCTCACTAGCACGTGACACAGGTAGCAGTCTTGAGATCACAACCCTGGAGGTCCTACTCTTTAACATAGCACCCAATTCCCTGAACTCCCTATGCAGAGCTTCATCACTCATTCTACCCATGTCATTGGTAACTACATGGACCATGACTTCTGGCTCTTTACCCTCCCACTTAAGAATGCTGAGGACTCTTTCCGAGATATCCCGGGCCTGGCACTCGGGAATCATCATACCATCTGGGAATCTTCTTCTCACCCACAGAACCTCTGTCTGTTCCCCTAACTAATGAATTCCCTGTCACCTCAGTGTGTCTCTTCTCCCCTCCTTTCTTTCTGAGTCACAGAGACAGTGTCAGTGCCAGAGACCCGACTACTATGACTTTCCTCTAAGTCAACCCCACTTCAACAGTGTCCAAAGTGTTTAGGGGAATGGCCACAGGGGTACTCGGCACTGGCTCTATAACCGCTTTCCCTTTCCTGACTGTCACCCAGTTTCCTGTGTCCTGCGTTTTGGGTGTAACTACCTCTCTATATATCCTCTCCATCACCCCTTCAACCTCCTGAATGATTCAAAGTTCATCCAGTTCCAGCTCCAAATCCTTAATGTGGTTTGTTTGACACTGCAACTGAATGTACAACTCACAGTTGTCAACAGGGAAGCTGGAGGTCTCCCTGCCTTTCCACGTCCACGGAGGAGCATTCTACTACCTTTCCTGGCATCTCTACTGTCCTAGCTGAGCAGATACAATGAAGAGAAGGAGGAAAAGAAACTTAACTTTGAGCATTTCTTTCCTTTGCTTTCTCTGACTGAAGCTTCAAGGAGTTAAAGCCTCAAGATCACACTACTCTGCCTCTGTCCACACAGACAACAGCCACTGCTCTTGCCCCTGCCTTCCTTTAACTTGCTCTTGCTAATCAATCCCAAATGCTGATTGGTCGCTGGTCAAAGCTAATTTTTGCCTTTGACAAGGTGCCACACTTGAGGCTGCTTTCCAATTTAAGAGCCCATGGTATTACAGGAAAGTTACAGGCATGGTTAGAGCATTGTCTGATTGGCAGGAGGCAGCGAGTGGGAATAAAAGGATCCTTTTCTGGTTGCCTGCCAGTGACTGGTGATGTTCTGCAGGGGTCAGTATTAGGACCGCTTCTTTTTATGCTGTGTTTTATGCAAGCTTACTGATGATATGAAGATTGGTGGAGGGGCAGGTAACATTGAGGAAATAGGCAGACTGCACAAGAAAGTGACAAATGAAATACCATGTTGGAAAACGCATGGTCATGAACTTTGGTGGAAGAAATAAATGCGTAGACTATTTTCTAAATGGGGAGAAAATCCAAAAATCTGAGATGCAAAGAGATTTGGGAGTTCTTATGCAGAACACCCTAAAGGTTAACTTGCAGGTAGAGTCGCTGGTGAGGAAGGAAAATGTAACGTTAGCATTCTTTTCAAAGGGACTAGAAAAGGGCCATTGGTGCGGGCAGCGGATCGGGAGTAAGGAGTGCTCATGATCGACAGACAAGTGGAGATCGGAGGATTGGAGGATCAGCCATTGTAGGTAGGCCGAGACCCTCGGACCTACCTGGAGAGTACCTGAGGAGGAAGGTAAAGCTGCGCAAGCACGGGTGACGTCAGCGGCGAGCGCGGGCTTTAAAAAGCGGCCCACTTTCAGGAGCGGGCAGCAGAGTGAGCAGGAGCAGAGTGCTGGGCTGTGGCTCAGCTGGCTTCGGCGCAAGAGGACTTCAGCAAGAAGAAATCAGTGAGACTGAGTACGTGCTTTTCATTTATTCTGACTAATCTGGGGTCAGGTAATGGGGGAGACAGTTAGAGCAGTGGTGTGCTCCGTATGCAGTATGTGGGAGGTCAGGGTCAACACAGTTGTCCCTGATGACCACACCTGCAAAAGGTGCATCCAGCTGCAGCTCCTATCAGACCGAGTTAGGGAATTGGAGCAGGAGCTGGATGAACTACGGATCATTCAAGAGGCAGAGGCAGAGATAGGTAAGAGTTATCGGGAGGTAATCACACCGAAAAGACAGGAGTAGGCAAATGGGTGACAGTCAAGAGAGGCAGGGGGAGCAGACAGAGAGAGAAGAGCACCCCTGTGGCTGTTGCCATCAAAAATAAGTATACCGTTTTGGATACTGTTGGTGGGGATGACCTACCAGGAACAAGATGCAGTGGTCCTGTCTCTGGCACTGAGGTTGGACCCTCGACTAGGAAGGGGAGGACCGAAGAGAAGACAGCGGTATTGATAGGGGATTCTATAGTCGGGGGGCGGATAGGAGATTTTGTGGGGAAGATCGGGAGTCTCGGATGATATGTTGCTTCCTTGGTGTGGTCTGAGACATCTCAGATCGGGTGCAGGTTATTCTCAAGAGGGAGGGCAAGAATCCAGATGTTGTGGTCCTTGTAGGGACCAATGACGTGGGTAGGATGAGTGAGGGGGTCCTGCATAGGGAGTTCAGGGAGTTAGGAGTGAAGCTGAAGAGCAGGACCTCCAGGCTAACAATCTCAGGATTGCTACCTGTGTCACGTGCGATTGAGGCAAGGAACAGAAGGATTATACAGATTAATACTTGGCTGAAAGGATGGTGCAGGAGGGAGGGCTTCAGGTTTGTAAGTAATTGGGCTTTGTTCCAGGGAAGGTGGGATCTGTTCCGAAGGGACAGTTTACACCTGAACTGGAGAGGTACTAACATTCTTGCAGGGAAGTTTGCTAGTGCTTCTTTGGGGGGAGGTTTAAACTAAATTTGCAGGGGGTGGGAATCCAGAAAGTGAGAGAGGATAGCGAGATGAAGAATAAAGGACAGATGGGGACTACACGGTTCCGGAATATTAAGTGTGTAGTAGAGAAAAGTGAGGAGGAACAAGTGATAAGGAGGACACATGTACAGAGGGATGGTCTGACGGAACATGAAGTTAAATGTGTTGAAAGAATAAGTAAATTTAGGAAGGACAATAAAATTCTAGGGGCGTATAGCCCGAGGGGAGTTTGGGGAGCTGGGTTAAGCACAATAGGCAGCAATTCAAACAGAGAGAGGAGAAATGGGTTAAAAATTCTATATCTGAATGCACGAAGTGTCAGAAATAAGGCGGATGAGCTTGAAGCTCAGGTGCGTATGGGTAACTATGATGTTGTTGGGATAATGGAGTCAGAAATGTGGGCAGAGGGGGTGGGGTGGCCCTGTTGGTGAGGAATGAGATTCAGTCCTTTGCAAGGGGGGATATAGGATCAGGTGTAATAGTCTGTGTGGATAGAATTGAGGAACAGTAAGGGCAAAAGGACCTAAATGGGTGTTGTCTACAGTCTACAGGCCACCAAACAGTAGCATGGATATTGGGTGCAAGTTGAATAGGGAGTTAACATTGGCATGTGGCAAAGGTAATGTCGCAGTAGTTATGGGGGATTTCAACATGCAGGTGAACTGGGAGAATCAGGTTGGTGCTGGACCACAGGATAGGGAGTTTGTAGAGTGCCTACGGGATGCATTCTTGGAACAGCTTGTACGAGAGCCGACCAGGGACAAGACTATTCTGGATTTAGTGTTATGTAATGAACAGGATTTGATAAGCGATCTTGCAGTAAAGGAGCCATTAGGAGGTAGTGATCATAATATGATAAGTTTTTATCTGCAATTTGAGAAGGACAAGGGCAGATCGGAGGTGTCAGTGTTGCAGTTGAACAGGGGAAACTATGGAGCCTTGAGGGAGGAGCTGGCCAAAGTTGACTGGATGGATAGCCTAGCAGAAAAGCCAGTGGAACAGCAATGGCAGGTATTCTTGGGAATAATGCACAAGGTGCAAAATCAGTTTATCCCCCAGAGAAGGAAGGATTCAAAGAGGGGAAAGGGGCCACAGTAGTCAACAAAGGAAGTCAGAGATTGCATAGCATTAAAAAAAAAGGAAATATGATAGAGATAAGGTGAGTGGGAGGACAGATGATTGGGAAGTTTTTAAGGAACAACAGAACTTAACTAAAAAGGCAATACGGGGAGAAAAAATGAGGTATGAACGCAAACTAGCCAGGAATATAAAGGAAGATAGCAAAAGCTTTTTTAGGTATGTGAAGAGAAAGAAGATAGTTAAGAACAATGCTGGGCCCTTGAAGAATGAATTGGGTGAAATTGTTATGGGAAACAGAGAAATGGCAGAAGAATTTAAGGAGTACTTTAGATCTGTTTTCACTAAGGAAGACACAAGCAATCTCCCAGATGTATGGATGGGCCAAGGACATGCGGTAACAGAGGAAATGAAACAGATTGACATTAGGAAGGAAACGGTGATGAGTAGACTGATGGGACTGAAGGCTGACAAATCCCCAGGTCTAGATGGTCTGCATCCTAGGGTACTAAAGGAGGTGGCCCTGGAAATTGCGGATGCATTGGTAATCATTTTCCAATGTTCCTTAGATTCAGGATCCGTTCCTGAGGATTGGAGAATGGCTAATGTTATCCCACTTTTTAAGAAAGGAGGAAGGGAGAAAACAGAACTATTGACCTGTCAGCCTGACATTGGTGGTGGGAAAGATGCTAGAGTCCATTATTAAGGATGAAATATTGGCATATCTAGATAGTAGTGATAGGATTGGGCCGAGCCAGCATGGATTTACCAAGAGTAAATCATGCTTGACTAATCTGTTGGAGTTTTTTGAGGATGTAACCAGGAAGATAGATGGGGAAGATCCAGTGGATGTAGTGTACCTCGATTTTCAGAAGGCATTTGATAAGGTCCCACAAAGGAGATTGGTGGGTAACATCAAAGCTCAGGGCATCGGGGGGAAGACATTGACATGGATAGAAAACTGGTTGGCAGGTAGAAAGCAAAGGGTAGCGGTGAATGGGTGTTTCTCAGTATGGCAGGTGGTGACTAGTGGGGTGCCACAGGGCTCGGTATTGGGTCCACAGCTTTTTACAATTTACGTCAACAATTTAGATGAAGGCATTGAGAATAACATCAGCAAATTTGCTGCTAATACTAAGCTGGGTGGCAGTGTAACATGTGATGAGGATGTTAGGAGAATTCAGGGTGACTTGGATAGGCTGGGTGAGTGGGCAGATACTTGGCAGATGACGTTTAATGTGAATAAGTGTGAGGTTATCCACTTTGGGAGTAAGAACAGGAAGGCAGATTATTATCTGAATGGTGTAGAGTTAGGTAAGGGAGAAATACAAAGAGATCTAGGAGTCCTTGTTCATCAGTCACTGAAGGTGAATGAGCAAGTGCAGCAGGCAGTGAAGAAGGCTAATCGAATATTGGCCTTTATTACAAAGGGAATTGAGTACAAGAGCAAGGAAATCCTCTTGCATTTGTACAGAGCCCTGGTGAGACCACACCTGGAGTATTGTGTACAGTTTTGGTCTCCAGGGTTAAGGAAGGACATCCTGGCTGTAGAGGAAGTGCAGTATAGATTCACGAGGTTAATTCCTGGGATGTCTGGACAGTCTTATGCAGAGAGGTTAGAGAGACTGGGTTTGTACAAGCTGGAATTAAGGAGATTGAGAGGGGATCTGATTGAAACATATAAGATTATTAGGGATTGGACAAGATAGAGGCAGGAAATATGTTCCAGATGCTGGGAGAGTCCAGTACCAGAGGGCATGGTTTGAGAATAAGGGGTAGGTCATTTAGGACAGAGTTAAGGAAAAACTTCTTCTCCCAGAGAGTTGTGGGAGTCTGGAATACACTGCCTCGGAAGGTAGTGGAGGCCAATTCTCTGGATGCTTTCAAGAAAGAGCTAGTTGGGTATCTTATGGATAGGGGAATCAAGGGATATGGGGACAAGGCAGGAAGCGGGTATTGATAGTAGATGATCAGCCATGATCTCAAAATGGCGGTGCAGGCTCGAAGGGCTGAATGGTCTACATCTGCACCTATTGCCTATTGTAACGCAAGGGCTGGGATGTGATGCTAAGGCTTTATAAGGCACTGGTGAGGCATCACCTTGAGTATTGCGAAGAGTTTTGGGCTCCTCATCTAAGAATAGATGTGCTGACATGGGAGATGTTTCAGAGGAAGTTTCCAAGGATGATTCTGGGAATGAAAGAGTTATCATACGAGAAACGTTTGATAGTTCTAAGTCTGTACTTGTTGGAATTTAGAAAGGTGAAGGGGATCTCACTGAAACCTTTCAACTGTTGAAAGGCCTAGACAGAGTAGATGTGGACAGGATGTTTCCCATGAAAGGGAGTCTAGGACAAGAGGGCACAGCCTCAGGATAGAGGGGTGTCCATTTAAAATAGAGATGCAGAGTAATATTTTTGCCAGAGGGTGTTGAATTTGTGGAATTTATTACCACAGGCAGCTGTGGAGGCCTGCTTGCTGGGTGTATTTAAGGCAGAGCTTGATAGGTTCTTGATTGGACATGGCATCAAAGGTTATGGGGAGAAGGCCGGGGAGTGGGGCTGAGGAGGAGAAAAAAAAGGATCAGCAATGATTGAATGGCAGTGCAGACTCGATGGGTCAAATGGCCTAATTCTGCTCCTATATCTTATGGTCTTATAGAACATGGAACATAGAAATCTACAGCACATTTCAGGCCCGTTGGCCCACAATGTTGTGCTGATCATGTAGCCTACTCTAGAAACTGCATAGAATGCCTAATGGCTTTGTTATAGGACTCAGAACTTCCGGTTTTGAACTCCACATTCATCAACTCACTGGTCCTTATACTACCTGCTTGCACGGACCCACCGAAATGGGACAGGCCAACTTCCACACATCCTTTGTCACCCGTCCACACCACTGGAACTTCGAGGGCACAGCAGAGTCCCAGATTCCGGATGTCCTTCATCTCTTGCTGGTGAAAATCTTTCATTAAATGAAAGAAAAAAAATTGAAGCTTTGTCGAGATTTTCAGGTCAATGATCTTCCATTGGAACACTGGGCTGGAGTCAATAGTCAGTAGGGAAAGAGACTAATTCTTGCACTCTGGCCTTGAAATCAGATTATATAACTCAGTTGATTTCAACATTACATAAAAAAGCTGTTATAATTCTGGAAAGAGACGTGTTAGTTTTATTTCTGGTCAGTTCAAGTCACTCTAGTTCAGAATTTGTTAGCTTGGGTGTCAGTCAAATGTCTGTCATAATTTCTGAGTTAAATACACATCATTGTATTTGGAGAATAAGCTGAAAATGAGCTACTCAGCAGACCATGTGGCATCTGGTGAAACTGGTACTGCTGCGGAGGATGTTTTTAGGATTATATATCAGTGATGAAGGAACATGGATATGTTGCCAAACGAAGCTTGTCTGTGGTTTGAAGGGGAACCTGCAGAGGGTGGTATGGTTCCTTTACCACTTGTCTTTCTGGGTGATAGAGTTCAGGAGGTTTCGTGGGTGCTGTCAAAGAAACCCTGGCAAATTGCAGCAGTGCAGTCTGTAGAGGGCTCCCAACAGCAGCCACAAGGTCTTGGCGGTGGAAAGTATGCTGAGTGGTGGCTGGTTGCCATTCAGGCTTTGTCCTGGACGGTGCTGAGCTGTGGGAGCTGTTGAAATGCCTCCATTACACAGTTGACTTGTGTCCTGTGGATGATGGAAAGAACTTGGCATCTTGCTGTTGCCAGAGAAATGTAGCTCTCTCTAAGCCCTCACAGACCTCAGCAGCAGCACATCCAGAGAGGCATCAACGAACCAAAGCACAGCTTTACCAGCCTTAACTCCAGCACAACGTGATGACCAACTTCAACTTGCATGTTTAAACTCTCCTTTTCAAAGTCAGCATTGGAAAATCAAGAGAAAGATAATATTTAGGTACTTTTTTTAAAATAACATGCCTTCTCTACACGAGCTTGATATCAATAATGGCTCACTATATCCTTTGCAAAAGTAAACAGGCACCCCCCCCCCCCATTATATTAGAGTTAAAATATGAGGAACATTTGATGGCTCTGGGCCTATACTTGCTAGATACAGGCTTAGAGTTTAGAAGAATAAAAGGCAATCTCATTGAAACCTATGGAATATTGAAAGGCCCAGATAGTGTGGACATGGAGAGTATGTTTCCAATTGTGGGTGAATCTAGGGCCAAAGGGCACAGCCTCAGTATATAGGGATGTCCATTTAGAATGGAGATGAGGCGGTGAATCTCTGGGATTCATAGTCATGGACGGCTGTGGATGCCAAGTCTTTGAGTATATTTAAAGCAGAGATTATAGGTTTTTGATTAGTCAGGGCATCAAAAGTTACAGTGAGACAGCAGGGATAATCAATCAGCCCTAATGGAATGGCGGAGCAAACTGAATAGTCCAAATCAGAATCAGGTTTATTATCACTGGCATGTGTTGTGAATTTTGTTAACTTAGCAGCAGCAGTTTAGTACAATACATAATAATGTAGAAAGAAAATAAATAAGTAAATCAATTACAGCAAGTGCACATATGTATATTAAATAGATTGAAAATAGTACAAGACACAGAGCTAAGTAGTTATGGTGCTCAACAACAATTCCTTTGATGGCATCTTTGAAAACAGTTCTATTTCCATCTTTAATATCTCTATTTTTCCCTTTCATGGTTCTTTTGAGGACCCTGACCTGGAGTTACACGCTGACTACGGTTCTTTGTGGGAATGGGACCTGCTCTCTGGGTTCCACAATCAGCTACTATTCAGCAACCAAGGTCTCGGCCTAAGATTTCAGTTTGGAATCAGAAGCCTGGGATCTCGAGGGGCTTAAGACAGGCGGATCCAGGGTCGGTGTCGCCATAGGAGACCTGTGTGTCGTTAGGGGAGTCGGAACATCTGCTGTATGCCTGTGGACCCGGGATCTTTGCGATCTTCAGGCACAGAGCTCGAAAACAGTGACGTAATGGACTTTTAACATCGTAAACCAGCGAGTTGTTTGTTATGGCTCCCCGCTCGCTGGAAAATGGCGTCATCTCTTTCTCCCTTATTAGGAGAGAGAGAGCCTGCAGCATGTCGAATTATTGGCTGAACAATTTAGTCTTTGGGGTAACTGCAAGTTTGTGTCTTTGGAATTGCTTTGTTCATGCTTGAGTGCTGGTAGCGGGTGCGCTTTATTTTTGCCAGTGGGGGGGGAGAGGGATAGTTGTTCGTTGCCACTTACGCATGGGAGGGAGGGGAGCTGGGGGGGCTTTGGGCTTCTAACATTTAACTGTCATTCATTCTTGGGGCACTTCTCTGTTTTCATAGATGGTTGTGAAGGAAAAGCATTTTTGTATATATACTGTATATATTTCTCTGACGTTAAATTGTACCTTTGAAATAGAAATAATATATATTAAGAAGTGAGATAGTGTCCAAGGGTTCAAGGTCCATTCAAAAATCATATGGAAGAGAGGAAGAAGCTGTTCCTGAATCGCTGAGTGTGTGCCTTCAGGCTTCTGTACCTCCTACCTGATGGTAACAGTGAGAAAAAGGCAGGTCCTGGGTGATGGGGATGCCTTTATGAGGCATCGGTCCTTGAAGATGTCTTGGATACTACGAAGGATAGTACCCAAGATGGAGCTGACTAGTTTTACAACTTTCTGTAGCTTCTTTCAATCCTGTGCAGCAGCATACACCCCATGTCCTGCCCATACCAGACAGTGATGCAGCCTGTCAGAATGCCCTCTACAGTACATCCATAGAAGTTTGTATTCCAGTTGACAAACCAAATCTCTTCAAATCTCATCTCGTCATGAAATATAGTTGCCGTCTTGCCTTCTTTATAGCTGCATTGATATTTTGGGACTAGGTTAGGTCCTCAGAGATATTGATATCCAGGAACTTGAAATCTCTCTCTCTCTCTCTCTCTCTCTCTCTCTCTCTCTCTCTCTCTCCCTCTCCCTCTCCCTCTCCCTCTCCCTCTCCCTCTCCCTCTCCCTCTCCCTCTCCCTCTCCCTCTCCCTCTCCCTCTCCCTCTCCCTCTCCCTCTCCCTCTCCCTCTCCCTCTCCCTCTCCCTCTCCCTCTCCCTCTCCCTCTCCCTCTCCCTCTCCCTCTCCCTCTCCCTCTCCCTCTCCCTCTCCCTCTCCCCCTCTCTCCCCCTCTCTCCCCCCTCTCTCCCCCCTCTCTCCCCCCTCTCTCCCCCCTCTCTCCCCCCTCTCTCCCCCCTCTCTCCCCCCTCTCTCCCCCCTCTCCCCCCTCTCTCCCCCCTCTCTCCCCCTCTCTCCCCCTCTCTCCCCCCTCTCCCCCCCCTCTCCCCCCCCTCTCTCCCCCCTCTCTCCCCCCTCTCCCTCTCTCTCCCCCCCTCTCCCTCTCTCTCCCCCCCTCTCCCTCTCTCTCCCCCCCTCTCCCTCTATCTCCCTCTCTCTCCCCATCTCCCTCTCTCTCCCCCTCTCCCTCTCTCTCCCCCTCTCCCTCTCCCTCCTCTCTCTCCTCTCTCTCCCCCCCCACCCCACTTCTGATCCCTCTCTGAGAATTGGTTCATGTTTCCTCATCTTACCCTTCCTGAAATCCATAATCAGCTCTTTTTCATAATCAGTTGTTCATTTTTTTTCTCTTACTCTGCCCATCACTCTGCCTGTTCTCCATCTCCCTCTGGTGCACCCCCCTCCCTCTTTCTTTCTCCTGAGGCCTCCAGTCCCATGATCCTTTCCCTTCTCCAGCTCTGTATCACTTTTGCCAATCACCTTTCCAGTTCTTCACTTCATCCTACCCCTTCCGGTCTTCTCCTATCATTTTGCATTTCCCCTTCACCCCACTACTTTCAAATCTCTTAGCATCTTTCCCTTCAGTTAGTCCTGACGAAGGGTCTCAGCCCAAAATGTCGACAGGCCTTACAGATGCTGCCTGGCCTGCTGTGTTCCACCAGCATTTTGTGTGTGTTGTTTCTTTTTCATCTTACTGACATTGAGTGAAAGGTTATTGCTGCAACACCACTCAACTAGTTGGTATATCTCACTCCTGTATGCCCTTTCATTTCCTCCTGAGATTCTACCAACACTCGTATCATCAGCAAATTTATAGATGGTATTTAAGCTATACCTAGCCACACAGTCATGGGTATATAGGGAGTAGAGAAGTGAGCAAAGCACACACTTCTGAGGTATGCCAGTGTTGATCGTCAGCAAGGAGGAGGTATTATCACCAATCCACACAGATTGTGGTCTTCTGGTTAGGAAGTTGTGTATCCAATTGCAGAGGGATGTACAAGACCAAGGTTCTGCAGCTTATCAATCAGGACTATGGGAATGATGGTACTAAACACTGAGCTATAGTCGATGAACAGCGTCCTGACATAGGTGTTTGTGTTGTCCAGGTGGTCTAAGGCCGAGTGAAGAGCCATTGAGATTGCATCTGCTGTAGACCTATTGTGGTGATAGGCAAACTGCAGTGGTCCAGGCCGGTGCCGAGGCAGAATTTCACTCTCGCCATGATCAACCTCTCAAAGAATTTCATAGGAGCCTAATTATGTTCCTATGCCTTATGATCTTACTCTCTCACAACTTCAGACCCAAGGGAATATGCTTGACTCTTAATGGCCTATCAGAATGACTCAATGAGACAGCTATACAAGGATGTTTAGGGATGTGCAATAAATGATGGGATTACAAGCAACATCTATAGACTGGAGAAAACAATACTCCAGTTTCCATTGTGATGGTATTGGGTTTGCTAACCATGAGGTTCAAACTCAAATGAAGACCCTAAGCCCTATTGGATATAAATAGCCGTCAGTACCCTGACTAAAGGGAAATTATACTGTAACCACAAAATCTTCAAACACTAGTTCACTTTTTTTTCATCTCCATGGTGTGTATAACTGCCAATATCCACTACTTGAGCGGTAGATCCTCATTGCCTACCAAGCAGGAGACATTTCCAGCTATCATAGTTCAAATACAGTTCACTTATTTTCAGTGGCACATGTTTAAAATCAAACAACATTCTTAAAACACATTTAAAACTCAGAGATTTCCAATTTGCAAACTATTCCTAAATCACAAACAATTTCCAAGATGCTGATGCAATTTCCATAAGCTAAAAACATACTTGCAAGCAACAAGTGAACCAGTTGTCAATTGCAAAATTCGAAGGCAGAGGAATAGATTCTAGTTCACTGCATGTTTTCATCATGCACTTTGATGTTCCTGGACTATTCCAAGAATAAAACCGTTGCATACATTAATAATATTTGTTTGCCACTTGAGTGATTTCAAATACATGTTAAATTTTTCAAATACATTTAACACCAATGGTCTAAAAGCTATTGGAGACAGAGATCCCAAGCTAACAGAATAAATTCCATGAATCTGACTCCATGGGTACATAAACTTCATAAACTTATTAACAGATCAGCTATTGATATGCTAAATGATAATTTTAATCTAGACTGCAAACTTCCTTAAACTAAACAACTTAGTCAGCATTGTCTGTTTTGATACAAGCCATATGAAATAACCTAATTTCTTATACATCACCTCTTAAGTGATTAACTCAGTTCCATGAGGGCAGCATCCTACATTATAGATAACATTTGTCTTTTTAACTTCAAACTGATTACTGCTTTTTATTTACATTGAAGACTGAAGACTGGTTCTCGTTTATGAGCAGAAGCTAAATAAAGAGTATTAGTTGGACATTTATCTTATTCAAAAACAACACCTTCATATTTTAGAAATGTTGACTGCTGTCAACAAATGTAGTGGAGGCTTGATCTGTAAGTAGCACAGCCAAGATTATGTAGTGTGTAGCAATGACTTTAATAATAGACCTCAAAATAATAAGCCATGAGAAGCCACACAACAAGAGAGAACAAAAACTAAACACAACAGGCAACAAGGTAAACTTTAGGCAGGGAGAGTGAAGATGGAGCAACTGGTTGAGATCAGCTGGTTCAATGAGTGAACTAGGAATGTTGATAAGAACTGGAGTTAAATATGCTGCAGGTGATGAGTTTGGAACAAGTGGCAGGAGATTCCTATTAGCTGGGTGAAGACTGGGAGGTGCCTGAATGTGCAGGCTGGGTGGTGTCAATGGCTGCTCTGTCCAGAGAGCTAAGCTTGGCAAAAATACAAGATCCTGTTGCTCAAGACAGTGAATATCCATCATACCAGGAAATATCAGACCCTGCCATTCTCACACTACATCCACACATTACAACCTGGATATCTGCAAGGAAGAATTAAAAGGACTTGTGATCCATGAGGAGGTAACAGTCTATGGCAGGGGTTCCTAACTGCTTAATGGTATTGGTCCAGGGCAGAAAAAATGTTGGGAATCCCTGGTCTACAGGAATCTGCAAGACAAATCATTAAGTGTATTTTCAGGTACACAAGTATGGTGAGAAGCAGCTGCAATTAAAAACTTGCTTGCTACAGCATCACATGTACGTAAGTACAGTCAACACAGAAAAAAATAATTATATATAAATTATACAACAGAGTGAAGACAGAGAGAAAGAAAAGACAGAAAAAGATGAGACCCTTTTTTTGTAATTTATTTTTTTATTGAAGTTCATCATCAAATAAACATTTCCATAAGATGTATTTCAGACATTGTACATACATATCATATAATCATATATATATCACAAATCTCCACAAAGTATTTGTGGAGGTATACCTATCAGAGGTATACACTTATAGAAAAGAATGGAGAGGAAAAAAAAACAAGCAAAAGGAAAAAACTATGTACAAGTAGGGAGTGACCTTTTTTTTACAACATATTCATTGATTTGTGAGAATAAAATCAGGCCTATGAGACATTATGAAGTTAAACCATTTTTCCCAGTATGAATCAAATTGTTCCAGCTTATGATTAACAGATGCTGTTATCTTCTCCATTTTGTAAATGTCCATTGTAATTTCCATCCATGCATTTAAAGTTGGGCTCTTCTGTGATAACCATTTCCTTGTAAGAGTCATTTTTACCAGCCACCAACAGTATATTCATTAAATATTTATCTCTTTTCAACCATTCTTGAGGTATATATCCAAAATATATGGTCTTACTCTCTAAGGGTATTTTACATTTAAAGATGTCTTGTAGGGCATTGTGTATCCCCTCCAATAGTTTTTAATAAGGCAGTCCCAAAAAATATGATAATTATTTGCATTTTGACCTCCACAATTTCTCCAGCAAACAAGGAGTTTACTATATTAATGGAATTTCTGAGAGGGTGTAATAAAATATCTTATCAAGTTTTTCCATCCAAACTCCCTCCATTTCTGTGAACTGGTACACTTGCATTGATATCTCCATACTGCTGTCCATTCTTCCGCAGATATAATTATCCCTGCTTCCTTCTCCCATTTTGTTTTAATGTATGAAGTCGAATGTGTTTTAAGATTTGACAATCCCTTATACATGCTTGAAATGATTCTACTACCGTTATCTGAATTATATGCTTTTCTACATAGCTCTATCGAGCATGTACTTGCCTTGGTTACATTTTTAAGTGTCTTATTAACATATTGTCGCATCTGTAAATATTGATAAAAATCTTGTTTTTCTAATGTGTTTCTCTTTAAGCATTTCAAAACTGAACAGTGTTCCTTCTTTCATTATGTTGCAAGGAACTATTATTCCTTTAGCTGTCCAGTCCTTAAATCCAGTATCCAATTTATTTGGTGTAAAATCCGAGTCATATGTACACCATTTAAGAATTGCAATATCTCCCTCTAGATTATATTCTTTTATAGTAATTTTCCATATTTTAAAAGTCAATTTCACCCATGGTGAATAATAGTATTTATGTACCTTTGCAAGTTGTTATCAGCCAAAATTGCTTGTATGGGGATGGGAAGTACCCGCTCCTCAATGTTTTTCCATTGAGCGTCATATGATGGGTTGCACCAACTTATCATACCTTTCAACTGTGCTGCAAAATAATAATCTCTAAGAGAAGGTAGGTCCCATCCCCCATATTCCTTTGCTAATTGCAAAGTTTTGAGACAAAGTCTAGGCCTTTTACCCTGCCAAATATACCTTGATAAAATCCTGTTCCATTCATTGAATTGATTTTGATTAACCTCTATTGGTAGGATCTGAAAGAGATATAACAGTCTGGGCAGTATATTCATTTTAATAGACTTAATCCTTGAACTGAGACTGAAGAAAGGAATCAGGTTCCATCTTGCCTTAATTTTTTTCATATAAAGGCTGATAATTACACTCTAATAATTTTGCCAAATCTTTTGGCATAATGATGCCCAAATATTCGAAAGACTCTGTGTGCCATGCCCAGGGATATCTACTTTCAATTTCTCTTGGTGGGCTATAGTAATATGAAAGTAATTGGGTTTTACCTATATTGATCTTGTATCCTGATAATTGACCATATTGTTCAAAGGATTGCATCAATTTAAGTAAAGAGTATGTTGGTTGCCCTAGATAGATCAAAATGTCATCCGTGTAACAAGCCAATTTATGCTCTGTCCCTTTAATAGTAATTCCCCTAATATCTTCATTTTGTCTGATGTTTTGAGCTAATGGTTCCAGATATAATGCGAAGAGTAGTGGTGACCATGCACAACCCTGTCTCGTGACCCTTTCTAGGGTAAGACTATTTGAAAAATATCCATTGATTTTAATCCTAGCAGTAGGATTGTCATATAGTGTCTGTATAGTTTTAATAATTGTGTCTTGGAAACCAAATCTATGTAAAACTCTGTAAAGAAAATTCCAATTAACTGAATCAAATGCCTTTTGAGTGTCCATGCTTATCACTATTGCTTCGATTTAATTTTTTTGTATATGTTCCATGATGTGAAGTGTCCTTCGTATATTGTCTTGTGTTTGGCATTGTTGTATAAAACCTGTCTGATCGTTATGTATCAGTATGGGTATTTACCTCCTCTAATCGTTTGGCCGTAAATAATCTATAATCTACATTAAGAACGGATATTGGTCTAAATGACCCGCATTCCATTTTATCCTTGCCTTCTTTCGCTGTAGCTGAGATTATCACTTCCTTCCAACTGGGTGGCACTTGTGCCTCTTTTAGAGCCCAGTTCAGTGTGGGGAGTAAAACAGGAATTAACTCATTTTAAAATTCTTTGTATCACTCTGCCGTGTACCCATCTGATCCTGGTGATTTACTTAATTTAAGCCTACTAATTGCAGCTTTTAATTCAACTTCAGTTATGTCAGCAGTCATCGTTCCATTTTGTCCTTTGCTTAAAGTGGCTAACTTTAGAGAATTCAAGAAGGTGTCAATTTGGGTTATGCTTCCCCCTGGAACTTTGGAATATAGAGTTTTGTAAGACACTTCAAAAGCTTCTCAAATTTCACAGCATATTTTTTTTTATCATTTTTGTTCTTGAGTCCCTAATTCTGTGAATTGTATTTTCTGCTATCTTTTTTTTTTCAGTTTCCACACCAGTATTTTCATAGACTTTGATCCACTTTCATAATGTCTCTGTTTCAGAAACATTAAATTTTTCCTGATTTCTTGTGTAGCCAAGCTATTAATTTCATTCCTAAGCTTTTTAATTTCCCCTAATGTATCCTGTGCCAAATTCAGTTTGTGCTTTTTCTCTAGTTCTTTCAGCCTATTTTGCAATTCCTCTAATGTTTTATTCCTTATTTTTTTCTTATATGAAGATATTGCTATAATTTTGCCTCTTAAGACAGCCTTCAGGGTATCCCATAAAATGGGAGGTGAAACCTCTCTATTATCATTAAATTCCAAGTACAGACCAATTTATTTTTAAATTTGTTCCTTAAAGTATGGATCATTGAGTAGGCTTGAATTTAGTTTCCAAATAGTATTATTTGGTTGTAGGTCAAAATCAACAGATAAATATATAGGTGCATGGTCACTTACATCTTTTGTCTCAATTCCACAGGTGATTATTTTGTCTTTGTCTTTTCCAAATGTTATGAAATAGTCTATTCTTGTATATACAGAATGGGGAGCAGAATAATGAGTGTAATCCCTTCTGTCGAGGAAAAGGTCCCTCCATATATCAATTAAACCAACATCCTCTAAAAGTGTATTAACTTTCTTATGTAAGGATTATGTTTCATAGGTTTTTCTATTGGAAGAGTCTAAGTTTGGTTGTAATTGTAAATTTAAGTCTCCCCCACATATCAGGAGACCTTCTGTTTCCGTTAACATAATATCAGTAATTTTCTGAAAGAAACCAATATCACTTCCCAGGGGTGCATATATATTCAATAGAGGAACTGAATTTCTGTCTATATTCCCCCTTACCAGAATATATCTTCCCTCTTTATCTCCCATTTCGAATACTTTTTCAAAATTTAGCTTACTTGAGATAAGAATAGCAATTCCTCTCATATGTCCTGCTTTATATGAGGAGAAAAGCAAATTATTGAAGCCCATTCTCTTTAGTTTTCTATGCCCATTATCACTTAAATGCGTTTCCTGTAAATATACTACATGGGCTTGTTCTTTTTTCATTTTGGATAAAATTCTATTACATTTGATTGGATTTAATAGCCCATTGACATTAAAAGAAATGAATTTTACTTTGTCCTTAGCCATCTGTATTTATCTGTTAATGTATCATTAAGAAGATGAGACCTTAGTGCAAAAAGAAGATGCAATCAGAAACAAATCCATGTTAGTGTAAGGTGAAGTGTGGTCTGTTTTTGACACAGAGGTAAGGTTGTGTTGGTCTGTTCAAAAACCTCATAGGGGAGCAACTGTTCCTGAATTTGGTGGTGTGAGACTTCAGGCTCCTGTACCTCCTGCCTGATGGTAGCAATGAAAAGAGGGCATCCCCTGGATGGTGCAGATCCTAGATAATACTTGCCATATTATTCAGGCAAGTCCTCCTGTAGAATCTGTCAATTTATCCCAAATATCCCAGACAAAAATATTGAAAGCTAAATTTCCAGATTTTATGAGTCTCCAGCTAACCTTGAAGTGGCAGTGGGAAAGATCCCCAGAACAATTCATTCCTATAGCTGCTGTCAGTGTAAATGTGAGCAACTTGTTTGACATCCATGATCTCACAGGAAGCAGCCACCAGTATTGAAAACAAAAAAAAAGGAGAAAACTCTCTTCAGATGGAGCAATCAGCTCATAAAATGGATTCCCAAGGATTGTAAACAATGGCAGCTTGACATGTTCCACAAAATAAAGACCTGAGCAAACATTTGTGCTAGAAAGTTGTTAACGGGCTTTGTGGATTATGAAGCCAATGAGAAAAAAAACTCAGAATTTAGAATATGCCCACTCAATGAGCATTCACCATAGTAGACTATTGTTTAAACTGACAGAAGCTTACCTGCCTCTTGACATTTCACTGTCTCAGAGAATCTTCCTTTATTCCAACCCTTCCTCTCCATGTGATGCCTGGCTTTGTGTCTGTGATCCCACAATTCTTGCTCATCTCTGAGCTACGGCCTGCTCCAGTTGCAGTGATGCCTGACTTCATGTATTTCATAAAGCATCAGTTCTGAATGCCATTTGCTTATTTTTATTGTTTGCATGATTTTTTTTCTCTCTCCCTGCATTGGGTTTTTGACAGTCTTTATTAAATGGATTCTATTGGGTTTCTTTGTTTTGTGGCTGCTTGTAAGAAGACAAATCTCAAGGTTTAACTTTGATAATAAATGTACTCTGAACTTCGAACTTTAGAAATCTGTGATTCTTGACAGCCTGAAGGAAGGAATAAAGTTGCCTGAGTGAACCTATAGTCCTTACCAGCTCTGAGTTAGAATATGTTACTGTTCTTGCAGAGATCGATGTATTGTATGTGCCAGCATATGGCATTAAGAATGCAATAAGCACAGTGTTTTAGAAAATCTTAGATAATTTGTACATACCTGTGATTGTGGGTGGGTCTGTGAAGGATAAAGTTTAATTAGAAACCTACATGGAATGCACTGGGGCTGGAGACAGTTACTGAGGAAAGAGAATGGGCTGTGAAAGCAAGCTTTGGTTTAAATGTTATCAAAGTGCAGAGCAGAAAGACAAACTATTGAGGATGAAGAAATCTTAAGGGGATGGCAGAAGTCTTGTGGAGAGCAGAAGAGAATATTGAAGGATGGAATTCTTGGAAGAGAAGTAGTGGGTAGTTCAACAGTAAATACAAAGTAAAAAGATAAATTTATATTTGCTGGAAGTGTATAAATTCACAACGGGCAATGAAAGGGTTAATGCTCAAGGTCTTTTTCCCAAAGGTTGACAAATCAAGCACTGGAGGGCATAGCTTCAAGCTGAGATCAGCATCATCATTATGTGCCATGTCGTATGACATGGGTGATCATGATCTTTGACCGTGATTGTTCTTGGCAAATTTCTCCACAGAACTGGTTTGCCGTTGTCTTTTTCTGGGCAGTGTCTTTATAAGACGGGTGACCCCAGTCATTATCAATACGCTTCAGAGATTGTTTACCTGGCATCAGTGGTCACATAACCAGGACTTGTGATGTGCACCAGCTGCTCATTTGACCATCCACCTGCTCCCATGGTTTCCCATGACCCTGATCTTGGAGGGGGGATCAAGCAGGTGCTACACTTTACTCAAGGGTGACCTGCTGGTTAGCAGAGGGAAGGAAAGCCTTACATCTTTTCTGATAGAGATGCCTGTGAGAAGGGGAAGATTTGATAAGAACCTGTCTCAACCACTTCCACTGCAGTTCAATTCATATACTGACTACTCTTTTTTTACCAAGCAAATGGTCTGCAAATTAATGAGCTGCCAGGGAAAGTGACTGAGCCAGGTTATTAACATATTCAAGGGGTAGCTAGAAAGGCTGCATGGATAGGAATGGTGTAGAAGGATATGGGCCAAATACAGGCAAATGTGATTAGATAAAATGGGAACCTTCGCTGGCATGGGCCAGTGGAGCTGATGGGCCTGTTTTTATGCTGTATGATTCTATGACTCTTTCTAAAATAGAAAGATGATGATCTTTAGCCAACATTTGTAGAAAGAAAAATAGTTAATAGTCCTATTTAGTGTTCTTACACTTAGCCTTAAGATGCTTTGGAAGACAGTCTGTCTCCCATCAACTTGTCTACTGAAGTTCTTTCCAGAAATAATAATGCTTGGACAAGAGCCTCTGTTGTTGTAAGTACTGGTTTGGGGTGAATTTTATAACTGGAATACTTAGAGCATTAATATAAAGTGATTAGAGTGTTCTTTAGACACCTTGCTTTCTGACCATGAACTGATATTCATGAGAAAGCAAAGACTGCTTTTGAAAGATTTTGAGCTGGTTCCAAAATGCACTTGTGCATTGAATTGCAGTCAATGGCCAAGTCTTGTACTCACAACTCTAATCTGGGCCATTAGTCACTTGCCTACTGCCTTCATACACACATTAAATGCTTCTGTGCTGGTTTGTGAGTCAAGTGGGATGAAACATGAGAGAATTGTTGGGAGATGGGAACCTAACTGAAGAGACTGGGGAAGAGGAGGTTGGCTCACAAATAGAGAAAACTTGTAGATAGTGTGTGAGGGAGGATAGGCAGGTGATTAAAAAAGGGACACACTCAGACCGAAGGCTTGAGATGTGTCAATTTTAATGCAAGGACTGTTGTGAACAAAGCGGATGAGCTTAGAGCGTCGATCAGTACCTGGAGATGCGATGTGGTGGCCATTACAGAGACTTGGATGGCTCAGGGACAGGAATGGTTACTTCAAGTGCCGGGTTTCAGATGTTTCAGAAAGGACAGGGAGGAAGGCAAAAGAGTTTGGAGTGCGGCAATGTTGATCAGAGATAGTGTCCCGGCTGCAGAAAAGGTGAACGCCATGGAGGGATTGTCTATGGAGTGTCTGTGGGTGGAGATTAGGAACAGGAAGGGATCAATAACTTTACTGGGTGTTTTTTATAGGCTGCCCAATAGTAACAGGGATATCGAGGAGTGGATAGGGAAACAGATCCTGGAAAGGTGTAATAATAACAGAGTTGTCATGATGGGAGATTTTAATTTCCCAAATATCTATTGGAATCTCCTTAGAGTGAGGGGTTTAGATAGGTTGGAGTTTGTTAGATGTGTTCAAGAAGGTTTCTTGACAGAGTATGTAGATAGGCCTACAAGAGGAGAAGTTGTACTTGATTTGGTATTGGGAAATGAACCTGGTCAGGTGTCAGATCTCTCAGTGGGAGAGCATTTTGGAGATGGTGATCATAATACTATCTCCTTTACAGTAGCATTGGAGAGAGATAGGAATAGACAAGTTAGAAAAGCATTTAATTGGAGTAAGGGGAATTATGAAGCTATCAGGCAGGAACTTGGAAGCATAACTTGTTAACAGATGTTCTCAGGGAAAAGTACGGAAGAAATGTAGCAAATATTCAGGAGATATTTGTGTAGAGTTCTGTATAAGTACGTTCCAATGAGACAGGGAAGTTATGGTAGGGTACAGGAACTGTGGTGTACAAAGGCTGTAGTAAAACTAGTCAAGAAGAAAAGAAAAGCTTACAAAGGTTCAGAGAGCTAGGTAATGTTAGAGATCTAGAAGATTATAAGGCTAGCAGGAAGGAGCTTAAGTATGAAATTAGGAGAGCCAGGAGAGGCCATGAGAAGACATTGGCGGGCAGAATTAGGGAAAACACCAAGGCATTCTACAAGTATGTTAAGAGCAAGAGGATAAGATGTGAAAGAATAGGACCTATCAAGTGTGACAGTGGGAAAGTGTGTATGGAACTGGAGGAAATAGCATAGTTACTCAATGAATACTGTACTTCAGTATTCACTATGGAAAAGGATCTTAGTGATTGTAGTGATGACTTGCAGCAGACTGAAAAGCTTGAGCATGTAGATATTAAGAAAGAGGATTTGCTGGAGCTTTTGGAAAACATCAAGTTGGATAAGTCACCGGGACTGGACGAAATGTACCCAGGCTATTGTGGGAAGCCAGGAAGGAGATTGCTGAGCCTCTAGCGATGATCTTTGCATCATCAATGGTGACGGGAGAGGTTCTGGAGGATTGGAGGGTTGCAGATGTTGTTCCTTTGTTCAAGAAAGGGAGTAAAGATAGCTCAGGAAATTATAGACCAATGAGTCTTACCTCAGTGGTTGGGAAGTTGATGGAGAAGATCCTGAGAGGCAGGATTTATGAACATTTGAAAAGGCATAATATGATTAGGAGTAGTCAGCATGGCTTTGTCAAGGGCAGGTCATGCCTTACAAACTTGATTGAATTTTTTGAGGATGTGACTATACACATTGATGAAGGAAGAGCAGTAGATGTAGTGTATATGGATTTCAGCAAGGCATCTGATAAGGTAACCCATGCAAGGCTTATTGAGAAAGTAAGGAGGCATGGGATCCAAGGGAACATTGCTTTGTGGATCCAGAACTGGCTTGCCCACAGAAGGCAAAGTGTGGTTGTAGACAGGTCATATTCTGCATGGAGGTCTGTCACCAGTGGTGTGCCTCAGGGATCTGTTCTGGGACCCTTACTCTTCATGATTTTTATAAATGACCTGGATGAGGATGTGGAAGGATAGGTTAGTAAGTTTGTTGATGACACAAAGATTGGAGGTGTTGTGGATATAATTGAGGGCTGTCAGAGGTTACAGCAGGACATTGATAGGATGCAAAACTGGGCTGAGAAGTGGCAGATGGAGTTCAACCCAGATAAGTGTGAAGTGATTCATTTTGGTAGGTCAACTATGATGGCAGAATATAGTATTAATGGTAAGACTCTTGGCAGTGTGGAGGATCAGAGGGATCTTTGGGTCTGAGTCCACAGGATGCTCAAAGCAGCTGCACAGGTTGACTCTGTGGTTAAGAAGGTGTACGGTGTATTGGTCTTCATCAATCATGGAATTGAATTTAAGAGCCAAGAGGTAATGTTGCAGCTATATAGCCGACCCTGGTCAGACCCCACTTGGAGTACTGGCTCTGGTCGCCTCACTACAGGAAGGATGTGCAAGCCATAGAAATGGTGCAGAGGAGATTTACAAGGATGTTGCCTGGATTGGGGTACATACCTTATGAGAATAGGTTGAGTGAACTCGGCCTTTTCTCCTTGGAGCGAAGGAGGAGAGAGGTGAACTGATAGAGCTTTACAAGATGATAAGAGGGCATTGATTGTGTGGATAGTCACAGGCATTTTTCCTAGGGCTGAAATGTTTGCCACAAGGGGACACAGGTTTAAGGTGCTGGGGAGTAGGTGCAGAGTAGATGTCAGTTTTTTACTGAGAGAGTGGTGAGTGCGTGGAATGGGCTTCTGGCAACGGTGATGGAGGCATATATGATAGGGTCTTTTAAGAAGCTTTTAGATAGGTACATGGAGCTCGTAAAATAGGTAAGCTTAGTAATTTCTAAGGTAGGAATGTGTTCGGCACAACTTTGTGGGCCGAAGGGCCTGTATTGTACTGTAGACTTTCTATGTTTCTAACTAGAATATAATAATACGGATGTAATGCTGAGGCTTCATAAGGCATCGGTCAGACCACACTAGGAGTATCGTGAGCAGTTTTGCACCCCTTATCAAACAAAAGATGTGCTGGCATTGAATAGGGTCCGGAGGAGATTCACAAGAATAAAAGGGTTAACTTGTGAGGAGCTTTTCATGGCTCTTGACCAATACTTGCTGGAATTTAGAAGAATGAGGATGGATCTCATTGAAACTTATTAGATTGAAAGGCCTAGATAGAATAATGTTTCCTATAGTGGGGGAATCTAAAACCAGAGAGCACAGCCTCAAAATAGGAGATGGAGATGATTGGAGATGAGAAGAAATTTCTTTAGCCAGATGATGATAAATCATGGTGGAATAGGGAGCAGACTTGATGGGCTGAATGGCCTAAATCTGCTCCCATGTCTTATGATCATGTGGTAACTCAAACAAGTATTGTTGAGCTGAAGTCTGTTACTAATCTCACTGTCCTTGTGCATCTACAGGGACAGGGACACGAACACTGTGAGCCTTAGTGTGTGCACTTGTATATCTGTAGGGCAACAATTTAAATGTGTATATTTCCAGTCTTCTGCAATGCAGCTGTTTATATAACTTATGCAAACCTGTAGCCTGTGCTTTCTGCATGGAGTTTGCCTGTTTCCAAGTGCTCCCAATTTCCGATTCCCTTCACATCCTAAAGACGAAAGACCACACAAAATAGGAGCAGGATTCGCCCATACAGGCCATTGAGTCTACTTTGCAATTAGATTATGGCTGATTTAATTCTCCCTCTCAGTGTGTGGTTTAGTAGATTAATGGGCCACTGTGAATTGCTCCTAGAGTGTATGTGAGTGGTGGAACTCAGGGGAAATTGATGGAAGAATAGGTTAGAAGGCAAGTACACTCCTTCTGCCTGTATTTGTTCTTAATAGATGAAAGCTCCCACAGAAGACTCCCGATTGAAAGATTTCCAGTATCTATCCGCTTTATAAATGTCCCCGTCCTGAACACGTATTCCATGCACTCTAGGTATCTAACACCATAGTAAAGGAAAATGTACCTTTCTGCTTAGACAGGTAAGTACATTTAGAATCACAAGATTGAACTTTTATTGTAATCCAGTTATTGCAATGATTCCATATAAAGATAGGTAGTGAATCAGAATCAGGTTTAATATCACTGATGTATGCCACAAAATTTGATTTGTGGCAGTAGAACAGTGCAGTACATAAAATACTATAAATTGCAATAAGAAATATTTTAAAAATAGATGAATGGTGCAAAAGGAGAGCAAAAATAGTAAGGTAGTGTTCATAGATTGGTTCATTACCCATTCAGAAATCTGATGGCAGAGGAGAAGAAGCTGTTTCTAAAATGTTGAACGTGTCTTCAGGCTCCTGTACCTCTTCTATGATGGCAGTAGTAAGAAGAGTGCATGACCTGGGTTATGGGGGACCTTACTGGTGGTTAATTTCATTGGGTTTTATGTATACTCAGTAGTGGTTTTATACAGCATTTCACTCAGATCTTTTCAGCAAAGGAACATTTGAAGCACCACTGCTTCAAGACTCCAGACCACAAAGAAATTTACTGTGATAAATTTAAACCAACTAACAGGCAAATTTTAATTATCATTGGAGATGTGATCAGCATATGGCATATCATTCATCCTATCTGAAGATAGTGTAGTATTTTAGTTTCGGATTATAGTGACTGAATAATGATCCATGGTCAGTCAGCTATAGTGAATTACTCTAGATGAAAATTGCTCATTATGGCCATTTTGAATGAAGGTCAAAAATGACCAAACCAATTTGAAATCAGAGACATTGGTCACTGTAATTTCTCTTTCAAAGCTACAGCTACTGTAACAATAAAAGCCAAGGAAACTATGACTTTGGAGTTCAAACATAACAAATTTAATTGGGAATTCAGCAGATTATTTTTTCCCTTTAGTAAGATTAAAACTTGGGCCTTGTTAACACAGGGCCTAGTTGAATTGCTCAGGAGAATGATGTCAGCCATTGCTTTTTGTGCTTTGTATTCTAGTTCATTCAATCTATCAGCAAACTCTAAATGAGCGCAACTTCCAGTCAATTGTTTGAATGAACAGTCTTTTCCATAGTAAAGAGAGTGGAGTTAACATTGTAAATGTGGGTGATGCAGCAGTTAATGTTGATGCCTTGTAGTTCCAGGGAGCTGGATAATCCTGACTCAGATGCTACCTGTGTTGACTTTTCACATTCTCCCTGTGACCACTCAGGTTTCTGCTGGATGCCTTGGTCTTCTGCACACACCAAAGATCTTCCTGTCTGTTAACTGCTATGTAGTTTGGTCCAGAAAGAGTCAAAGGAGGGTTGATGGATATGTGAGAGGGAATAAGCTACAGGGAAATAAGAAGAGGGGAGAGTGGGAATTCATGGAATTGTTCTGTTCAGATCTCATGGTTTGAACAGTTTCCCTCAGTGTAGTTGTAGTACAATCACTTGAGTCGAGTCAATGTTCTCCTGAGGGGTTGTCTATTGGTGGGTCCTCAGGTGTCTGTAGAAGCCCATCAGGGGATCCATATTTTCTGATGCAGTGTGGGCAAGAGTAAGTGGTGATTGTGGTTTGTGTTTGGGTCTTTTGGTTGTTCAATCTCTCCTTTTGCAGCTGCTTTCAAATGCCTACTGTAAGTGGTCCTTGATTCAGCTCCAAACAGTAATGTAGAAAGAATAACTACTCTACTACTCAAATACTACTCTATTACTCTACTACTCAAATACTAGACCAAAAGTGTTGGTTGGACCTGTAGGTCATGTGTAGTAGTAAATAAGATATGAAATGTGACCTGTCTTTACATTGTGCCTTTTTTCAATTTTGGGGACAATGGCTATGTTGCTTGAAATGATTCTCAGCAATGCTCTTCTCTCTTACTTTTGAGTATCTACCCTTATTTTACACTGTCATAATGATGGCAGCTGTATTTTGGGTGCCACGTCTAGTCTGACTCTATTACAACTCGGAGTGTTCCAGAGTTTGGAGTTCATTTCTGGTGCTGTTCTGTAAGGAACCTCTGAATGTCCTCCCTGTGGAGTGCGTGGGTTTTCCTTGGGTGCTCCGGTATCCTCCCACAGTCCAAAGGGTAGGTTACTTGCTATTGTAAATTGTCCAGTGATCAGGTTATGGTTAACCTGGTTTGTCAGAATTGTTGGGGCAGTGTAGCTGGAAGGACAGAAAGGGCTGTCTATCACCAAATAAATAAAAATTAAAAATAAATAAAATTAAAAAAAACGTCCAAGAGCAGGACTGAGTTTTTAATTTGCTCTCTCTTTGGAATATTGAGCTGGGCTCTCCTTTTAGAATACTGAACCCTCCTTTATGTTAGGCATGTTAAAGTCAGGATGGAAGGTCTCGACCCAAAATAATGACTGCCCATCTATAGAAGCTGCAACTGAACTCTTCAGCACCCTGTGTATGGTTCTAGATTCACGTTCTTGTGTGAGTTGTAAATCCCAATGGGAATTTCTGGCATCTGCATTCCTTTGTTGCAGCAGATCAGGGAGGAGTCTGGATTGAGCTGGACATACAGTCACTTGATTAGGTGCACCTGTAAAACTGCTCATTAATGCAAATATCTAATCAACCAGTCATGTGAGCCACTCAGTGCATAAAAGCTTAAGGACATGGTCATGCAGACGTCCAGTTCTTGTTCAGACCAAACACCAGAAAGGGAAGGAATGTGATCTAAGTGACTTTGACCATGAAATGATTGTTGCTGTCCAAAGAGGTGGTTTGGGTATTTCAGAAACTGCTGATCTTCTGGGATTTCACGCACAACAGTTCTTTTGAGTTTATAAAGAATGGTGTGAGATACAAAAAAACATCCAGTGAATGGCAATTCTGTGGTTGAAAACGCCTTATTGATGAGAGAGGTTAGGGCAGAATGGCCAACAGGTTCAAGGTGACAGGAAGGTGACAGTAACTTAGATAACCACACATTACAAATATGGTGTGCAGGAGA
Organism: Hypanus sabinus; assembly: GCF_030144855.1. Taxonomy (NCBI): domain Eukaryota; kingdom Metazoa; phylum Chordata; class Chondrichthyes; order Myliobatiformes; family Dasyatidae; genus Hypanus; species Hypanus sabinus. The sequence continues at coordinate 175,485,561 of NC_082708.1, read as the reverse complement.
GCATCTCTGAATACACAACAGAGAAACCATAGAAACATAGAAAACCTACAGCACAATACAGGCCCCTCGGCCCACAAAGCTGTGCTGAACATGTCCTTATCTTAGAACTACCGAGGCTTATCCATAGCTCTTTTTTTTTCAAATCTTTTTATCAGTATTATTATTCAAAAATAACACAGGTACATCGAAGTAACAACACTTACAATGCCTCAAAAAAAAGAAATTATCTTAAGGATTGAAAATTTTGTGAATAAAAAAAAACCCTACTAAGCAAGAAAAGTGAGAAAAAAAGAAACCCATGGGGGATACAACCCCGGAGCCATGTGTCATACAGAAAGCTTCTAAAAATAAACATCAAACCACCAACAAGAAAGATATATCAAAAAAATATATACACTTAGATCGTGGAGGAAATCTATCAGTTAACTGAAATGATAATAACGAGCAAATGAGCCCCATCTCTTCTCAAAATCAAATAAAGGTTCAAACGTTCGACTTCTAATTCTCTCCAAGCTAAGACACAGCATCACTTGAGAGAACCATTGTGACAAAGTAGGAGCTGATATATCCTTCCATTTCAACAAGATGACCCTCCTAGCTATCAATGTAACAAACGCAATAACATGTTGGTCAGACACAGAAATACCATGGATATTTTGAGGAATTATTCCAAAAAGCACAGCCAATTTATTGGGCTGTAAGTTGATTCTGAGTGCTTTAGAAATTGCCGAAAAGACTGACTTCCAAAACTGTTTGAATATAGAACATGACCAGAACATTAGCGTCAGTGTAGCTATCTCAGTTTTACATCTATCACAATACTTGTCAACATTGGGAAATACTTTAGAAAGTCTCTCCTTCGTCAAATGGTAACGATGTACACTTTTAAATTGAATCAGTGAATGACTAGCACAGATCGAAGAAGAGTTAACCAGCTTCAAAATCCGTGTCCAATCCTCCCATATAAAAGTCGAATTGAGTTCCTTCTCCCAATCCTGTTTAATCTTAAGTAAAGGATGCTTATCCCATTGTAATAATAAATAATAAATTCTTCCAATAATAGAATCTTCTTCATAATAGTATCTAACAAGTCAGCCTCCAATATGTAAGGAAAACTTCTTAAATATTTTTGTAAAAAATGTCTAACTTGAAGATATTGTAAAAAATGTGAATATCAGAGAGAATATGTACTGACTAATTGTTCAAAAGACATCAATCTGCCTTCTGTAAATAAATCTAAAAAAGAATTAATACCTTTATTTTCCAAAGTAAAAAAATTGGATCACTCCAGGAAGGTTTAAAAAAGTAATTACGATAAATTATACTACAAAATTTAAATTTTTTAAGATTAAAAAAATTGTGGAACTGGAGCCAAATTTGTAAAGGGTGCTTAACCACAGGATATAGGTTTAAATTGTAACTTTAGCTTAATTGTATAGGTAGAACAACTCCTAATAACGAAGTTAAATAAAACTGTTTCACAGCTCTCAGTTCCAGGTCTACCCAAATTGGCCGATCATTCCCATCACACCAACATCACTAAAAGGACAAATATCGCAAATTAACAGGCCAATAATACATTCTTAGATTAGGCAAAGCAAGACCTCCATCCTTTTTCTTTTGTAACTGACTTTTAAGGATTCTTGGTCTTTTGTTATCCCAAATAAAAGATAGAATAATAGAATCAATCTGATCAAAAAACTTCTTAGTCAAAAAAACAGGAATATTCTGAAATAAATAAAAATTTTTTGGTAAAATCGTCATTTTAACTACATGAATATGACCAACAGGTGAAAATGTAAGTGGGCTCCATCTACTAAATGAGTACTTCATAGAGTCCACTGAAGGAGGAAAATTGGCTTTATAAAGATCCTTTTTTTTTAGTAATTATGACACCTAAATATCTAAAAGAATCTGTAACTTTAAAAGGAATGTTATCATATATAGAGACAGATTAATTTAAAGGAAGTAATTCACTTTACTAAAATTTATTTTATATCCTAAAAAATCTCTGAATTTGTCAAATAATTTTAGCAAAGCAGGAATAGATTCTTCAGGCTTGGATATATATATCAATAAATCATCAGCATAAAGAGAGATATTGTGCATTGTCTCATTCACAAAAATCCCATGAATATTTTTGGCTTCATGAAGAGCAATAGCAAGGGGTTCTAATATTAAGTTATATAACAAAGGACTTAACGGACAACCTTGTCTTGACCCCCGTGAAAGCTGAAAAAAAGGAGACCTACAGTTACTGGTGACAACAGTAGCAATAGGAGCTTTATATATAATTTTAATCCAATTATTAAAATTAATACCAAAACCAAATTTTTCTAAACCATTAAATAAATATTTCCATTTGACTCAATCAAATGCTTTTTCAGCATCCAAAGGTACAACGCATTGTGGGGTTTTAGAAGAGGGCGAAAAATAATCTCCGAACATTTGAAAAAGAATAACGACCCTTTATAAAGCTAGTTTGATCTTTAAAAATTATTTCACCCAAAATATTCTCCAACTGATTTGTCATTATCTTTGAGAGAATCTTAGCATCAACATTTAATAATGAAATAGGTCTGTATAAGGCACAATCAGTAGGATCTTTATCCTTTTTAAGAATTAAAGAAATAGAAGCCTCATAAAAAGTAGAGGGTAAATCACTTTTCACAAAAGAATCTTTAAACATCTCCAACATATATGGAGAAAGCAATTTTCTAAATTTTTTTAAAACTTCTGAAAGATAACCATCAAGTCCCAAGGCCTTACCAGATTGCATTGAAAAAATAGCTTTATGAATTTCAGATTCAGTAATCTGGGCGTCAAGAGTTTTTTGAACCTCAGCAGAAATTTTAGGAAAAGCAATCTTTCGTAAAAAAGCATTCTTTTCAGAGGAATCTACCAGACATTGAGCTTTATAAAGTTCAGTTTAAAAATCTTGAAAAATCTTATTAATTTCTTCATATTCCTGAGCCAGGGTACCATCCTTACTACGAATTTTCAAAATTTGCCTTTTGGGTCCAGCCAATTTTAATTGAGATGCAAGTAGTTTATCATTTTTATCTCCAAACATATAAAATTGGCTCTTTAACTTAAGTAGATAACCTTCAATTGGATGAGTTAATAATAGGTTATATTGTGATTGAAGTTTCACCCTTTTTTAAAATAAGTCAATATTAGGGGAAGTCGCATAGATATTATCTAAATCTTTAATTTGATTTGAAATTTTATCTAATTCTGCTTTAGTCTGTTTTTTAAGTTTAGTTGAATAAGAAATAATCTGACCACGTAAAAATGCTTTGAATGTATCCCATATAATTAATTTGACATACCTCCAATATCATTAAAAAGAAAAAAAATCTTTTATCTGGCTTTCAATAAAACTGATAAAATCAGAGTTTTGCAATAAAGCCTGAGACATGGACCATGGTGGATGGACAAAAATGACAGTCACTAATTAGTTGAGCTCTTGTCAATCATAGGATTTAAACAACAGTTAAAAGCCCCACCCATTATCAACATATATTCATTTAAATCTGGCAATAAAGCAAATACTTTTTTTAAAAAAATAAGTGTCATCTTAATTAGGACCATACAAATTGACCAAAACGACCTTTCTATTACAAATCACTTCTTTAACAATTAAAAATCTACCATTAGAATCTGCTTCAATATCCTCTTGAGTAAATATATTAGGTTTAGTAAAGACAGATACACCTTTAGTTTTACTCTGAGAAGTAGCATGGAGCTGTATTCCATTCCACCATCCAAAAAACCTATTTTTAACTCCCACCATGATATGCATCTCCTGAGCAAAAATTATATCAGGTTGGAATCAATTAATAATTTTAAAAGCCTTTTGTAATTTAATAGGATGATTCCAACCACATACATTCCAAGTTATTACATTAATCCATTTAACTGACATACTATAATTTTATTCTAATTTACTTTATACATGCGCAGAACACATACCAATATGTGATTATCAAAGATGGCCGTGATGAAGAATACAAACATATAGAAAACACGCATGCTCCGGAACCACCCAATGGGAAAAAACTCCTAAATCCAAGCTTACTTACCCTCCCAAAAGCCCGAAAAAAAGGCAAGCGAACTAAGATGGAATACAAAGTCATGGGCTGCTCTGTGGGTCTCGTCTCTCCCTCCCCCAGCCAGTACACAAAAAAAAAATAAAATTACCTTGCACGAAAGACAGAAACATCTCAACAGAGGAGAGCGTTTACATTCCATCATGTATTAAACAAAAAAAAGAACCAAAATAATATAATCTCTTAGAGAGAAAAACCAGTGCCATCTTAAGTTTAGCTTTAAATCTCTAAGAAAGCTTTAAATTCAGTTATCGGATGCTATAATTAAACAGATAAAAAGGTTAATAGTATATATAACCAAACTAAATTTACAAAAATATTAATTAGTAATATCATAACTAAACCCTCCCAGATATATGTAAAAAGAAACCCTATTAGTAAGAAAAAGCTACCGATTAGTAAATTAAGAAATATCAAACCAAATATTAGATAAAAGAAACAAATACTTTTATCCTCTTTTCTCAGTCAAATATCTAATTAGCTATTTAAACAGTCAAACTTGAACCGTAAATCTTCTTTCCAAAAAATAATCCAATAGGATGTAATGATGTGCAGGTTTTCTTATCTTTTTTTATTAATCTCTCAATGAAATATCCAAATAGCCTTCATATATTTTCATATATCTTCTTTTCAAAATGTGAATAATATACAGATAATCAAACAGCTTTTCAGATAGTTCATTCGGTAGTAACATCAATGATGGTGTCAGGTACAGCCTGACAAAATCCAGTGCGGCTTTTGGGTCAAAGAAAATGCGTGGAGAAGAATTGGGAGGAAAAACTTTCATTGTTGTTGGGTAACTGAAAGAGGGAATTAGTTTCTTATCATATGCTTGTTTCATTACCAAAGCAAATCTTGATCTTTGTTCCATTACTTCTTTCGGATAATCTTCATAAAAATGGAGCTCAGACTCGTTGAATCTGAAAACTCTCTGTTTTCTTGCCTGTCGCATTATTTGATCTTTAATTTTAAAGTGATAAAAACAAACCAAAATAAATCTTGGTCTGCTTGAATCTTTAAATTTCCAAGTAGACACTCTATGTGCTCTTTCAAGAGCAGGTGGCTGTGATAAAATAGTAGGAAATAGAGTATGAAAGTAAACCATTAAGTGTCCATTTTCAGCTCCTTCTTGCAATCCAATGAATTGTATATTGTTTCGGAGAGACCTATTTTCCAGGTCTATAATCTTATTTTGATATTTTTCCAAACGGGTTGTAGTTTCAGACAATTTTTGCTTAGTTGACTTCAATTCCTCTTCATGTTTAGTAACTTGAGTTTCCACATCCTTAAGTTTGCCCAGAAATAACTTCATTTCATTATTATTCTTTTCCAGTTGATCTTTAATTGCCCTGTTCTGATCTTGAATTGAATTCAGTGTCCGAACGATATCTTCAGCCCATGCTGGCATTTCATCAGATCTTTCCTTCGGCATCTTTCCTTTTCCATTACCTTTGTCAGCAGGTTCATGCAGATTCTTCCCTCTTCTCATAGACATAGCCATATTACTCCCCTTCAAGAATCAGCAATTAAAAATTTAAAATTCAAAATTTAAACGTGGGGGGGGTGATGCACCATCAATAACTCACACTGAGACGTAAGGCGAGATATCGGCTTTTATTGACTGGAAGAAGGAACCAGGAGTGAGTGTCCATCATGCTATGTCCTGGAGACTGAGGCCGAGCGTCAGGCCTCAGGTCGCCTTTATACAGGGGCCTGTGGGAGGAGCCACAGGAGCAGTCAGCAAGGGGCATGTCCAGACAGGCAATTCACCACAGGGGGAGAGAGAAAACTAAGAGCAGCACAAAATTACTGCTACTCCATCGACAGACAGAGGCGGTCTCCAGCCCTCTATTTTTCTAAGCTCCATGTATCCATCCAGGAGTCTCTTAAAATACACTATCATATCCTTCTCCACTGCTACCACTGGCAGCCTATTCCATGCACTCACCACTCTCTGTATAAAAAACTTACCCCTGACATCTCTTCTGTACCTACTTCCAAGCACCTTAAAACTGTGCCCTTTCATGCTAGCTTTTCAGCCCTGGGGAAAAAGCAAGTTGAACCTTGGTCTTTAACAGCAGAACAGATGAACATACACTCAGCGGCCACTTTGTTAGGTACAGGAAGTATCAAGTACATTGCCACTGAGTGTAAATAGTGTAGCATTGGAAGCAATTACATGACATAAATAGAAAACTGTCGGGAGCAGGAGGAGGGATTAAGGGGGGATTTGTTAATTGAAAAGCAAAGAAGAGCAGCTGTTGGAGATTTGAAAGAAAAGTAGAAAATGTTAGAAAGATACAGTGGGTTGGTGAGCCTCCATGGAGAGATCATTTTTCAGCAGCAGGTTTTAAAAGCACAGCAACCATGTATCACCTGTTTTCGCTCTTACCCCTATCCCTCCAAACTCGGGCATTTGTCACAACTAACAATTAACAAATCAGAAACGGAAACAGAGAGCGGCTGGGCCTTTGAATAGAGATTTCTCCTTGAACAAGTGATAGGTTTTCCCTGTAGGGTGTTAATGAGATGACATAGCTCAACATATTGGGTGGCCAGGTAACGTAGTGTTTGGTGCCATCGTTTTATAGTGTGAGTGACCGGGGTTCAATTCCTGCTGTGGAATGTAAGGAACTTACGTGCTCTTGCTGTGGCCATGTGGGTTTCTTCAGAATGCTCTGATTTCCTCGCACATTCCAAAGATGTAAACGTTAGTAGGCTAATTGGTTACATGGGTATAATTGGGCAGCACAGGCTTGTTGGGACAGAATGGCCTAATAACCTGCTGTGTCTCTAAATCAAGAAAAAACTTGTACACTAACCTGAACCATAAGACATTGAAGCAGAATTAGGCCAATCAGCCCATTGAGTCTGCTCCACCATTCTGTCATGTCTGATCTACTATCCCTCTCAACCACATTCTTCTGCCTTTTCCCTGTGATCTTTTATGCCCTGAATAATCAAGAAGCTATCTATCTCTGCTTTAAATATACCTAATGGTTTAGCTTCACAGCTGTCTGTGGCAATGAATTCCATAGATTCAACACCCTCTGTTCTATAGGGACATCCTTGTATTCTGAGGCTGTGCCCTTTGATCCTAGACTCCCCTCCTACTGGAAACATCCTCTCCACATCTACTCTATCTAGGCTTTTCAAATTTTGATAGATTTCAGTGAGTTCCTCATCATTCTTCTGAACTCCAGTGAGGACAGGCCGAGCCATCATGCACTTCCCATATTTTATACCATAAGATCATAAAGTTTAGGTGCAGAATAAGACTATTTGGCCTATCGAGTCTGTTCTGCCATTTCATCTTGGCTGATCCATTTATTTCTCAACTCCATTCTCCTGCCTTCTTCTTGTAACCTGTCACACTCTGAGTAATTAAGAACCTATCTTTTATTTCTTTTATTTCGTACTTCAGAATTTCACTTTTGAGGACTTCCCACTTACCAAGTACACCTTTGTCAGAAATTCCTTTCTGACAGCATCAATATCAGCCTTTTTCCATTTAGAATCTTAAGCTAAGGACCAGAACTATACTTTTCCATAATTACCTTGAAACTAATGGCATTATGATCATTAGATGGAATGTGCTCTCCTACACAAAACTTCTGTCAACTGTCCTGTTCCATTCCCTAATAGGAAATCTAGTAACACTCTCTCTGGCTGGGACCTCTATGTACTGATTAAGGAAACTTTCTTGAACAAACTTTACAAACTCTTTCCCATCCAGCCCTTCTACAGTATGATAATGTGAGTCAAATAATGGAAAGCTAAAATCACCTACTATCACAACATTATGTTTCTTGCAACCGTCTGCAATCTCTTTACAAATTTGCTCCTCTAAATCCCATGGACTGTTGGGTGGTCTATGATATCAGCCCATTAACATGGTCTTACATTTCTTATTCCTCAGTTGTGCCTATAAAGTCACACTAGACAAGCTCTCCAGTCTGCCCTGTCTGAGCACTGCCTTAAGATTTTCCCTGACTGGTGATGACACCCTCTCCTCCTTTAATCCCACCTGTTCTATAATGTCTAAAACAATAGAAAAACAGTACATTGAGTTTCCAGTCCTGCCTCTCTTGCAACCAAGTCTCACTAATAGCTACAATATCATAATTCCATGTGCTGATCCATGTTGTAGGCTCATCCACCTTTCCTCGGATTTAAATATATACAGCTCCAATCATTAGTCCCATCATGCCCGACCTTTTGATTCCTGACTTTGCATGTAGGCTTAATAGCATCTTTCTCTTCAAGCACTTCACTATCTGTGCTGGAGCTCTAGTTCCCATCCCGCTACAACTCTAGTTTAAAACCCCTGTGCAGAACTGGCAAACCTTCCCACTAGGATCTTAGACCCCCTCCAATTCAGGTGTAAACCTTCCCTTCTGTACCGGTCCCACCTTCCCTGGGAGAGAGCCCAATGATCCAAAAATCTTCTGCCCTCTCTCCTGCACCAACTCCTTAGCCATATGTATGAACTTCCTTTTATCTGGCCTCAGTGGCACACATCACGGATAGTCATATTGAGATTTCAACCTTGGAGGTCCTGTCCTTTAATTTAGCACCTAACTCCCTGAACTCACTTTGCCAGACCTCATCACTCCTCTTACCCATCATGGTACCAACATGGACCACTGCCTCTGGCTGTTCACCCTCCCAATTTCGAATGCTGTGGCTCAACCCGAGATGTTCCTGATGCTGGCACAAAGGAGGCAATGTACCATCTGTGTCATGGTCCAGATTGGTTCCCCTTTAAATTTAGTTACGTTGCGATCCAGACCATTGATGCCTTGTTCCCTTTTAATTTTGTTTCATGCATCCCTTGAGCTTGGCAATCAAGGTAGTCTACCCTCGACCCAAACCAGCAGTTTATAAGCCCTTGGCTTTAGCTGTTCGGTGCGAGAGTGTTAAAGAAGCCTTCGCAAGTCGCCGCCGACGCTACGACAAGCCAGAGCAATCCAGCCCGCCTCGGAGTACCAGCAATTCATCTTCTGTCGCCAGAGTGGGTCCGGGCAAGGTCAATCTACCAGGGGTGAGTGGAAGGTGCAGTCCTGACTCAACGTGTATGCCCCTTGTCTGTGTCTACCCCCGAAGAAGAGCCCCGGCTCAGTGCCTGAGCTGAACGCAGAGTCCTGGCTCGATGTCATGCCCAGTGTCTGTGTCTACCCCTTGAAGAAGTCCCGGTTCAGTGCCTGAGCTGAAGGCAGAGTCCTGGCTCGATGTCATGCCCAGTGTCTGTGTCTACCCCTTGAAGAAGTCCCGGTTCAGTGCCTGAGCTGAAGGCAGAGTCCTGGCTCGATGTCATGCCCAGTGTCTGTGTCTACCCCTTGAAGAAGTCCCGGCTCGGTGCCTGAGTGGAAGGCGGAGTCTGACTCAAAGTTCCTACCCATTGCCTCTGTCGGGCAGGTCTGGCCGGACTGCCGCTGCCCGGCGGGGGTTCCCCCCTTTCTACCCAGTCGCCAAGTCCAAGAGCCATGGCAGTCCCAGTCCCCAGGGTTCGAGTCTAAGGTCCGCGGCTGTCCATGCTCCCACTGTCCAAGTCCAAGGTCCGTGGCTGTCCAAGCTCCCGCTGTTCAAGTCCAAGGTCCGCGGCGATCCCAGTACCCTGTTTCCAAGTCCCAGGTCCGTGGCGATCCAAGTCCCTAGTCCCCTAGTCCGAGGTTCGTGTTCCTCTTTGTCCTTGATTTCCCAGTCTTCTGTGTAGTGAGTAATAAACGCTACTTTATTGTACCTAAGAAAGACGTGTTTGTGTCCTGCATGTGGGTCCTCTCCCAGCATCCTTGTAACCACCTTGTGACAATCTGAGAATCTCATTCTCATTCACAGAACCTTTCTGTTCCCCTAACCAACTACAGCTCGCCTCTCCTCCCAATTCCCTTTTGAGTCACGGAGCCAGACTCAGTGCTAGAGACCTGGATGCTGTGGCTTTCCTCTGCTAGGTCATCACCACCACCCCCCCCCCACCCCCCCAACAGTATCCAAAGCTCAAGCACGAGGAAATCTGCAGATGCTGGAAATTCAAACAACAACACACACAAAATGCTGGTAGAACACAGCAGGCCAGGCAGCATCTATAGGGAGAAGCACTGTCAACGTTTTGGGCTGAGACCCTTCGTCAGGACTAACTGAAAGGAAAGATAGTAAGAGATTTGAAAGCAGGAGGGGGAGGGAAAAGTGCAAAATGATAGGAGAAGACCGGAGGGGGTGGGGTGAAGCTGAGAGCTGGAAAGATGATTGGCAAAAGGGCTCTCAGCTTCACCCCACCCCCTCTGGTCTTCTATCATTTCGCACTTTTCCCTCCCCCTCCTACTTTCAAATCTCTTACTATCTTTCCTTTCAGTTAGTCCTGACGAAGGGTCTCGGCCCAAAACGTCAACAGCGCTTCTCCCTATAGATGCTGCCTGGCCTGCTGCATTCCACCAGCATTTTGTGTGTGTTGCTTGAGTATCCAAAGCTGTATACCTGCTATTGAGCAGGATAGTTTAGGGGTACTCTGCACTGGCTGCCTATCCCCTTTCCCCTCAGGTTCACCCAGTTAGCTATGCCTTGCACCCTGGGTGTAAATACCTCCCTGTAGACCCTGTCTATCAACCCCTCAACCACTTGACTAATCCAGAGTTCATTGAGTTCCAGCTCCAACTCCTTAATTCACTTTGTCAGTAGCTGCAGCTGAGTGCACTTCTTACAAATTAAGGACACTGGAGATATCCTGCCTTTTCATATCCCACACGAGGAGCAATCCACTCTCCTGCCTGGTATCCCTACTTCTCTAAATGTGTAATAATAAAGAAAGAATAAATAATTTTAAAAATCTACCCACATTCTATGTCTCTCCTTACTAAATCTCAATGAGCCAATGCCTCAATTCCCAACTCTAACACTGGCCCAATCACACAATGGCTGCTCTGACAGCACATTCCGTACCCATGGTACTTTTTCAAACCTCTGCTAAACGTTGCAATAGAACCTGCATCTATCACTTCTGATGGCAGCTTGTTCCACAATCTCACTACCCTCTGAATGAAGAATTTCATCCTTAGGTTCCCCTTAAATCTTTCATCTTTCAATTTTCCCTATGACCTCTAGTTCTAGTCTTACACTGCCTTGGTAGAAAATGTTTCATGCATTAACTCTGTCTATACTCCTCATAATTTTCTATACCAGTATCAAATCTCCCTTCATTCTTCTAGAGTCAAGGGAATGAAGTCCTGAACTGTTCAACTTTTCTCTATAACTCTGTCTCTCAAGTCCCAGAATCATCTTTTTAACTTTCTATGAATTCTTTCAATCTTTTTGATATCTTTTCTATAGGTAGAGGACTGGAACTGCACCCAATGCTCCAAATTAGTCCTCACTAACATCTTATACAGCTTTGTAATAACAATCCAATTCCTGTACTCAGTTCTCTGACTTATGAAAGCCAATGTGCCAACAATTCTCATTATGACCCTATCTACCTGTTACATTTCTTCTCAAGAAATTATTCCCTGATCCCTCTTTTATACTACACTCCTCAGTGCCCTACCATTCAGAGTAAGAGTCCTAGCCAGCCATGTCCTCCCATATTGCAACATCTCATATCTATCTACATAAATTCCATCTGCCATTTTTCCAGCTGATCCAGATTATGCTCCAGGAATATTATGAACAATAGTGTGACCAATGCTCATGCAGAAGATTATCGATGTAATAACAATTGTTATATGTAGAAATAAGATTAGCATCTTGGAGTGTTTCAAATCTGGAAGCAATAAGAGACTGGAAGAAACTGAGAATTAAAAGATAGAATCACTGTGGTTAACAAAAGATTGCTGTAAGCTCAATAGAATTACTTACATTGCAGTATTGTAGCGGTGTGCTACAAACAGCGCTAAAATTACGACACGGAGTCGGTAACTGCAGTCGAAGGAAAAACTTTATTCGAAAACTTCAGCCTCACTTTTAAGCCTCTGTCAACCGGCCCCCCATGGCGAAGAGGCTCCAAAGCTCTGTGCTCGCAAACCCCCGTAGGCTATCTAATTGTGAGTCGGTTCGCATACGCTAGGAAAAGAGCCGCCACATAACCCCCCCCCAGAACCGGCGATACACCCCCCAATGTCCACAGCCTGGGCCAGAACCTGCTTGGGAGGTCGGCCTCTGCGCCGAGGCGCCGGAAACTCGGCCGGTTGCGCCAGGTCCACATGGGCCGGCTTGAGGCGGTCCACCGTGAAAACCTCCTCCTTCCCCCCAACGTCCAGCACGAACGTGGACCCGTTGTTCCGGAGCACCGTAAACGGCCCCTCGTATGGCCGCTGCAGCGGTGGCCGATGCCCGCCCCTTCGTACAAACACAAACTTACAGTTCCGTAGGTCTTTGGGTACGCAGGTCGGGTGCCGCCCATGCTGTGAAGTGGGTATGGGGGCCAGGTTACCGAGCTTCTCGCGAAGTCTGCCCAGGACTGCAGCGGGTTCTTCCTCTTGCCCCCTCGGGGCTGGTAGGAACTCCCCGGGGACGGCCAGGGGCGCGCCGTATACCAACTCGGCCGACGAGGCGTGCAGGTCGTCCTTGGGCGCTGTGCGGATGCCGAGAAGGACCCAGGGAAGCTCGTCCGCCCAGTTGGCTCCTCGCAGGCGGGCCATGAGGGCCGACTTCAGGTGACGGTGGAAACGCTCCACTAGCCCGTTCGACTGTGGGTGGTAGGCAGTGGTGTGGTGCAGCTGAGTCCCCAAAAGGCTGGCCATAGCTGACCACAGGCTGGAGGTGAACTGGGCGCCTCTGTCGGAGGTAATGTGGGCTGGGACACCAAAGCGGGATATCCAGGTGGCGATCAGGGCTCGGGCGCAAGATTCGGAGGTGGTGTCGGTGAGCGGGACCGCCTCTGGCCATCTTGTGAACCGGTCCACGATAGTCAGGAGGTAACGCGCTCCGCGCGACACTGGCAGGGGGCCCACGATATCCACATGAATGTGGTCGAAACGCCGGTGGGCGGGATGGAACTGCTGCGGTGGGGCTTTGGTGTGCCGCTGAACCTTGGCCGTCTGGCAGTGCATGCACGTCCTGGCCCATTCACTGACCTGTTTGCGGAGTCCGTGCCAAACGAACCTGCTGGAAACCATCCGGACAGTTGTCCGGATGGAGGGATGCGCCAAGTTATGAATGGAGTCGAAAACACGTCGCCGCCAGGCTGCGGGGACGACCGGACGGGGCTGGTTGGTGGCGACGTCACAGAGTAGGGTCCTCTCACCTGGGCCCACGGGGAAGTCCTGGAGCTGCAAACCAGAGACTGCAGTCCTGTAACTCGGAATCTCCTCATCCACCTGCTGTGCCTCTGCCAGTGCCTCAAAGTCTACCCCTTGGGAAAGGGCATGAACGGTAGGGCGAGAGAGCGCATCCGCCACGACATTGTCCTTACCCGAGACGTGCCGGACATCCGTTGTGTATTCAGAGATGTAGGACAGGTGGCGTTGCTGGCGGGATGACCAGGGGTCGGATGCTTTCGTAAACGCAAAGGTAAGCGGTTTGTGGTCCGTGAACGCGGTGAAGGGCCGACCTTCTAGGAAGTACCTGAAATGCCGGATTGCCAGGTAGAGCGCCAACAGTTCCCGGTCAAAAGCACTGTACTTGAGCTCGGGTGGCCGCAGGTGTTTGCTGAAAAACGCCAGGGGTTGCCAGCGACCTGCGATGAGCTGCTCCAGCACCCCACCGACTGCCGTGTTTGATGCGTCCACTGTGAGGGCGGTAGGGGTGTCCATTCTGGGATGTACTAGCATTGCGGCGTCAGCCAAAGCTTCCTTCGTTTGAACGAAAGCGGCGGCGGACTCCTCGTCCCAGGTAATGTTCTTGCTCGGACCCGACATCAGGGCGAACAGGGGGCGCATGATCCGGGCAGCTGAAGGGAGGAAGCGGCGGTAGAAATTGACCATACCTACGAATTCCTGAAGGCCTTTGACCGTGGTGGGTCGGGGGAAGTGGCGGACCGCATCTACCTTAGCGGGCAGAGGGGTTGCCCCGTCTTTAGTAATCCTGTGGCCCAGGAAGTCAATGGTATCAAGTCCGAACTGGCATTTGGCAGGGTTAATTGTAAGACCGTACTCACTCAGTCGGGCGCAGAGTTGACGGAGGTGGGACAGATGCTCCTGACGACTGCCGCTGGCTATGAGGATGTCATCCAAATAGATGAACGCGAAGTCCAGGTCCCGTCCCACCGCGTCCATTAACCGCTGGAACGTCTGTGCGGCATTCTTCAGGCCGAACGGCATGCGGAGGAACTCGAAGAGGCCAAACGGGGTGATGAGAGCCGTCTTGGGGACGTCGTCAGGATGCATCGGGATTTGATGGTACCCTCGGACAAGGTCGACCTTGGAGAAGATCCGGGCGCCGTGCAGGTTTGCCGCAAAGTCCTGAATGTGCGGCACAGGGTAGCGGTCCGGTGTGGTAGCCTCGTTCAGCCTGCGGTAGTCGCCGCACGGTCTCCAGCCCCCCGTCGCTTTGGGCACCATGTGCAGGGGGGAAGCCCAGGGGCTGTCGGACCGCCGGATGATCCCCAATTCCTCCATTCTCTGGAACTCCTCCTTCGCCAGTCGGAGCTTGTCCGGGGGAAGCCGCCGAGCACGGGCATGGAGGGGTGGTACCTGTGTCGGGATGTGGTGCTGTACGCCGTGCCTGGGCATGGCTGCTGTGAACTGCGGTGCCAGAACCGATGGGAACTCCGCCAGGACCCTGGTGAAGTCGTTGTCGGACAGCGTGATGGAGCCGAGGTGAGGGGCTGGCAACTGGGCCGCGCCCAGGGAGAACGTCTGAAAGGACTCGGCGTGTACCAGTCTCTTCCTGGGCAGGTCAACCAGCAGGCTGTGAGCTCGCAAAAAATCCGCACCCAGAAGCGGTTGGGCTACGGCGGCCAGTGTGAAGTCCCACGTGAACTGGCTGGGGCCGAACTGTAGCTGCACCTGACGGGTGCCATAGGTCCTTACTGTGCTGCCATTCACGGCCCTCAGGGGGGGACCCGGTGCCCTGCTGCGAGTGTCGTAACTTGTCGGAGGTAAAACGCTGACCTCAGCCCCAGTATCGACCAGAAAGCGGCGTCCCGACCTGCTATCCCACACATACAGGAGGCTATCCCGATGGCCAGCCGCCGTAGCCATCAGCGGCGGCTGGCCCTGGCGTTTCCCGGGAACTTGCAGGGCGGGCGGCAACGGCGGGCTTCTGCGCCCCACCGCTGGTGGTAGAAGCACCAGTGGTCATTGGGCCGGGGGTTAGTGGGCTCTGCGGCCGGGCCTGGACTGGTTTGCTGCCGGGAGCGTGGCTGGGAGATCTGTGCGATGGACGCCCCGCTCACCTTTTTGGCGTTCCACAGCAAGTCCGCCCGGGCTGCCACCTTCCGGGGGTCACTGAAATCCGCGTCGGACAGCAGCAGGCGTATGTCCTCGGGCAGCTGCTCCAGGAATGCCTGCTCAAACATGAGGCCTGTGTGTCCCTCGGCCAGAGACAACATCTCGTTCATTAAAGCCGATGGAGGTCTGTCTCCCAAGCCATCCAGGTGCAGTAAACGGGCAGCCCGCTCACGCCGTGAGAGTCCGAAAGTCCTGAGGAGCAGGGCTTTGAATTCCGTGTACTTGCCGTCTGCCGGGGGCGACTGTACGAACTCCGCGACCTGGGCAGCTGTGTCCTGGTCGAGGGAGCCCACCACGTAGTAGTAGCGGGTGTCTTCTGAGGTGATCCGGCGAACGTGGAATTGGGCTTCGGCTTGCTGGAACCATAGGTCCGGGCGCTGTGTCCAGAAACCCGGCAGTTTCAACGAAACCGCATGAACAGAGGCGGCGTCGGTCATTTCTGGTCCAAAAATCGTTTGGACCGTCGGGGTCACCAATTGTAGCGGTGTGCTACAAACAGCGCTAAAATTACGACACGGAGTCGGTAACTGCAGTCGAAGGAAAAACTTTATTCGAAAACTTCAGCCTCACTTTTAAGCCTCTGTCAACCGGCCCCCCATGGCGAAGAGGCTCCAAAGCTCTGTGCTCGCAAACCCCCGTAGGCTATCTAATTGTGAGTCGGTTCGCATACGCTAGGAAAAGAGCCGCCACAGTATTTTATTTATGAAGTGGTACCATCTCTGATGTGCAACAAACTCTTCAATTTTATTACTGTTAACCGTATTGCTTGTTGTACAACTCATATTCTCTGTATTATTCATTTATTTTTTATTATTTGCACAATTTGTCTTTTGTACATTGGATGTTTGTCAATCTTCATTATTTATAAGTTTTCATAAATTCTAATAGATCTCGTTACTTTCTTGCAAATGCCTGCAAGAAAATTAATCTCAAGGTGGTATATGTACTCTGATAATTTAGATCATAAGACATAGGAGCAGAATTAGGCCATCTGGCCCATTGAGTCTGCTCCGTCATTCAATCATAGCTGATCCTGTTCATAATACTCAAGGTGAGGCCTCACCAGTGCCTTATAAAGACTCAGCATCATATCCCTGCTCTTGTATTCTCGACCTCTTGAAATGAATTTACTTTGAACAGTGTTTTAAGTGGTATGATTTAAAATAACCTTTGCAAGGCATAAGTCAGATAACTAACTCAGAGTTGTTACAAATCAGCAACAATGAATATATGATTTGAAACAGGTTTTTTTTGTAACAAATAAAAGATTTATTAAACACTGTAAAAAACCCAAAAGTAAACAAATGATTAACTTAACCGGAAGTCAGCTGCGATAGGGCAGCTCGAACAGTTCTTAAAGTGAGAATGCGAAAACAGTTCTTAAAGCGAGAAAGTGAAAACAGTTCCTAGAAGTAGTGATGCGAAAGTCCAAATGCTTACACAGTCTGTTACAGGAGAGACTTCTTGAAATGATTTAAATTCTCTTTCGTGGAGTTCCTGCTGATCCTAGCCGAAGTATGTTATTCCCAGGAGGATTTACGATCGAAGGAAATAAAATGGCTTAAAGGCACTAACTTTTCTTTGACTAAAGTTTGTATCCAACCTTCTACTCTTCTAGCAGAACAGGAGTTATCATAGATACTCGTTACTAATTCCTCATGCAAAGATTAAACAAAGGTCGAATCTGTTTCACCGTCGACATTAACTTTCCCAATCCTTCGGGATTTCCAAACTCCTTTAAAATCTTCACTCTCCACTGACCAAACTGGCAGTATTATAGCAAAACTGCCAGGAATAATCTTTGAGACTTAAAACAGAAAGTAAAACTCCACTTTTAAATGAAGCTGCGTCATAATATCGGAATACGCAGCAACATGGAGTCAGTGGCGAATTGAGCCACGAACTGCCCACATCACAGGGAGGGGTTCTCCTTTTATACCTATAAACAAAAACAATCACATGACCTCTCACTGGCGGGAAAATGACTTCACTCCACAATCACAAGATCATTACCTCATGTCCAGCATAGTCTCAATTACATCATGGTCACGTGACAGGTACAAGATACCCACGGGTACGTACAGAGTAAATGATAGAATCAGTTTGCATTCATGGACATGCCCATTTCTATTTTCTAGTATGGATTCTTCAAATCAAATTGACATTACCCAGTTCTATTATGAAACCCTCTTGGAAATCCAGGGGCTGCCACTAGTCAGTAGAAGGTTTTAACTGACGATACCCTGAAGCAACCAGAAGTCCAGGAAGTTAACATTGGACAGAAAGGCTAGGACGAGCCACAAGTGTTCTCATTAAACATTCTCAGACAGGGGCGTATTGGAAAGCATCAGCTTTGCATTGTTTGTAAATTAACTCACCCTCACGTTATATGACAGAGGAGAAAGATTTAAATTAATGAACTGCAATTACGGATGATCTCTGCAGGATAAAATGTGGAGCTGGAAGCCTGGATTTATTAGGTGCTCTTTAATTAAAGATGCCGGATTAACCTGCCACGCACATTTAATCAGCAGCATTGCAGTTAGCAACACCCATGACTTTGGGACTTTGTTAAAGCTGTTCCCATGCACTTTAGGTTCATGGATAAAATAACAATGAGTTTTGCTTTTGCGAGCACGGTAGGTGAGAAGATGGATTTCTTGGCATATTATTTCAGCCACATGGTCCCACTGTGTACCGCATGAGAAACAAAAACAGGAAGGCACTATTTCTGCTCAGTAAGGAGTAAGGCAGAGCAGGAATATCATTGATGAGGGATCTCAGAGAAAATCTGTGGCAGAGAAACCTCTGAGAAACTATAACTGGCTAATCAAAAGAAGAACGGAAAAAGCTGAACATGCCTTGCAGAATACCTGGAGTGAGAGAATGTTTAAGCTCAGTGACCTTTCATAACAAGTGAATGAGCATGGACATTATAACCAGGTTGGATTCTTCCACTGAATCAGCATTCTTTTCATCTAACATTTGCCAGTGTGATACTAAATCAGAGCAGCTGGATCTTTCATAAAACTCCACTGGAAACAACCTGGTGATTCCTTTAAACATCTGATAAAGAAGGAGCTGGAGGTATCGATGGCCCACAGTAAGCTGCAGAAATTGGTGACCCACGGTGAGGTACAGGGATTTGTGGCCTGCAGTGTGCTGCAGGAATGAGTGGCCCGTGGTGAGATACAGGGATTGGTTCAGGGTCCACTGCGTGCCATATATATTAATCTGGATGACATTATGGGTAGCATGATGAGTGAAGAAGGTTGTTGAAGGTTACAGCAAAATCTAGATCACTGGGAAACTAGGCAAGGGAAAGGCACATGGCATTAAATTTAGACAAGAACTAAGTGAGTATTTTTTGGAAGTTAAACCAGGGCAGGATGAACACAGTGAATGACAGGGCCTTGGGAAGTATTGTGAAACAAAGAGACCCAGGAGTACTAGTATACCAGTACGGAAAGGTTTACAAAATGTGATGGATACTGCTCAGATCATCACAGGAAAATCCCACCTCACCATTGAGCATATCAATGAGGATCACTGCCACACAAAAGCAGCATTTATCATCAAGGAGTCTCTCCATCCAGGTCGAGCTCTCTTCTCACTGCTACCATCAGGAAAGAGGTACAGGTCCCTCAGGACTCAAGCAACCAGGTTCAGGAACGCTTAATACTTTTCAACCATCGGGCTCCTGAACCAGTGGGGATAACGTCACTCTCCTCAACAATAAACTGTTTCCACAACCTATAGACTCACTTTCAAGGACTCTACAACTCATGTTCTCAGAATTACTTATTTATTTAGCAAACACGAGGAAATCTGCAGTTGCTGGAAATTCAAACAACACCACACACAAAATGCTGGTGGAACACAGCAGGCCAGGCAGCATCTATAGGGAGAAGCACTGTCGACGTTTCGGGCCGAGACCCTTCATCAGGACTTACCGAAAGGAAAGATAGTAAGAGATTTGAAAGTAGTGGGGGGAGGGGGAAATGTGAAATGATAGGAGAAGACCGGAGGGGGTGGGATGAAGCTAAGAGCTGGAAAGGTGATTGGCGAAAGTGATACAGAGCTGGAGAAGGGAAAGGATCATGGGATGTCTATACCAGTATCCATCCCCCTCTTTTCCTTCGCTACATCGAAGACTGCATTGGCGCTGCCTCTTGCATGCATGCTGAGCTTGTCGACTTCATTAACTTTGCCTCCAACTTTCACCCTGCCCTCAAATTTACCTGGTCCATTTCCGACACCTCCTTCCCCTTTCTTGATCTTTCTGTCTCCATCTCTGGAGACAGCCTATCTAGTGATATCTACTATAAGCCTACAGACTCTCACAGCCACCTGGACTATTCCTCTTCCCACCCTGTCTCTCGCAAAAAGGCTATCCCCTTCTCACAAATCCTCCATCTCTGCCGCATCTGCTCTCAGGATGAGGCTTTTCATTCCAGGACGAAGGAGATGTCTTCCTTTTTTAAATAAAGGGGCTTCCCTTCGTCCACCATCAACTCTGCTCTCAAATGCATCTCTCCCATTTCCCGCACATCTGCCCTCACCCCATCCACCCGCGACCCTACTCGGGATAGGGTTCCCCTTGTCCTTACCTACCACCCCACCAGCCTCCAGGTCCAACGTATAATTCTCCATAACTTCCACCACCTCCAATGGGATCCCACTACCAAACGCATTTTTCCCTTCCCCCCTCTTTCTGCTTTTGGCAGAGATCGCTCCCTATATGACTCCCTTGTCCACTTGCCCCCCCATCCCTTCCCACCGATCTCCCTCCTGGCACTTATCCTTGTAAACGGAACAAGTGCTACACCTGCCCTTACACTTCCTCCCTCACCACCATTCAGGGCCCCAGACAGTCCTTCCAGGTGAGGCAACACCTCACCTGTGAGTCGGCTGGTGTGGTATACTGCGTCCGGTGCTCCCGGTGTGGCCTTTTATATATTGGTGAGACCCGACGCAGACTGGGAGACGGTTTTGCTGAACACCTACACTCGGTCCGCCAGAAAAAGCAGGATCTCCCAGTGGCCACACATTTTAATTCCACGTCCCATTCCCATTCTGATATGTCTATCCATGGCCTCCTCTATTGTCAAAATGAATCCAAACTCAGGTTGGAGGAACAACACCTTATATACCAGCTGGGTAGCCTCCAACCTGATGTCATGAACATTGACTTCTCTAACTTCCATTAATGCCCCTCCTTCCCTTCTTACCCCATCCCTGACATATTTAGTTGTTTGTCTGTTCTCCATCTCCCTCTGGTGCTCCCCCCCCCCTCCATTCTTTCTCCTGAGGCCTCCCGTCCCATGATCCTTTCCCTTCTCCAGCTCTGTATCACTTTCGCCAATCACCTTTCCAGCTCTTAGCTTCATCCCACCCCCTCCGGTCTTCTCCTATCATTTCGCATTTCGCCCTCCCCCCACTACTTTCAAATCTCTTACTATCTTTCCTTTCGGTTACTCCTGACGAAGGGTCTTGGCCTGAAATGTCGACAGCGCTTCTCCCTATAGATGCTGCCTGGCCTGCTGTGTTCCACCAGCATTTTGTGTGTGTTATTTATTTATTTGTTTGTTTGTTTATTTATTTATTATTTATAAATATGCACTGGTATTTTTAATTTGCATGATTATCTTTTTTTGCACATTAGTTATTTGTCAATCTCTATTTGTCCATAGTTTATTTTCATTGATCTCTTCTATTTCTTTGTTCTACTGTGAATGTCTGCAAGAAAGTGGTGACACATACATACTTTAATAAACGTACTTCGAACTTTGATATAGTTTGTTGTAAGAGGTGACAAAGGTAGACAGTATGGTGAAGAAGGTGAATGGCATGTTTCCCTCACTGGTTGAGTTGTAAAATGAGGCTATATAGGCTGGGACTGTTTTCGCTGGAGTGAAGGAGGCTTAGTGGAGACCTTATAGAGGTCTATAAAATCATGAGGTGCTGAGATAATGTAAATAGTCACCGTCTTTTTTCTCCAGGGTAGGCGAATCTAAGACTAGACAGCATAGGTTTAAATTGCGAGGGTAAAAATTTGAAGGGGACTTCAGAGGTAGTACTTTTCACATAGAGGGTGGTGAGTAAGTGGAACAAGCTGCCAAAGCAGTGGTAGAGACAGGTACAATTACAGCATATAGAATATAATTGGACAGATTCATTGTTCAGGAAGATCTAGGTCAGGTGCAGGCAAATGGGAAGGAACATAGTTCAGTGTGGATGAGTTTGGACAAAGAGCTGTATAACTCTATGACAATGACTATCATGAATTCAAACCAGTTAAGGGAATCTATAGACTCAAAGTAGACATTGAATGGAAGCCAATAAACATGTCTGGACAGAAAGAGATTGATGGAGATGGATTACAGGAGAAGAGTGAAGGTGGAAACTAGAAATTTGATAGGGAGAAAGTAAAGTCTGATGTAACAGTATTTCAGTGGAGTAAGGGTAATTATAGTGGTATGAGAGAGGAGTTGGCCAAAGTAAATTGGAAGGAGCTGCTGACAGGGATGTCAACAGAGCAGCAATGCTGTGTGTTTCTGGGAAAAATGAGGAAGGTGCAGGACATGTATATTCCAAAAATGAAGAAATACTCAAATGGTAAAATAGTACAACTGTGGCTGATGAGGGAAGTCAAAGCAATTGTAGAAGCAAAAGAAAGGGCATACAACAAAGCAAAATTTAGTGGGAAGATAGAGGATTGGGAAGTTTTTAAAAACTTACAGAGAGCAACTGAAAAAATCATTAGAAGGGAAAAGATGAAATATGAAAGCAAGCTAGCAAATAATATCAAAGAGGATAATAATTTTTTTTTCAGTTTGTTAAAATTAACAGAGAAATAAGAGTGGATATAGGACTGCTAGAATTTGAGGCAGGAGAACTAATAACGGGGGAGAAGGAAATGGCTGATGAACTAAATGAGTATCTTGCATCAGTGTTCACTGTGGAAGACACTAGCAGTATGCCTGGTGTTGTAGTTTGTGAAAGAAAAGAAATGGGTGCAGTTACTGTTACTAGAGAGAAGGTGCTCAAAAAACTGAAAGACCTGAAGTTACATAAGTCACTCAGACCAGCAGATGAGCTGCACCCTAGGGTTTATGAAAAAGGTAGTGTTAGAGATTGTGGTGGCATTAGAAACATAGAAAACCTACAGCACAATACAGGCCCTTCGGCCCACAAAGCTGTGCCAAACATGTCCTTACCTGAGAAATTATCTTTCAAAAATCATCGGCTTGAGCATGGTGCCAGATGACTGGAAAATTGTTACTCAACTGTTTATGAAAGGAGGAAGAGAGCAGAAAGGAAATTATAGACCAGTTAGCTTGACCTCAGTGGTTGGGAAGATGTTCGAGTCAATTGTTAAGGATGAGAAGATGGAGTACTTGGTGACACAGGAAAAGATAGGACAAAATCAGCATGGTTTCCTTCAGGGAAAATCCTGCCTGATGTACCTGTTGGAATTCTTAGAGGAGATACAAGTAGGATAGATAAAAGGAATGTAGTAGATGTTGTATATTTGGATTTTCAGAAGGCATTTGACAAGGTGCTACACATGAGGATGCTTACTAAGTTAAGAACTTATAGCATTACAGGAAAGTTACTAACGTGTTTACAGCATTAGTTGATTCGTAGGAGGCAGCAAGTGGGAATAAAAGGATCTTTTTCTGGTTGGCTGCCAGTGACTAGTGGTGTTCCACAAGGGTTGGTGTTGGGACCACTTCTTTTTATGCTGTATATAAATGATAAAGATGATAGAATAGATGGCTTTGTTGTCAAGTTTGCAGATGATATGAAGCTTGGTGGAGGGCAGGTAGTGTTGAATAAACAGGCAGAGTGAAAAAAGACTTAGACAGATTATTGACGTAGTCATAAAGAATATTGATGTAGTCATAAAGAAGGTAAGACAGTGGCTATACTTTATTAGGAGTTTGAAGTAATTTAGCATGTCAACAAATACACTCAAGAACTTCTATAGTTACACTGTGGAGAGCATTCTGACAGGCTACATCATTCTGATACGGAAGGGCTACTGCACAAGACCGAAAGAAGCTGCAGAAGGTTGTTAATCCAGGTAGCTCCCTCGTTGGGTACTAGCCTATAAAGTATCCAGGACATCTTTAGGAAGCAGTGTCTCAGAAAGGCAGTGTCCATTATTAAAGACCTCCAGCACCCAGGGCATGCCCTCTTCTCACTGTTACCATCAGGTAGGAGATACAGAAGCCTGAAGGCACACACTCAGCGATTCAGGAACAGCTTCTTCCCCTCTGCCATCCGATTCCAAAATGGACTTTGAAGCTTTGGACACTATCTCACTTTTTAAAAAATATACAGCATTTCTGTTTTTGCACATTTAAAAAAATAATCTATTTTGATTTACTTGTTTATTTATTATGTATGTCTCTCTCTCTCTCTCTCTCTCTCTCTCTCTCTCTCTCTCTCTCTCTCTCTCTCTCTCTCTCTCTCTCTCTCTCTCTCTCTCTCTCTCTCTCTCTCTCTCTCTCTCTCTCTCTCTCTCCTAGATTATATATTACATTGAACTGCTGCTGCTAAGTTGACAAATTTCATGTCACATGCCGGTGATAATAAACATGATTCTGATTGTGATTCTGATTGGGAGAATGGGCAAGAAAGTGGCAAATGAAATACGATATTGGAAAATGCATTATCATACACTTCAGTAGTAGAAATAAATGTGCAGACTATTTTCTAAATGGGGAGAAAATCCAAAAATCTGAGATGCAAAGCGACTTGGGAGTCCTTGTGCAGGATACCCTACAGCTTAACTTGCAGGTCGAGTCGATGGTGAGGAAGGCAAATGCCATGTTAGCATTCATTTCAAGAGGTCTAGAATACAAGAACAAGGGTGTGATGCTGAGTCCTTATAAGGCACTGGTGAGACCTCACCTTCCAGTATTGTGAACAGATTTGGGAGCCTCATCTTAGAAAAGATGTGCTGGCATTGGAGAAGGTCCAGAGGCAGTTTACAAGGATGATTCCAGAAATGAAAGGATTATCATATAAGGAATGTTTGATGGCTCTGGGTCTGTATTCTCTGGAATTCTGAAGGATGAGGGGGGGATCAAATTTTGAAAGGTCTAGACAATGTGGAAAAGATGTTTCCCATAGTGGGAGAGTCTAGGACAAGAGGGCACAGCCTGAGGATAGAGGGGCGCCCTTTCAAAACAGAGATGCGGAGAAATTTCTTTAGCCACAGGGTGATGAATTTGTGGAATTTGTTGCCACATGCAGCTGTGGAGGTCAGGTTGATGGGTGTATTTAAGGCAGAAATAGACAGGTTCTTGATTGGACATGGCATCAAAGGTTATGGGGAAAAGACTGTAAACTGGGCTTGAGGAGGAAAAAAGATGGAATCAGCAATGATTGGATGGTGGAGCAGACTCGATAGGCCAGATGACCTATGTCTTATGGTCTTATGGAATTCATCAACAAAAAGCATGAAAAACTTCAGGAAATGCTTCAGGCAACAAGTTAATGGAGGGGCGATAAAGAAATTGATCATGATGTCCGTGGAGTGTCCAGCACAATTACATCCTGTACAAATTTATATAATGAGAAGGAATGAGTAGAATCAGAGGAAATCGCCCTAATATGAGAACAAGTCTGATCAACAGGGGAGGGTGGAGGGGGGGGACGTAGCTGGAAGAAGCAATAGTCATGAGGGGCCCCTCCCAGTGGGAGGTGGTTTGGAGGGGAACAGGGTATGGCTTGGATAATTGAAAATATTAAGATAAGCCAAAAACACAAAATACTGGAGGAATTCAGCAAATCAGACAGCAGCCATGGAAATGAATAAACAGTCAATGTTTCAGGCTGAGATTCTTCATCAGTGGATCTTCAATGGCTCTTCACAGGGCTTTCGACCACCTGGACAACACAAACACCTAAGTCAGGATGCTATCCATCGAATATATTTAATTATATCATTCCAACAATCCTGACTGAGAAGTTGCAGAACCTGGGCCTCTGTACCTCCCCCTGCAATCGGATCTTCGGCTTCCTAACTGGAATCCCACAATCTGTGCGGATTGGTGATAACATCTCCTCCTCATTGACGATCAACACTGGCGCACCTCAGTGGTGTGTGTTTAACCCACTG
This sequence comes from Hypanus sabinus, assembly GCF_030144855.1. Taxonomy (NCBI): domain Eukaryota; kingdom Metazoa; phylum Chordata; class Chondrichthyes; order Myliobatiformes; family Dasyatidae; genus Hypanus; species Hypanus sabinus. The sequence goes on along the minus strand of NC_082708.1, from coordinate 175,459,933 downwards.
CTCTACTCTCCCTGTACCCAAGAGTGTATGGCTAAGCATAGCTCAAATTGCCATCTATAAATTTGCTGATGATACAACCATTGCTGGTAGCATCTCAGGTGGTGACGGGAGTACGTACAGATGCAAGGTATGCCAACTGAAGGAGTGGTGATGCAGCAACAACCTGGTTTTCAACGTAAGTAAGACAAAAGAGCTGATTGTGGACTTCAGGAAGGGTAAGATGAAGGAACACATACCAATCCTCATAAAGGGATCAGAAGTGGAGAACATGAGCAGCTTCAAGATCTTGGGTGTCAAGATCGCTGAGGACATAACCTGGTCCAACATATGGTTGCAGTTATAAAGAAGACAAGACAGTATCTATACTTCATTAGGAGTTTGAAGAGATTTGGTATGTCAACAAATACAATCAAAAACTCCTATAGATGTACCATGGAGAGCATTCTGACAGGCTGCATCACTGTCTGGTATGGGACGGGGGCTAACGCACAGGACCAAAAGAAGCTGCAGAGGGTTGTAATTTTAGTTGGCTCCAATTGCAGGGGGAGGTACAGACTAAACTTAGTCTTGGGTCCTAGCCTACGAAGTAATCAGGACATCTTGAAGGAACGGTGTCTCAGAAAGGCAGCTTCAATTATTAAGGACCTCCAACACCCAGGGCATGCCCTTTGCTCACTGTTCCATTAGGTACAGAAGCCTGAAGGCACACACTCAGTGATTCAGGAACAGCTTCTTCCCCTCTGGCATCAGGTAGGAGGTACAGAAGCCTGAAGGCACACACTCAGCGATTTCGGAACAGCTTCTTCCCTTCTGTCATCTGATGCCTAAATGGACATTGAACCTTTGGACATTACCTCACTTTTTTAATATACATTATTTCCGTTTAGTTGCACAATTTTTAATCTATTCAATATACATATACTGTAATTGATTGATTGGTTGATCAATTTATTTATTTATTTTTCTTCTATATTATGTATTGCATTGAACTGCTGCTGCTAAGTTAACAAATTTTACGACACATGCTGGTGATAATAAACCTGATTCTGATTCTGATCAGGTCAATTTTGTAGGGCTTTGAAAGAGCTGTTGACCAGGTTGGGAATGTTGTATATATTGTGGATTGGGGTAAGGTCCGTAAGCTTGGAGCAGACGAGGTCCATGACAGTCTGTGAAAAAATGGCTTGGCTCCTGGTGATGAGGATGTTGTGTCTTGAAATGGCATTGAGATAGTATTCAGTAGAATGCAACACAACAGCTGCCAGGACTTACCATTGGTTTAATGATAACGGTGGCTCTGAAGGCAATGGGCATCAGTGGTGCACATGTAAAGCAAGGTCCCAGTTTATTTTATTTCTGTTTGCATCCTACATTTCTTTTTCAAGTTCAAGTTTATGGTTAATGAACCATATACTTGTATAGCACCAAATGAAAACAGATTTTTTTCAACGCCAAGGTGAACAACACAGTACATATAACTCATAAATAAGGTAACATTACCGCAAATAAATTAACAAATAATAAGAAACATTTATAATACAAGTCAAAAAGTAAACAGTATTCACTACTGGCATTTCAAATGTGACCAGTTATGCAATGAGAGAGTAAAGCTATTTACGCAGAGATGAAATAAATCAGAGTGTTCAGTAGTCCCATAGTTTAGGGGAAAGAAGCTGTTTGTCATCCTAACAGTCATTGTCCTAATGCTACAGTACTTCCTGCCAGATATTAGGAGGTCAAAGAGATTATTGGATGAATAGGAGGAATCATTAGCAATGTTCCCTGATAAATATCTCTAATGGGTGGAACAGGGACTTTGCTGACCCTCCCAGCAGTCCTCACAATCCTTTGTAGGGTCTTGTGGTCAGATGCCTTCAGATTAAATTTTCAGGTTTATTAATATCTACCAGCATTTCTATAACATTTAGATAATGGAACAACATTGATAAGATGTAATGAACCAAGGGTTATTCAACCTTTACACCGTGTGGCTGTTAATTTTCTACCCCATTAGAGAGGCAATTCATGCTGTGGATGAACAAAAAAAAATCCCTTTGGCATATTCACTTCCATACAGCCACATTTATCTTTGCAACTCAGCAGCAAAGATTTCTTTACATGCCTATAATTGGTGGTTACCTTAAGCAGTATGTCATGATAATCTGTCCTTGTGGTACACAATCTCTATTATACTCTTCTGCAAGTCATCTTGGCAGGGCTAATGGGAGAGCAAAGGTTATTTATGTAGAGATAAAATACGAAACCTGACTGGCCAAAGGAGCTGTTTTAATCTCTCACCTTTTTCAGAAAGAGATTAAGAATGTGGCCACATTAGTGACTAGTTTCACTCCTTTGAATACACCATGCTTTTTCGTCAGTTGATGACTGATCGGTATCTGAATGCTGTTTACTTGTCTTTGTGCTGGATTCCTTCCATCCTCATCCAACAGAGATAATTGACAAAGGAGCAACACACACAGCAAAAAACAACCCATGGCACCCCATCTGCGGAGGTTACTGAGGGAGGATGTCCTGCAGAAATTCAAAGCAAGGATTTTTCTTTAAATTTAGTATCATAGACCTAAGAAACAGGCCTTTTGAAGTTCAAAGTAAATTACCAAAAAACATACAAGTCACCATATACAACTGAGATTCATCTTTTGCAGGATTCATAGCAAATACAAGAAACACGATAGAATCAATGAAAGACTACACCTGACTGGCCGGGCAAACGGCCAATGTGTAAAAGACAATAAACTGTAATAATAATAATAATAATAATAATAATAATAATAATAATAATAAACCTGCTATACATGGATGATTTAAAATTATACACTCCATCAGTAAAGTTAAAGTAATTACTTCAAATCGTTAAACTATTTTTGAAAGATATAAACATGAACTTTGGATTGGATCAATGCAGAACATTAAACAAAAGGAAAGGTATAATTGAACTGATAGAATACAAAACAGAGCAGCAGATACAATACAACCAATGAATGAATATGAAACATATAAGTACATATGGAACATATACTATGACTGATCCATTATTACAGATAGGACAATCCATAATAACCATCCGGATATAATAATACATGATAAACAAGCAAGAACAACTTCCTTAATAGATATAGCCATTCCAAACACACATAACATACAGAAATCAGTAAGTGTAAAACATCAGAGGTACACTGAATTTGTGGCTGACCCATTACAATTGGAGTTGAGTCACGATTGAGGCTGCAGAGTTAATGCTAGCTTCCTCTGGGGTGATGGAGTTAGTACGCCTGTTCTTCCAGCTGACTCTCAGAATCTTTGATGGTAAATTTCTTGTGATTCTATGTGCCTGCTGTATGTTGTCCAAGACTCCACTCCAGATAGCAAGGAGGGAAGGACTATAGCTTTACAGACCAGAAGCTTAGTGCTAGACTCAATATCATAATCTTCTCAGCCTGGCAAAAGATCCACTTGTACAGCCTACTTTGTGAATCATGTCAAGGTCAATATTAGCCCTGAAGAAAAAAATTCTGCCAAGATATGGGAAATGATCAGTGTACTCCAGAGGGATATTGTCAACTTGGATGTTTGGGGGTTCAGGAGCTTGATTTGGAGCAGGCTGGTGCAGGATTTGCATTTTCTTGATGTGTAGATCAAGTCCCAGGAGCTTGTATGCTCTGGCAAAAGCATCCGGTACGCACTGCAGATCTTCCTCAGAGTGAGATACGATGGCGTTGGCAACTGCGTTTTGGAGTGCTTTGCCTTGAACCTGTTAAGATTAAAGAGCACCCCCACCATCTGACCTAAAGAGAATCTTGACTCCTTGTGGGAGGTCTTGGCCTATGCAGTGAAGAATGGTTGCAATGAAAATGGCAAACAGAGTTTGGGCCCTGATTGTTTATACATATATATCACACCCAGGACGTAAAACAAGATATCACCACAAATAAGTTAATAAAATATAATTTAAAATACATGTGAAGTGCACAGTGCAGGTAAACAGTACAGTAAACAGCTCACTGTCCTAGTGATGATATCTCTGTTGTGATGAGGTAGTCATGGTATTTCAACAGTTGTACCCTGGGGAACATTTGAACTGACTGCATCACCATTTGGTGCACAGGATAGAAGGATTACTGTTTTTTTCCCTTTTTTTGCACTACTTATTTAATTTACCTTTTTAATAGAAGTATGCTTTTTACTGTAATTTACAGTTTTTATTATTATGTGCTGCAAAGTATTGCCGTCACATAACAACAAATTTCAGACTCGTACCAGTGATATTAAAACTGATTCTGGTGCTCCTGTACCTCCTTCTCGATGGTAGTGGGTTAAGGAAACTGTGCGATGGGTGATAGAGATCCTCAAAAATGCTTTCAGCCCTTTGTTCCTGGTAAATGTCACAAATGGACGGAAGGATGACCTTGGTGATCTGGAGCAAGATGCTTGAGAATTTTGTAGAATTAGGTTAAATAAAGAATTCAGAATGGAAAAATAATAAATACTTGAAGGAGAGAAATTGTAATGCAATGACAATGGATAAATAATTGAATATTTTACTGATTAAAATTTCAGTGAAATACACAAATTTAATTTTTCATCCTAAACCCTTTGTAGTTTTGAAAACCTCCCTTACTTTTAACTTATGCTGTCCAGATGATTATCTTGACCAGAAACATTGACTATTTCCTTCCATGGACACTGTCTGACTCACTGAGTTCCTCCAGTTGAATGTGGCTTCATTCAGGTTCCTGACATTCCACTGACCCACTAAGTTGGGGTGTGCAAGATGATGTAGCAGTATTCAGGTCAGGTTGACTCGGCTTCATTCCTCACTACTGGTGTAACCTGCATTGACCAGAAGAACATAAAACATAGGAACAGTTTTAGGAAACAGAAATCTTGGTCGTTGCGTAGAACACCCAGTCAGAGGTTGTGGTAGAGGCAAATATATCAGGGTCTTCTAAGAAATTCTGAGATAGTCACATAACTCCACCATGGATAGTCCCAAGACCAAGTATGAAAGGAGGAGAGTCAGGCATGGGGCTAATAAACCCTTCAATCAAAACCCCAGAGGTACAGAAGACCCATCAGAAGCTCCAGAGACCTTACCCATGGGAGAGGAAGAGTCTTCAAAGATGAGCTATACCCGCGGATGGCTTGAAACACGAGCCCAAGACAGAGGACTCTAGTGAGGGGTTGTTGGAAAACCTGGCACGGGCGATGGGGCTAAGTAAGTGAATTCCAGGACATGCCCTCTTCTCATTGTTACCATCACACAGAAGGTGTTAAAACCTAAAAATACTCAAAAAACCTATGTTCCATTAATGTTCACATTTGATCCATCGCACCTGCCCTTATCTCCTTGCAGCAACACTTGCTCTCTCACACATGCCCATGGGCTCTCATTTTGTGCTGTTTTGACACTGACCAATATCATGGGGAATTTGCAGTGGCCACTTAACCCACCAGAACGTCTTTGGGATATGAGAGGAAGCCAGGAAACACAAGAAACCCCATACACTCACTGACTGAGCGTGCAAAGTCTATGGAGCAGTACCCAAGGTCAGGATCAAACTTGGGTCCTGGAATCACTCTGGGACAGACAATGCCAATCTCCTTTGTAGTCTCATCAAGACTATGACATCCTGCCTTAACTGCAGAGCCCACATTTGCACACAGTGCTCCAGCAGAGGCTCTATCAATGATTCATAAAGCTATAGAATGCTTCTGTTTGTACACTAAGACTTAATTACCAAAATGTAATTTCATATTATTCTTAACTGCATTATCAAATTGACCAGACGTTTTCCAGCTCTTTCCCACCTGCCCTCCTGGTACCATTTAATTTTCATTGCCCCTCGCCATTCTTATGTTCTATATTGCAGTGAAAGCCACCAGCTCCAGAGCAATATAATTTAATAACGTAGAAAATACAATGGCTGCAAACACAGCAGAGAGCATTGGGACCAGGCAGCTGTTATATTTGGAACTCAAGTATGGTTCAAAGCCAGGCCACAGGGCTGGAATCCAAGGACTGCTGACTATACACTTCTTTATAGGCAGTACATCAGCTCTGAGTGGAAATGTGGCAAGGGGAGCCAAATGTTAATCAGGTAGGCTGGAAGAACTATATGCTATCCTGTCATTCTCTTGAGATCTCTGACTCAGTGACTGGAGAATAGTGGCACATTTTAACAGTGCCAAATTTGGCTCCTAACCATTTGACATGTTGAGGACATTCATTCTGAACCAAACGTGTAACACCTGCCATTTTGGATAGCTCCAGGGCTTCCATCACTGATTGGAGTCTTCATCATACATCCAAAAGAACAGCACCAAAGAAAAGCACATGATTGATGGCAGTTGCAGAAGAAAATCTGTCAGAGTTGAAAAAGTCCGGGGAAAACTAAATATAAAAGTTGGAACAAAGATATAAAAGGAAATCTGAAAATATTACTGAGGCAAGTGACCAAAAAAAAAATGAAGGACTACTTTTATCCCATTGTTACAAGACTTATAAATTGACTTGTTATACAATAAAGACTAACGCTTGACTTCCAACACAAACAAGAAAAGATTTGCAGATGCTGGACATCCAAGCAACTCACACAAACACTGGAGGAATTCAGCAGGCCAGAAACATTGGCTGTACATTTTTCCATAGATGCTGCCTGGCCTGCTGAGTTCCTTTAGCATTTTTTGTGTGTCTCCTGACCTCCTAATCTACTTCATTGTGGTCCTTGTACCTTTTTGTTTTCCCACAAAACACTTTCTCTGTAACTGTGATACTACACTCAGTGGCCACTTTATTAAATACTCCTTGACCCCCTGCTCGTTAACGCGAACATCTAATCAGCCAATCATGTGGCAGCAACTCATTGCATAAACGCACGCAGACAAGGTCAAGATATTCAGTTGTTCTTCAGACCAAACATCAGAATCAGGAAGAAATGTGATCTAAAGTGACTTTGAATGGGGAATGGGTGTTGGTGCCAGATGGGATGGTTTGAGTATCTCGGAAACTGCTGATCTCCTGAGATTTTCATGCATGACAATCTCTAGAGTTTACAAAGAATGGTGTGAAAAACAAAAACAAAAAAAATCCAGCCAGAGGAAGTTTAGTGAGTGAAAATGTCTTGTTAATGTATGGAGTCATAGGAGAATTGCCAGACTAGTTCAAGGTGACAGGAACTTTCATAAACTCGCATTATAATAGTGGTGTGCAGAAGAGCATCTCTGAATGCAAATACATCAAACCTTGAAGTAGATGGGCTACAGTTACAGAAGATCATGAACATATATTCAGTGGGCACTTAATTAGGCACATAAGGTACCTAATTCTATATTCTGTTTTTTTAACTCCCTTTGTACTTCCCCAATGCACTTATGCATGGAATGAATGGTCTGGATGGTATGCAGATAAAAGCTTTTTACTGTACTTTGTAACATGTGATAGTAATAAAGCAGTTACAAATAGGATCAACTCAGTGTGAGAGGAAGTACTGAAGGTCCCAACAGGGAGCGAGTCAGACAGCAGTTGCATAAAAGGGGTAGCAAATGACTTCAGTGGATGTAGGGAACAATGGGATGAAGTGCTAAAGTAATTTAAGGGAGAAAGATGCAATATTTAAGAGGAAATGAGGGTAAAACTTCTTTACTCAGCTGATGAAGTGACTGTGGAATGAGCTGCCAGAGGAAGTGGTGGCTGCAGGTTTGATTGCAAGGTTTAAGAGAAGTTTGGATAAGCACATGGAAAGGAGAAGTATGGAGGACTATGGTTCGGGTGCAGGACAATGGGACTGGGTGAAATAACAATTTGGCATGGATTAGGTGGGCCAAATATTCAATATTGGTAAACTGAGTGTACATTGACATCTTTAACCACTCACTCTGAGGTACCCACCTGCTTCAAGCATTTGTACCAGTGCCAAAGAAGAATGTGATAACCTGCCTTAAGGGCAATTGTCCAGTGGCAATCACATCCTTGGTAATGAAGTGCTTTGAGAGATTGGCAATGAAACATATCAATTCCTGCCTGAGAAGCGACTTAGAACTATTCCAATTTGCCTATTGGAGAAACAGGTCAACAGCAGATACCATTTCATTGGGTTTTCACTCAATGCTGAAACATCTGGACAGTGAGAATGCACACATCAGGGTGCTGGTCATTGATTACAGCTCAGCATTCAATACTATCATCTTCTCAAAACTAATCAATAAGTTGCAAGGCTTTGGCCTCAATACCTCCTTGTGTAAGTGGATCCTCACTTGCAGACCCAGCCATTTCGGATTGGCAACAATATTACCTCCAGAATCTCCATCAGCACAAATGTAATACGAAGTTATGTGTTTAACCCCCTGCTCTACTCAATTTACACTTATGACCGCGTGGCTAAGCACGGCTCCAATGCTATATTCACATTTGCTGACAACTCCACTGTTGTAGGCTGAATCAAAGATGGTGATGAATCAGTGTTTTGAAGGGAGATTGAAAATCTGGCTGAGTGGTGCCGTAACAACATTTTACTCAATGTCAGCAAAACCCAGGAGCTGACTATTTCATTCATTAGGAGAAAACCAGAAGTCCCCGAGTCCTCACAGGAGGATGAGAGGTGGAGAATGTCAGAAGGTTTAAATTTCTTGGTGTTATTATTTTGGAGGACCTGTCCTGGACTATTATGAAGAAAGCATGGCTGTAGCTCTACTTTCTTGGGAGTTTGCGAAAATTGGCATGTCATCCAAAACACTGACAAACTTCTATAGATGTGAAGTGGAGCGTATATTGCCTGGTTGCACCACAGGAACATCATTGCCCTGGAAATTGAAAGCATAGTGTAAGTAGTGGATTCAGCCCAGGCCTTCATGGGTAAAGTCCTCCCCACTATAGAGCACATTTACATGGAGCACTATCACAAGAAAGCAAAATCCATCATCAAAGAACGCCTCTCCCATCATCTAGTCCATGGTCTATTCTCACCGTTGTCATCAAGAAAGAAGTATAGGAGCCTTAGGAAAACATACCACAAGGTTCAGGAAAATTGGACCCCACATCTTTCAAGATCTTTAACTAGAGACGATAATGTCACTCAGCTGCACTCACCCCATCTATGACCTCAGTTTCAAGGACCTTTCATCACATGTTCTCAATATTTATAGTCTATTTATTTATCTATCTATCTATCTATCTATCTATCTATCTATCTATCTATCTATCTATCTATTTATTTATTTATCTATTTATTTATTTATTTATTTATCTATTTATCTATCTATCTATCTATCTATCTATCTATCTATCTATCTATCTATCTATCTATCTATCTATCTATCTATTTATTTATTTATTTGTTTATGTTGTTTTTTCTTCTCAGCTTAAGCTGGTAAGACCTGATGTACAGACTCAGCCAAGCACATTTATTTCTCAATTGCTAGGGACTTTCAGACTATCGTAGTGGTGTTTATTATTCTGAGGATTTACATAGATATTGCTCTGTAGGCCTAATTGATTAGTGTTTTAGTGTACTGACTTTGGGATGATACCAGTTGTAGATAATACTATTGGGACAATATATACCCTGATCAGGTTCCATAGTCTTTCAATTTCCTCTTTTTATTCAGCACTTAATCACTCTGGGACAGACAATGCAGATCTCCTTTGTAGTCTCATCAAGACTTTGACATCCTGGCTTAAGTGCAGAGCCCACATTTGTGCACAGTGCTTCATCAGAGGCATAATCAATGATCAATGAAGCTATAGAATGCTTCTGTTTGTACACTAAGACTTAATTACCAAAACTTTATTTAGTATTATTCTTAACTGCATTATCAAATTTTTTTCCAGCTCTTTCCCACCTGCCCACCTGGTACCATTTAATTTGCATTGCCTCTCGCTATTCTTATGTTCTATGTTGCAGTGAAAGCCACCAGCTCCAGAGCAATATAATTTAATAAAGTAGAAATGTTATTTTAACACTTCTGACATTTACCAGGAACAAAGGGCTGGAAGCATTTTTGAGGATCTCTATCACCCATCCCACAGTCTCTTTAACCCACTACCATCGAGAAGGAGGTACAGGAGCACCAGAATCAAGTTTAATATCACTGGCATGAGTCTGAAATTTGTTGCTAAGTGACAGCAATACTTTACAGCACATAATAATAAAAACTGTAAATTACAGTAAAAAGTATATATATTTAAAAAGATAAATTAAATAAGTAGTGCAAAAAGAGAGAAAAAAAGCAGTGAGGTAGTGTTCATAGGTTCAATGTCCATTCACAAATCTGATAGCAGAGGGGAAGAAGCTGTTCCTGAATCACTGAGTGTGTGCCTTCAGGCTCCTGTACCTCTTTTTCTGATGGTAGCAATGAGAAGAGGGCACATTCTGGGTAATGGGAGTCCTTAATGATGGATGTTACCTTTTTGAGGCAGCATTCCTTGAAGATGTCCTGGAAGTTGAGAAGGCTATTGCCTATGATAGAGCTGACTGAGTTTACAATTTTCTGTAGCTGATCCTGTGCTCCAAACGATGATGCTGTCCATGGTACATCTGTAGAATTACCATGACTACCTTGTCATAACAGAGATATCATCACTAGGACAGTGAGCTATTTACTGTACTGTGCACTTCACATGTATTTTGAATTATATTTTATTAATTTGTGGTAATATTTTATTTTATGTCCTGGGTGTGATGTATGCATATGAAAAAAACAAGACCTAAACTCTGCCATTTTCATTGCAACCATTCTTCACCTCACAGGCCAAAACCTCCCACAAGGAGTCAAGACTCTCTATAGGATAGATGGGGAGGGGGTTCTTTAACCTTAACAAGTTCAAGTCAAAGAGCAAGGTGTCAACTAGTTTCATCGTGGAACTCCAAAATACAGTTGACAACGCCATTACAACTCACTCTGAGGAAGATCTGCAGTGCGTACCGAATGCTTTTGCCAGAGCATACAAGCTCCTGGGACTTGATCTACACATCAAGAAAACGCAAATCCTGCACCAGCCTGCTCCAAATCAAGCTCCTGAACCCCCAAACATCCAAGTTGACAATATCCCTCTGGAGTACACTGATCATTTCCCATATCTTGGCAGCCTTCTTTCTTCAAGAGCCAACGTTAATGTTGAAATAATTCACAAAATACGCTGTGTGAGTGGAGCTTTTGCCAGGCTAAGAAGATTGGCATATCGAGACTAACACTAAGCTTCTGGTCTGTAAAGCTATAATCCTCCTCTCCTTGCTATCTGGAGTGGAGCCATGGACAACATACAGCAGGAACATAATATCACCAGAAACTTACCACCAAAGATTCTAAGAGTCAGCTGGAAGAACAGTCGTACTAACTCCATCACCCCAGAGGAAGCTAGCATTAACTCTACAGCCACAAATGTGACTCAACACCAATTGTGATAGGTCAGCCACATCATCCGTATGCCTGACTCTGGCCTCCCTAAACATCCGCTACTCGGCCAACTCAAGGATGTAAAGCACATTCCTGGAGAGCAGAAAAAGTGGTCCTAGGACAATATCAAGACCTACTTGAGGAAGTGCCACATCAGCCTGAATGTATGGGAGAAATTAGCATAGGACAGGGAAAGCTGTCAATGAGGAGACTGCACAGCTCGAAACATACCTCCACCATGATGCTGAGACTGAGCAACTTCACAGTAGGGAGAGCCTGGGAAAGGCCCAACCAGCTATATTCACCACCATCTCAATAGCCTACACCTGCCAACACTGCACAGGACTTGTTGATCGCTGATTGGCCTCTTCAGTCATCTTAAGACCCATGAGTGACCAGATCAACCACCAGGAGAAGAATCATACTTGACTATAAGTGATCACTGCTGATGATGATGATGCACCATAGTCTGGAGGAACATAGTTTCATTTAGTTGTTCATAAACTTCCGTGTAAAGGCCTTAGGCTAGGGTGCTTAAAACTTTTGCATGGTACTGTAGCAATTTTATGTATTGCACAATACTGCTGTCACAAAAAAATGAGTTTTTCGGAGTGTTGGTGAACCAGATTCTGTTATGGGTCTCTGTTGTGAACTGAGAGTGGGTAGGAAGAAGGAAGTACCCAGGAGATATTCCATAATGATCTAAATACCAGTTGTTTGGAATCACACCATCTCCCCCATCCCTAGAGCTCCTTCTCTGCCAGCTGTCCCACATCCCTCCTGTGGCATTCCATGCTCGCCATTCCCAACATTAGTCCTCCCAACAGATTTACAAACTCAGTCCGCACTCCACATTGATATGGCAACAATGAATATAGAATTGAGACAGTTTTTTTTATAAACAAATAAACATTTATTTAAACTCTGCTCAACAAAAATGAAAAGTAAACAAACAACTAACTTAACTGGAAGTTAATTTCTATATGGCAACTCGAACAGTTCTTTAAGCGATAAATGCCAAAGTCCAAATGATTTATACAGTCAATTAGGAGAGACTTTCCTGAAGTAACAAATTCCTCGATGTTATGACATTACTGCTGATCCCAGTTGAAATATGCTTCATCCAGAGGATTCACAATGAAGGAAGTAAAAACGGTTTGAAGCAACTGACCTTTCCCTTGGTGAATAACACTGCGCCCCACCCTTTCTGCTTTTACAATGAAGGGGCTATCTCAGATGCAGGTTACTATTCCCTGAATGAAGATCCCATAAGGTCGATCCTGTATTACTGCCGACGACACCAACTTTACTCGATCCTTCGAGTTTCCGTACTTCGGTAAATCTTCACTCTCCAATAATTAGACTTTAAGATTAAATCAAAGATACATCAAATATAACTGGCAGTGATTTTCAAAACTGCCAGCACAATGACAATGTACCTTACAGTAAGAATTAAACTTTAAATTCTTAAAATTAAACTTCAGAACAAAACTGCATCATGAAACGAAATACGCAGCATAACGGATGATTTAAACAGTGTTCCAACAAAAACTCCTGCGTCGCAGCAGGTTTTCCCTGTTTTGTACCTGTTGGAACAGGCCATCACATGACCTCACACTGGTGGGAAAATACATCACCCCACCATCACAAGACCATTACAACATGCTCACCAGATACTCAATTACATCATTGCTGTGAGACAGTCACAAGATACCCATGGGGTATGTAACAATATATATATGTATGTATGTTTGCTTATTTATTTATTTATTTAGGTGCCTAAGATTTTTGTACAGTACTGTATGTATAGTCAGATGACAATAACATTGAAATTGAACTTGAAAGTGATCTTACTCAAATACCGTTGGATGCCATGGTAGCTTAGTGTTTTGCATAATGATATTACAGCTGTTCTTCGGAGTTCAGTTCTGGTGCCATCTGTAAGAAGTTTATATGATCTCCTCATGACCACATTGGTTTCCACCAGGTGTTCCGCTTTCCTCCCACAGTCCAAAGATGTACTGGTTAGTACATTAGCCTGCTGTTATAAATGGCCCTGTGATTAGGCTAGGGTTAAACAGGTGAGTTACTGGGTGACTCTGCTCATTGGGCTGGAAGGGCCGTATCACTAAATGAATAAATCATTGAAAAACCCTCTTCTCCCCTTTGTTTGCTCTGTCAATTCCTTTAAATCTGCTTCTTCTAGCTACCAGCTCTTCACTATCAAATCAGTGTCTCTACATTTACTTTCTCAACAAACTTTGTAGTTTCTCTGGCAGCACTCGCTGGGATTAAGATGAATAGTTCTGTCATAATTTCTTCCCTTTTCTCACCAAAATAAAATCTTCCTACTTTCTAAGGTTTTGCTTTATCTACAGTGATTGCTCGTGGAGTAAGCGGTCACTGGAGACATAGGAGACTGTAGATACTGAAATCTGGACTGACAAGCAAACCACTAGTTGGCCTCAGGCAGTGGAGCAGCATCTTCAGGAGTGGAAGGAATCACACTGTAGTCTTGAATTTATTTCCATCTACAGATGTTGTCCAATCTAATGAATTCCTCCAGCAGATAGTGCTGGTAAAATGGTAGCGTCACAGCGGTTTCTCCAGCTCCCAATATTGGTGTTACAATCTCGGATCATTGGTAGAATATTTTGAGGGTTCTGAGTATTTTTGCTTTTTTTTTGTATTTTCTGTGTTTTATTAATCATTATTATCTGTATTGTTGCGCTTTGGGTTGATTATGTGTCGTTGTCAGGTCTACTCTAGTTTATACTTAAGTTGCAAATGTCCTTGGATACTTCCAATTAATTTTCCGAGACTTTGTAGGAGCTCAATTAAGTATCCTTGGACTTTTGTCTCTTATTGGAATAGTTATTTGTAAGCTTGTTTTGAGCCTGGGGTTTTATCGGCTAGGCACAGATATCAGGGGTGTATTTGAAGGGGCAATGTTAACCACTGGTGTCTTAGTCGTACTGATCCTTGCTTAGTGATATTTTGGCCAAGTTATTCTGAGTTATCCAAGACCTTGAAAGTTCTACTGTTTGTTTTGTCCTTTCTGTTAATAAAATTCCTAGTTTTGCTTAACCTTTATGATTCTATCCGATCCTATGCCTAGGCCAGAAGATACAGAGTGACATCATCAATTCTGCCCTTAACCACATCCCTTCCATTTTGTGCACATCTGCCCTCACCCATCCTCTCGGCACCCTACCAGGGATAGGATTCCTCTTGTCCTCAACTACCACCCTACCAGTCTCTGCATCCAGCACACAATTCTCCATAATTTCTGCCATCTCCAACGGGATCCCATGACCAAGCACATCTTTCCTTCTCCCCTACTTTCTGCAGGGATTGCTCCCTATGCAACTCCCTTGTCCATTCGTCCCTCCCCACTCCTGGCACCCATTCTTGCCCCTGCACCTCCACCCTCACTACCATTCAAGGCCCCACCAGTCCTTCCAGGTGAAGTGACATCTCACCTGTGAGTCTGTTGGGGACATCTGTTTCTATCTGGTGCTCCTGGTGTGGCACTTACGCTCCACCTGCCAGAAAAAACAGGATCTTCCAGTGGTCATCCATTTTAATTCACTTCCCATTCCCATTTTATGGGTAGATGGAGCTCGTCAGCCTGGGAAAGCAGTCCAGCTAAGAGAGGGAAAACTCTGATTTCAAAGCTCAGCTGCCTTGCGGCCAGACCCACTCGTGGGAAAGGCTTTAGGAGTAAACCCTGAGGACAAATCCGGAACTGGAGTCCCTAAGGTGGTCCGACGTTGCTTTCAACTTCGTTCTGGCAGCTCCTGCGATGACACAGGTGCCAAGCTGTATCGGCCCTTGCCCTTTTCTTGGACAACATCGGTGGCATGGAGAGGGGAGACTTGCTGCTTGTGCAACAGCCAGTCTCCCATACAACCTTGCCCAGGCCTGTGCCCTGAAACCATTCCAGGTGCAGATTCATGGTCTCACGAGACTAACATATGCCACCATTCCCATTTCAACATGCCAGTCCATGACCTCTTCTACTCTCGCGATGAAGCCACACTCAGGTTGGAGGAGCAACACCTTATACTCCATCTGGGTAGCCTCCAACCTGATGACATGAACATTGATTTTTTGAACTTCCAGAAATGCCCTCCCCCTTCACCATTCCCCAACGCCCTTTCCCTCTGTCACCTTATCTCTTTACCTGCTCACTGCCTCCTTCTGGTGCCTCCTCGTGTTCTTGCTTCCAATGGCCTTAAGTCCGGTCCTATTCAATTCCCCCTTCTCTATCCCTGTGTCTCTTTCACCAGTCATCTTTCCAGCTCTTTACTTCACCCCTCACATCCCTTCCAGGTTTCACCTATCACCTTATGTCTGGTCCCTCATCTTTTTTTTCTCCAATCCTGATGAAGGGTCTCAGCTGAATCATCAACTGTACTTTTTTGCATAGGTGCTGCCTGGCCTGTTGAGTTCCTCCAGCATTTTGTGTGTAGTGCTTGGATTTCCAGATTTTCTCTTGAGTGTGATAAATGGTGCTAGTTTTAAATGTTTAGAAAGTGTTTCTAAGTTTCTAGTCAGGGATTTCAATCAACTAATTTCCCAAATACAGTACCACTGAACTCTTAGACAAATTTGCTGATAATCCACTGCCAACAGAGCTAATATCAGTGCTTAGTGAACCAGGGCTTGTACAGACATCATGTTTAGCAACAGTAGCCTGGCTTCGGCAGTGCAGTTGAGGGAGTGACAACTTTAGGCGGTGTGAGAGGAAGTAGAAACGTGGCAAGAAAGCCGGGACAGTAGCTAGGCGAAGAGCGAAGAACCAGGTTGGCAGTACCATCACTTTTCATGTCCGACATTTGCTGACTAAAAAACAAAATGAACTCACTGAGACTGAGAAAGAATGCACAGAAAGTTGTGAGTTTTGTCTGCTACGTCACATCCAGAGTAACTATCATTTTGTTCTCCTATACACATGCATACTGAAGAATAACAAGAAACAATCTTGAATCTTGAATCTTTTGAATCTTGAACCTTCATTGGGCAGTGTATGGTGCTGCCGTGAGCTATTTATTTGATAGGTAACTGGTTCAATCATAATGTTGACCTATCAGAAGTGTCAGCTCTTGCTCCACCCCCTTTATACTGGCTATCTTCCCTTATTTTTTTCCAGTCCAGATAAAGGGTGTCAACCTGAAACGTTGAACTTCCATTTCCCTCCATAGATGCTGCCTGACCCATTTAGTGTTTTTGTCTCCAGATTTCCAGCATCTGAAGTCTCTTGTGTGTTCTCAGCCTGTAGGCCAAGATGGATCAGTTAAGCAGTCATAGAATACTACAGTACAGAAAAAATGCCCTTCAGACCATCTAGTCTATACCAAACTATTATAGTCCCATTGGCTTGCACCCAGACCATAGCCCTCCATACCCCTCCCATTCATGTCCTTAGCTGAACTTCTCTTAAGTGTTAAAATCAAACCCACATCCACAACTTTTGCTGAAGCTTGTTCCACACTCTCACCACCAGGAGTGAAGAAATTCCCCCTCATGTTCCCGTTAAACAACTCATCTTTCACCTTTAATACATAACCTCTAGTTGTAGTCTCACCCAGCCTCAATGAAAAAACCTACTTGCATTTACTCTGTCTATACCCCACATAATTTGTGTACCTCTATCAAAATTCTCCTCATTCTCCTAACCTCCAGGGAGTAAACTCCTAACCTATTCAACCTTTCCCTATAACTCATGTCTACAAACACTGGCAACAGTCTTGTACTTCACCTTGCCATTTAAACAGTGAGTTCTCAATTCTTTTATACAAACCTTTCATGCTTGCATGAATAATCAATATCCTGATCAAGGTCTTTTGGTTTTATTCATGGAGATGAACGTGGAGGATAGGGAGATTATTGCTGAGCGTATTGTTATCCTCAGGAATTTTGAAGTTAAAGAGGAGGTTGTGTTGGATCTCTAAAAGAGCATTAAGTTGGTGGGATAATATAACCCAGAGTACTGAGTGAGGCAAAAGAGATTTCTGGAGCTTTGATAAATACATTCATGTCTTCTGCACCTTGGCTGAAGTCTCAGAGGACTGGTGAATAGCTAATGATCTATTAGTCAAGGAAGGAACAAGGTATAATCCGAGAAACTATAGACCAGTGAGACTCATGTCAGTGCTAGGGAGAAAATTCTTAGGTAGAGGATTTATAAGCATTTGGAGAACTAGGGAGAGCCAGCATGGCTTTGTGTGGGGCAAGTCACATGTTACTAACTTCAGTGAGTTTTTTTATGGAGTGCTGAGGGTGGTTGATAATGGATGTTGTCTAAATGGATTTTAGTAAAGCATTTGACAAGCTCCCTCATGGGAGGCTTATCTAGAAGATTATGCTGCAATGGATTCAGAACTGGCTTGCCCATAGAAGACGGAAGGTAATGGTTGTGGGCACTTATTCTAGCTGGAGGTCTGTGATTTGTGGTGCTCATCAGGGATCAGCACTGGGACTTCTGCTACTTGTGATGCATATAAGTGACCTGGTTCGGTAACATAGATGGGTTGGTTAGTGAATTTGCAGATGATATGATAATTGGGGGCATTGTAGATAGTGGCAAATAATACAGTGGAATATAGATATGGGCAGAGACATGGAAGATAGAGTACAACCTGGACAAAGTGAAGAGTTGCACCTTGGTAGGTCAATGTACAGATGCCAGGCCTGGAGTATTGCATACAGTTCTTGTCATTTCATTATAGGAAGGATGTCGAGGCTTTGGAGAGAGTGAAGAAGAGGTTTACCAGAATACTGCCTGTATTAGAGGGCATGTGATATTGCACTGAAATTGGACAAATGGGTTGTTTTCCCTGGGTGGTGGAGACTGAGGGGAGATCTGATAAAGATTTATAAGATTATGAGAGACATAGATAGAACTGACAAGACAGCATCTTTTACCAGAGGGTGGGCATGTAAGGTAAGAGGCAGCCATTACAAAGGAGGCTTGGGTGGCAAGTTTTCACACTAAGAGTGGTGAGTGGGTGCCTTGAATGCACTGACTGTTGATAGAGGCAGATACATTAGGGACTTTTAAGAGATGCTTAGATAGGCACATGAATTTGAGGAAAATAGAAGAATATAGAAAATATAGAATATAGAAAATGGAAGATTTGTTAGGTTGGTTATTTGATTAATAATTTAATTGGATTAGCACAATATTGTGGGCTGAAAGGCCTTTCTGTTCTAAGATCTATAATAGAGGTGATGCTGGTAGTGCTCAACATTTAATATACTTTGAAGATCAAAGTTCAGATTTCAAAATGCATTTATTATCAAAATACTCATATCATCACCATAAACTACCATGAGATTTATTTTCTTGCAGGCATTCACAGTAGTGAAAAAGAAATACAATAGAGTCAATGAAAACTACACATAGAGACTGACAGGCAACCAATGTGCAAAAAGACAACTGTGCAAATGCAATAGATAAATAAATAATACTGAGAACATGAGTTGTTGAGTCCTTGTAACTGAGTTCATAGGTTGTGGAATCAGTTCACTGTTGAGGTGAATGAAGTTATCCAACACTACCGGGTTCAGGAGCCTAATGGTGGAAGGGCAATAACTGTCTGTGAACCTGGTAGTGCGGAACCCAGGGTTCCTATATCCCCTCCCTGAAGGCAGTAGTGTGAAGAGAGCATGGCTCAGATGGTGGGGGTCCTTGATGATGGATGCCGCTTTCTTGTGGCAGTGCTCAATGGCAGGGGTGGGGGGGGCACTTTTCTCTTTTCTTTGATGCACTGGGGTGTCCACTACTTTTTCCTTCATCCCTTGGAGTGGTCAAAAACAGCCCCCAGCTTGATCAAAGACTTTACATGATCTAACTCAGCACCACTTCAGTAAAAAGAAACTTTTACTCAAAACTGCTAATAAGTTTCACAGAGGCAATATTGTCTTTGACATCTTTGACAGTCTCTTAATTAAGAAAGAACATGAGCACTTTAGCACAAGTTCTAAGCCAGATGTGTGCTTTCTTGGCAAGTGCAAAGATGTGTGCTTCAGGATAAGGAAGCAAACGTCAATATGCACTGTGAGAAATGTATGCTCTGTGTACTTCAGGTTAATTACATCTTACTGCAGGGTAATCAGGTGGATGTGTAATTCAAAATAACAAAGTCATACCAGTTATGCGTACCTGAAAATAATTGCATTAGTGCTGGGAAAATATAGGGTTAGATGTGCATTTTAGCACATGGATTAATAATAAGCACACAAGATCCTGTGGAAGCTGGAAATCTAGAGCAACACTCACACACAAAGTGCTGGAGGAACTCAGCAGGTCAGGCAGTCCCTATGGAGAGGAATGAACAAGGGATCAGGACCCTTCATCAGGACTACAGACTGAAAGGGGAAAAAAACAGTATACGAAGGTGAAGGGAGGGGAAGGAGTACAGGCGATAGTTGGAGCCAGGTGAGGGGGAAGGTTGGAGGGTGGAGGAGGAGGGGATAGCTGGTAAAGATGAAGAGTTGACGAAGAAGGAATGTGATATGAGGGGAGAGTAGACCATGGGAGTAAGGGAAAGAGGAAGGGCAGCTAAGGGAAGAGATAAGAGGGGAGACAGACTGTGAAATTAAATAGAAACAAGGGGAAGGGAGGATAAATTTCCAGAAGTCAGAGAAAACAATGTTCATGGTAGAGGAGAACATGGACCAAAAACGGGGATGAGGATTGGAATCAAACTGGTTGGTCACCAAAGACCCTGCTTGCTGCTGACAGAGCAAAGGAGCTCAGAAAAATCTCTGCCCTAATCTAAGTTGATTCTCAGAAATGTGGAGGTTATGGATGAATAACGTCATCCCAATTAGCCAGTCCTCATCTACTTTCTGCATTTCCACTTAACACTCTTGTAATTAGCATTCACGAGGAAATCTGCAGATGCTGGAAATTCAAACAACAACACACACAAAATGCTGGTAGAACACAGCAGGCTAGGCAGCATCTATAGGGAGAAGCGATGTCAACATTTTGGGCCGAGACCCTTCGTCAGGACTAACCAAAAGGAAAGATAGTAAGAGATTTGAAAGTAGAGGGGGGAGGGGGAAATGCAAAATGATAGAAGACCGGAGGGGGTGGAATGAAGCTAAGAGCTGGAAAGGTGATTGGCAAAAGTGATACAGAGCTGGAGAAGGGAAAGGATCATGGGACAGGAGGCCTCAGGAGAAAGAAGGGGGGGGGGAGCACCAGAGGAAGATGGAGAGATGGAGAACAGGCAAACAACTAAATATGAAGGGGAGGAGGGGCATTAACGGAAGTTAAAAGAAGTCAATGTTAATGCCATCAGGTTGGAGGCTACCTAGCTGGTATATAAGGTGTTGTTCCTCCAACTCCAGAAAAAGCAGGATCTCCCAGTGGCCACATTTTAATTCCACGTCCCATTCCCAATCTGATATGTCTATCCATGGCCTCCTCTATTGTCAAAATGAATCCAAATTCGGGTTGGAGGAACAACACCTTATATACTGGCTGGGTAGCCTCCAACCCGATGGCATGAACATTGACTTTTCTAACTTCCGTTAATGCCCCTCCTCCCCTTCTTACCCTATCTCTGACGTATTTAGTTGTTTGCCTGTTCTCCATCTCCCCCGGTGCTCCCCCACCTCCTTTCTTTCTCCTGAGGCCTCCCGTCCCATGATCCTTTCCCTTCTCCAGCTCTGTATCACTTTCGCCAATCACCTTTCCAGCTCTTAGCTTCATCCCACCCCCTCTGGTCTTCTCCTATCATTTCGCATTTCCCCCTCCCCCCTCTACTTTCAAATCACTTACTATCTTTCCTTTCGGTAAGTCCTGATGAAGGGTCTTGGCCCAAAACGTTGACATCGCTTCTCCCTATAGATGCTGCATAGCCTGCTGTGTTCCACCAGCATTTTGTCTGCGTAATTAGCATTCCCCAGCTTAGTACTCATAGAATAACTTCCCTATTTGCATACTAAATATAAATAGAACAACACAGGAAGGTAGCAGCTAACGTAATGTGTTCAAGCATTGGCTACAAGATCAGGGTTCAATACCTGCTTCTGACTGTAAGGAGTTTATACATTTGCCCTCTGACTGCATGGGGTTCGTCTGTGCTCCGGTTTCCTCCCATGTTCCAAATATGTACCGATGTAATGTTGAGGTAACAGCTAGGCTGCAGAAGGACTTTGACAGATTAGGAGAATGGGCAAGAAAGTGGCAAATGAAATACAATGTTGGGAAATGCATGGCTATGCACTTTGGTGGCAGAAAAAATGTGCGGACTGCTTTCTAAACGGAGAGAAAATCCAAAGATCTGAGATGCGAAGGGACTTAGGAGCTCTTGTGCAGAACACCTGAAAGGGTTAACTTTCAGGTAGAGTCAGTGGTGAGGAAGGCAAATGGAATGTTAACTTTTATTTCAGGAGGTCTAGAATACAAGAGCAGGGACGTGATGCTGAGGCTTTATAAGGCAATGGTGAGGCCTCACCTTGAGTATTGTGAACAGTTTTGGACCCCTCATCTTAAGAAAAGATGTGCTGGCATTGGAGAGGGTCCAGAGGAGGTTCACAAGGATGATTCCAGGAATGAAAGGGTTATCATACAGAGAATGTTTGATAGCTCTGGGTCTGTACTTGCGGGAATTTAAGAGGATGGGGGGGGGGGGGTCACACTGAAACCTTTTGAATGTTGAAAGGCCCAGACAGAGTAGACGTGAAAAGGATGTTTCCCATGGTAGGAGAGTCTAGAACAAGAGGGCACAGCCTCAGGATAGAGGGGCGTCCATTTAAAACAGAGATGCGGAGAAATTTCTTTAGACAGTGGGTAGTGAATTTGTGGAATTTATTACCATAAGCAGCTATAGCCAGTTTGTTGGATGTTTGAGGCAGAATTTGATTGTTTCTTGATTGGATATGGCATCAAAGGTTATGGGGAAAAGGCCAGGGAGTGGGGCTAAGGAGGGGATAAAAAGGATCAGCCACGCTTGAATGGGAGAGCAGACTTGATGGGCCGATTGGCCTAATTCTGTTACCATGTGTTACGGTCTTATGGAATTTGGGCTTTTAATTTGTGGGCTATGCTGACACTGGAAGCATGGTGATACCTGCAAGCACATTTCGGAGTGTGATGGTCATTCACACAAACATTGTATTTCAGTGTCTGTTTTGATGTTTTCAATGTACATGTGACAAATAAAGCTAATCTTTAACACAAGAGATTCTGCAGATGCTGGTAATCCAGAGCAACACACACAAAATGCTGGAGGTAGTCAACAGGTCAGGCAGCTTCTATGGAATGGTACAAGCAGTCAACATTTCAGGCTGAGACCCTTCATCAGAACTTGTCTTTATTCATTATTTTCATATACCCTCTCAATGAATTTAAACCTTTTCTAATTTGTGCTGCTGATGCAAAATACCTTCATGGCAGGAGAGAGGTTATCTTTTCCTTTGCTTCCCAGTTCAACCTTTACCCTTTCCAGATTCCTCTTTGATCCCCAGAATGAAAATTATAGCCTTAGCCCTCATCACCACTTGCAGTATGGTGTTCCATTTTTGAGTAAGTGTTCGTGAGAAGAATTTGATTAAGTTTCTTTAAGCTCTTCTTGTGTTGCTAATTATTCATCCTGCAAAGCAATGGCTTCACAAAACTGGCAGCCTCTCTCTGTGTGTGCAGTGAAGCTCATTTGTGCTCATTCTCTACTCATGAAGGATGACTCTACAATACCCGAGCTCCAGCTGTAACAACGACTGCCGCTTTATTTGTGCACTCTGCATTCAGAAATAGGCAGTACTCCTTCAGCTGTGTCCAGACATTGCACATTCTTTGAACTTTGACAAGATCAGCAAGATTCATTTTAAATTTGCGGAGAGCTGCTAACTTAGTCAGTTCCTTCATTGACACTAGCCTCCATAGTATCCAGGAGCAAAGCCTCAAAATGCTGGCATCCAACATTAATGACCCCCATCATCCAGGTCATGCCCTCTTCTTATTGTTACCACCAGGAATGAGGTACAGACATGCAAAGACACACTAAATGATTCGGGAACAGCTTCTTCCAGTGATTCAGGAGCAGCTTCAGTGATTTTTGACACTGATCAACAGATAAGATTCTTTCATGTTGAAGTGAAAATACATTTCTACAAATTGGTCTGAATTAAACACAAAATAATTGATTGTGTAATTACTCACTCCTTTCAAGTTAGTATCTAGTAGATGCACATTTGGCAGCAATTACAGCTTTGAGTCTGTGTGGATAAATCCCTATCAGCTTTGCACATCTAAACACTACAATTTTCCCTATTCTTTTTACAAAACTGCTCAAACTCTGTCAGATTGCATGGGGATCGCAAGCGAGCAACCCTTTTCAAGTCCAACCAAAAATTCTCAATTGGAGTTGAGGTCCAGACTTTGCCTTAGCCATTCCAGGACATTAACTTTGTTGTTTTTAAGCCATTCTTGTGTAGCTTTGGCTTTATGCTTGGGTCATTGTCTTGCTGGAAAACAAATCTTCTCCCAAGTTGCAGTTCTTTTGCAGATTGCATAAAGTTTTCCTCAAGGATTTACCTGTAGTTTTCTGCATTCATTTCACCCCCTATCTTCACATGCCTTCCAGGGCTTGCTGCAGTGAAGCAACCCAACAGCATGATGGTCACCATCGTGCATTTTTGATGATGTGTGGTTAAAAACAGCATTAAGAGGGGGGCGTCACGTGATGATGTAGGGTCGAGACGTTGGGAAACCAGCTCCCTCATAAAAAGTAATGAAATAGGGTTTAAATGAAGAAGAGTTAATAAATACCTACTAGAAACTGTTTATAAGCATCTCAGGATTATTTTTGGATATGGTTCCTAAACCGAAACAGAAGTAAGTTACTACTTTGAAGATTGCACAAATCGGCGGGGAAAAAGGCCTAACTGTCTCAGCGAAGCCTCGGATTCAAGTTGGATCTCCTCCTGGCAAAGTGCATGGCACTTCTGATGATGCGGGACAGGAAGTTGCAGCAATGTCGGCGGTCTCTGAGAAGAAACGGCAAGAACAACACATACGCGAAGAAACAAGTATGCATGAACAGATATTAACAAAACTACAAATTCAAACTACGGCTGGAAGTGAAATTGGAAGTGAATCGGAAGTGGAATCAGACTCTTTGGGAAATACGGAGGATGAAGAAGAGGAAAAGAAGGAGGAGATTAAAGGAGACACAAGAGATATCTCTATATATATGATGAATGAATTAAAAGCTATAAGAACAAATACAAGAAGGATGCATAATACACTCGATAATGTGGTGGAGAAACAAAAGAAAATGGATAATAAAGTTATAAGAGATGGAAGTAAAAATGGATGAAAACACTGAAAGGATAAGATAAAGACAATAATCTTGCCTGAACAATAGAAAGAAAACGGATGTTGGAAAAAATAGATGCGCTTGAGAACACTAGTAGACAAAATAATATTAAAATTGTTGGTCTTACGGAAGGTACAGAGGGAGAAAATCCAATAAAATTCTTTCAAGAATGGATTCTGAAAATTTTGGAAAAGAATGGAAGCCAAGTAATTGCAATTGAAAGAGCACACAGAGCTTTAAGACCAAGTCCTCAACAAGATCAAAATCCAAGATCAATTTTGATAAAATGCTTAAGGTACCAAGATAAAGAAATGACCTTGAAGGCAGCTACTCAAGGTGCTAAAAAGAGAAATGGGCCATTGATAATAGAAGGGAAAAGAGATTATTTAAAATCCAGACATAAGTTACGATCTTCTGAAGAGGCGGAAGGAATTTAATCCAGTGAAAAAATCTTTATGGGAAAAGGGCTATAAATTTTTATTGAGCTACCCAGCAAAATTGATAATTTTCCTGGATAACAAAGAAAGAAGATTTTTTGTTGACTACTGGAAAGCAGAGAAATTTGTACAAGAATTACCTGATGTCCACAAAGAGGAGTAAAGAATTATAGAAATAAAGTGGACTAATGATGAAGACTGAAATAAGGCTGGACATGACGGACATTTATAAGAAAAACAAAAAATAGTTGAGGAGTATTAATTGGGAGTAGAGACATTAATTATTTTCTTTTTTTTTCTTCACTAATATATTTTCTTTTTTTTTTTTGCGGGGGAGCTGGGGGAGCTCCTGATTGATGGCTGCAAGTTTCACGTGTACAATCATGGCAATTGCCATGACCCGTAAAATGGGGGGGGGGGGGTAATGTTGTGTTCTTTTTATTCGCAACATTAGTGGGGGGTATTTTGTTTTTTTCTTATATATTAGTTACCTTTTTTCTATTTTTCTTCTTTTTTGCCTGGATGGTTGGGGAGAGAGTCATAGCAACATGGAGAATTTCAAAGAGTTCCCAAGGTATTATGAATGATTAATTTACTTAATTTTTAAAGTTTTAATGTTAATGGACTTAATGGACCTGTGAAAAGAAAGAGAGTTTTAACATATGTTAAGAAAATGAAAGGAGATACAGCTTTTCTTTACAAGAAACACATTTAACAGAAACAGAACATAAGAAATTAAAGAGAGATTGTGTTGGAAATGTCATTGCAGCTTCACTTAATTCAAAATCGAGAGGAGTTGCAATTTTGGTTAATAAAACTTTACCAATTAAAATACAAAATGTAGTAATTGATTCTGTGGGGAGATATGTGATTATACATTGTCAAATTTTTTCAGAATTATGGACTTTTATGAACATTTATGCACCAAATGAAAATGATGCAAAATTCATACAAGAAGTTTTTTTGAACTTGGCTGATGCACATGATAAAATATTAATAGGTGGAGACTTTAATTTTTGTTTAGATCCAGTTTTGGAAAGGTCAACTAAAGTTGCTACAAAATCAAAAGTAATAAAACTAACTTTATCATTAATGAAAGATTTAAACCTGATTGATATATGGAGAAAAATTAATCCAAGAGAAAGAGATTATTCATTTTATTCAAATAGACATAAAACTTACTCAAGGATTGATTTTTTTTATTTTCAAAAAATATTCAGGATAGAGTGAAAAGTATGGAATATAAAGCAAGAATACTGTCAGATCATTCCCCCTTGATAATGACAATGATAATGATGGATAAGGAGGAATCGATCTATAGATGGAGATTTAATTCAATTTTATTAAAATGTCAAAATTTTTGTGATTTTATGAAAAAAGATTCAATTTTTTTTGGATACAAATTTACATTCAGTTGAGGATAAAATTGTATTATGGGAAGCGATGAAATCATATTTAAGGGGTCAGATTATAAGTTATACATCTAAAATTAAGAAGGAATACATGGCAGAAATAGATCAATTGGAAAAAGATATCATAAAGTTAGAAAAAGAATCTCAAAGATATATGACAGAAGAAAAACAAAGACAACTTGTTAATAAAAAACTACAATATAACACACTCCAGACATATTGTACAGAAAAAGTAATTATGAGAACTAAACAGAAATATTACGAATTAGGTGAAAGATCACATAAGATTCTTGCTTGGCAGTTGAAAGCAGAAAAGTCATCTAAAACAATAAATGCAATTAGAACAAGTGTAAATAAGGTTACTTATAAACCTTTAGAAATTAATGAAACTTAAAAAAAAATTATACTGAACTATATCAATCAGAATCACAAAATAAGATTGCTGAGATAGATAAATTTTTATCACAAATAATTCTTCCAAAATTAAATTTGGAAGGAACAGAAAGGATTAGATATGCCCTTTACATTATAAGAGGTTGAAGAAGCTTTAGGATCACTTCAGAGTAATAAATCCCCAGGAGAAGATGGTTTCCCTCCTGAATTTTATAAAAAAAAAATTAAAGATTTATTAATTCCTCCTTTTATGGAATTAATATATCAAGTGGAAAGAATGCATAAACTCCCACACTCTTTTTTAACAGCGATCATAACTGTATTGCCAAAAAAAGATAGAGATCCTTTAAAACCAACATCATATAGGCCTATTTCTTTGTTGAATACAGATTATAAAATAATAGCAAAAGTTTTATCTAATAGAATATCTAAATATTTACCAAAATTAATACATATGGATCAAACAGGTTTTATTAAAAACAGACAATCAATGGATAATATAACCCGGTTACTTAGTATAATTCATTTGGCACAAAAAAGAGAGGAAATGAGTATGGCAGTTGCTTTGGATGCAGAAAAAGCATTTGATAGATTGGAATGGGATTTTTTATTTAAGGTATTGGAAAAATATGAGTTAGGAAAATCTTTTATACAATGGATTAAAACCTTAAATACTAATCCTCAAGCTAAAGTAGTTACAAATGGTCAGATCTCAACACCATTTTGCTTAACAAGGTCAACTAGACAAGGCTGCCCATTATCACCTGCTTTATTTGTATTGGCAATAGAACCATTACCTGAATTAATTAGAACAGATTCAGACATTAGGGGCTTTAGAGTTAATCAAGAAGAATATAAGATTAATTTATTTGCTGCTGATGTTTTGATTTATTTAACAAACTCATTTGCAATCTTTGCAAAGATTATCTTTTAGATTGGAAGAATATGGGAAAGTATCAGGGTATAAAGTAAATTGGGATAAAAGTGAAATTTTACCCCTTACCAAAGGAAATTATAATCAATGTCGACCAGTAACTCAATTTTGATGGTCAATAAATGGGATAAAATATTTAGGTATTAGAGTCGATAATGATGTAAAAAATTTATATCAACAAAATTATTTGACATTATTAAAAAAAATAAAAGAGGATCTTGATAAATGGATGATGTTACCAATAACATTAATAAGTAGAGTTAATGCAGTAAAAATGAATATATTTCCTAGATTGCAATATTTATGCCAAACTTTACCAATACAATTACCTCAGAAGTTTTTTCAAGAACTGAATAAATATGTAAGGAAGTTTCTTTGGAAAGGAAAGATGTCAAAAATATCATTGGAAAAATTGACATGTAAATTTGATTTAGGAGGGTTACAACTTCCAAATTTTAAGAATTATTATAAAGCAAATCAATTTAGATTTATTGCGTCTTTTTTTGATGAAAAAAAAACCGGCATGGATTAGAATAGAATTAGATAAGATAGGAGAAAACATACCAGAAGATTTTATATATAAATGGGAATCCAAATGGAGATGGGAAAAAAAACCTCCTATATTAAGACACTTGATTGATTTATGGAATAAGGTAAATATGGATGATAAGAGAAAGAAATCTTTACTAGCAAAAAGAACTTTAATTCAAAATAGGCTTATTCCTTTTACAACGGATAATAAACTTTTACATAATTGGTTCCAAAAGGGGATTAAATATATAGGTGATTGTTTTGAAGGAGATATATTGATGTTGTTTGATCAATTAAAAAATAAATATAAAATATCAAACAACACTCTTTTCTGTTATTTTCAATTAAAGGCTTATTTACGAGAAAAGCTGGGTCAAACAAAGTTGATGCCAAAACCTAGTGAAATAGAAATATTAATTCAAAAAGGAAAAATTTAAAAAATTACATCTTGTATGCACAATTTGATTCAAAAACAGACAATTTATTCAGGAATTCATAAATCAACACAAAAATGGGAATCTGATTTGAATGTTAAAATTGATGGAAAAAGTTGGTCAAGATTATGTTCTGATAGCATGATAAATACAATAAATGTTTGACTTAGATTAATACAATATAATTTTTTACATCAATTAAATATACCACAGAAAATAAATAGATTAAATTCAAATATGTCTGACCAATGTTTTCGATGTAATCAAGAAATTGGTACTTCTTTACTTTCTGCTTGGTCTGGTTTTAAAATTCAACCATATTGGATAAATCTAAGACTTTTATTGGAACAAATTACTGGAGTACAACTCCCACATAGTCCAATATTATTTTTATTAGGACATATTGAAGGGACAATACCGAAACTTAAATTGAGTAAGTATCAGAAAAAAATTATAAAAATTGCATTGGCAGGAGCCAAAAAAGTTATCACAGTCACTTGGAAATCTGATTTATATTTAACTATGGATCATTGGAATAATGAAATATATAGTTGTATTCCACTTGAAAAAATTACATATAATCTAAGAAATGAATATGATATATTTTTGAAAATTTGGCTCCCATACCTACATAAGATAGGATTAAATACATAGGTCCTTTGAAGATAAATTTATAAAGTAATTGGGGAAAGTAAAAATAAATATTAAAATTATTTTGAACTCCATGGAGCATGTGGGGATCCTCTGATATCCAGGCAATCTTTCTCTTCTTTCTTTTTTCTTTCTTTCTTTAGATAAGGGTTAAGGGGAGGGGGGAGGATTAATATTATTTTTCTTTTTCTTACTATTTTATCATGACATTTATTCTTTGTAATTTTCTAAAAATTTAATAAATTAAAAAAAAGCATTAAGTCTGATGGCCAAAATGCACAATTTTTGTTTCATCAGATCATAGAACCTTCTTCCAGAAGACTTCAGAGACTCCCAACATGCCTTCCGGCAAACTCTAGCCGACATTTCATGTGAGTTTTTTTTCCCCCCAACAGTGGCTTTCTTTTTCCCCCTCACCCATAAAGCTGTGATGAGTGAAGCAGCCAGGCAACAGTTACAGTATGCACAGTTTCTCCCATCTCAGCCACTTAATCTTGCAACTCCTACAGTTTTGTCATAGGTCTCTTGGTAGTCTCCCTCACAAGTCCCCTTCTTGCATGGTCACTCAGTTTTTGAGGACAGCCTGCTCTAGGCAGATTTACAGCTGTACCATATTCTTTCCATTTCTTGATGATTGACTGAACTGTACTCCAAGGGATGTTCAGCAACTTGGAAATTTTCTTGTACCCATCTCCTGACTTGTGCTTTTCAATAACCTTTGCACAGAGTTGCTTGGAGTGTTCATTTGTCTTCAAGGTGTAGTTTTTGCCAGGATACTGACTCACCAGCAATTGGACCTTCCAGATACAGGTGTATTTTTACTACGATCAATTGAAACACTTTCAATACACCCAGGTGATCTGCATTTAACTAATTATGTGACTTCTAAAACCAATTGGCTGCACCAGTGATCATTTAGTGTGTCATTTTAAAAGGGGTGAATATATATGCAATTAGTTATATTTTTGTTTTATATTTGTAATTAATTTAGATCATTTTGTAGAGATCTGTTTTCACTTTGACACAAAGGCATCTTTTTCCATTGATCAGTGTCAAAAAGCACCAATCAACAGAAAACCTCCAGGCCTCTGTGTACCAGCTTCATAAGGAGGATGCCGGAGTTACCTGGGTGAGTCTCGCTCTGTGGAGACAGTACACCCTCTGACCCTGGGGAGATTTGACTGAGACTCGGGATCCTGCTGTGGCTTCCTCACTCAATTCTCATTGGTGTTCAAACTCCAGCCATTCCGGCTCCCCTGAGATAATAACAGAATTCAGGAGAATGCTTTTGTGGACTCCGGGGCAGCTGGTAATTTACTGGATGTGGGGACTGCCCATTAGCACGACATATCACTGTCCATGCCTGCAACTTTCTTGGATGGCCATCTGCTACGTTCTGGGCAGATTCAGCAATAGGCTTTGGTCTTGTAGATGAGGATTGAGGATCATGTGGAAGACATTAATTTCCACATTACTGACTCACCGTTCATACCCCTGATCCTCGGGCTCCCTTGGCTGTCCCATCTGTGGACAGGAGGGAGGGCAGAATCCAGTTATTGTCAGAGGGTATGTTTGCTGCCTAGACTCTCCTAAGACTGACGACCAGCAAGGAGACAGACTTCAGTGTGAGGTAACATGAGTCCAAGGGATCCAGCCTCCAGGTCCGACGTATGGAAAGACTCCTAAATGCAGATGCTTGGAGTCGGTTCCCAGGGACACAAGGACCTTCACTGGGTTAATTATACATGCTCTCAGGGCCAGAGAGAAGCACAATGGAACAATATATAAAGGAGGCTTTTGCCATGGGTTTCATTCGGCCCTCCACTTTAACAGCTGGCACAAGCCTTTCCTTCATTATAAAAAAAGACAGGAGCCAGTGGCCATGTGTTGATTATAGAGGGTCATAATGGTCAGAGAGAGTCATAACTGCATAATGGTCAAGGATCGTTATCCCCTTCCTGTTATGAGACGCACCCAACTGTGCCAGCTTCTGGGGTTTACACTCTCACTCTCTGGAGTATGGATAGCTGGTGTGGCCCCTTTAAGGGTTCAGGACCATCCTGCTAATTGGCAATCATGCTTTGGTGCAAAGAATTCAGTATTTACAGAGCACCTGAACAAAGCCTCAGTGCTCAATCATAAACTCGAATTGGATTATCGGCTAGCATCTTGTTAAGCATCAGTTCTCATTTCAATTTAGTATCATGTCTCAATTTCAACCTTAAGTACTCCAGCACTTGGGTCCTAACCACCCCCATCAAGGTCTCGCGTCACCATCTGCTACGGAAAATTCAACACACAGGATCAGAAGGAATCTGCAGAGGGTTGTAAACCCAGCCAGCTGCCCCATGGGGACTAGCCTCCCCAGCATCGAGGACATCTTCAGAAGGCAATGCCTCACAAAGGTGGCAGCCACCAGGAAGGACCTTCAACTTCCAGGAAATAACTTCTCATTGTTACCAACAAGTGTAGGCTTTAGAAGAGGCTTTATTGACAACTTCTCTCCGTATTTTATTCCCTCTGTATCATATCAAGTTTCCACTAACAGCAATGAAATAAATACTAATAAAATATTTAGGCCTCTCTTGACCGGATCTCTTAAGATGTTCCAGTCAAATCTAATCTACTGCGTCAGTTTGATGAAACAAAAGGAGTCAAGTTGAGTTTATCATCATTTGGACAAGAACAGTGAGGTACAGGTACAATGAAACACTCACAGGAGCATCACAGGCTTGTACATTCAAACAAGCAGAACATAAATTGAACAAGGCATTGAAGAGAGAAACTGTGCAAAACAAGAAAGTAATGTAAAAACAGACACACACAATCAGAAACAAGTATGGTGTAGCACAAGAGGTGGGGTGTAGTGTTCCATTGCTGAGGTAGAATTAGATGCATGCAGGTGGCTTCAAGACCTTGATGGTTGTAGGAAAGTAAGAGTTCCTGAACATGGTGCTGTGGGACTTCAGGATTCTGTAGCTCCTGCCTGAAAGTAGCATTGAGAAGGGGACATGACTATGATGGTGAGGATCCTTCAGAATAGATGCTGTCTTCATGGAGCACCAAATCTGTCGAGGAAATCTGTGGGTCAGGCACACCTACGGAGGGAACTGGACAGTTGATGTTTCACATCAAGGCTCTTCAACTGGACCTCAGCTAATGAGTAGGGTTTTGCATAAAGAGAGGAATGAAGGTTTTGGAATAAGCTGCCAAAGGAAGTGGAAAAAACAATTACAACATTGAACAGGTTTTGGATAGGAAAGGAACTGAGGGATATTGGTCTATCAGGCGTTCAGTCCAGATGAATCGTCTTGACCAAAAACATCAACTGCCCATTTCCCTCCCCAGGTAGAGTCATAAAGCATCACAGCTCAGAAACAGGCCCTTCAGCTCACCTTGCCCAGACTGAACTGTTATTTTGCCTAATCCTACTGAGCAACACCTGGACCATAGCCTCCCATAACCCTCCCATCCATGCTCCCGTCCAAATTTCCCTTAGATTTTGAACTTGAACCCGCATCTAGCACTTTCATTGGCAGCTTGTTCCACACTCCCACTACCTTGTTAGTGAAGATGTTCCCGCTCAGGTTCCCGTTAAATATTTCACCTTTCATTCTTAACCAATGACCTCTCATTTAGTCTCACTCAAATCCAGCGGAAAAAGTCTGCTTGCACCTACCCTTCAAAATTTTGTATACCTCTATCTATCTCCCCTTATTCTTCTGCCTTCTAGGGAGTAAAATCCGAACCTAACCCATTGAGTTTGTTTTTTTTGCTTCCGATTCCAGGATACTGTGTCTCTTGTGTCTTTCCAAGTGTTTGAATTGGCACAATTAACAACAAAAAGGCGTTTTAAGCTCAAACCAAAACACATTTAAATACATTTACAAGTCATTTGCTAAGTAGAATTCTAACACCTTCCACTGACCATCCCCGTGACAGTGAAAAAAAATCAAATGTTTAATCAACATGGTGTTGTCGTGACCTGCAGTGACACCTGTCATCATAGGGTCATGTAGAGAGGTGATTTCCATGACTGTTGATGGCTGACTGCTAGTAAGAATGTGAAATGACAAGAGAGAAACCCTTGGAATGAGAATTGTCCCACCTTTAACATTCTCCACATTTGCTTTGAGTAGACCAGTGAAGGACTGGGATGTGATGTGCTGTACAATTTCCTTTCTGTGTTCAGTCTTCAGTGGGAGTGTTTGTTATGTTGATGCAGAGAGAGAAAACAACTTCTTCTCGAAAAGCTGAGACAAGATGTTGTCAGCGACCGTGCATCAAACAACCTGCAGACGTGACACCCTGCTAACAATCTGTTGGTTCATATTACAGCTGCGGCACTATTCACACCTGGCTTTCTGCTCAGCAGGAAACATTCTTCCCAAATTCACAGCAGTGATATCGTAATAAAGTCAGAGAATCATAGAATCCTGCGACATGGACACAGGCCATTCAGCCCATTCTGTACGGTGCCTATCCAAGCTAATCCCATTTGCTTGTACTGGGCCCATATTCCTCTAAATGTTTCCTATCCACGGACCTCTCCGGGTGTCTTGTAAAAGTTGTTCTTGTGCCTGTGTCAACCTCTCCCTTTGGCAGCTCACACCACATACATATAACTCTTCATATAAAAATGTTGCCCCTTAACTCTATTATATCTTTCCCCTCTCACATTATACCCCTTACCTTCTTGAGTCCACAACCTTGGGAAAGAGTGTATTCACCCTGTGTATATCCCTCATGATTTTATACACCTTTATTATATTGCCTCTCGGTCTCCCACAATTTAATAGATAGAAGTTCTCGCCTATCAGATTTCTCCTTACAACTCTTTCCCTTGTGAATCTTTTCTACACTATTTTCAAGTGTAATAACATCCTTCCTATAGCAGAATAAGCTAAACAATACTCCAAGTGCAGGCTCACAGGCAACTGGTACAACTGAACCATGGTCTCCCACTTTTTATACTGAATGTCCTGTTGAAGGTCAGCATGTCACAAGCCTCTTTCATGATCCTGATTACCAGTGGCAGAGTCATAAAAATTAAAAAAAAAACATACGGTCCTTTCAGCTCACTCCATCCAATTCACCCATAATGATATCTACACTTATTGCATTTACCTGCTTAACTGTCTATTCCATTTATGTCCAAGTTTAAGTATTGTTATTGCACTGGCCCCAGCCACCTCCTCTGGCAGCTCATTCCAAGCATTCACCATCCTCTGTCTGAAAAAATTATCCTTCGGATCTCCTCTAAAATTTTTCTCTTTCACCTTGCCTTCTCATTTTAGACTTCCCCACTTTTGGGAAAAAGACTTCTTACCCTGTTTACAGTATGCCTCTCATTATTTTATAAACCTCTAAAACAACACCTCACAACCTCCTTCATTCCAGGGAAAACAGTTCCAACCTATTGAACCTTTCCTTACAGTCGTGCATCAGTCAATGCCTCAGTGAATCCTTTCTGCACGCTTTCTGTTGCTAGCGCATCCCTTTTGTAGCATGGTGATCGGAACAGTGCACAATACTGTAAGTACAATCTAATAACATATAACAATTACAGCAGGGTAACAGGCCATCTCTGCCTTTCTAGTCCGTGCCGAACACTTACTCTCACCTAGTCCCACCTACCTGTACTCAGGCCATAACCCTCCATTCCTTTCCTGTCCACATACCTATCCAATTTTTTTTTAAATGACAAAATCAAACCTGCCTCTACCACTTCTACTGGAAGCTTGTTCCACACAGAATGGTCTATCAGTTTATGCAGATCTCATACCTTGAAGAAAACAGTGTGAAAACTGTGCACTTTGATGGATACAACTGAAAAGGATGTATTTATTGAATGTTGCGAAATTGGATCCTGTTGATGTTCAAAAGGAATTGCATTTGCTTCTCACTGAAGGCCAGCATGCAAATGCAGCAACTGATTTAGTTAAATTATATGTTGGCCTTAAGGATTTAATTACGGAAGCAAAGAAGTGTTATTGTAATTGTAAAGAGACTTGATGAGACTGCACCTGGAGTATTGTGTTTAGTTTTGTTGCTTTTACCTAAGAAATGGTACACTTGCTGTAGAGGGAGTGCAGGATATGTTCATTAAACTGGTCTCACTGATGCTGAGTTTGTCAGTTCAGGAGTGATTGAGACTGTATTGAGATGGGCACATCATTCCCACCATCAATAGTGTCTACAGGAGTGCTGCCTGGCACAGTAGCATAGTGGCTAGCACAACATTTTATAGTATCAGTGACCATCGGTTCAATTCCCACCTCTGCCTCTAAGGAGTTTGTATGTTCCCCCATGACTGCGTGGGTTTCATCCGGGTGCTCTGGTTTTCTCCCAGTCTGAAGATGTATCATTTTGCAGGTTAATTAGTCATTGTAAATTGTCCTGTGATTAGGGTAGGGTTAAATCAGGGGTTGTTAAGCACCTCGGCTCGAAAAGCCAGAAGAGCCTATTCCACGCTGTATACCAATAAATAAATAAATAAACAAACAAACAAACAGACAGATAGATAGATAGATAGATAAATCGGTGATCCCCAATATCTAGGCAATACCATCTTCTCACCGCTGCAATCAGGCAGGAGGTACAGAAGCTTGAAATCCCATGTTCAAGAACAGTTGAACCAGGTTCAAGAACAGTTACTTCCCTTCAACCATTCAGTTCAACTAACCTGCATAAACCTCACTATACCACCATTAAGACCACATGATCACTTTGCATAAACCTCACTCTATCACCATTGAACCTGCATAAACCTCACCTTATCGTACAAAAAAAAACAGATCTCCCAGATGGAAAACGAAGGCTGGAACATAAAAAAAACACTGAACCCCCAAACACCCTCCATCACAAAAAAATCAGCAATGTTAACATCAAATCCCCAACCCCCTCTCTTCACACAAAAAAACAGAAGAAAAATTACAGGTGAGGAGAAATTTCCTCACACAATAGATGGTGAAATTTAGAGTGCTCTACCCTAGGGAGCTGTGGAGGGTCAGAACAGCATACTTTCAAAGCAGAGATCAATAGATTTCTGGATACCAAGGGCAGTGAGGGATATGGAGACAATGCTGGGAAATACTGCTGAGATTGTAGTTCAGCCATTAACACCGGTAAAATTAGAGTAAGCTCAAAGGGACTGATCACCTACTCCTTACGTTACCAAAATAAGTTATGATAATGTCCCTGGGGTCTGCCCCTTCTTCCTTTCTCCATACTTGCAGGGAGGTTTTCTAGTGTTATTGGGGAGGGTTTAAACTAGATATGCAGGGGGATGGGAACCAGACTACCAGAGTAGATAGTGGAACGGGGTAAAAATAAATGATGTTAGTAGTTCATGCAAAGTCATAAATAGTAAGGGTGTGTGTGGTGGTAACAATCTTCTGAGGTGTGTATATTTCAATGCGAGGAGTATTGTTGGAAAGGCAGACGAGCTGAGGGCCTGGATTGGCATGTGGAATTATGATATCATAGCCATTACTGAAACTTGGCTACAGGAGGGGCAGGACTGGCAGCTCAATGTTCCAGGTTCCGATGTTTCAGATGTGATAGAGGCAGAGGGATGCAGGGTGGGGTGGGGGGGGGGGGGTGGCTTTGCTGGTCAGGGAAAATATTACAGCAGTGCTACGGCAGGAAAGATTAGAGGGCTTGTCTACTGAGGCCATACGGGTGGAGCTGAGAAACAGGAAAGGTATGACCACATTAATAGGGTTGTATTATAGACCACCAAATAGTCAGCAAGTAGATAGGGTAGTAAAGAGAGCTTTTGGTACATTGGCCTTTATAAATCAAAGTATTGAGTATAAGAGTTGGAATGTAATGGTGAGGTTGTATAAGACATTGGTGAGACCAATTTTGGAGTATTGTGTGCAGTTTTGGTCACCTAATTACAGGAAGGATATTAATAAGGTTGAAAGAGTGCAGAGAAGGTTTACAAGGATGTTGCCGGGACTTGAGAAACTGAGTTACAGAGAAATGTTGAATAGGTTAGGACTTTATTCCCTGGAGCGTAGGAGAATGAGGGGTGATTTGATAGAGGTGTATAAAATTATGATGGGTGTAGATAGAGTGAATGCAAGCAGGCTTTTTCCACTGAGGCCAGGGGAGAAAAAAAACAGAGGCCATGGGTTAAGGGTGAAGGGGGAAAAGATTAAAGGGAACATTATGGCATTGGGGGGGGGGGTCTTCATCACGCAGAGAGTGGTGGGAGTGTGGAATGAGCTGCCAGATGAAGTGGTGAATGCGGGCTCACTCCTGACATTTAAGAAAAACTTGGACAGGTATATGGATGAGAGGGGTTTGGAGGGATATGGTACAGCTGCAGGTCTGTGGGACTAGGCAGAAAAATGGTTTAGCACATCCAAGAAGGGCCAAAAGACCTGTTTCTGTGCTGTAATGTTCTATAGTTCTAAGATGTAATTCATGTTGAATTTCTCTCAGCAGAGTGACCAGAACATAGAGCACAGAAGACAGAACACTGAAGAGTACAACACAGTATGCAGCAGATCCTTCAGCTCACAATGTTGTGCTGACCTTTAAGCCTACCACATGACTGATCTAACGCTTCCCTCCTACAAAGCCCATTACACTTCATTATTTTTCCATCTGTGTGCCATCTATCTAGCATCCCTTAAATTGCCCTAATGTGTAGCCCTCTTCCACCACCCTTGGCAGTGATTTCCTAGCCCTTATTGTTCGCTCATTATGTGCCGTGTCGTATGACATAGGCAATCAAGGTCCTTCCATGATCATGACCATGATCGTTTTTGGCAAGTTTTTCTACAGAAATGGTTTGTTATTGCCTTCTTCTAGGCAGTGTCTTTGCAAAGCGGGGGACCCCAGTCTTTATCAAGGCTCTTCAGAGATTGTCTGCCTGGGGTCAGTAGTTGTATAATCAGGACTTGTGATCTGTACCAGGTGCTCATAAGATCATCCACCACTTGCTCCCATGGCTTCATGTGACACTGTCCTTATGCAAGGGTGGCCCGCAGGCTAGTGGAGGGAAGGAGCGCGTTACACCTCCTTTGGTAGAGATGTATCTCCACCCCACCATCCTGCATAAAAAACCTAACTCTGACATCTCTCCTAACAAAATATGCACAATCGGTGTTTTAGCATGAAACCCTTCATCTCAACAGACTCTAGCAACTGCAGTCTCTTGTATCTCCAATCCAATTTACAATTCAGTAGATTATTAATGGCCCTTTGGCATTCCTTAAAAACCATAGTGTTAAAACATTGCAACACTTCCAGAAACCAGCCAACTTGTTACCTCTGAATAATAAAAACTTAGAAACATAGAAAACATACAGCACAATACAGGCCCTTTGTCCCTACCTTAGAAGTACCTAGGCTTTACCCATAGCCCTCTATTTTTCTAAGCTCCACGTAGCCATCCAGGAGTCTCTTAAAAGACCCTATCGTTTCCACCTCCACTGCCGCTGCTAGCAGCCCATTCCATGCACTCACCATTCTCTGCATAAAAAACTTATCCCTGACATCTCCTCTGTATCTACTTCCAAGCACCTTAAAACTGTGCCCTCTTGTGCTAGCCATTTCAGCCCCGGGGAAAAGCCTCTGACTATCCGCACCATTAATGCCTCTCTGTTTCTTGTGCACATCTATCAAGTCTTCTCTCATCCTCCATCGCTCCAAGGAGAAAAGGCTGAATACACTCAACCTACTCTCATCAGGCATGCTCCCCAATCCAGGCAACATCCTTGTAAATCTCCTCTGCACCCTTTCTATGGTTTCCACGTCCTTCCTGTAGTGAGGCGACCAGAATTGAGCACAGTACTCCAAGTGGGGTCTGACCAGGGTCCTATATAGCTGCTACATTACCTCTCGGCTCTTAAACTCAATCCCACGATTGATGAAGGCCAATGCACCATATGTCTTCTTAACCAGAGAGTCAACCTGTGCAGCAGCTTTGAGTGTCCTTTGGACTCAGATTCCAAGATCCCTCTGATCCTCCACACTGCCAAGAGTCTTAACGTTAATTAACATTAATTCTGCTATCATATTTGACCGACTAAAATGAACCACCTAATGTAAAGGCCAGTTAAACATGTACAATAAATGCTGGTGTAGTGCCTGTTGATCACATCCAATGAATAAAGGTATTTACAGCATGCATTGTAGAAAACACAGTGGACATTGTCAGTCATCACTCTGCTTGTGATCTACCAGTGTTTATATGGTCTTCATTTCAGCGCATTCCAAAGCACTTTGCTTCCAAGAAATAATTTTGAAGTATTATTACAATTGCAACATGGGAATTGTGGCAGCCATTTTGTACACAGCAAGCTCAGCATAATAATATACACTAAGGTAGTGTCAAAATAGTATTGTTAGATGGGAGATTAACAAGTGCCAGTAGAACAGGTCGTTGGGGAAAAAAAACTATACATGGAAGAAACCTGAAATAAATTCTGAAAATTCTGGCAAGGCTCAGTGGGTTAGGTTGTATCCTTGGGAAAGAAACAGTATCAACATTTCAGATGGAGAATGCTTCAGCTGACCGGGAAGAGAAAGGAAGGAAGGACGCGTGCTTTAAATAGCAGCGTGGGGAGGAGGTGAAGAGAACAGAAGTAATGACCATGATCAAGTGTGGAGCAGTATTGCCCTCATAATGATGCCTTTATAAATTGGCAAAGACAGATAGAACGATAAACAAAGTGTAACAGAAAAGTAGAGCCATTTCTGTGGAGAGAAGCGAGAAAAACGGTATTAACCTGAAATTGTTAAATTTATGGCTGAATCTCAAGGGCTGTAATGTAGCAGAATGGAAGAAATAGATGAGATGATAAAATGAGATATGAGAATGGAAGATGAGATGATGTTCGTCAAAATTACATTGCAATCTGATTTGAGGCCAAGTTCAGAGTGGGTGAGTGGAAATGGGATGGAGAATTTGAAATAAAATTAATGATATGCAAACAGAAGAGCAGAGTTCCCCTTGCAGAGTGAATGGATGTCTTTCTCCTGTGGCTACACTTTTGATGTGGTAACATGATGACATATACCATTCATGTACTTTTACATATAGCCTGCAATTCATTATTTCAACAAACAATACTTAAGCAAACAATATATTTACAATATTATTGAAATATTAATTACACAACACTCCTCCCTGCATAGCTATAAACTCCAACTCAATACAGAATACAACTCAACTCAGATGTGCAATGTATTACTCTTGAGGTATATTAAGCAATACAACTACTATATACACCTCCATGGCATTGTAAATTTTAAGTTGTCTCATTCAGGTTTAAGGATTTAATTGCTATGCAGATCTTCTTACTCTTGAGGGATAATGTCTTTCCTGAAAGGAGGAGTGGGGTTTGGTCGCTTTGCTTAACAGGTGGCTCTGGAACAATCTCTGGTTCGGGAGTCTCCTCCATGGTGGTTGTAGGAGATAACTGCAGGAAGTGGTTCTGACAGCTTTGGACATCTCTCTTCTCAGACAGTTAACTCTGCTCACCTCAGATGATTTATGTGTTATCTCCAGATGACATCAGATGTAATTTCCACTATGTAGAGGAGTAATCCAGTTCTGTCCTTAATCTTTTCAAGTACCCACTTTTGATCACCTCTGCAGTCCATCACCAGGACTTCTTCTCCAGGAGTGAAACATCAAGCCTCATTGTTAGAGAAGCCCTCAATTTGTCACAGCTGTTTGTCCTACACACTCATTATGAGGTTGGGTTTGAGGAGATAAAACATGAGCCCAAGGGATGACCCAGGAACAGCAGGGCTAGTGAATTGTTGGTTGTGGAGTGTGCTACATTGTAATAAGCAAAGACGAAAATGGCAGGTTTCTGATTCAGTATCAGTGTAGTGCATTGGGCTGACATTGAAATGAATTGATTTAAATTGACTTTATTACTTACATCCTTCATATAGTTGAGGAGTAAAAATCTTTACATTACGTTTCTGCCTAAATGTGCAATGTACAATTTATAGTAATTTATAATAAATAGTATATTCAGCAGAACAGTCAATATAACATAGAAACACAGTTGTGTCAGCATAAATTTAGCAGTCTGATGGCCTGGTGGAGAAACCTGTCCCGGAGCCCGTTGGTCCTGGCTTTTAGGCTGCGGTACTGTTTCCCAGATGGTAGCAATGGGAACAGTTTATGGTAGGGGTGACCCGGGTCCTCAATGATCCTTCTGGCCCTTTTAACACACCTGTCTTTGTAATTACTCTGACAAGTGGGAAGTTCACAACTACACGTGCGCTGGGCTGTCTGCACCACTCTCTACTGTGTCCTGTGATTGAGGGAAACACAGTTCCCATACCAGGCAGTGATGCAGACAGTCAGAATGCTCTCAATCGTGCCCCTGTAGAAAGTTCTTAACATTCTTCAACCGTCTGAGGTGAAGGAGGAGCTGTTGTGTCTTTTTCACCACACAGTCATTATGTACAGACCACGTAAAATTCTCAGTGATGTTTATGCCAAGAAGCTTCAAGCCTTACACCTTCTCAACCCCAGATCCATTGATATCTATAGGGGTTAGCCTGTCTCCATTCTTCCAGTAGCCAACACCCATCTCCTTTGTTTTTGCGACATTATAAGACAGGTTTTTTTTTGACACCACTGTGTCAGGGTGACTTCTCTGTAAGCTGCAACATTTTTATTTGAGATTATGCCAATCAGTGTAGTGTCGTCAGCAAATTTAATTAGCAGATTGGAGCTGTGGGTGGCAACACAGTTATGGAGAGAGTAGGACAGAGAGTAAAGGAGGGGGCTTAGTCCACAGCCCTGAGGGGCACCTGTGTAGAGGGGCAGAGGTGAGGGATCCCCCTCTTACCACCTGCCAGCCATCTGACAGGAAGTCCAGGATCCAGCTGCAGTGCATTCTTTAGATTTCGGACAAACCTTTCTGCTAAGCCAAGTGGTACGGTGCGGATGGAATGACTGGAATTGCTCTGCAGCAAACTGTGGTTCATTGTCACTGACTAAGAGTTCTGGAACACCAGTCCTTGAGAAGAGGCCTCTCAATGCATCAGCAGCATGCGAGGCTATAGTGGAAGCTACTGGGAACACTTCTGGCCACTTTGTAGCTTCATCCACTACTACCAAGAAATTTGTACCCATGAATGGTCCAGCAAAATCCCCACAAATCCTCTGCCAGGAAAATGCAGGCAATTCCCAGGGAAGGGTTAGCACTGTTCTTGGCATCTACTGGATGTGTTGGCATCCTGAACAGTGCATTGTAAGCTGCCTGATCTACTGATCTGTCCCAGGCTACCAGACAACGCTTTGAGCCAATGCTTTCCTTTTGAACATGACTAGATGCCTGGAATGTAGCTCCTCCAACTCAATAGCTCTCAGCTTGGATGGTACAACAACTCTCCATCCCCACATGAGGCAAATCCTGGAAAGGGCAAGTTCATCTCAGTGCTGGTAAAAATGTCGAGTTGCTGTTGCAAAATTCCAGCCATTTTGGGTAGGCATGTAGACCTGAGACAAAGAAGTGACCTTTCTGGTCTCCTGTTGGGTCATTTCTGCTGTAATAGGGAGACTTTCAATTTATATTTTGGAGAATACCTTAAGAAGATTGTACTCTTTCGTAAATTTTTCAGGTATTTCCTTTTCCAAGTGTAAATAGGACAAATATCAGTGTTTCCAAGAATAGATGGTCTCTTGAAATCAAAGTTGTAGTTGTGTCCTACAAGAAACAGTGCACATCTCTGCCTTCAAGCTACTGTTTTTGGTGGAGCATCATTCTTCTCTGACCTCTCTCATTAACGATATGTTTTCCCCCACAGAACTGCCACTCACTGGATTTTTTTTTGTAGTTTTTCACACCATTCACCATACATTCTAGAGACTATTGTGTGTGAAAATCCCAGGCCATCAGCTGTTCCTGAGATACTCAAACCATCATGTCAGGAGCTAACAATCCACAGTCAAAGTCACGTAGATCAGATTTGTTCCTCATTCTGGTGTCTGGTCTGAACAACAGCCGAACCTCTTGACCATGCCTGCATACTTTTATCCATTGAGTTTTACCACATGATTGGCTGATTAGATATTTGTTTTAATGAGCAGGTATACAGATGAACATTATAAAGTAAATCTATGGATCCCATATGGCAGGATGATATGAAGATAGATGGAGGGGCAGATAGTTTTTAGGAAGACGAGAGTCTACAGAAGGACTTCGACAAATTAGGAGAATGGGCAATGAAGTGGCAGATGGAATACAGTGTACAAGGTCAATATACGGTCAGTGTATAAGGTCAGTA
The DNA here is from genome assembly GCF_030144855.1 of Hypanus sabinus. Lineage (NCBI taxonomy): Eukaryota > Metazoa > Chordata > Chondrichthyes > Myliobatiformes > Dasyatidae > Hypanus > Hypanus sabinus. Next base: position 175,416,112 of record NC_082708.1, on the reverse strand, counting down.
TATAAGTATAAGGTCATACACATTGGTAAAAAAAATAAAACAGTAAACTGTTTTAAAAATAGAGAGAAAATATCAAAAATCTGAGGTGCAAAGGGACTTGGGAGCCCTCATGCAGGATTCCCTAAAGGTTAATTTGCAAATGGAATCAGTGTTGAGGAAACCACACACAATGTTAGCATTCATTTTAAGAGAGCTAGAATATAAAAACAAAAATGTAATGCTGAGGCTTCATAAAGCACTGGTAAGCCTCGCTTGGAGTACTGAGCAGTTTTGGGCCTACTGTCAAAGAAAGGCTGTGCTGACATTGAAGATGGTTTAAAGGAAGTTCACGGAAATTACTCAAGGATTGAATGGCTTGTCCTATAAGGAGCTTTTGATGGCCTTGAGCCTCCACTCACTAGAATTCAGAAGAATGAGGAGTGACCTCATAGAAACCTATCAAATGATAAAAGGCCTTGAGAGAGTGGAGGTGGAGAGGATGCTTCCTATCCTGGGGTGTTCAGAGGACACAGCCACAGAATCGAGGGGCATCCTTTTAGAACAGAGATGAGAAGGAATTTCTTTAGCCAGAGAGTGGTGAATCTGTGGAATCTATTTCCACATGCAGCTGTGGAGGCCAAGTCACCGGGTATATTTAAGGCAGAGGTTGATAGATTCTTGATTGGTCAAGGCATGAAGGGATATGGAGGGAAGGCTGGATATGGGGGCTGAGAGGGAAAATGGATCAGCCATAATGAAATGCTGGAGCAGTCTCAATGGGCCAAATTGTTTAATTCTGCTCCTATATATTATGGAAAGGAAGGGAATGTTTTGTATTTACTTCAGTGGAATTCCACTACTAAACACATCATCTCCTCCTCTTTCCTTTCTGCATTCTGAGTGAACCATTCCTTCCCCAACTTCCTAGTTCATTCTTTCATCTCCACCAACCATTTTATTCTGATAGCACGCTTTCATGCAATTGCAGGAGGTGTTGAGTGCTTCTGAGAGTTTCTATTTGAGAAAAGTTTATTTACTCATAGAAAAAAATTAGCACCAACAGATCCTCTGCATATGCCTGAAAGTTTTCCCAGAAATGGAGGAAGTCAACAGACTTCAACCCTTAACCTTTTACCTTTGAGGCAAAGGTGTTACTGATTAGGTCTCAGCTTTCATTATGGCTCAGAAGACTTGATTAAAGTAATAACAGAGACTGAAATCATTCCAATTTTAGTTTGTTTCAGTCATCATGCAATCTGTGAAATTACCCTGGAATCAACAGGCAAAGAGAAAATGCCAATTTGTTCTTGTTTTGACATTGTGCCAAGGCATCATATGCATGTTTTGCACACAGCTCTCCCCCAGAGAAGTAAAATAGGTAAAGGAAGCATCTAAAAATCTCCAGCAAAAATCAACTGCAGTTAAATTGTGTCTACATCATGCATTTGGAGAGAATACAGGAAAACATTGTCCTCTCCTCACGTTCAGAAACAAAACGGCTGAACGGTAGCTGTGTCCCTAAGTAAGAGGGTCCCAATGGAAAAAGAAAGATTAATACTCTCTGCTTCACTCATTTATCTTTCAAGGTTTTTGCTTACAGTTTGGAAAAAAGTATAACTTATTCTGCAAGCAAAAAAGAGGAACATTATGTTTCTCAACCTCCTCACACACTGAAAAAAACAAACAAAAACCTTTCATGTGATGATTATGGGAGGTCAGTGATTTTTGGAGAACAAGAGAATGTTACGGATAAAAGACATTATAAGGTGCTGTGAAAGGAATGAGCAAACATGTAGCTGATGATCAGCATAGACAGGGTGGCTTGAAGGACTGTCTGAAAGAGAGGAGAGGGGAGGCAGTACAGATTGGAAGGTCAGTAAAGGGGTGGAAGGAAAGGAAACATTATAATAGGTTTAGAGATGTTTCCTAGTCTGGGGGTAGAGAGAAAACTATGTCCAATGGGAGAACACCTAGAAGGAAGTGAATCAAGGGTATTTCAGATAAATATGATGAATTTGTTTAAGTGGAAGCTGGATGAAGATAGAAAGAAAAAGGACGACGCAGAAGACATTAGGAATGGAAGGAATTAGCCTGTAGCATATATTCAGTGACCACTTTATTAACTACCTCCTGTACTAATAAAATGGCCACTGAGTGCATGTTAATGGCCTCCTGCTGCTGTAGCTCTTTGGGACATCAGAGCAAACCACAACACCTGGAGGAACCATTTCTTCACCAGTAGAATGGACATTGATCCTTGTGGTTTTCATAGCCGGGGGAGTGGTGGTAGGGGAGATAAGTTCCTACTACTTAGTAATGGTGCGTCTCAAATAGTTTTTGACAACCTCGTCCATCTTCTGGCCTTCACGTGTGGCTTAGCCACTAAGCCCGGCAGAACATATTACTGACAGGAGAAGAGGCAGAGGTGGACCAATCGCTTCAGGCAGATGGGGCTCATCACTGTGGTTGGCAGCTCATCTAGAAGGAAAACTCTGATCTCAAATCTCCGCTGCCTTGTGGCTAAACCCATGTATGCAGAAGACTTTGGGAGAAAACTATGAGGAAAAGTCCTGAGCTGGAGACCCTAAGGGAATCCTACATTGAGTTCAACCCTGACTGGTGAATCTTGCGACACCACTGGTGCCAAACTGTACTGGTCTCTGCCATTCCTTTAAATGAATCTGTTGTTTGGAGGGAGGGTACCAGCTACATGGACTCTACACATCATACTGCCCTAGCTTGTATGTCACGTGGACAGCTAGGACACAACATCCATGGTTGACCCTGAAAAACGGAGGGCCTCAAGATTTGGCAGCTTCCACAGTAACATGGCAGCAGAGGTCTGGATGGAAACCAGGTTTCATTCTTTCATCTCCACCAACCATTTTTATTCTGATAGCACGCTTTCATGCAATTGCAGGAGGTGTTGAGTGCTTCTGAGAGTTTCTATTTGAGAAAAGTTTATTTGCTCATGGAAAAAATTAGCACCAACAGATCCTCTGCATACGCCTGAAGGTTTTCCCAGAAATGGAGTAAGTCAACAGACTTCAACACTTAACCTTTTACCTTTGAGGCAAAGGTGTTACTGACTGGGTCTCAGCTTTCCAAACATGTACCTATCCAAACTTCTCTCAAAAGTGGAAATTAAACTTGCATGCACCACTTGTACTGACAACTCATTTCACACTCTCACCCTCTGAGTGAAGAAGTTTCCCCTCATGTCTCCCCTTAAACATGAATCAGGAAACTTGAGACAACCATTGCAGACAGCGTTAGGTTGTTCGCAGAAAGCCACCTAGTCTACGTTTGGGCTCATCAGTGTAGCTAAGGCCACATTGCAAGTACTGAATGCAGTAGACCTTCAGAAACCTAGGTATTTCCTCAGTGGTGTTCCCTGATTGACTGGATTCATCCTTTCCCCCTCACTCTTCTCACTCAGTATCTTCTCTAAGGTCAGAGCCTGCTGGAAGTGGAAATGGTTCAAGTTTCCAGATACAAATGGATATAACTTCTCAACCTCCCATGGTTTCTTCAGAAAGAGAAGAAGAATTTTGAAGTACATCAGAGATTATTATCATTTTACGAAGAGATGCATAAAATGCAATAACCTCACCATTAATAATTGAAGGTGTCTCATAAGGAATGGTCTCCTTAGTATCATTATTCATTAATTACTACCATTATTGTCCTCCTTGAGTTATTATACACTTCTGTCATTATTATTAATAATTAATGTTCAACATCATTATCATTACTAATTACTCCCATTTTTGATGCTGTAATTGTTGTACACCAACTTGTTATAATTCATGTTGGATAAGTATCACTATCCATCACAATAATTAGTATATTTATTCATTGATAACACTTGTTTATTAACATTAATTAAATATGTCTAATGTTCTTAATATTGCTGAACATAGAATATAATTATTTATTAAATAATTTCCTTTCTCTTTCCCATTTTCCTACTGTCCACACTCTTCTATCCTATCAGATTCTTTCTTCACCAGCCTTTGACCTTCCCAGCCACCTGGCTTCACCAGCTTGCATCTTCCCGTCCTCCCACATTTTTATTCTGACGTATTCCTCCTTCCTTCTCAGTCCTGAAGGAGAGTCTTGGTCTGAAACATTGACTGTTTATTCATTTCCACAGATGCTGCCTGTTCTGCTGAGTTCCTCCAGCATTTTATGTACATTGCTTTGAATTTCAAGCATCTGCAGATTTTCCTGTGTTTGTAAATATTATCAATATACATTACAGATTTTTTATGATATTAACATGTTTTGTTACAATTAATTGATTTATTAATATTATTAACACTATGTTGATTATTAGTGATTAATTATTAACATAGCTAATGTTGTCCTGAGTATTCATTGCCTTTTTGGATTATTAATAATCACTATTGTTTAATTATTCAAGTTAGTAATGATAGTATCATGGACTTATTAGTGAAGCTGTCTTATCATTAATTAGTTTTAATTATAAATGAGATTCAATATGCTTGTTAGTATTATCAACTGAATGTTATGATTCATGGTGCTGGGCTTATTGGTAAGTATTATTAATATACAAATGTTTGTAGATCTGACTTCTGAGTTATTGTTTGTTTGTTGTTGCAACTACTATCATTGAATAATTATTTATTTAGCCACCTCTCTCAGAACCCTGGGGTGTAGTCCATCTGGTCCAGGTGACTTTTCTACCTTCAGACCTTTCAGTTTCCCAAGAACCTTCTCTCTATTTATGGTAACTTCACGCACTTCATGACCCCTGACAGCTGGAATTTCTACCATACTGCTAGTGTCTTCCACAGTGAAGACTGATGCAAAATACTTATTCAGTTCCTCCACCATTTTGTCTCCCCCCATTACTACCTCTCCAGCATCATTTTTCAGCTGTGTGATACACACTTTCCTCTCTCTTTTACACTTTATTTATTTGAAGAAACTTCTGGTATCCTCTTTAATATTATTGGCTAGCGTACTTTCATATTTCATTTTTACCTTTTTAATTACTTTTTTAGTTGCATTCTGTTGTTTTTGAAAGTTTCATAATCCTCTAACTTCCCACTATTTTTTACTCTATTGTATGCCCTCTCTTTGGCTTTTATGTTGGCTTTGACTTCTCTTGTTAGCCATGATGGTGTCATCTTTTCTTCAGAATAATTCTTCCTCTTTGGGATGTATATATTTTGTGTTTTCCGAATTGCTTCCAGAAATTCCAGCTATAGCTGTTTTGCCATCATCCCTGCCGGTGATCTTTTCCGATCAATTCTGGCTAACTCCTCTCTCATGCCTCTGTAATTCCCTTTACTCCACTGTAAAATATTCTGTAATGACCAATAAACCAGTTGTTAGGAATCAAATGACCTTGGCTGGTGTCTCACGTCTGTACATGCAACACCCCACCCACCCCGCCACTGCCACTTTTTCTCTACCACCTGTGCCACAGCCCACCTGTGTGCTTTACCCTTGACTTTCCCAACATGCTTGCTTCCAGCAGATTAACAAACTTGATCTCCACTCCATATTGACAAATACAGTGTTTTGTATTTAATATTTCAGCAGTATTTGAGTATTTTTGTAAATATATTGTTTGATTAAGCATTCTTATTCTTTTAAACAATTAATTATGGGTTATCTATAAAATGTGTTAATCACATATGTCATCACACTACCATGTGATAGGTGCACGCTTCACATAAAGTAAATTTGAAGTTAGTCCTGCATCTTGGAATCACATGTCTTTCTTTGAATTAGTTTAATGCTTTGAAGTAAAAAATCACAACATTGGTGATGAGGTATTTTTAAAACAAACCTGAGATGGCTACTATCCCATTCAAGCACAGTGAGACATTCAAGTTAAAAAACGAAATAAAGTGAGCAATGACAAATCAGAGCAGCATGTTCTTTGGAAGGGAAGAAATGATTCAGGTTAAAAAATAATAAGAAAGCAGAAGAATTCATATGTTCATAAAGAGTTGGTACCGAGTGATAATAATCATTTAAAAAAAAGACCAGAAATGGCTGACTTCATTGGAAAAATTCTTTATCAATCTTTTTAATTGAGTTTCAAATATAATAACGATAATGATACAAAGAGATCAGGATTACATTAATAACAGTTAATGTATACAGAAACAGACCCCAAGTAACATGTGTAATCTAAGCCTCCCAATCTCTTAGTAAATAAACATAAGAACGATTCAAAGAAAAAAGAGTTTTACAAAAGAAAAAAAATCCCCTAAATTAACAGAAAAAAACCCAAAATAAAAACAAAACAAAAGCTGGGCTGCCATGTTTCATCGGTTAAAATTGTTGTTTGTGATTAACTCTGCTCCTCTATGCTCGAACAAAAAATTATTGAGAATGATTTGGAAAAGGTCAGCTTACATCATATGAAAATATTGAAGAAATGGTCTCCCAGTTTCTTCAAATTTAACCAAAGGGTCGATAGTTCCACTCCTAATTTTTTCCAAATTTAAATATGTTATAGTTTGGGAAAACCATTGAAATATAGTAGGGGGATTAGAATCTTTCACTTAAATAAAATGGATCTTCTGGCTATTAATGTAACAAATGCAATCAAATGGCAAGCTGAAGGGGATAATTGACTAGAGTCCATCACTGGTAATCCAAAAATTGCAGTAATAGGATGAGGTTGTAAATCAATACGCAAAACTACTGAAATAATATAGAACCATAGAACATTACAGCACAGAAATAGGCATTTTGGCCCTTCTTGGCTGTGCCAAACCATTTTTCTGCCTAGTCCCACTGACCTGCACCTGAACCATATCCCTCCACACACCTCTCATCCATGTACTAGTCCAAGTTTTCCTTAAATGTTAAAAGTGAGCCCACATTTACCACTTCATCTGGCAGCTCATTCCACACTCCCACCACTCCCTGTGTAAAGAAGCCCCCCCAATGTTCCCTTTAAATTTCTCCCCTTCTCTCTTAACCCATGTCTTCTTTTTTTCTCCCCTAGCTTCAGTGGAAAAAGCCTGCTTACATTCACTCTATCTATACTCATAATAATTTTATATACCTCTATCAAATCTCCCCTCATTCTTCCACGCTCCAGGGATATCAAACAGATAAATCAGATATCAAAAATATCTTTCCATTACTTTTCCAAAAGACCAGAATATATGTGTCAAGGAATCTACCTCAGACTTACATCTGTCACAGACAAGATTTATATGGCAATAAAAATGAGCTAACTTATCTTTGGACTTATGTGCCCCATGAACTACCTTAAATTGTATCAAAGCGTGTCTAGCACACATTGAAGAAGGGTGAACTAGTTGGAGAATTTTCTCCCATTTCTCTATAGGTAAAAATGCCTGAAGTTCTCTTTCCCATTCATTCTTAATTTTATCAGATGTACCTAGATGTACTTTCGTAATCAGATAATAAATAATTGCTATTAAACTCTTCTGATAGGAATTTAAACCTAAATTTTTTTCTGTAATTTCAGTCTGAAGTGATACCGGAAAAGTAGGTAAAAAATATTCAAAAAGATTCTAGTCTGTAAGTATCTGAAAAAATGTGATCTAGGACAACTATATTTATTAGAAAACTGTTCAAAAGACATGAGACAGTTATCCATGAATAAATCATGAAAACATGTTATTCCCTTCGTTCTCCATAAAAGAAAAGCATGATCAATTCTGGATGGTTGGAAGAAAAATTTAGATATAATAGGCCACCATGAGGGATGCTTCTGAACCTGAGCTTGTTTTCACAGCCACAAGACTCACTGGCCAAGCAGAGTGAGCTCTCTTGTCAGGAAAGACATTATCCCACAAGAGTAAGCAATCCTGTCCAGCGAATAAATCTTTAGGCCTGAATGGGACAATTTTAAATTTTCTGTGCTGTGAGTGTCTGTATGTAGTAATTGTATATTATAATGTATTGTGTATATAGTTGAAATGTATTGTCTGTTGAGTAAAAGTTTATAGCTAAGCAGGAAGGAATGTTTTGTAGCTAATATTTTAGTGGTATTTGAGTAATCTTGTGAATATATTGTTTAATTAAGCCTTCAAGTTAATTTAAATAATTAATTATGGGTTATATGTAAAAATACATTAACTGCTTACATCACCACTCTACCACGTGATACATGCGCTCCTTGCTTAGAGAATACTCCAAGTAAAACCTGCATTTCTGGCTCCCTTATCTCCCCTTGAATTAATTTAATATTTTGAAGTTACAAAACATAACATAAAGTATTTTGCAAAAGCCTTCGGCCCCCTGGCGATATATATTGTATGTTCTTAAAATTTTTGCAGAGTACTGTAATTATGAAAGCCCCAAGAGGTAATAAGAATTAGAATTGGAATTGGTTTATTATTGTCACACGTACTGAGGTACACTGAAAAGCTTGCCTTGCAAACCCTTCATACAGATCAAGTTATTACTCAGTTCTTTCAGGTTGTACAAAACCATTACAGATTGCAGAATAAAGTGTAACAGTTACAGGGAAAGGGCAGTGCAGGTGGATACTTAGGGGCACTCAAGTGTCTATCTTGTCATACTGAGCAACTATTCAATAGTCTTCTGCAGCAACAGCAGTGAAGAGCTCTTCTTGAACCAGCTGGTACGTGACATCATGCTTTTATTTCTTCTGCCCAATATAATGGGGAGAAGAGAGGAAGGCAGCAGCTGAGGTTAGGCTTGAACTCTGGCACTGTGAGGCTGTGGCAGTGTACTGCCATATTTCTTTCCATTTCTATCCCGCATGGCCAGCCATAAGGCTATGACTTCTTGACCCTGACAGCTCAGCCAGTGGAATCATTAATCCATCACCAACCCTGTCAAGTTACTTAAAAATTCGGATTATTTTGACTGCATTCAGAAGGAACAGATTCTGCTTATAATATCCCGAGGCTAAATCACCAACAAAGGAAGGAAAAGAGACAGTGGTATATTGATTTGTGTTGTACTTATGTATGTAAAAATGCAGTCTTCCAGCCCAATGAGCCACACCACCCATCAACCTACCTATTTAACCCTAGCACACACAAAATGCTGGTGGAACAGAGCAGGCCAGGCAGCATCTATAAGGAGAAGCACTGTTGACGTTTCGGGCCGAGACCTTTTGTCAGGAGTAACCGAAAGGAAAGATAGTAAGAGATTTGAAAGTACTGGGGGGGGGGGGGAATGCAAAATGATAGGAGTAGACCGGAGGGAGTGGGATGAAGCTAAGAGCTGGAAAGGTGATTGGCAAAAGTGATACAGAGCTGGAGAAGGGAAAGGATCATGGGACGGGAGGCCTCAGAAGAAAGAAAGGAGTTGGGGGGGAGCACCAGAGTGAGATGGAGAACAGGCAAACAACTAAATATGTCAGGGATGGGGTAAGAAGGGGAGGAGGGGCATTAACGGAAGTTAGAGAAGTCAATGTTCATGCCATCAGGTTGGAGGCTACCCAGTCGGTATTTAACCCTAGCCTAATCACAGGTCAATTTACAATGACCATTTAGCCTACTTACTGGTATGTCTTTGGATAGTGTGAGAGCAGCCCAAGGAAACACATGCTCACAGGAAGAGCATACAAACTTTTGCAGAGAGTACTGGAATTGAACTCTGAACTCCAAAGTCCTGAGCTGTAATAGCACCACATTAACAGCCACTCTACTACAGTTCTGGGGACAGAAGATAAATATAATTAGGACTACTGGCTCTTAACAAGGGGAAATCCCAACATGGGTCAACAAGTAACCAGTTTCAGTGTTACAGTTACTCCGTATTTGCATTTTGTACCAAAATCCAAAGAAATACATGCAGAAGATGTCAATCTTCCATTGGTCAACAATCAACAAACTCATTCGTAAGGCGAGTGATGTTGTGGGGGTGGAACTGGACTCTCTGATGGTGGTGTCTGAAAAGAGGATGCTGTCCAAGTTGCATCCCATCTTGGACAATGACTCACATCCACTCCATGATGTACTGGTTAGGCACAGGAGTACATTCAGCCAGAGGTGTAACACTGAGCGTCATAGGAAGTCATTCCTACCTGTGGCCATCAAACTTTACAACTCCTCCCTCAGAGTGTCAGACACCCTGAGCCAATAGGCTGGCCCTGGACTTATTTCCACTTGGCATGATTAACATATTATTTAATTATTTATGGTTTTATATTGTTATATTTCTTCACTATTCTTGGTTGGTGCGGCTGTAATGAAACCCAATTTCCCTCAGGATCAATAAAATATGTCTGTCTGTCTGTCTGTCAGTCCAAAGACCCCTTCTTCATTCTCCCTGTATTGACATCATCTGTCAATGTTTTAATAGTCATTTGTACACTAGGAGCCAATACCAACAATTCAGGATGGGGGAGGGAACAAAAGCCCCAGGAAGAAACCCACGTGGTCAATGGAAGATCGTGAAAACTTCAGACAGACAGCTCTGTGCCATCCACAGCTGGAACAACCAGTCAAGGGAATGTCATTGTAAGTGTAAGTCACCTCTGGTTTTGGGATCTGGGACATGAGCTTGGAACAAGGGATGGGGGCAGGATACATTGGTAAGTTCTGAGTGGACATATAAGTATCTGGGAGTGCAGTTAGATGAGAAGCTAGACTGGACTGCCAACACAGATGCCCTGTGCAGGAAAGCACAGAGTCGACTGTACTTCCTCAGAAGGCTGGCGTCATTCAATGTTTGTAGTGAGATGCTGAAGATGTTTTATCAGTCAGTTGTGGAGAGCGCCCTCTTCTTTGTGGTGGCGTGCTGGGGAGGCAGCATTAAGAAGAGGGACGCCTCACGTCTTAATAAGCTGGTAAGGAAGGCGGGCTCTGTCGTGGGCACAGAACTGGAGAGTATGACATCGGTGGCAGAGCGGAGGGCGCTGAGTAGGCTACGGTCAATCATGGAAAACCCTGAACATCCTCTGCACAGCACCATCCAGAGACAGAGAAGCAGCTTCAGCGGCAGGTTGCTGTCAATGCAATGCTCCTCAGACAGGATAAAGAGATCATTACTCCCCAATGCCATTCGGCTCTACAATTCAACCACCAGGGACAAGACATGTTAAAGTGCCGGGGTTAGGACTGAGCTTAAGTTACTACTCAATGCACTTTAGTAAACTATTTAAGAACTTTTTAAAAGCTATTTATTAATGCTTTTTGGGAGGGTGATTTTAGATGCATATCATATTTATACTGAGTTAAATACTGTATGTAATTAGTTTTGCTACAATAAGTGTATGGGACACTGGAAAAATGTTGAATTTCCCCTTGGGGATGAAAAAAGTATCTATCTATCTATTTATCTAAAACTGCATGGTTGCAGGAAGGTAGCAAACTCAATTATGAGTTCCCAGTACTGGGCTGCAACTTGTGCAGGACAGCCCATATCATGTCAACATGGTTATACTGGGACTATCCATTGGTGACTGCTCCTTTTCTAGGAGCAATTCCTGACCACAGTTCATCAACATTTTGTGCAGCATGGCTCAGAAAATAACGTGAGCGATATGACACAGAGCAGAAATTACACCAGGTAGGCAAGAGTGATTTGTGGGTGGAAGCACCAGTTCAAATTTTCCAAGTGGCACCAAAATTGCCTCAATCACCTCTTTTTCCAAAATAAAGAGCATTCAGATATCCAGCAATGATTAAGTGACAGTGTCCATCTGAGAATAATTCATAGGTGGAAGTGGTTTGTTATTGCCACATGTACCAAAATATAGTCAAAAGCTTTCATAGAAACATAGAAATCTATAGCACATTACAGGCCCTTTGGCCCACAAAGTTGTGCCAACCATGTAACTTATCTAGAAACTGCCTAGAATTTCCCTATTGTAAAGCCTGCTATTTTTCTAAGTTCCACGTACCTATCTAAGTCTCTTAAAAGACGCTATTGTATCTACCTCTACTACCTTCGCTTCCACCCTCCCTCCACTCTCCGTGAAAAATATACCTCTGACATCCACCTTGTACCTACTTCCAAGCACCTTAAAACTATGTGTCAGCCGTTTCAGCCCTAGGTAAAAGCCTCTGGCTATCCACACGATCAATGCCTCTCATCATCTTATACACCTCTATCAGGTCACCTCTCAACCTCCTTCACTCCAAAGAGAAAAGGCCAAGTTCACTCAACCTAATCTTATACGGCATGCTCTGCAGTCCAGGGAACATCCTTGTAAATCTCCTCTGCAATCTCTCTATAGTATCCACATCCTTCCTATAATGAGGTGAGCAGAACTGAACACAGTACTCCAAGTGAGGTCTAATTAAGGTCTTATATAGCTGTAATATTACCTGATAGCTCTTGAACTCAATCCCACGATTGATGAATGCCAACACATCATACGCCTTCTTAACAACGCTGTCAACCTGTGCAGCAGCTTTGAGTGTCCCAAGGACATGGACTCTAAGATCTCACTGATCCTCCACACTGCCAAGAATCGTACCATTAATATTATATTCTGTCCTCAAATTTGACCTCCTGAAATGAACCACTCCATGCTTATCTGGGTTGAACTCCATCTGCCACTTCTCAGCCCAGTTCTGCATCCTAATGATGTCCCACTGTAACCTCTGACAACCCTTCAGACTATACACAACACCTAACTTTGGTGTCATCAGCAAACTTACTAACCCACCTTACTACTTTCTTATCCAGGGTATTTATAAAAATCACAAAGAGGAGGGGTTCAGAACAGATCTCTACGGAACACCACTGGTCACCAACCTTCATGCCCAATACGAACCACCTACAATCACCCTTTACCTTCTGTGGGGAAGTGAATTCTTGATCCACAAAGCAAGGTCTCCTTGGATCCCATGTCTCCTTATTTCTAAATGAGCCTTGCATGTGGAACCTTATCATATGCCTTAATGCAATCCATATACATTACACCCACTGTTCTACCTTCATCAATTAGATTTTTTACATCCTCAAAGAATTCAATCAGGCTTGTAAGGCACAACCTGCCCTTGACAAAGCCATGCTGACTATCCCTGATCAAATTATATCTCTCTAAATGCTCATAAATCTTGCCTCTCAGGATCTTCCCCAATAACTTGCCCACCACTGAAGTCTATAATTTCCGGGGTTATCTCTACTTCCTTTCTTGATCAAGGGAACAACATTTGCAACCTTCCAATCCTCTGGTACTTTTCCTGTTCCTATTGATGCAAAGATCATTGCCAGAGGCTCAGTAATCTCCTGCCTTTCTTCTCACAGTAGCCTGGGCAATATCTCATCCCGTCTCGGCGACTTACCTAACTTAATACCTTTCAAAAGCTCCAGCATATCCTCTTTTTTAATGTCTATATGCTCAAGCGCTTCAGTCTAATGTAAGCCATCCCCACAATTGCCAAGGTCTTTTTCCATGGTGAATACTGAAATGAAGTATTCACCACGTTGTTACCTCCTCCAACTCCATGCACGTTTCCACTATCGTACCTGATTGGTCCTATTCTCACACGGCTCATCCTCTTGCTCTTCACATATTGTAGAATGCCTTGGGGATTTCCTTAACCCTGCTCACCAAAGCCTTCTCATGGCTCCTTCTGGCTCTTCTAATTCCATTATTGAGCTCCTTCCTGGTACCCTTGTAATTTTCTTGAGCTCTAACAGTACCTAGTTTCTTGAACCTTTCATAAGCTTTTCTTTCCTTTTTAACTAGTTTTTCTACACACTTTGTATACCATGGTTCTTTAATTCATACCATACCCTATCTGAATGAAACGTACCTATGCAGAACTCCATGCAAATGTCGTGCATTTCCCTGAGAACATCTGCTTCCAATTTACGTTCCCAAGTTCCTGCCAAATAGTGTCGTCTTTTCACTACCCCAATTAAGTGTTTTTTTCCAAAATTGTCTGCTCCTGTCCCTCTCCAGCACTTTGGTAAAAGAGATAGAGTTGTGATGTTCTCCACCGAGAGTTCTGACACCTAATCATGTTCATTTCCCAATACCGGATCAAGTACAGCCTCTTCTCTAGTCAAGTTATCTACATATTACATCAGGAAACCTTCCTGAACTCACCTAGGAAATTCCACCCCATCAAATCCTCTTTCTCTAAGGAGATGCCAGTCAATAATAGGAAAGTTAAAATCACCCATCACAACAACCCTATTATTATTGTAGCATTCCAGAATCTGCCTCCCTATCTGCTGATCGATGTTTCTGTTAAAATTATAACCAAATACTGCTATGCATAAAAGGATACTGCAATATACAACTGAATACTGCAATGTTCAGCAGAATACTGCAAGGTACAACAGAGTTCTGCAATGACACAAAGTTTGGGGGTGTTGTGGATAGTGTGGAGGGCTGTCAGATGTTACAGGGGGACATTGATAGGATGCAAAACTGGGCAGAGAAGTGGCAGATGAAGTTCAACCCAGATAAGTGTGAGGTAATTCATTTTGGTAGGTCAAATATGAATCCAGAATATATCATTAATAGCAGTGTGGATCTTGGGGTCCGAGTCCATAAGATACTCAAAGTTGCTATGCAGGTTGACTCTGTGGTTAATAAGGCATATGGTGCATTGACCTTCATCAATCGTGGGATTGAGTTAAGGAGCCGAGAGGTAATGTTGCACCTATATAGGATGCTGGTCAGACCCCACTTGGAGTACTGTGCTCAATTTTGGTTGCCTCACTACAGGAAGGACGTGGAAATCATAGAAAGGGTGCAGAGGAGATTTACAAGGATGTTGTCTGGATTGGGGAGCATGCCTTATGAGAAGAGAATGAGTGAACTGGGCCTTTTCTTCTTGGAGCAACGGAGGACGAGAGGTGATTGGATAGAGCTGTACAAGAAAATGAGTGGAATTGATTGTGTGGATAGTCAGAGGCTTTTCCCCAGGGCTGAAATAGTTAGCACAAGAGAGCATAGTTTTAAGGTGCTTGGAAGTAGGTACAAAGGAGATGTCAGGGGTAAGGTTTTTACGCAGAGAGTGGTGAGTGCATGGAATGGGCTGCCAGCGGCAGCGGTGGAGGCAAAAATGATAGAGTCTTTTAAGAGACTCCTGGATGGCTACATGGAGCTTAGAAAAATAGAGGGCTATGGGTAAAGCCTAGGTAGTTCTAAGGTATGGACATGTTCGGCACAGCTTTGTGGGCTGAGGGGCCTGTATTGTGCTGTAGGTTTTCTATGTTTCTATGTACATCCAGTAGAGTTATTGCCACTTCCTTTTTCTGACTTCCACCCACACTGACTCAGTAGACAATCCCTCCATGATTTCCTCCTTTTCTGCAACGATGATACTATCCCTGATTAGCGATGCCATGCCCCCACCTCTTTTCTTAACATCCAGACAGATCATTCCATTTGTAAAAACACTGAAGTGGGTTAAAGAAAATGCAGAACATAAAACCAGAAGACATAGGAGCAGAAATGGGCCATTCAACCTACTGTGTCTGGTCCACCATTCCTTTATGGTTGTTCTATTACCCCTCTCAACCCCATTCTTTTCCTTAATCCCTGTAGCATTTGATGCCCTTACTAATCAGGAACCTAGCAAACTCCACCTAACTCCAGTGACTTAGCCTCCAGAGCCATTGTATTAATGAATCCACAGATTCATATTACAATTTGAAACCTGCCGTGCACATAGAGAACAAAATGGTAAGGCCCATGATGTGGTTGACTGAAAGATCAAGAGTTCATCTCTAGCATGTGTGATTCTTTCAAGCGACTGATAACAGTGGGTGGAAGCTGCCCTTGAGCAAAAAGGTATGTTTTATCAAACTTCTGGACCTTCTGCCTGATGGAGATCAAAGTTCACCTCTTAAGTATTCCTGGAAATAAATAAAAACACAGAATGCTGGCAGAACTGAGAGTTCTGCCAGCATTTTGTGTTTTTATTTATTTCCAGCATCTGCAGATTCACTCGTATTCCTGGTATTAAATGTTTTTATTTCTGAAAGGTGAAATGTGCCACTGAATGTGCAATGTACGACCAAATACTGCAATGTACAACAGGATACTACTATGTATAAAAGGATACTGCAATATACAACCGAATGCTGTAATGTAGAACAGAATACTGAAATGTACAATCAAACACTGCAATGTACAACAGAATATTACTGTGCATAATCAAATATTGCAATGTTCAACAGGATACTGCAATGTACAACAGAATGGTGCAATGTAATAGAGAATGGTGCAATGCACATCAGGAATGTGCAATGTACCACAGAATGGTGCAACGTAGAATAGAATTGTGTAATGTACAACAGGATACTGCAATGTAAAACCAAATACTGCAATGTACAACCGAATTCTGCAATGCACAATACACAATGGAATGTTGAAATATTCCACTGCAGCATTACAACAGAATACTGTAATCCACAATAGAATGGTGCAATCTACAACAGGATGTTGTAATATAGAACAGAGTGGTTCAATGTACCACAGAATGGTACAGTTTACAATAGAAAGATGCAATGCAGAACAGAATATTGCAATGTCCACAGAATGGTGCACTGTACAACAGAACTGTGCGATGCACAATGGAACGGTGAAATGTACCACACAATAGTGTAATATACAATGGATTTGTGCAATTTACCACAGAATATTGCAATGTACAACAGAATTGTGCAATGTGCCAAGGATGGTGCAAAGAGTGTCGTGCAATCTGAAATACTATCGGTAATGGGAGAGGCAAGTGGCAGAGATATGAGGTTCATGATTGACCTGAATAATATTACAGTCCTCTTACAGGATTCCTTTGTTCATTTTCCAGCTTAGAATGCATTACATGCCTTTGGTGTGTCTCATTCAAAGTCATAAACAAACTCTGTGCAGCGATTAAATAAATTTTCTCCTGGGTTATTTAATAATTTGGATTTAAATCAACCCTAGCTGCTGTGTCCAATTCATGTGTGTATCTAGTGCTGAGATTTTTCAATTTCAATGGATAATAAAACACCCCTTTCGAAAAAAGTCTTGAAGAAAGCAATCTTCTTTGAATATTTGTATTTTTCTGCACAGCAATAAAACAGTGTGTCA
Organism: Hypanus sabinus; assembly: GCF_030144855.1. Taxonomy (NCBI): domain Eukaryota; kingdom Metazoa; phylum Chordata; class Chondrichthyes; order Myliobatiformes; family Dasyatidae; genus Hypanus; species Hypanus sabinus. The sequence goes on along the minus strand of NC_082708.1, from coordinate 175,399,137 downwards.
CCTGTATTAATTTATAATATCAACTGTACATTTACTTTAAGAAGATGGCTATCAAACTGCGGATATTGTTGAAATGTTACTGATCGTATCTGTTTGTGGATTCAGAATAGAATCTTAAGTGAGCAGAGAGGCCTGAGGGAATCCCAGAACAATCATAATGTGGGCAGCAATGGCTAAGTTTGATTAGGCTGATATTGTTGATGTTACTTGTAACCGATTTTAAGGAATAGAAATCAGTGAAGTTCTTCAAGTATGAGAGATATGTGTTTATGCCAATAGTGACTAAAATCACTAGTAAACATTGGAGCAGATTGAATAGAAAACAATAATAGACTATTTGGCCCCTTGTGCCTGTTCTGCCTTCAACATGATCGTGATTTTTTTTTAACCTCAGTGCTCTATTCCTCCATGAATCCTGCAATGCTTTCCTCACAGAATTATTGAGTAATACAGGATAGGCCCTTTGGCCCAATTGGTCACTGCCAGTCATGATGACACCAATGAATCCCATTTGCTTGCCTTTGGCCCATCTTCCTCCCTGCTTTTCCTATTCATGTATGTATCTAAATTTCTTTTAAGTGTTGCTATTGTACCTGCCTTAATCACTTCCTCTGTCAGCTCATTCCATATATGCACCCCCTTCTGTGTGAAGAAGTAGCCCTTTGGGTCCCTTTATGAGTCTTTCACTTCTCACTTGTTTTTTTTACACAGAGAGCGGGAGGTGCCCAGAATGCTTTGATGGGAACAATGATAGAGATTGGTACAACAGGAACATTTGAAAGGTACATGAATGAAAGAAAAATGGCGGGTTATGAGCTGTGTTGTCCTATGTTCTATAGAACACTATATATAAAACAGTACAGCACAGTACTGGCCCTTCAGTCCATGATGTCATGCCAATCTTTATAAACTAACTTAATGATTAATTTAACCCTTTCCAGAGCCTTCTATTCTTTTTTCTGGCATCCATATGCTTACCTTGAAACCTCCGTTGGTTGGGGTCGACCATGGATGCTGCGACCTAGCTGTCTAGGTATGCAGGCCAGGGCAGTACAATATGGAGAGCAAGCTGTTGCCCTTGTAGCCAATTCCTCTTCTCCACGCATCTGATGAACCCAAAGGAACGGCAGGTTCCAATCCAGTTTGGTACCAGCGGCGTTTCAAGAGTTGTCCGTCAACTTTGAACTCATCGTAGGACTGCCTTACGGACTCCAGCTCCGGATTTTTCCCCTGGGGTTTACTCCCAAATCCTTCCCCATGAGTGGGTATAGCTGCAATGCTGCGGAGGTTTGAGATCAGAGTTTTCCTTCTCCTCGATGAGCTGCCAACCATGCTAATGAGACCCATCTGCCCAAAATGCTTATCTAAGAATCTTTTAAAAATCCCTTTAATATCGACATTTATAGCCACCCCAAGCAGAGCATTGCAGACACCCGCCGTTCTCTGTGTAAAAAATCCATCTCCCCTAAACTTTTCTCCACTCACCATAAATGGATGTCCTCTGGTATTGTCCAACCTTAACCTTTATCCTAACCCTAACCCTAACCTGAATCCTGACCCGAACCCTGGGAACAACATGTTGGCTATCCACACTACCTATGCCACTCATAACCTTGTACGTCTCTATCAGAATCAGAATCAGGTTTATTATCACCAGCATGTGTCAGGAAATTTGTTGATTTGGCAGCAGCAGTTCAATGCAATACATGTTAATGTAGAAAGAAGAGAATAAATAGATAGATAAATAAATAAATAAGTCTCAGTAAGTATATGTATGTATATTAAATAGATAATTTAAAATAGTGCAAAAACAGAAATAAAGAAAAGTGAGATTGTGCTTATGGATTCAATGTCTATTGAAGAATTGGATGGCAGAGGGGAAGAAATTGTTCCTGAATCACTGAGGGCGTGCCTTCAGGCTTCTGTACCTCCTTTCTGACAGTAACAATGAGAAAAAGGCATGTCCTGGGTGATGGGGGTCCTTAATAATAGATGTCACCTTTCTGAGGCATTGACCCTTGAAGATGTCTTGGATACTGCGGAGGCTAGTACCCAAGATGGAGCTGATTAATTTTACGACTTTCTGTAGCTTCTTTTGATCCGGTGCAGTAGCCTCCCTTTCCCCCGCCCCCATTCCAGACAGTGATACAACCTGTCAGAATGTTCTCCATGGTACATCTTTGGAAGTTTTCAAGTGTTTCAGTTGACAAACTAAATCTCTTCACACTCCTAATGAAGTATAGTTGCTGTCTTGCCTTACTTATAACTACATTGATTTGTTGGGACTAGGTTAGATCCTCAGAGATCTTGATACCCAAGAACTTGAATTCGCTCACTCTCTCCACTTCTGATCCCTCTGTGAGGATTGGTTTGTGTTCCCTTGACTTATCCTTACCCTTCCACAATCAGCTCTTCCAGCTTATTTGAATGCAAGGTTGTTGCTGAGACTCCTCTCAACTATCTGGTTTATCTTGCTCCTTTATGCCCTCTCATTTCCAGCTGAGGATATACCAACAACGGTTGTATCATCAACAAATTTATAGATTGTATTTGAGCTATACCTAGCCACACAACCATGGGTATAGAGAGAATAGAGCAGAGGGCTAAGCATACACCCCTGAGATGTGCCAGTATTGATTGTCAGCAGGGAAGAGAAATTATCACCAATCTGCACAGATTGTGGTCTTCCAGTTAGGAAGTCGAGGATCCATTTGCAGAGGGAGGTACAGAGGCCCAGGTTGTATAACTTACTGATCAGCTTTATGGGAATGATAGTGTTAAATGCTGAGCTATAGTCTACAAACAGCATCCTGACATTGATGTCTGTATTGTTCAGGTGATCTAAGATCATGTGAAAAGCCATTGAGATTGTATCTGCCATGGACCTATTGTGGTGGTAGGCAAATTGCAGAGGGTCCAGGTCCTTGCTGAGGCAGGAGTTCAGTCAAGACATAACCAAACTCTCAAAGCATTTCATTACCATTCATCCTGTTCTTATCCTGTTGCTCCAGAGAGAAAATCCCGACCCCATTCTTTTCCTCATAAGACATGTTCCCTAATCTGAGCAGCATCCCTGGTCTATCTCCTCTTTAAAGCTTCCACATCCTTCCGATAATAACATGACCAGAACGGAACACAATACTGCAAATGTTGTCTAACCAATGCATACAGTATTGAAGGAGTTCATTCAGCCTATATTTTAAACAGAACATAGTGCAGTATAGACTATTTGGCCCACTATGTTCACTTTCAACCTATGCCCTCTAGATTTTAGTCCCTCTTCCCATGTACTTGTGTCTAACCTGTCATGTCCACGAGATTTTAAATTCTTCTGTAAGATCATTCTGTGATCACCTATGTTCCCAGGCAAAGAGTGCTAGCTTATCCAATTTCTCCTAATATATTAGACTCTTGAATTTTGGTGGCATTTTCGCAAATATGCCAGTAAATCTTGCAAAATAATAAAGAACATTGCAGTCTCGTTGCATTGTGGCAAGCATGAAACAAGTCAAAATGCATAAAACCCAACAGACGAAGCTTGGAACACACACAAAATGCAGGACGTTTTGGGCTTGGAAATGTTACATGTGGAGGGCTTGTGAAAGCCAGTTAATGTTAGGGCAGGACACTTTCTGAGAAACTATGGCTGTGGTTGGAAAATGGAAGGAAAAGCAAATTCAATCAAAAATTATCTTTATTGTAGAAAGTAAAATGGTAGCCTGACGTGGCACGCAGAAGTGTACACTTCTGCCCATGCTGTGACTTGCATGTAACTCTAATATCTCCTGATCCCAAGCGAGGCTGTGTTGACCTGAAGGTAATCGAAAGGCAGTACCGTGAAGATTGGTACAAAATCATGGTGAGGACAGTAAATGTGTTCGTTTCCATTTCAATTTGCTTTCCATAAATATTCATTTACATGACTAGACAGTGAATGATAATTAGGCAGGAATGAATCGCATAATTATTAAGAGTCAACTTAATCTACAGAGAAAGAAATCTGCACTGCCGTGAAATGTTTTGTTACTGTATCATGAATAATTTTTGCAGGAACATTGTCATTCAGATGCCGCTTCTCATTTACATATGGTACTTGGAAAACATGGAAGTGAGTGACAGATCTACAGTCAGTGGAGTAGAAACAGACTGATTGATATTCTCCGGGCCTGAGGACTGTCATCACCTGATCACTGACTGGCAGGGGCATGGTTAAAATACAGACTGGTGAAAGTATTGTTAGTGTTGGCTCTGCTGACATGACTCCTGCCTCTGAATCAGAAGACTGTTGGCTTATGGACCAGTCCAGGCACTTGAGCATACGGAAAGTTAAGCGAGAGTCAGAGAGTCATACAGCATGGGAATAGGCTCTTCAGGCCACCTGGTCCACTCCAGCCAAGATAAGACCATAAGACATAGGAGCAGAATTAGGCCATCTGGTCCATCGAGTTGCTCTGCCATTCATTCATTGTTAATCCGTTTTTCCTCCCCTCCTCAGCCCCACTCCCAGCCTTCTCCCTGTAACCGTTGATGCTGTGGCTAATCACGAACCAAACAATCTCTACCTTATATACACCCAACTACTGGCCTCCACAACGGTAACAAATTACACAAATTCACCACCCTCTGGCTAAAGATATTTCACCACATCACTGTTTTATATGGATGCCCCTCTATCCTGAGGCTGTGTCCTCTTGTCCTGGACTCTACCACCATGAAAAACATTCCTTCCACATCTAATTTGTATAGGCCTTTCAACATTCGAAAAGTTTCAATGAGATCTTCCCCCCCCCCACCCCACCTTCTAAATTCCAGCAAGTACAGAATCAGAGCCATCAAATGTTCCTCGTATAATAACCCTTTCATTGCCGGAATTATCCTTATAAACTACCTCTGGACTCTCTCCAATGACAGCACGTCTTTTCTGAGATAAGGAGCCCAAAACTGTTCACAATACTCAAGGCGAGATCTCACCAATGCCTTACCAAGCCTCAGCATCACATCCCTACTCTAGACCTCTTGAAATGAATGTTAACATTGCATTTGCCCCTCTCACCAGCAACTCAAAGTGCAAGTTAACCTTTAGGGTATTCTGCACAAGGACTCCCAAGTCCCTTTGCATCTCAGATTTTTGCAATTTCTTTCCATTTAGAAAACAGTCTGCACATTTATTTCTTCTATTAAAGTGCATAATCTTGCAGTTTCCAACATTGTATTTCATTTACCGCTTTCTTGCCCTTTCTCCTAATCTAAGTCCTTCTGCATCCTACCTGTTTCCTCAACACTACCTGCCCCTCCACCAATCTTTGTACCATCTGCAAACTTAGCAACAAACCCATCTACTCCATCATCTAAATAATTGATATACAGTATAAAAAGAAGTAGCCCCAACACTAACTCCTGTGGAACACCACTAGTTATTGGCAGCCAACCAAAAAAGTATTGTTTTATTCCCACCAATCATCCAATACTCTAACCATGTTAGTAACTTTCCTGTAATATCATGGGCTGTTAACTTGGTAAGCAGCTTCATGTGTGGCACCTTGTCAAAGGCTTTCTGAAGGTCCAAATATACAATATCCACTGCATCCCTTTAATAAATCCTACTTGTAATCTCCTCAAAGAATTCCAACAGGTTTGTCAGGCAATATTTCCCTTAAGGAAATGACAGTGATTTTGTCCTATCTTGTCCTGTGTCGCCAGGTGCTCCATAACCTCATCCTTAACAATCCTTAACATCTTCCCAACCACTGAGGTCAGGCTAACTGGTCTATAATTTCCTTGTTGCTGCTTTCCTCCTTTCTTAAAGAGTAGAATTACTTTTGCAAATTTCCAGTTCTCCGGCATCATGCCAGAATCCAATGATTTTTGAAAGATCTTTGTTAATGCCTCCACAATTTCTAACGCTACCTCTTTCAGAACCCTAAGGTGCAGTTGATCTGGTCTGGGTGACTTATGCACCATTTGGTCTTTCAGCTTTTTGAGCACCTTCTCCCTTGTAATAGTAACTGCACTCACTTCTCTTCCCTCACACCCATCGACACCTGGCACATTGCTAGTGTCTTCCACAGTGAAGATTGATACAAAATACTCATTTAGTTCATCTGCCATCTCCTTGTTTCCCATTTTAATTTCTCCAGCCTCATTTTCTAGCAATCTACATCCACTCTCATCTCTCCTTTATTTTTTACATCTTGAAAAAGCTTTTTCTATCCCCTTTGATGTTCTTTTGTTAGCTTGTTTTCATATTTCATCTTTTCCCTCCTAGTGTTTATCTTAGTTGCTTTCTGCAGGGTTTTAAAAGCTTTCCAATCCTCTATCTTCCCACTAATTTTTGTTGTGTTGTATGCCTTCTCTTTGATTTTACATGAGCTTCCCTTGTCAGCCACAGTTGTACTCATGCCATTGCTGTTTTGTTCTCATCCCTGCTAACATCTCCTTCCAATTTACTTTGGCCGACTCCTCTCTCATACCACTGTAATTTCCTTTCCTCTACTGAAATACTGCTATGTCAGACTTTACTTTCTCCCTATCAAATTTCAAGTTGAACTCAATCTTATTGTGATCACTGACTCCTAAGTGTTCCTTTACCTAAAACCCAATCCAGCATAGCTGATCCTTCAGAAGGTTCAATAACCGACTGCTCGATAAAAGCTATCTCATAGGCGTTAAACAAATTAACTCTCTTCAGATGCATTACGATCCTAATTTTTCCATTGTACCTGTAAGTTAACATCTTCATGACTATCATCATATTGCCCTTATGACATGCCTTTTCTGTTTCCCATTTTAATCTATGGCCCACTTCCCCACCACTGTTTTGAGGTCTGTATACAACTGTCATCATATTCCTTTTACCCTTGCAGTTCCTTAACTCAACCTATAAGGATTCAACATCTTCCGATTCCATGTCACATTTTTCTAATGATTTGATGCCATTCTTTACCAGCAGAACCACACCACCCACTCTGCCTACCTCCCTATCCCTTCAATACAATTTGTAACCTTGAACATTCAGCTCCCAACTACAACTATCCTTCAGCCGTGATTCAGTGATAGCCACAACATCATACCTGACAATCAGTAATAGTGCGACAAGATCATCCACCTTATTTCTTATACTCTGTGCATTTGAGATATTACACTTTGAATACGGCATTTGCTACCCTTTTTGATTCTCATCCTCCTGGCTGCTGTATTATCCTATCATCTGCCTGCCCATCCTGATTGTCTGACTGCATGCCATCTTTGCTTTTTTAGCATCTGTCCTATCCTGAGTCCCTTCACTCTGATTCCTATCCACCTGTCAAATTAGCTTAAACCCTCCCCAACAGCTCTAACAAACCTGCTTGGTTCGCCTCAGGTTCAGGTGCAACGCGTCACTTTTGTTCAGGTCATACCTCCCCAGAAGAGATCTCAATGATCCAAGAATTTGAAGCCCTACCCCCTGCTCCAGTTTCTCAGTCACACATTTATCTGCCAAGTCATCCTGTGCCTACTGCCACTGGCACGTGGCACAGGTAGCAATGCAGAAATTACTACCCGCTCAAGTTGGCCCATTTCCCCAACGTTAGCATATTCCCCGTCTCTCAGTTGGTGATACAAATGCAGGCTCAAGCTGAGACTTGTCATTTATCAGCCTGCAGGAAAATTCTTCCTCAGCGGAATTACTTCCTTGTAATAAGACCAGTGAGCAGAAAGAGAAATGGCCAATAACAATCAGCTTCTGTGCAGAGAGCATCAGCATCTGTCCTTGGCTGGGTGGCTGAGCAGAGCAGAGATTGATTTCTTTCTTCACCTCTCTGAACCGCATGGTGTGTCTGACCCCAGACAGAACTGCGTAATTAAACTTCAAAAAGCCGGGAGCTGTGCTTCTGTGCAGCAGACCAGCACCACTGATTGGGTCTTGTATTGTAGGTTGGGCACTGGATTGAGTTCGGAAATGACGTATCCGGTGTTTTAACTCAGAGCCTGGGATAGCTTTTGTTCATAAGGCTCCTGCCAGTGAATCCAGTCTTGGCTCCCCACTGTCGGGATTTTGCAGTATAACCTACAGACAGGAGGAAGGGTTCACAAACACGAGGAATTCTGCAGATGCTGGAAATACAAAGCAAAACACACAAAATGCCAGAGGAATCTAGCAGATCAGGAAGCATCCATGGAGAGGAATAAACAGTTAATGTTTCAGGCTGAAACCCTTCTTCAGGACTGAGAATGAAGGGGGAAGACATCAGAATTAAAAGGTGGGGGAAAGGAAAGAGTTTTACTGGAAAGTGATACATGAAGCCAGGTGTGTAGGAGAGGTCAAGGGCTTGAGAATAAAGAATCAGATAGGAGAGGACAGTGGACCATAGGAGAAAGAGAAGTGGGAGGGGACCCAGGGGGAGTAATAGGCAAGTGGGAAAAAGTAAAAGGTCACAATTTCGAATGGTTGGGGGAGTGGATTTTATTTGCTGGAAGGAGAAATTGATATTCATACCATTAGTTTGGAGAGCACCTGGACAGAATTTTAGGTATTGCTCCTCCACCCTGAGAGTGACCTCATCTTGGCACATGAAGAGGCCATGTATCAACACATCTGAATGGAATGGGAATTGCAAATAAAATGATTGGTCACTGGGAAGCTCTGCTTGTAATTCTGCTGAGGAAGTCAGTGGTGTGGAGGTGCTTGTCTAAAATATCCCCCAAGGGAGAGTTGGTAAAGATTAAGGTAAATGTGGTAAATTAGTTTATTATTGTCACTTGTACTGAGGTACAGTGAAAACTTCATTTTGTATGTCATCCATACAGGTCATTTCATTACAGGAGGCCACTGAGACAGGACAAGGGAAAACATCGATAATGCAGAATAAAGTGCTCCAGTTACAGAGAAAGGAGGAAGAGCAGTGCAGGCAGACAATTAGGTGCAAGGCCAGGACAAGGTAGATTGTGAGATTAAGAGTCCTTCCTTTCTTAACAGAGAATCATTCAGTAGTCTTATAATGACAAGAAAATCTACAGTTGTCTACTGTCTTTGGCTTCCTGTATATCAATGTGAACTCCTGTATATCATTGTAGATTGGGAGACTGTTTTGCCTATGCATTGTCTGCCAGAAAGAGCAAGATCTCTTGGTGGCTACCCACTTTAATTCTATTTACCATTCCTATTCCAACATGTCAGTCCATGGCCTCCCCTACTGCCACAATAAGGCCACACTCAAGTTGGAGGAGCAACACCTTATATTCCATCTGGATAGCCTCCAACTGAAGGCATGAACATCGATTTCTCAAACTTCTAGTAATGCTTCCACCCTACCTTCACCATTACCATTCCCATTTCCCTCTGTCTTACCTTATATCCTTACCTGCCCATCAACTCCCCCTGGTGCCCTTTCCCCTACCCTTTCTTCCATGGTCTTCTGTCCTCTCCTATCAGATTCCCCCTTCTCTTGCATTTTATCTCTTTCACCTATAGGCTTCTGAATTCTTTATTTCACCGTTCCCCCCCTCCCAGTTTCACTATTCAATGACAACTTGTACTTCCTCCCTTCCCTACACCTTCTTGCTCTAAGTTCTCATCCTTATTTCCGGTTCTGACGAAGAGTCTCACCCTGAGATGTCGACTGTTTACTCTTTTTCCACACATGTTGCCGGGCCTGCTGAGCTCCTCCAGCATTCTGAGGGGTGCTACAATAGTAGGATTGAAGCTGCTTTTGGTGGCTTGTGATTTCAGGTTTTGGACCTTCCACATGATAGGAAGGGGACAGAAGAGAGAAGGCCTGGGAATGGTGGATGTCTGTGGTCCGTCATGGAGGTTGATGGGTGGCACGTGACAGAGTGGAAGTTAAACACAAAGACACAAGAGACTGCAAAATATGGAGTGACAAACATAAGAACACACTGGAGCAAAATGTGTTGGGGTCCAGATGGCTGACGTTTCAAGTTAAGACCCTGAAGGGTGAGAGACTCCTTGCTTCATGGTATTGGTTCATGGCATTAAAGAGGTTGGGAACCCCTTCTAGAAAGCAAGGGTAGTCAGTATAAAGAGGTGAGGGAGGAGCAGTGGGACAGCAGCTGCTCAGTGATAGGTGGATCCAGGTGGGGAGAGGTTGCTTGGTAGAGGTAATAACAGAAGTTAGGGGGGCAAAGAGGCAAAGGGCTGCAGGTGATAGATCTGATGTGTCTGACAGTCTACCATGAGCAAAACGTGCAGTGTGGAGGCCAGGCAGCCTGGGGAAGGGTGCAGGCCCATGATCAACTCCAGCTCTCATTGATCTCACCGATTAAAGTGCCAAGGTAGATTGAAATCATCAAGGTGGGTGCAGAAGTGAGTGGGTATTCAGCGCCGTCTACCAACCGCTCACTCGTTGCTGCTGGAGGAGTGTGTCTGCATGTGCTGATCTCTCTCCCTCCCTCACTCACTCCTCCTGCAAGAAGGTCCTGGCATTCTAATGATTTCTATCTCTCCCTCAATGCTGTCGGAGGATGGTGCTGGAGAAGGTTTCTCAATTGTGGACTCTATTTCACATTTATGATGCGTTATAGCTTTTCTCATAGCTCCTTTCTGGGGCTAGTTTAGATAATCTTGAAGTGGAGCAGCCTGCACATAATGAACAATGAGCTGAACTGAGATATGCCTGTTCATTATGTGTTTTATATCCTGTGCTATTGCTTGTTTTTTTTGTGCCACTGGAGATTTGTTTTTTTTTTGCGCGTGTGAGTTGATATTTTTTCTCTTTGAGCAGGTTGGTTCCATGCTTCTTCTTTATTTTGTGACTGCCTGTGAGGAAGACAAATCTCAGAGTTGTACACTGCATACATACTTTGATAATACTTCGAATATTGAATCTTTGAATGAGTGAAATCAGGTTGCAGAGGAATGGTAAACTGATGGAAGCCATGCAGAACAGTGTGATGCTGTATGGTGAAGTGCAGGAGAACAATTGGCTGATGTGTTAGCCTCTCCCCAGGGTCAATGGCAGCTTCTACCCCACTGTTATAAGCCTATTAAATTGTCCTCTGGTACAACTTCACAAAACACTTCAGTATGATCCTGCACCCAATTGCTTTCTTGCTTTTTCTCTGTAGCTGTTACACCTTATCCTGCATTGTTATTGTTTTGCCTTGTTCTACCTCAATGGACTGGGTAATGATCTGAATGGTATGAATGGGATGCAAGACCAACTTTTCACTGTATCTTGGGACATATGATGTAATAAACCAACTCCAATTTCAGTTTCCACTTCCAATATATTGGTGATAGGCAGATGGAACCAGGTTGGGAGGAGGTGGGTGGGTTGGGGATAAGAGTTGCTATGATGTGTTTTGAAGGAATGGGACATGTGAGTGGACTGGTGCGAATCAGAAGGAGAGAGAGGAAGGAATAGATCACTAGATGAGACAGAAACGTGAGGCTGTGATTTGGTGATAAGGTAGACAGACTGTTTCAGTCAATGAACTGTCCTCCAGCAACCTACACATTTGATAATGATAAATCCAAATTGCACCACAGTAACTGGGGAGTTCCATTCATTAATTAAAATTAAGTAACTTCAAGTAAAGCTTGCATCAGGAATGTTGATCATGGTGGTGTCTAAGCCACTTGGGATTGGTGATCCAAAGATCAGTGTCCTCAAAGATGCATATGGAAGGGGTCAGAGATCATGGTGGATAATTCTGGTCCAGTGTTTGAGAAAGCTTCTAATTTTTGAGGTGGGAGTCAGCATGCAACATTGTCATTTTTAAACCACAGACCCACCTCTTACATTTAGGAATATGCAAAATTCTTAGGCATGTATATACAGTATTTAGCTAAGGTACCCTAATAATTTTGCACAGTACTGTAGTAATTTTAAATATTGAACTGTACTGTTGCCACAAAAAGAAAGTCATGACATATATGAGTGATGATAAATGTGATTCTGATATGGGTCTCTTTTGTGTTCTGATAGTGGGAGAGGGGAATCATGGTTGGGAAAAGGGGAAGGGTGTGATTGGAAAGCAGCAGAGAAATATTTTATAATGATCAATAAACCAATTGTTTGGAAGCAAATGACTTTGCCTGGTATCTCACGGCTGGGTGTGTCTGTACCCCCACTCCTGGCTCTCCTTCTTGGCCACTTGTCCCACACCTCTCCACTGTACTCAATCCTCACCCTTCCCAAAACCTAAGACTTTTGCTCATTACTGTAGGTTAACGCCAAGAAGATCATTAACAACTTTAATCCAGGAACAGAGACAGAATGTAGGAGACTATAGACTACAGGAGATACAGCCTCTTTACTTTGTTTAGAGAAAGGATCTGATTGGTTTGGCCTTCAGCCCAACTGCCCTCCCCCACAATCCCAATGAGTTTACCAGGACTGGTTTGAGGCTAAAAAATTTTCCCCATTCATCTCATACAAAACCTGCTTGTGCTGATTTCCATAAAACCATAAGGCATAGGAGCAGAATTATCCTATTTGGCCCATCGAGTCTACTCTGTCATAGTTGATTTATTATTCCTCTGAACTCCATTCTCCCCATGATCTTTAACCACAACCTAATCAAGTACCTGTCAATCTCTGTTTTAAGTATACCCAATGAATTGGTATCCACACCCATTCATGTCAATGAATTCTACAGATTCACCACCCTCTGGCTAAAGAAATTCTCCTCCTCATTATTGCTTTAAAGAGACGTTCTTCTAATCTGAGGCTGTGCCCTTTGGTCCTAAACTCCGTCAATATAGGAAACATCTTCTCCATGTCCTCTCTTGGTGGATGAAACATTTTCACCCTCTTTACAGAGGTGTACAGACTCACTTTCAAAGGACTCTTCATCTCATGTTCTTGATATTTATTGCTTTGTATTTATTACTATCATTATAATTGCATAATTTGTTGAATTTTTTGAACCATGGCTGTTGTCCATCCCATTGGGTGCAGCCTTTACTTGTATTTACTGAGATTGCCCGCAAGAAAATAATCTCAGGACTGTATATGCTGATGTATATGAACTTCGAGTATAAATTTATTTTGAACTTTTGAAAATTATTGCTAATGAGTCAGATCGCCAGAGTTGTACTCACCTCTGAGTACTTGGTTCCAATTGGACTGGAGAATGAGCGTTGAGTAAAAATATTGCCTGATGTGTTGGCTCACTTAGCATGGGTAACAGAAGGAATTTTCACAGTAAAGAGTGTACACTCAGTGGCCAATTCATAGGGTGAAGGAGGTACCTAATAAAGTGGCCACTGCATGTTTTCTGTATATTTGTGGTCTTCTGCTGCTGGTGGCCATCCACTTCACCATTCGACATGCTGTGCATTCAGATAAGCTCTTCTGCATTCTTATGTTGAAATGCATTTCTATTTGAGTTACTGTTGCCTTCCTGTCAACTTGAACTGTTCTGCTTATTCTCCTCTGATCTCTCTCATTAACAAGGCCTTTTCACCCACAGAACTGATGCTCGCTGGATGTTTTTTTTACATTTTTGCACTATTTTCTGTAAACTCTAGAAACGGTTGTGGGTAAAAACCCCAGGAGATTAACAGATTCTAAGGTACTCAAATCACCCCATCTAGCACCAACAATTATTCCATGCACAAAGTTACTTAGGTTACATTTCTTCCCCATTCTGAAGTTTTGCCTGAACAACATCTGAACCTCTTGAAAATGTCTGCATACATTTTTTGCATTGAGTTGCTGCCACATGATTGGCTGATTTGTTATTTGCTCTGACGAGCAGGTGACCATAATAAAGTGCCCACTGGATGTTTATCATTCAGCTACCTGTCAATGGATATTGAGCATCCTCCCATATCCGGTAATCTAACCCAATCAGAACAGCCTTCTTTTACCTCCTTGCTACTATGCTGAAGATTTGCAGTAATAGTTTCAGGGCAGTAATGGCCATTGTTTTATTGATAAAACATGGAGAGTTAGAAACATTGACACACGCAATAACTCCTGCAGATACTGAATGCTCCCGAAGGACAGGCTGTACCCAATTGTTCATTTGAGGAAGCACACCATCCGATGAAATTGTGAATTGTTATTTTAAAGCTCCTCTGACATCTAGAGTTTCTTGCTAGACTGTCTTATCTTTTTATTGCTCTGGGCTGCTGACAACACCAGTAAAACTATTTACAGCCCACAGAAATTCAATTCAGTTTCTGAATTTCTTTCTTGAGGTTTTTTTTGCCATTGGAATAAAGGAACGCTACCTAATCCCACACTGGAAGCTTCTCATCTGTCTCCTTGTCTCTGCATGTCTCTCCTTGACCCTCCACACTTCTTCTCCTTCCCAATCCCCTGGGGAGCCATTCAATCATAATGCTACTCTGTTCCTCAGTGATGCTGTCTCATGATACACTTGCCATCTACTTCCGTAAGATTACATCCAACGTTCTGTCTTTACTTTCTCCCTCAACCAATCCACTTTCTCCAAGTCACTTGCTTGGCCAATTGCAAAGCTTGGTGGTCTCTAGTGGGAAGACAAGGTCTTTTATGGTAGATTTATCCAGAAGATTAAAATGGATGGGACGCATGGTGACTTGGCCATCTGGATTCACAATTGGCTTGCCAACGAAAGAGAGAGGGTAGAATTAGAATTAGAATCAGGTTTAATATCACTGACATAAGTGAGGAAATATGCTGTTTTGCAACAACAGTACGGTGCAATACATAAAAATGCAATACATTATAATTCAAAATATATGTTAAATTAAGTTAAATTTGTAATGTATGAAGAGAGCAAAAATAGTGAGGTAGTGTTCATGGGTTGGTGCATTGGCTGTTCAGATGGTGGAGGGAAAGAAGCAATTCCTAAAATATTGAGTCTGTGTCTTTAGGCTCCTGTGCTTCCTCTCTGATGGGAGTAATAAGAAGAGAGCATGTCTTGGGTGATGGATGCACTCTTATTGAAGATGGGAAGGCTAGTGGCTACGATGGCACTGGATGGATTACTGAATGCTCCTGTGGCTGGTAGTCAATAGGACTTTTTCTGGCTTGAGGTCCATGACTAGCTCCATGCTGGGACCGCTGCACCAAATTCACAAATTCAGAAAGTTACATTGCAAGTTTAATTGCAGCTCATTGCATACCAACTAATGAAACAATGCACTGAAGACTAAGGTATGCAATGCATAACATAACTCACACACAATTCACATAAAGTGAATTTCCCTCAAATAAATTAACAGATAACAAAGTACAGTTACAACACAAGTCATAAACTGGATCAGCTGCACCTGGAGTATTTCATTCAGCACTCATCATGTCATCATTAAAAAAGAAGCTTTGGAGAGGTGGCAGAAGAGGTTTAGCAGGATGCTGTCTGGATTAAAGGCCATGTGCTATAAGGAGAGACTGGACAAACTTGGGTTGCTCTCTGTGGAGGCCCAGGGGAGATCTGATAGAAGTCTATAAGGTTATGTGATGCATTGATAGACAGCTAGAGTATTTTTCCCAGGGTCAAAGTGTCTAACACTGGAGGGCAGAGGATGTGCTGGGCAAGCCTTTTTGCACGGGGAGTGCTGGGTGCCTGAAATGTACTCCAAGAGATGGTGGTAGAGGCAAATACAAGTGAGACATTTAAAAGGCTCTTAGATATGAATATTCAGGGAATGGAGACGCTTGTCTAGGAGAAGGAACTAGCTTACTTAAGCACTTAATTACTAGATTAACTAGTTCAGCACAACATCATGGGCTGAAAGGCCTGTTCCTGCACTCTATTTTCTATGTTTCATGTTAAGATCTCGAGTCTTGGTATTATCCTTAGGAATCATTTCACTACTCTTTTGAGCTTACTGATATTCTTCCTATCACTGGTTGAACCAGTGCTACACATATTTCTTCTTGTGGTCAAGAAGAATTCTTCCAATTCTTCTTGACCACCCTATCTACCTGGCTAGGTAATTTGAGCACATTCTTATGGTTGGGGAATAAAAATAAATAGGAAATAAAGCAAGGAACATAATGTTCAAAAATATTGGCAATTATTATCAAAGAAAACATGATGATGTTATGCACTGAATGGCTACTTTATTAGGTACCTTCTCTTATGTTTGCTGCTGTAACCCATTTATTTCAAGGTTTGAGGTGTTGTGCATTCAGGGATGCTGTACACCACTGTTGTAACACATGATTATTTGAGCTAATGTCACTTTCCTGTCAGCTTGAACCAGTCTGCCCATTCCTCTCTGACCTCTCTCGTTAATGAGGCGTTTTCACCTACAGAACTACCACTCACTGAATGCTTTTTTTTGTTTTTCATTCCATTCTCTGTAGGCTCCAGTGATAGTTGCTCATGAAAATCCCAGGAGATCAACAGCTTCTGAGACATTCAAACTACCCCATCTGGCACCAACTATTACCAGGTTCGGAAATGGCCCAAATGTGGAGTGAGAGACACTGAAGCCGGTCGCTAGTTCACAAATTTTAATGTGAACATTGTGAAAGGGAAACAATAAACACTAGGCCAAAATAGGACCATTAACTAAAACTCTCAAATGGAATACAAAGCCTACACTGTAGTTGAAAAAAAAATCTAAACATTAAAGGAATGCCGCTAGTCTTCAGAATCAGTTGACTTGAAAGTCCAACTTCTCAGGGAAGGCAGAAAGCAAATTGGCAGTGAAGTATTGCTGTACTCTGTCCAAGTCTTGACAAGCACTACAAGAAGTAGTTAAATACTATCATAGTTAAATAATAATTTGCTGACACATGCGAACTCACAAGTGCAATCAACGTATCTACTGCACTGCCGAATCCATGGTTGTATCACCAACAATCATTTCATGGTCAAAAACACTGAGATCAAATTTCCTTCCCCATTCTAATAATTGGTCTGAACCAACTGAACTACTTGACTATTTTTGCATGATTTTATTGATTCAGTTGCTGCCACATGTTTGGCTGATTAGATATTTGCATTAACAAGCAGGTATGTAGGTGTACTTTATAAAGTGGCCACAGAATGTATGACTATTTAAAGAATGAGAGTTTAATAGTTTAGGAGCTATAAATGCAGCTTGTGTAATTTGGAATGAAATTAATATTGTGCATTTATCTTGACTGTAATAAGTAGATATTATAGTTGAGGAGTTAAGAGTGTGAAATATTTTCACCTTTATAATCACCTTTACTTTCCAATCCTTTAGAGCTGCTGGTATGGTGCTATAGGGCTGAAAGAGTTTAAATTTCATTGATATTTAAAAGGTGAGAAGAGGAAGAAATAGCATGAAATGGTATTTTATAAGACGCAAGAGACTGCAGATGCAGTCTCAGATCTAGACAAAAAAAACAAGATGATAGAGGAACTCAGCAAGTTAGTTATCTCTGAATAGAAATAGAGAATTGATGTTTCTGTTCAAGACCAAATTTTGTTCATTTTCAGGAATTGGGCGGAGGACTTTTTAAGCAGTAATTGGATTGGAACGAGGGTCGAGATCAGTGACTCCCAATGGGGGCAGTTACATGTTGTAAGGGGGCAAAACAGGATATTGAAGTTGTCAGGGTGGCATTCAAGATCCTTTGGGGTGGGGGATTGTAAGCAGCACCCTAACTTGAGGCAAGAGACCTGACCAACTGTCAGTAGAGCAGGCACTTCCAAAAGAGGCACTGGAATTCAGGAAGAACCATAAATCTGTAGGTGGTGAGCATGCAATGTCACAATGCACCTGAAACTCAGCAACCTCGTCTGACCTCACCAACCAAACACTCTTTATCAGGGATGCATAAACTGGCACCCAGCGTGCTCAACAGTTCCCCTTGACTCGCGTCATGGAACGAGTTCATGCTACTTACCAGTTGGTAAGTCAAAAACATCCTCTCAAATTTTTAGAGAAAACATGTCATGCAACAATACAGTACTAAAATGATACAACGAAACAACAGTGAAATATAACCAAACAGCGGACCTACTGACCCCAAGGATTCCTCTTGAGGTTAAAAACCTTATGTGATTGGTCAATCATGCTGTCTGGAATAGTATAGAGGTGGCTTGCTGAACACCAGCTCTATCCCAACTAACATTCAGATTCCAATCAGAATTCTTGTCAACACAGTTTTTCTGTTGGGATCGTCTTCATCTTCTCTTCGCCGTTCCTTTGTGTGCCGCTACCATTGTTTCATCTCTGCCAACCCAGTGCAGTCATCAAGATCTGATAGGCATTTCCAGTTTGTGTTAATTTTTAATTTTAATTTAGCCCTGTTAATATGGATAAATGCGTAAGACACAACTTCTATGAGTCTGAAGGTGATGACACCTTGGATTCTAATCCTGCTAAGAAACAGAAACTACGGAAAATGCATCAGTACAATGTTACATGGCTAGAGTATGGTTTTGTTCCACTCCTGTCAGATCAGTGTCACCCCACGTGTCTTATTTGTAATACTGTGCTGTCTAATGAAGCTGTGAAACCATCAAGATGCAGGAACACTTCCATAAAAGACACCCTGAAAAGGTTACTTATGGTACTACTCAGTTGCAGAAAATGAAAGAAGCATTAGAAAAGCATTGCATACTCGCGTTATTTACCAGGAAAGCTAAATATGACCTTGATAGAGGTCTCATTGCTTCTTCTAACATTTCCAGAATGCTAGCAAAGTGTGGAAAATCTCATACAATTGATGAAAGATTAATAATACCTGCTGTATCAGAAGTGCTCACCACTGTTCTCAAAATGGATACCAGTATTTTAAAATCAATTCCTGAGTAATAACTGTAGCTCTTCGTGTTGACAAAATGAGTGAAGGTATTGAGTATCAACTATGCACAGAGCTACAGAAAACAGAATTTGTGATCCAGCTGTGTGAGAAAATGAGGCATTGCTAATGGCATATTTATGGTTAAACAAAAGTGGAAGAGCTTATGAACAGGTTCCCTTTTGTAAAAGTTAAAAACAATTATCAATGGAGTATCAGCTTAGGTTAAGCTCTAAATATATATTGAGGATAAAAGTATTCCAATTAGGAATATGATTTCTTGTCCAACAGATGGAGTATCATATATGTTGAAAGGACAAGATAGCTGGATGTGGAGAGGATGTTTCCTTTCATGGGGGAATTAGGGCTAGAGGGAACAATCTCAAAATTGAGGGTCGACCTTTTAGAACAGAGATAAAGAGGAATTTTCTTAGTGAGAGAGTAGTAAGTCTGTGGAATGCTTAAAAACAGACTGTGGTGGAGGCGAAGTGTGTGGGTATATTTAAGGTGGATGATAACAGTTTCCTGATAGGTCATGGCATCAAATGACATGGCGAGAAGGCAGGTTTTTTTTTAGTTGAATGGGGTCTAGCATCAGCAATGATGGAATAGCGGAGCAGACTCAATGGGCACAAATGCCTAATTCTGCTCTTGATTCTTGTGGTCTTATATGACAGGCCACTATGCTGGTTTTAGTGGCATACATGAAAAAAGAAATTCCATATCTGATTGCAATCCATTGTGCAATTAATCATCGACATCTCACAGCCAAAAGCCTCAGCCAGTGACTTTTTCAAGCCTGACTAATATCTGCTATCAACAAAATTAAAGCACATCCATTAAATAGCAGAATATAATGCGTATAAAAAGTAAAAAAAGTAATCACCCCCACACCCTCAGAAGTGTTCATGTTTTATTGTTTTACAACATTGAATCACAGTGGAGTTAATTTGCCTTTGACACTGCTGAACTTGCTTGTCAAAGTGAAAAATATCTCTACAAAGTGATCTATATTAATTACGATCATAAAACACAACATAATTGACTGCATAGGTATTCATCCCCTTTAGT
This sequence comes from Hypanus sabinus, assembly GCF_030144855.1. NCBI lineage: Eukaryota > Metazoa > Chordata > Chondrichthyes > Myliobatiformes > Dasyatidae > Hypanus > Hypanus sabinus. The sequence goes on along the minus strand of NC_082708.1, from coordinate 175,379,401 downwards.
ATGACACACCACATCATCACTGGTGCAGCCAATTGGTTTTTAGAAGTCACATAATTAGCTAAATGGAGATTTAACTGTGTGCAGTCAAGGTGCTTCAGTCGATTGTAGTAAAAATACACCTGTGTCTGAAAGGTCCAACTGCTGGTCTGTCAATATTCAGGCAAAAATTACACCAGGAAGACAAAAGAACACTCCAAGCAACTCCATTAAAAGGTTATTGAAAAGCACAAGTCAGGAGATGGATACAAGAAAATTTCCAAGTTGCTGAATATCCCTAGGAGTATAGTTCATTCAGTTATCAAGAAATGGAAAGAATATGACACAGATGTAAATCCACTTAGAGCAAGAAGGGGACAAGTGAGGGTGGTCCTCCAGAGACCTATGACAACCTTGGAGGAGTTACAAGCTTCAGTAGCTGAGAGGGGAGAGACTATGCATTCAACAACTGTCATCCAGGTGCTTCACCGGTCACAGCTTTATAGAAAAGTGGCAAAGAGAAAGCCACTGTTGAAAAAAAAGCTCACATGAAATCTCAAGTGGATCTTACTAGAAGGCATCTGCAAAATTCTGACATCAGATGAAACCAAAATTGAGATTTTTGGGGTGAATAATTTTTATAGGCACTGTATTTCATCAGTTATGCCAAAATAACAGTGAAGAGTTTGAATGCTTGCTCCTTCCTACTGAAGTGAATTGGCTATCAAGAGGCTGCTGCTTAAAACATTTCTTTGATCTTTTTGACACAGTGGTTTAACTTTTGCCCAAAGTCAACAAGAGCTTGGGAAACAACATTGAACTTCTACGTGGAGATGAGGCATAACTAGCCAATCTGTATGACAAAATGAACATTCTAAATATCAAACTGTAGGGTGAAAATTTCAATTTAATCCAGGCAAAAAGTGCAGTGTCCACTTCTATTGGAAAATTGGAAATATATAAGCAAAACATTGGGAGAAGAATGTTCTTACAGTTTCCCTGCTTGGTAAGTATGACACTCTCTTCATAGATGGTGAATGCCAGAGTACTACTTACACCTGCAGTCACTGAAGAAGGATTTTCAGAATTGAATCAAAGATTTAAATGATCTGGAAATTCCAGACTGGGTAATTGACCCATTTCTTTGTAAGGTGGAAGAATAGAAAGAAAGCTTGCAAGAAGACATTATTGAAATTAAGAATGATGAAGAAATAAAAATGCTTTTCAAAAATGTCAGCTTTTTTGTGGTATGTGGCTACACTGTCATATGACGTTTCCTCGTATTTGGAGAAGAGTCAAACTGCTCTTCATTGCATTTATGTTCTCCTACCTTGTTGAAAGAGGCTTCAGTGCATTGAACCACATACTCAGAAAAAACAGAAGCTGCTTGAACATTGTTACACATCGAGACTTATGGCTTTTGCTGTCACAATTTGAACCAGGTATTTCAACTCTTGCTGAAAACCATCAAGCTCAAGGACCACATTGATTTCGAAGCTACTGTACAGCACACCAGTACTGTGTAAGCTAGGCTTAAAGACAAATAAAAATGTAAAGCAGAATCATTTTCCTCATGTTTGCATGTGGTAGACATGTTTTTTACACTTAGGGGATACCAGAAAGTATATTGTGCCTAAGAGAGGTGTTGGCAAAAACGGAGGTGCTTTAGGAGGGTATTGGACTTAGAAAAGGTTGGAAAACACTGGTCTAGGTGTATGGTCCCATCCTGAAACAGTGAATATCCATTTCCATCCCCAGATGCTGTGTGTTGCATTGAGTTTTGCCCCGGCTGGAATTTGTCCTACATTTATTCAACAGGTCATATCCATTTTTGGGTAGTTATAACTGTTATAAGTCTAATGGTAAAAGAAGATTAGTTGTAGAGTAGGTATTCAGTACTGCAGCCGGGAAGTAATTCAGACTGCTGTCAGACAGATCAATACAGTGTAGTAACTATAAAATGGTGGAATTTATTTACAAATACTGTTCCGACCCATATCTTGTCAACTTTCCGTATGTCTGTCTTCATTCTATCACCCCCCCACCAGCCATAATAGTGAAAGGGTTCCCCTTGTCCTTACCAATGACCCCACTAGACCCACCCACATCTAACACATTATTCTCCACGACTTCCACCTTCTGCAAAGGGATCCCAGAACCAATAATGTCTTCCCCTCCCTTCCCCTCTCCACCTTCCGCAGGGACTGCTCTCTCTGCAACTCCCTCGTCTGCTAGATTCTTCCCATTAAAGCCTCTGAGTCATTATCCCTGTACAGAGCTAAGTGTTACACCTGCCTCTACATCTCCTTCCTCACCACAAATTTTTGGCTCTGAAGTGTCCTTTCAGGTGAGACAGTGTTTCACAAGTGAATTCAGGAGGGTAGTTTACTGTATCTGGTTCTCCCAGTGCAGACCCCTCATCTATATCCCCAGTGACCTGGACTCGCCTATACACTGCCAGCTTCCGCTCCCCCTCCGCCCACTCCACCCTCCCCATTCCCTGATAACTTTTTATTCCAGCTTCTGCACCCTTCCTCTCTCAATCCAAAACATCAACATTTCCCTCCATAGATGCCACGTGACCTGCTGAGTTCCTCCATTTTGTGTATGCTACTACAGAAAAATGGAGAAATGATTAGAAGCCAGCTTCAAATGCAGAATGTGCTCTGGAATTTGCTGCCTAATTTTACTCAAATACATAAGAGTCTCAGGAGCCTAGGCAGGGCAGCCACTGAGAGGATGTTTGCTCCAGTGAGGAGGGCCAGAAGTGGAGGATAGCAAATGATAAAATAGAGGGAAGGAGGTGGGGAACTAGATGGAAGAGATGGACAGGTTAGGAAGACGAGGGAGGGGAAGAGAGTGGATGAGAGGGTAACCAGAAGGAGAGAAAACAAAGTGTGTGGGTGGGGTGGAAATCAAGGAAAAAGACAGGGCCAGTTACTACAATTTAAAGAAATTGATGTTGATGCCATCTGAATCTAGGATTAGTCTACATGGATTATTATTAATGACTCTGACACAATGGGATGAATGATTTCTCACTGGAGGGGAGAGTCAGTGGATAATTCCTTACACAGAGAGTGAGGGATTCATGTGTTGCCACCAGTGGTGGTATTAGGGTATATTGCAAGATGTATGACTCTGAACTCCTTGTTAATTTTAACCCTAACAGGCTCATGGACTGTATCAAGCAGGCGGACAGATTTTTTTTCCCCTGGTTTCTCAGCTGCAGACTGCAAAATGAGATACTCCTGGGGAAGAAAGTCCTTTATCACAGAGGTATTCTGTTTCCTGATGATATCATTTTTACCTGAATCTAATTTTGCCTGCAGCAACAGCAAAGGTAGAGTGAAGATGTAATCTGTGGTTTATGCGGGGAAAAGCTGTTCCCACTGCAGGACCCACACACTGTCAGGCCTACACGTGCAGGCTCTGCCCAGCTAACAGGAGTCACCTGACCCTCATTTCCAACTCAACACCTGTAGCCTATTTAAATCTAGCTCTTGTCCATATTCCTTGTTTACTCATACAAATCAGCGAACCTCAACCAGCGGCTCCTAGCCTTTAGTTTCCTTGTTGCCATGTCGTATTACGTATCTGTTCTCTCCTGTGTTGTGCGCTGACTAGCTTATTTTGCAGTTTATTGTTAAAGCCATTGCTCACCCCTGAATTGTCTCTGTTGCTCTGCATTTGAACATAAAACATAGAATATAGAATAGTACAACACATTACAGGCCCTTCGGCCCACAATGTTGTGCTGACCCTCAAACTCTGCCTCCCATATAACCCCCCCCCACCTTAAATTCCTCCATATACCTGTCTAGTAGTCTCTTAAACTTCACTAGTGTGTCTGCCTCCACCACTGACTCAGGCAGTGCATTCCACGCACCAACCACTCTCTGAGTGAAAAACCTTCCTCTAATATCCCCCTTGAACTTCCCACCCCTTACCTTAAAGCCATGTCCTCTTGTACTGAGCAGCGGAGCCCTGGGGAAGAGGTGCTGGCTGTCCACTCTGTCTATTCCTCTTAATATCTTATACACCTCTATCACATCTCCTCTCATCCTCCTTCTCTCCAAAGAGTAAAGCCCTATCTCCCTTATTTTTTTTGTGTCCAGCTTTCTGTACATTTCCTGACACACTCAGAACTTAGACGATTGGCAATGGCATCAAAACCAAAAAGTGACTTTTTTTTTAATGCATTGGGTGCCTACACATTGAATGCTGTGCCTGATCTGTTGCTTGGGATAGAGTAAAATACACCAGCATGTGAACATCAAGAATTTAGGTCTGGGGGTAGAGCTGTGAGTTTGACTGCTTGCATTTCTCAGGGTCAACAATGTCTTGTGTTCCTAAGCAGGCAAACCTTTAACCTAAACCGATGCCATAGGACCTGAAGTTGGAACCTGAAGTAGGCCATTCAGTCCCTTGAGTCTTATCCTGAATTCAATAGTGTCATGACTGATCTGGTATACTCCATCTTCTTTCTGTTCTTTCCCCAAAACTGATGATTCCCTCATGATTATAATATATCTCAAGTCTCAAATACTCTCAGGGACTCTGCCCCCACAAGGGTGTATGCTTCCTCTTCACAACACCACTCTGGAGGAACACAGCAGGTCAAAGACTATCAATGGAGGGGAAAAGGATGGTCAACATTTAGGGTTTTGTAAACGAGCCTTCTCTGAACCCTTCAATAAAATAAATTAGAAAATAAAACACTAGACACATTGCAGGCCCTTTTGCCCATAATGTTGTTCCATTGTTTTAACCTAATCTGAAATCAATCTTGCCCTTCCCTCCTACATTGGCCTTAATTTTTTTTCTATCCATGTGTCTATCTAAGAGTCTCTTAGATTCTACTAATATATCTGCCTCAGCCATCACCCCTGGAGAGGCATCCTATGCACCCACCATCTCAATGTAAAAACACTTACCTCTGACATCGCCCTCTACACATTAACTTATAGTTAAGCCTCTTGTATCAGTCATTTCCCCAAAACCAATGATCCCCTCACCAATTATAAATATTTCTGCCTCAAATACTCTCAGGGACTCTGCATTCACAGCTCTCTAATGTAAGGAGTTTCAAAGGTTTACAATATTCCAAGAGGAAACGTTGCCTCATCACAAAGGAGATGGAGGTGCTCACTGGGTCAGTGAACATCTATGGAGGGAAATATAGAGTCAACATTTTGGGTTAAGAACCTTCCTCTGGACTGGAAAGAAAGCGAGATTGCCAGAATGAAAAGGTGCAGGGAAGCTGTGGGGCAAGACCTAGCAGGTGAAACAAAGTAGAATTGAAGATCTCAGATTGAAACGAAGGGGCATCCATTAAAAAAAAGTTAAGTGAACTTTACACAATCTTGTTCCACAATGAGAGATAGTAGCAAAGTCTGTTAATATTTTTAAGACTTTGTTAGATAAGCAAATGTATTAATGATTTCTGGAAATAGGAAGAAGTGTGTAATTGAGTAAGAAGACCATAAGACATGAGAGCAGAATTAGGCCATTCAGCCCATTAAGTCTGCTTTACCATGATAGATTTATTTTCCCTTTTAATCCCATTCTCCTCCCTTCTCCCTGCGACCTTTGATGCCCTTAATAATTAAGAACCTATCAATATCTGCTTTAAATGTACACAAAGATATCGGCTTCCACAGCCATCTGTGGCAACGAATTCCATAGATTCACCAGCCTTTTGTTGAAGAACTTCCTCCTCATTTCAGTTCTAAATAAATGTCCCCCTATTCTGAGGCAGTTCTAGACTCGCCTACTATTGGAAACATACTCTCCACATCTGCACTATGTAGGCCTTTCAATAGTTGATAGATTTCAATGAAATCTACTCTCATTCTTATAAACTTCATAGCAATAAAATACACCCCATATGTTAGCCCTTACATTTGCAGAATCATTCTTGAAAACCTCCTTAGGACCTTGTCCAATGTCAGCACATCTTTTCCTAGATAAGGGATCCAAAATTGCTCACAATACTGTGCAGTCTGACCAACAACTTAGAAAGCCTCAGCATCAGATATGCTTTCTCTTATATTCTAGTACTCTTGAGATAAATGCTAAAATTGCATTTGCCTTCCTCAACACAGATACAATCTATAAGTTAACTTTTAGGGAATTCTGCATGAGGACTCTAAAGTCCTTTTGGACCTCTGATTTTTGAATTTTCTTCCCAATTAGAAAATAAGTTACACTTTTGTTCTTTCTACCAAAGTGTATGACCATACACTTCCAAACACTGTATTCCATCTGCTGCTTCTTTGCCCATTATGTCTAGGTAGCTATGATGACATACTATAGTTGTTATCTTTCAAAATTCTATAAAATCCAGAATAACACCATAAGGTATAGTAGCAGAATTAGCCAATTGGCTCATCCACTTCATCACGGCTGATCCAATTTTGCTCTCAATCTCAATCTCCTGCCTTCTCCCTGTATCTCTTCATGCCCTGACCAATGAAGAATCTATCAACCTCTACCTTAAATATACATAAAGACTTGACCTCCACAGCTGCCTGTGGCAAAGAAGTCTACAGATTCATCACTCTCTGGCTGAAGAAATTCTTCCTCATCTCTGCTTTCAAAGGGGTCCTTCTATTTTGAGTCTGTGCCCTCTGGTCCTAGACTCTTCCAGAAATGGAAATGTCCTTTCTATGTCTACTCTATCTGGACTTTTCTATATTTAGTAATTTCAATAACATCTACCCGCATTCTTCTAAACTCCAGTAAGTATATGCCCAGAGCCCACAGAACTCCTCACATGTAAACCCTTTCATTCCTGGGATCATTCTTGTCAACTTCCTCTGTATCCTCTCCAAAGCCAACACATCCCTTTGTAGATCTTTAATCCTTTTCGCTCCTTATGGAGCACAGGGCCTCAACAAAAGTCCTCCACTTTCTGTAATCTCTAGCAGATGTTTTTGCAGTCTCCCAAGTTTGGCCAGCGGCTTTCATTTGTCCTTTGTAGATAAGGGGCCCAAAATTGTTCAGAATACTGCAAATACAGGTCTGACCAATGCTTATAACATCTCAGCAGTACATCCTTAAAGTACATGTACAAGCAATACATACCACAGTCTTCTCAAAATGAATGCTAACATTACATTTTCCTTCCTTACTATTGATTCAACCTTTAAGTGAATGACAAACAGAGTTGATGTTTCAGGGTCAAGCCTCTCCTCTCTTTGAGTCTTCAATATGAAACAAAATTTAACAATGTAGCACCACTTCTCTCTTCACAGAGGCAGCCCTACCTGTTGAGTGTTTTCAGCATGTCCTGCTTTTGTTTCATAGTTTCGACAGGATGCTGTTCATTGACAACAGTTTATTGTTCCATTTATGTCAACTCTTTCCTTACTCATTCTATTTTCTGTCTCTGTTTCCAGGCAAATCTCAGAACCTATATCACACCTCTACAATTTGCTTTCACCTCTCCCCTTCTTGCCTTTGAGGTGATTCATTTGTTTTAGGCAGTGCCATGTTACTCCTGTTTCCCTCATCTGCACTTCTACACAAGCTGTCATCTCTCATCTCAAAATCTGGCTCCCCGGCAGGCAATATATTTATTTTGTGCCAGGCAGCCTGCGATCCACAACTGGCAACTAACAGAAATCCAAAGTATAAGCTCTCTCCTATTTGATTTATCTGTCACTTTTAGAATTAAATCTCACAGTTAGCCCACATTTTCTTCCTCGATACTTTTGACATACCATTCGTTCGTTTCTTATGTGCCATGTCGTATGAGGTGAATGACTGTAGTCTTTCCATGACCATAATTGTTCTTGGGAAAATTTTCCACGGAAGTGGTATGCCATTACCTTCTTCTGGGCAGTGTTTTTATAAGACGGGTGACCCCAGCAATTATCAATACTGTACTCTTCCGAGAATCTCTGCCTAGTGCTAGTAGGGACTTGTGATATGCATCAGTTGTTCATACAACCATCCATCACCTGCTCCCATGGCTTCATGAGACCCTGGTCAGGGGAGTTAAGCAGATGCAACACCTTACCAAAGTATGACCTGTATGCTAGCGCAGGGAAGGAGTGCAATACACTTCCTTTGGTAGAGACGTATCTCCACCTGGCCACCTATTCTACATATTATTACCCCCAAAAAGGCTCCAATTGAATGACAGTTTGCTGCCAAATCGAATAAATCTTTACGTAATCAGTGGATTTAATCAATTGATTAAAAAGGATTTCTCCTATAACACTGGCATTTAGAATTAGGACCATAGAACCATAGAACACTACAGTACAGTACAGGTCCTTCAGCCCTCCATGTTGTGCCGACCCATATAATCCTTAAAAAAATGTACTAAACCCACGCTACCCCATAACCCTCCATTTTTCTTTCATCCATGTGCCTGTCCAAGAGGCTCTTAAATACCCCTAATGTGTTAGCCTCCACCACCATCCCTGGCAAGTCATTCCAGGCACTCACAACCCTCTGTGTAAAAAACTTACCCCTGATGTCTCCCCTAAACTTCCCTCCCTTAATTTTGTACATATGCCCTCTGATGTTTGCTATTGGTGCCCTGGGAAACAGGTACTGACTATCCACCCTATCTGCCTCTCATAATCTTGTAGAACTCTATCAAGTCCCCTCTCATTCTTCTATGCTCCAAAGAGAAAGTCCCAGCTCTGCTAACCTTGCTTCATATGACTTGTTCTCCAATCCAGGCAATATCCTGGTAAATCTCCTCTGCACCCTCTCCATAGCTTCCACATCCTTCCTATAATGAGGTGACCAGAACTGAACACAATACTCTAAGTGCAGTCTCTCCAGAGATTTGTAGAGTTGCAACATGACCTCTCTACTCTTGAACTCAGTCCCCCTGTTAATGAAGCCTAGCATCCCATAGGCCTTCTTTAAAGAACTTCTTTCATAGAACATTTTAAAAGCTATTTATTAATGCTTTTTGGGAGGGCGATTTTAGATGCATATCATATTCATACTGAGTTAAATACTGTATGTAATTAGTTTTGCTACAATAAGTGTATGGGACACTGGAAAATGTTGAATTTCCCCTTGGGGATGAATAAAGTATCTATCTATCTATCTATCTATCTATCTATCTATCTATCTTCTTAACTACCCTATCAATCTGTGCAGCGACCTTGAGGGATGTATGGATTTGAACCCCAAGCTCCTTTTGTTCATCCACACTCTTAAGTAACTGACCATTAATCCTGTACTCAGTCTTATGGTTTGTCCTTCCAAAATGCATCACCTCACACTTGTCCAGATTGAACTCCATCTGCCATTTCTCTGCCCAACTCTGCAGCCTGTCTATATCCTCTTGTAACCTTTGACAACTTACAGCTCCATCCACAACTCCTCTGACCTTCATGTCATCCACAAACTTACTCACCCATCCTTCCGCCTCTACATCCAGGTCAATTATAAAATTTCTAGCTCATAAGTAGATGCCAAGAGTCTGTTTTCTCAGATTGAATAGCCTTGATCATGTGGGTCTGGTCTTGGAAAATGTGTCAACAAATTAGATGAATATATTAAAATCAAAGCTGAGTTTATTATCAAATGCACAAGTGTACATCTACACAGCTGCAGTGGAAAACATATTTGCTGCAGCATTACAGGATGATAGCATCAGAGATAATTATACTGAGTTTAGTTCCGGTCACCTACCGATTGGAAAGATGTAAATAAGGTTGAAAGAGTGCACAGAAAACGTACAAGGATGTTGCCGGAACTTGAGGACCTAAGATATAGGGAGACATTGAATAATTTAGGATGTTATTCCTTAGGGTGTAGGAAAACGAGCAGAGATTTCATTGAGGTTTACAAGATCATGAGCGATATAAATAGGGTGAGTGCAAGCAGTCTTTTTCATCTGAAGTTGGATGAGACTGGAACTAGAGGTCATGGGTTAAAGGTGAAAGGTGAAATGTTTAAGGGGAGCATGAGGGGGTACTCCTTCACTTGGAGGGGGGAGTGAGCTGCCAGTGCAAGTGATGAATGTGGGTTCGATTTCAACGCTCGGAGAAATTTGGATAGGTGCATGGGTGGGAGGGGCCTGGAGGGTAATGGTCCAGGTGCAGGCGATAGGACCTGTGTAATAATTCGGCTCAGACCAGAAAGGTTAGAGGTCCTCTTTCTCCACTGTAGTGCTCTATGACGCTATGCCACACACCAGTCACAAAAACATACAGTAAATTAAACATAAATAATATAAAATTATACAGGAAAGAAAACAATTAGAACAGAAAGTGTAAGTCCATTGTAGTACAACATGGTTGTAGTTTTGCTATACTGAAGAAATGATTAGGGTATTGCAGATTGGTTTAACAGACAGATAGTTGAAGTAGCTATTCTTGATCCTGATGCTGTGGTACTTTATATTTCTGTACCTCCTGTCCAATAGTAGCTGTGAGAAGATGGCATGGCCTGGATGGTGATGGTAGATCATCTCTTCTTGCTGCAGCACCTCCTGAACATGTTGGCTCAAAATGGTGATTCACTGGGCTGAGTAAATACTCTCTGTAGCATTCTGTGCATTCAAATTGATCACGATGCATTCAATCGGGATATTTTCAGCATTATATCTGCACAATACCCATTCAGGATTGAGATTTTGAGATTTTTTTGGAATGGAAAGTCACAAGTTCTTGAAAGTCTTTCTTCAGAAAGCTGTAAATGCCTGGGCACTTAGTACATTCAAGATTTAGTTTCAAAAGATAATTGGAGTCTAAGGGAATCAGAGGATATAGAAACTGATTTGAGAAAGAGACAAGAGCCAGAATTGGAGGGGACCTTATTTAACGGGAGAAGGGCATCTCTTCCTTGTCCTAACATTCATCAGACTGCCATGGGGAACACTCGTGCCTCAATAGAGCTTCCACACAGAAAAATAAGATGTAACTCTGTTTCCTTTGGAAAGGGTAAATCAGGATGCACAGCAGGTTTTTGTGGTACCATAGCAAGATCTGAACCATGATATGCAGGATAATAATAGGCTATATTAAGTCTATGATGTGTACATCAGAGTTAGGAAAAGACACAAACGATGAAAATCTGAACTGCAGGCTGAAACACATGACAGCTCAGTTAATGGGGCATCTTCATCAGGTGTGAAAGGTGCTCAATGAGGTGGAGTGAATACAATTGTTCATGTACCACGGGGAATAAAATGACAGTGTATGGTTCAAGGTTTGTGACAAGATGCAGTTAGATTGTGCAGCTACTTCCCTGCAATAATTTGGTTCTTGAGCAAACTGGAAAACCCTAATCACCAGAGATTAACAACACTATGACCATAGACCAAAGAACATAGAACAGTACAGTTCGGCCCATAATGTTGTGCAGAACCAATTAAATTAGTAATCAAATGCCCAACTAAACTAATATCTTCTGCATACGGAATGTCTATGCCTTTTTCTGTTTTTCACTTTCATGTCCCTACCTAAATGTCTCTTAAAAGACCCTAATGTATCTACCTCTAACACCACCACAGGCAGCTAGCATTGGGAGCAACAGACACAATTAATGACCCCAGCAAACTCACAGGTGACGTGTTGCCTCACCTGAGTGGACAGTTTGGGGCACTGAATTGATGTGAGGGAGCATGTGCACAGGCAGGTGATAAATGACTGGAAGGAGACTGCTGGGGAAGAACGAATAGACAAGGGAATCACAGAAGGTGAGATCTCTATGGAAAGGGGTGTTGGTTAAGATATTTTTAGTGGTAGGATCCCTTTGGAGATGGTGCAAGTTGTAGAGGATAACGTGTTGGATGTGGAGTCTGATGGGGTGGTAGGTAAGGACAAGTGGGATCTATCACTATTAAGGTGGTGGAAAGATGGAGTGTGTGCAGATGTACAGGAAATGGAGAAAATCCCAGTGAGGGCAGTGTCAATAGCAGAGGGAGAGAAAATTCATTTTTTAAAGAAGGGCATTATCTCTGATGTTCTGGAATAGAAAGCCACATACTGAGAACAAATGCAGCAGAGGCAAAATACTGAGAAAAATGGAATAGCCTTTTACAGGAGATAGAGTGGGAAGAGATATAGTCCAGATAACTATGGGAATCAGTAGCTTTATAAAAGAGAGGTTAACAGAGAGATCAAGAAAGTGGAGGGAGGTGTCAGAGATGAACCAAGTGAATTTAAGGGCAGGATGAAAGTTAGAGGCAAAATTGATGAAATTGACGAGCTCAACGTGGGTGCATGAAGCAGTGCCAATGCAGTTGTCAGTGTAGTGGAGGAAGAGTTGGGGAATATAACTAGGGAAGGCTTTTTAAAACAGATATAGGCTGTTTTACATAGTCAATGAAGAGGGAGATATAGTTTGGGCCCATGTGAGTGCCCATGGCTACCCCTTGGGTTTGAAGAACACAGGAGTTGCTGAAGGAAAGGCTGAAGGAAACTACAGGTTCTGGAATCTGCAGCAACAAATGGAAGGTCAAGCAATATAAGACCCATAAGATATAGAAGCAGAAATAGGCGATTTGGCCCATCGAGTGTGCTCCGCCATTCAATCATGGACTGATCCAATTCTTCCAGTCATCCCCACTCCTGCCCATACCTTTTGATGCCCTGGCTAATCAAGAACCTAGCTATCTCTGCCTTAAATGCACCCAATGACTTGGCCTCCACAGCCACTCATGCCAACAAATTCCACAGATTTACCACCCTCTGAGTAAAGTAATTTCTCCACATCTCAATTATAAAAGGATGTCCTTCAATCCTGAAGTCATGTCCTCTTGTCTTAGTCTCCCCTACCATGGGAAATAACTTTGCCGTATTGAATCTGTTCAGGCTTTTTGCATCTGTTCAGGCCTCCCAAGTCCCTTTGTATCTCTGCATTTTGAATTTTCTCCCAATCTAAATAATAGCCTTCCTGTTTATTTCTTCCACCAAAGTGCATGGACATATACTTTCCAACATTGTATTTCATTTGCCACTTCTTTGTCCATTCCTTTAAACTACCTAAATCTCTCTGCAGGCTCTCTGTTTCCTCAACACTACCTTCTCCTCCACCAATCTTTGTATCATCAGCAAAGTTAGCCACAAATCCATTAATCCTGTAGTTCATATACATTCATATACATTGATATACATTGTAAAAAGCAGCGGTCCCAACACTGACCCCTGTGGAACTCCACTTGTAACCAGCAGCCAGCCAGAATAGGATCCCTTTATTCCCACTCGGTTTTCTGCCGGCCAGCCAGTGCTTCATCCATGCCAGTAACTTCCATGTAATTCCAGTGGCTCTTGTTAAGCAGCCTCTTGTGCAGCACCTTGTCAAAGGCCTTCTGAAAATCCAAGTACACCATGTCTTCTGCATCTCCTTTGTCTACCCTGCTTGTAATTTCCTCAAAGACTCATTCCTCTTCGATGAGATTCATGAATTCAACGATGCTTTGTTTGAAATTCATGAAAACAAATTATAACTGATCTGAGCTTAGCTCCCAGATGTGGTCTTGGGATGGGCGATCTATGAGCTCAATTGATCATAGGTGCAGGTGGTAAGATTTTAGGAAATAATTGTACCAAAACGCTTGCAAAGAATTCAGTAGACTGATCACCTTCCGTTAAATCTTCAAGACCCAGAATTCATAGGTTATTTCTTCTGCTTCTGTTTTCTAAATCGATAATCTGTCCTAACTTCTCGTTTGATTTAGATTACTTTTCAGAGAGCTTTTGCAGGTCATCCATTCTTGCATCCAAAATTGTCAGAGTTTCTTCATTCTCTTCTATTTGTTTACTATGCTTAGTTAAGGTTTTTTTGAATAGAATCCAATTTTGCATCCATTAGTTTAAATTCAGATCTAAGTTGTTGAAACTCATCGGAAGATCCTTTTCAAGTCAAGCCAAGTCACTTTTTATTGTCATTTTGACCATAACTGCTGGTACAGTACATAGTAAAAATGAGACAACATTTTTTCAGGACCATGGTGTTACATGACAAAGTACAAAAACTAGACTGAACTACATAAAAAACAACACAGAAAAAAAAAAACACGAGACTACATACCTACCCAGGACTGCATAAAGTGCCCAAAACAGTGCAGGCATTACAATAAATAATAAACAGGACAACAGGGCAGTAAGGTGTCAGTCCAGGCTCTGGATTTTGAGGAATCTGATAGCTGGGGGAAGAAACTGTTACATAGTCTGGTCGTGAGAGCCCGAATGCTTTGGTGCCTTTTCCAGGATGGCAGGAGGGAGAAGAGTTTGTATGAGGGGTGCTTGGGGTCCTTTATAATGCTGTTTGTTTTGTGGATGCAGCATGCAGTGTACATGTCCGTGATGGCCAGAAGAGAGACCCCGATGATCTTCTCAGCTGACCTCACTATCCGCTGCAGGGTCTTGTGATCTGAGATAGTGCAATTTCTGAACCAGGCAGTGATGCAGCTGCTCAGGATGCTCTCAATACAACCCCTGTAGAATGTGATGAGGATTTGGGGTGGGAGATGGACTTTCCTCAGCTTTCGCATAAAGTAGAGATGCTGCTGGGCTTCCTTTGCTAAGGAGCTGGTGTTGAGGGACCCGGTGAGATTCTCCGCCGGGTGAACATCAAGAAATTTGGTGCTCTTAACGATCTCTACCGAGGAGCCGTCAATGTTCAGCAGGGAGTGGTTACTCCCCGCCCTCCTAAAGTCAAAAGCCATCTTTTTTGTTTTGTTCACATTCAGAGACAGGTTGTTGGCTCTGCACCAGTCCATCAGCCATTTTATGTGTTTTCGAAGCAAATCCATTATATAATCCAAAGAAGCAGCAGCATCTTCTTTTTTAGAACCTTTGGCACTCCTCGTACTCATAGTAAAAAATACCACATTTAAAAGTGAGGTTTCAAAACAGATTGGCAACTGTAAAGTAACTGAGATAGGAGTGACTGCAAGAAGCTGTTACTCCAGTCACAACCAGCAGGGCCTAACTCCCTCCATTCTAATCACAAGGAATTCTGAAGATGCTGGAAATCCAGAGTAGCATGCACAAGCAAACCGTGGGGCACCACAGTAGCCTAGAGATTAGCACAATGTTATTACAGCTCAGTGTGTTGGAGATTGGATTTAAGTCCTGCTGTTTTCTGTAAGGAGTCTGTAGGTCCTGCCTGGGTGATGCGTAGGTTTACTGCCACAGTCTGAAGACGTACTAGTTAGTAGGTTAATCGGTTATTGTAAATTTCTCTGTGATTAGGTTAGGGTTAAATCGAGGGTAGTTGGGTGTTTCTTGGTAGTGCAGCCTAAAGTACAGGAAGGACCTATTCTGCACTGTATCTCAAAATAAATAAATAAAATGCTGGAGGAATAACAGGTCAAGAAGAGGAATAAAATGTGCCACAAGAAAGGGTTTTGGCCCAAAATGTCAATTTTCCCCATAGATGCTGCTTGACCTGCCAAGTTTCCCCAGCAATTTGTGTGTGCACCTCCATTCTTTTACTATTGCAGGAATGATGCCCTGGGGATAGTGCATGAACCCTGTCTGAGCCTGTCACTGTTCAGGTTTCGAGGGACTGATCTCGCCTGGGACTGAGCTAATGTTGCTTTTGCTCGTCACATGGACTCTGCAGGTGGGTTTGACCTGAAACATGAGTGGTAAAGGCAGAAAAATACAAGTCATCTGTTGTAGAACAGAGGGACGTAGGAGTCCAAATACATTGTTGCCTGAATGTGGCATCACAGGTAAACAGAGTGGTGAAGTGAGATAGGCATTTTGCATGCTGGCCTTCATCAGTCAATGTACTGAGTACAGAAGCTGTGAGATTATGTTGCAATTATACAAGATGTTTAGTTTTGTTTAGTGTGTTTAGTTTTGATCACACTGTTTCCTTCTTTCTTTTTCAATATATTTTTATTAATTTCTTACATAAAAGAATACCGAGTATAGTAAGATATATAATATATATTGATTACAAAATATTGAAATCACAGATGAAGTCTAATTACCCCATATCCATATAAATTAAATTTAAACATAAAATTGAAAAGAAATAATTTTATTATACAAAAAATCTAAATGCACTACCAGAAAAAAAAACAGCTGCTTGGTTAAAAAAAAAGGAAAAATTTCTTAACATATAGTAAAACATAACATTAGCCAACATCTGTGCCTAATTGCAAATCAAAGTTATTGAAATTCAAAAATGGTTCCCACAATGGTAAAAATTCTTGTCTAGGTTCAGAGATTGAACAACAAATCTTCTCTAAATTTAAGCAAGACATAACATGATGTGACCAATGAGTATGCGCAGGTGGAGAGGCATCCTTCTACTTAAGCAACAATGCCCTCCTGGCTATAAGAGAAATAAAGGCCAAAGTATGCAAATCATGTGTCTCCAAAATAATATAATTTCCTCCAACAATACCAAATAAGGCAGTCAAAGGATTAGGTTTAGAATTTACTTTAAAAAGCACCGAAAAAGTTTGAAATACTTCCTTACAATATTTTTCAAGACTCGGACAAGTCCAAAACATATGGACTAGTGAAGCTTCTGCATTATTACATCTATCACGATAGGGCAATCTATCCAAATAAAAACGAGAAAACTTATCTTTAGACATATGGGCTCTATGAACCACTTTAAATTGTAGATGGGAATAATGTGCACATAACGATGAGGTATTAACTAATTTAAAAATTCATTCCAAGTGTCCTCAGAAATTGAAATCTGTAAATATTGTCCCCAAAGATTTTTAATTTTATCTAAAGGAATATTTCTCATTCCCAACAACATACTATAAATATTAGATATAGATGCATTATGGAAAGGTTTTAAATTAAAAATTATATCAGTAAATTTTTATCTGGACTTTTAGGAAATGTGTGCAATTGAGAGTGCAAAAAGTCTCTAATTTGTAAATATCGATAAAAGTGAGTTCTCGGTAGACTATACTTAACTGACAGTTGTTCAAATGAAGAGAGACTATCTCCAACAAACAAATCATGAAAACATCTATTACCCAATCTATTCCACTCTTTAAAAAATATATCAGACATAGAAGGTTTAAAAATAGTTAGAATAAATGGGACTGGAAAGTTAAAAACTCAATCAAAATGTTTTCTAAATTGTATGCAAATCCTCAAAGTGCGTTTGACTACAAAATTATCAGTTAAATTACTTAAAGATAAAGGAATAGAGGATCCAACAAGAGAAATAATAGAAAATTTATTAACAGGATTAGCTTCTAAAGAAACCCAGACCGGACAGTCCTCTCGATTAATATAATATAACCAAAATGTATGATTCCATATATTGACTGCCCAGTACTAAAATTGGTAAGGTTAAACCTCCATTCTTTTTAGCTTTTTGAAGATGAAATTTATTTAATTGAGAAATGTTATTATTCCGTATATAAGAGAATATAATGGAATTGATTCGGCCAGTCAATGATAAAGAGAGGGGTGACCAACTTGATAGTGCCTTCTTAACATAATACAGAAGTGTGAAAAAAATCTTTTAAAATGAATTTATAATTCCTAGTAATTGTTATGCCCAAATAAGTAAAATTATTTGTTACAATTTTAAATGGAAGGTTATTATTAATACCAAATTATTCAAAGGAAAAAGTTCACTCTTATGAAAATTAAGTTCATATCCTGAAAACTGACTAATGGAGGAGAGTAAAGAAAGTAGAGAAGGTAAAGAAGTCTTCACATTAGAAATGTAGAGCAAAAGGTTATCAGCATAAAGCAAAATTTTGTGGGTAATACCCCTCCTTAAAAAACCAGTGATATCATTAAATTCATGGAAAGCAATAACTAAAGGTTATAAATCCAAATCAAGAAGCAAAGGACTCAAAGGACAACCTTGTTTAGTACCACAATGAAGTTTAAATGGTTTGGAGTACTGAGAGTGAGTAAGAGCCTGAGCAGAGGGAGATAAATAAAGTAATTTAATCCATTGAATAATATCAGGCCCAAAGTTAAATTTTTCTAAAGTTTTAAACAGATAATTCCATTCAACCCGATCAAAGGCTTTCTCAGCATCTAAGGCTATCACAGATTCTGAAATCTCTTTAGAAGGAGAATAAATAACTTTCAATAAATAACAAATATTACAATGGGAGTATCGATTTTTGATAAATCCAGTCTGATCATCAGAGATAATAGATAGCAAAATATTTTCAATCCTATAAGCCAAAAGTTTAGAAAAAAATTTAGTATCAGCAATAAGTAAGGAAATAAGTCTACAAGAAGAGCATTCAATTGGGTCCTTACTCTCCTTTAGAATAAGCAAAATAGAGGCTTCATAAAAAGATTGTAGCAACTTACCTAATTTAAAAGAGTCGGAAAGGATTGACTATAAATGAGGTATAAACAAAGAGAAAAAAGTCTTATAAAACTCTTCAGAAAATTCATCAGGACCCAGAGCCTTCCTCGAGTGCAGAGAGTGAACGACCTTGGCAATTTCCTCATAAGAAATGGGCTGATCCAGCAATTTTCGACTATCATCAGAAAGTGTAGGAATGTTTAATCGATCTAAAAAAGTATTCATCTTTAGGAGGATCAGAACTATAAAGTTTAGAATAAAATTCTCTAAAAGCATCATTTATTTCTAAATGATCAGATGCTTTATCACCACTAGCTTTACAAATTTCTTTAATTTGACATTTAACTATAAAAGTCTATAATTGGTAGCTAATAGTTTACCTTTTTTATCTCCATGAACATAAAACTGACTTCTATCTTTTAAAAGTTGTATTTCAATTGGTTAAGTTAAGAGCAGTTCGTATTTAGTTTTGATTTCAACATATCTTTTATATAAAATGGGATCTGGGGCCGAAACATATTTTTGGTCTAATTGTTTCAACTGATTGGCTAATTCAATTCTCTCCTTATTAGCTTTTTTCTTAACACTTGTGGGAAAGGAAACAATTTGACCTCTAATATAAGACTTAAAAGACTCCATTAAAATAAGACAAGAAGTCTCTTCTAGCATATTCTCTTAAAAAAAAGAATAATTTGTCTCTCCAAAAAATTAAAAAAAATCTTTATCTGAGAACAAAGTTTGGATTAAAACACCAGAGTCTGTTTATTTGGGAGTCACACGGAAGATTTAAAGATAACAACACAGGAGCATGATCTGAAACAGCAATTTCTTTATATTCATAGGATCAAACCAATGGAATCAGTTGGCTTTCAACAAAAAAGAATCAATCCTGGAACGCAAATGATGAACATGAGAAAAAAAATGATTACTCTTTCTCTGTTGGAATGCAAAAAAAATGCCAGATATCAACAATGTCACATTTCACTAGAAAAGATTGGATAAAGGAGTCAGATCTACTATAAGTCAATTGTTTAGAAGAAGAACAATCTAAAACAGGATCTAAGTCTCCTTCTAAAACCAAAGATTATAAACTTAAGTCTGTTAAAAGTGAAAAAAAAGTTCTGAAAAACCTGGATCATCTACATTCAGGGCATACAAATTATCAAAATCCATTAATTTATTATCTAATTTCTCTGACACTATAATAAAACACCGATTGGTATCAGACACTGCATTATATTGAACGAAAGAAACTGAATTGTCTATAAGAATTGAAACTCCTCTTTCCTTAGCCTGAAAGGAGGAATGGAAAGATACACCCTTCCAACCGCTAAAAAGATGTAAACTATTACATTTACGAACATGTGTTTCTTGTAAAAAAACATAATTGAGACATTCAAGTTCTGAATATAATTAAATATCTTATTACATTTCACATGATGGTTTAATCCTTTTTCATTAAAATTAAGTAAATTAAAAATATGATCCATGTTAAGTATTGCTTAAAGGAGATGTTTGAATAAAAAACTACTGGAATATATAGTAAATCCAAACAATGACCACTAAACTAAGGTAACCAAGCAAAAAATGAAGCTAAGAGAGCCAAACAGCTGATAGAGAAAAAGAAAACTACCCCCATCCCCCACCCAAAGAGAGAAAGTCAACCAAAGGACAGTCAACAGCTAAACCTATCATTTCCCTCCCAAAACATTCTACTGGCTGAGCTTCAAAAAAATTTTCAGGGCAAAACTGATTTCCAACAAGACATAAAAAACAGAGCAAAATTAAACATATTAAAAAAAGACCTCATATAGTATAAAATATTAGAAAGAAATATGAAAGTTCAAAACATATTGACTTAGAAAGTATTAGCTCAAAGAAAACTTACTAATAGTAAATCCTAAATTTTCTAAACAAGGAAATAAAAATTAGATATGAAGGTATACCAAAAGTAAAAAAGAAACAATTGATCATAAAAGAAAGTAATGAACAGTTAGACTGCTGATTCTAAAAACAGGATCCATCAGGCAGACTCAACATAAATCTGTGTAAAGAGCTATTGAACAGTCAAACTTCTGAAATTGATTTGTCACTCAAGAAATCCTGCACCTCTTGAGTTGAACGGAAGCATTTATGAGAGCCATTTTTCAAAATGATTTTAAGACGAGCAGGGTAACGAAGTGAGGGTTTAAAACCTTTATTATACAGCTCTGACGTGACTTTTTAAATCTTGAAGCATTCATTCAACACCTCGGGTGAAAAATCTTCCACAATTCTGGACTTCTGATCCTCTGGAAGTTCATTTTTATGCTTCCAAAATGTCTCCATAATAACTTCCAAAGTTACAGGGGGGTCCTCTTCTTTTTTAGTAGCTTTAGTACGACTCATCATAAAGTAATATTGCGTTTAAAAGTAAGTTTTCAAACAAGTTGGAAGCAGTAAATTAAAAAGAGTAGGAGCATCTATAAAAGAGCTGCTACTCCATCAACAGCCAGTAGTAGTAAGATCACCCTGTTTATATGAAAGATGGTACCGGATGGTACAGAGATCTAGAAGGATGCTTTCAAAACTTGAAGGATTGACTTATGGAGAGGAGCTGAGCAGATTGAGACTTTTTCCAGTGGAACATAGATGAGGGTATGATCATAGAGAGGTATATAAATCATGCAGGGCAAAGGCAGGATGAATGTGCAGAGTCTTTTACCCATATTTGGGGAATCAAGAACTGGAGGGCATAGGTTTAAGGTGAGGAGGGACAGATTGAACAGGAACCTGAGAAGCAATTTTCTCATAGAGAGAGTGCCAACAAAATGAACTGCCCAAGGAAGCTGAAACACTTGGAATGTGAAATCTGATCTAAAAGGCCAGTTAGTTAAGCTTTTAAATGTGAGAGCTTTTGTGTGAGATGAACCAGAGGTTGGATCAATGTGTGTGAAGGCTGCATGATAATATGACTGAGGAAGGATCCAGCATGGGGACTGATGGATGTATAGAATGGAGAAAGTTAACATGATCTTCACAATTGGTTGGTAATGTGAATTGGCAATATCAACGAGGAGTTCACCTCTCAAGCCATAAAGGGAACTTTAAAAACATTCTTCAGACATTACCACCTGCTCTTCAATCACAATCCACAGCCCTAGGGGTCTATTGCATCATTTCTAATTAACGTGAGTATTTTTTTTATATTTTAGCTGATTTTTGTTGATTTCAAATAACCATTATCCCATAAGCATCATGAGTCAACTGGGAGGCTTAATAATTTAGATGTAATAATTTAGTTGGTCATGAAAACATTAAGTTAGAAGTCAATATTTACTCATTACATAATTAGTCTCAGATAGTTAGTAGCTGTTTATTTTAACTGCTATGGTCAAGTCAGTCATTGAGTCACAGAGTCACAAACTAGTAAATTGGTTTATTATTGTCACATATGCCAAAGTACAGAGGAAAAACTTTCTCTTGCTTTCTGCCAACCATTTTAATTCCAATTCCTATTCCAATTCCAACATGTTGGTCCATAATGAGGCCACTTTCAGGTTGGAGGAGCAACACTTCTTGTTTCGTCTGGGTAGCCTTCAACCTGACAGTATGAACATCGATTCATCTAACTTACAGTAATTTTTCCCCTTTCCACTCCTCTCTTTTTCCATTCCACATTCTCACTAACATCTTGCCCTTTCTCTCCTCCTTACTTACCTATCACCTCTCTCTGATACCCCTCCTTCTCTTTCTCCCATGGTTCACTCTTCTCTCCTATCAGATTCTTTCTTCTTCAGCTCTTTACCTCTTCCACCTATCACCTCCCAGCTTCTCACTTCATCCCATCCACCTTTCCTCTCACCTGGTTTCATCTATCACCTCCAGATTGTACCCCACCCCTCTTCCAAACTTCTTATTCTGGCTTCTTCCCTCTTCCTTTCCAGTCCTGATAAAGAGTCTCAGCCTTAAGTGTCAGCTCTCTATTCCGCTCTCCATAGATCCTGCCTGACCTGCTGAGATCCTCCAGCATTGTGTGTGTGTTTCTCAAGAAAATCACTGATATGGGACTAGCTCCAATTGCTTATGTTTAACACTGTAGGATCAGTTTGTGACATAACTCTACAGTGAGGTTACTTTTTGAACCATTTGTCTTAACTTGGAGTCAAGCCTGCACCAGGACGATCAGGACTTTGAAATATGTTGGTGGGATTGACAGACCGAGCTGTAAGTGTTTTAGCTCTGACAGTCAAGTGAAGTTATTGTACTCAAACATCCTGTGGTGTGGTGTTTCTGAACTTATGTATGTCTGGCTTTATCCTAGTTGATGTTCTAGTTGCACTCCATTAATATACCCTTCTGTATCATGGAACTAGGCTCAGTGCCAGAGACCTGATCACCATGGTCGTTCTCTACCAGGGCACCCCCCTCAAAGCCATCCAAAATGAGATAACAATTACTGAGGGGATGGCCACAACGATGCTCCCTACTATCTGACCTCTTCCCTTCCCTTCCCTGACAGTCACCCACTTATCTAACTTCTGCAGCTTTGGGGTGTCTAACTCTTGGTGGCTCCTATCTATCTCCTGCTCACTTTACCTAATAAGCTGTAGACCAGCAAGCTGCAGTTCCCTAACATGGTCTCTCAGGAGTTGCATTTCAATCAGTTTCTGTGAGAGGAAAGGAATTGAAGATGTTTTTTGTGTCACAACTCTGCAATGGGACTGAAAATGGAGAAGTGAGATGGACAACAGAAAGAAAAGGAGTGGGAGAAAGGAATGTAATGTTATTGGTGACTAGATATAGACATCAGAGATGGTAGTTGTTGAAATCGGCTGGATTAACTCAGTGGTTGAGCAGCATCTGTGGAAGGAAAGGAATTGCCAACATTTCTGGTTGAAACCCCTGCATAAAGACTGAGAGGCAAAAAGGCTGGTGTAAAGAGGAGAAGAAGAGTGACATGAAAAGATTCCTAGATGACTGATGAACTGAGGAGGGGTGTGAGATGACAGGCAGGTGAGTCCTGGAATGGGAGATGAGTGAGGTGATTTTGAAAGACTGTGGCAGGGGAATAGTAGATAGAGACAGACAAAGAGAAAGGAAAAATGAATTAAAAAAAACATATGGAGCAGTGTTAAGATGGAATACATCTGCTGGGGAGAGATAAGCAGGAACACAAATCGCTACTAGTGTTACAGTCGATCCTGAATTGTATAGGAAGTGAGAATGGGAACCAGTAGGGAAGGGATGAACAATATTTGGAACCAGACAGGGTTGAGGTAGGGGGCAAGGTGTTGGAGTCCAGGTTTTTGGAGAGTAATCTGAAGGATTACAATCCAATGACAATCAGTAATCAGTTGAGCAAGTGGTGAACATGATATAATTTTATTTATTTACTTATTTAACAATACAATGAGGAGTAGAGTCTTCCAGCCCTTTCAGCCAGTGTGTTGGAGAGATTAGCACAGCGCTATTACAACTCGGGGCGACGGAGCTTGGGGTTAAATCCTGCTGTTTTCTGTAAGGAGTCTGTAGGTCCTGCCTGGGAGATACGTAGGTTTACTGCTACAATCCAAAGATGTACTAGTTAGTAGGTTAATCGGTCATTGTAAATTTCTCTGTGATTAGGTTAGGGTTAAATCGAGGGTAGCTGGGTGTTTCTTGCTAGTGCGGCCTAAAGAACAGGAAGGACCTATTCTGTGCTGTATCTCAAAATAAATAAATAAAATGCAGGAGGAACTTAGCAGGTCAGGCAGCATCAATGGAGGGGAATAAAATGTGTCCCGAGGAGGGGTTTTGGCCAAAAATGTCAATTTTCCCCATAGATGCTGCTTGACCTGCCAAGTTTCCCCAGCAATTTGTGTGTGCACCTCCATTCTTTTACTATTGCAGGAATGATGCCCTGGGGATAGTGCATGAACCCTGTCTGAGCCTGTCACTGTTCAGGTTTCGAGGGACTGATCTCACCTGGGACCGAGCTAATGTTGCTTTTGCTCGTCACATGGACTCTGCAGGTGGGTTTGACCTGAAACTAGTTGGTAACATGAGTGGTAAAGGCAGAAAAATACAAGTCATCTGTTGTAGAACAGAGGGACGTAGGAGTCCAAATACATTGTTGCCTGAATGTGGCATCACAGGTAAACAAAGTGGTGAAGTGAGATAGGCATTTTGCATGCTGGCCTTCATCAGTCAATGTACTGAGTACAGAAGCTGTGAGATTATGTTGCATTTATACAAGATGTTGGTGAAGCCAGATTTGGAATATTGTGTTTTTGTTTTGATCACACTGTTTATATGAAAGATGGTACTTGGATGGAAAGAGTAGAGAGATTGAGGAGAATGCTGTCAAAACTTGAAGGATTGAGTTATGGAGAGGAGCTGAGCAGATTGAGACTTTTTCCAGTGGAACATAGAAGATGAGGGTATGATCATAGAGAGGTATATAAATCATGCAGGGCAAAGGCAGGATGAATGTGTGCAGTCTTTTACCCACGTTTGGGGAATCAAGAACTGGAGGGCATAGCCTTAAGGTGAGGAGGGAAAGATTGAACAGGAACCTGAGAAGCAATTTTCTCATAGAGAGAGTGCCAACAAAATGAACTGCCCAAGGAAGCTGAAACACTTGGAATGTGAAATCTGATCTAAAAGGCCAGTTAGTTAAGCTTCTAAATGTGAGAGCTTTTGTGTGACATGAACCGGAGGTTGGATCAATGTGTGTGATGGCTGCATGATAATATGACTGAAGAAGGATCCAGCATGGGGGCTGATGGATGTATAGAATGGAGAAAGTTAACATGATCTTCACAACTGTTGGTTGCAATGTGAGTTGGCAATATCAATGAGGAGTTCACCTCCCATGCCATAAAGGGAATGTTAAAAACATTCTTCAGACATCACCACCTGCTCTTCAAGCACAATCCACTGCCCTAGGGGTCTATTGCACCATTTCTAATTAACTTGAGTTTTTAAAAATATTTTAACTGATTTCTGTTGATTTCCCATAATCATTATGAGTCAACTGGGAGGCTTAATAACTTAGATAGTAATAATTTAGTTGGCCAAGGAAACATTAAGTTAGAAGTCAATATTTACTCATTTCATAATTAGTCTCAGATAGTTAGTAGCTGTTTATTTTAACTGCTATGGTCAAGTCAGTCATTGAGTCACAGAGTCACAAACTATTAAATTGGTTTATTATTGTCACATATGCCAAGGTACAGAGGAAAATCATTGCTTTGCATGCTGCCAACCACTTTAATTCCGATTCCTATTCCAATTCCAACATGTTGGTCCATAATGAGGCCACTTTCAGGTTGGACGAGCAACACTTCTTGTTTCGTCTGGGTAGCCTCCAACCTGACAGTATGAACATCGATTCTTCTAATTTACAGTAATTTTTCCCCTTTCCACCCCTCTTTTTTCCATTCCACATTCTCACTAACATCTTGCCCTTTCTCTTCTCCTTACTTACCTATCACCTCTCTCTGATGCCCCCCCCCTTCTCTTTCTCCCATGGTTCACTTTTCTCTCCTATCAGATTCTTTCTTCTTCAGCTCTTTACCTCTTCCACCTATCACCTCCCAGCTTCATCCCACCCACCTTCACTCTCACCTGGTTTCATCTATCACCTCCAGAGCATACGCCTCCCCTCTCCCAAAATTCTTATCCTGGCTTCTTCCCTCTTCATTTCTGGTCCTGAGAAGTGTCTCTGCCTTAAGTGTCAGCTCTCTATTCCGCTCTCCATAGATCCTGTCTGACTTGCTGAGATCCTCCAGCATTTTGTGTGTGTTTCTCAAGAAAATCACTGATATGGGACTAGCTCCAATTGTTTATGTTTAACACTGTAGGATCAGTTTGTGACATAACTCTACAGTGAGGTTACTTTTTGAACCATTTGTCTTAACTTGGGGTCAAGCCTGCACCAGGATGATCAGGACTTTGAAATATGTTGGTGGGATTGACAGACGGAGCTGTAAGTGTTTTAGCTCTGACAGTCAAGTGAAGTTATTGTACTCAAACATTCTGTGGAGTGGTGTTTCTGAACTTTATCATAGTTTCTGTTCTAGTTGCACTCCATTAATGTCAGCTTAAGAGTGAACACCTTGTGAAACTTCGTCCTTATTGTACTTGGTCACAATGAGTCTTTCTGAGGGGACATATGGTTTCTCTTTAGATAATTATTGAATTATTTTACTCGGTTTTTGAGAGTTTTATCCCTTCATTGGTGAGTCTGGAGATCA
This sequence comes from Hypanus sabinus, assembly GCF_030144855.1. Classification (NCBI taxonomy): domain Eukaryota; kingdom Metazoa; phylum Chordata; class Chondrichthyes; order Myliobatiformes; family Dasyatidae; genus Hypanus; species Hypanus sabinus. The sequence goes on along the minus strand of NC_082708.1, from coordinate 175,352,951 downwards.
AGGCCAAGTGATCAGTGATCGGTGGATCCTGGGATTGATGCTGAGGATTAATGCCCAATCATCATATTGGAAGTCCAGAAGATGTGGCCTCGTCCAGGATGTGTGACAATGCTTGCAGGCTGCTCCCAACACCCCCTTGGGCTGTTAGTTGTTAACATAAATGATGTACTTAATTGTATACATGATAAATAAGTTCGAATCTTGAATGTTGAATTTGAGTCATGATTGATGTTCGGTAGGCCAGTCTCACATTTTGACTCAAAGATGATGAAGACTCAGTTGCACCACAGGACCACAACCAGTAGAGCTGTGGTCTTACAGCTCCAGTAACCTCCGTTCAAACCTGTTCCCTGTGGAGTTTACATGTTATCCCTCTGGCCAGCTCTGGTTTTCTCCACATCACCAGAAGTTGTGGGTTGCTGGGTTAATTGGCCACTGTAAACAACCCTCCACTCCATCCCCAAGTGTAGATGGGTTGGGATAAAATTGTAAAAATATGCGCTTGATGATCAGTAGTGATTCTGTGGGCTGAAGAGACTGTTTGCAGAAAATTATAACTTAACCAGATCCTTCACGGGCACCATCCTCCCCAAAATCCAGGATGTCCTCAAAAGGTGATGCCTCAAAAAGAAAACATCCATTATTAAGGACCCCATCATCCATGACATGCCCTCTTTTCATTGCTACCATCAAGGAAGAGGTACAGGAGACTGAAGACACACAGTCAACACTGAATGTCTTGACGAGATTCAGAAATTGATTTTCAGAGATTCGAACCTTTTCTAAATCTGAAGATGACATAACATCGCATAATTATTGAGCATGAGTAGGAGGAAAGACATCTTTCCATTTAAACAATAGTCCATATGTTTTGGACTTGTCTGAATCTTGAAAAATATTGGAAGGAAGTTCTTCAAACTTTTTCCTTACTTTTAAAAGTCAATTTTAAGCCTAACCCTCTGACGGGTCGATTCAGTATTGTTGCAGGACAAGATATTAAGCTGAATGCATCTGATTTACATATTTTGGCCGCCATTGCATATCTGAATGGATAATAAACCCATGTACACTACCTCACATTTTTCTGCTTTTTTTTTGTGCTATTATTTAATTTAATTTTTTATTTCTTATTTATTTAAATACTTCTGTTTGTAGTTGATAGTTCTTACTACTATTATACATTGCAATGTGCTGCTGCTGCTGCAAAAGAACAAATTTCATGACATGATGCCCTCCGTTGATCGAGGTTGAGCATGGATATTGTGTCCTAGCTGTTCACAAGATAAGCAAGCCATTATGCAAGCCAGGGCAGTGTGACGTGGAGAGCAAGCTGTTGCCCATGCAGCAGGCTCCCCCTGTCCACACAGCTGCTGAATCCAGAGGAACAGCAGAGCCTGATACAGTTAGACAGAGTCACAGGAGTTGCCAGTAACATTGATCTCAATGCAACATGACCTTAGGGACTACGGCTTCAGATTTTTCCCCTGGGATTTACTCCGGAAGCCTTCCCCATGAGTGTCCTTAGCAGCAAGGCAGAGGAAGCTTGGAATCTGAGTTTTCCTTCTCCTAGTTAAGTTACCAACCATGACTAATGAGTAAAATCTACCCAAAGCAACTAGTTTTAAAGCATCATTAACCCGCTTTTAAGTCTTCTCTTGTCCATAGAAACAGCTTCACCAGGTTTAGCAGTTAAGCCACATGTGAAGACCAGGAGCTGGACTTGGTTGTCAGAGGCTATTTGAGACACACACCATTGAGAGTATTTAATAGGTAGTGTGAGTTTACCCACACAAGCTCCTCCCGGCTATGACAACCTTAAGGAACCAACATCTTTCATGACACATGCTAGTGATATTCTGTTTCAGTTTCTGATTCCGTGCTGTATCTCCGTTGCTCTTACTCTGTGAGCAGTGACACATCTTCATGTCAGGATGGTCAGTGATATGTAAGGAAACCTGGAACAGATAGTCGCAAAGTGAGGTGTGGAGAGAATCAGAAGCAGGTTTATTGTCATTGACGTATTCTGTGAAATTTGTTGTTTTGTGGCAGCAGGACAGTGCAAGACATAAAAATTACTATTGGTTACAATAAGAAATGGATATCAAAATACCATGTCTCCAGAAGCTGTTTAAGCCAGTGAACAAGAAGGCAGAGTCAGAATCAGTTTATGATAACTGATGCAGTATTTGTCAAGAAATTTGTTGTTTTGTGGCAGCAGTGCAGTGCAATATTTGAAAATTACTACAAGTTACAAAAATAAATTGTGCAAAACACAAATAATCAGGTAGTGTTCATGGGTTCATGGACCATTCAGAAACCTAATGGAGCCTAATTCAGCTAAATTAGCATTCATATTGTGTACAATAGACTCCCCAAATGGAAGGACGTTCCTTTAGAACAGAGATGAGGTGAAATTTCTTTAGCCAAAGGGTGATAAGTTTGTGAAATTCATTGCCACAGGTGGCTGTGGGAGTCATCATTGGGTATATTCAAAGTGGAGGTTGATAGGCTCTTGATTAGTAAGGGTGCAAAAGATTACTGGAAGAAGAAAGGAGAATGGGGTTGAGAGGGAAAAAAAAATCAGCCCAATAGAATGGCGGAGCAGACTGGAAGGGCCAAATAGCCTGATTCTGCCCCTAAGTCTTATGGTCTTAAAATAATTCAAATAATCTCCAGCCTCCTGATGACATGCTAGATTTTTTCCAAAGCCTCTCAAGCTGTGTTACATTTTTCATCTGCAGAATGTTAAAAATAAAACAGAAAATAATTTACCACTACAATATATTCTGCAGTTAAACAAAACAACGTTGGCAAAAGCACAGTGGGAGCGTTTGCAATGCCCAAGACTCTGCCATTTAGAAAGGCAGCATTTATGTATAAAACTGCTCATCATTGTTAATCTGATCTCTCCTTGTGTGTTATTTTCTGCTCCTTTACTCAGCCAAGCAGCTCCCTGATGTGTTAAAGAAGCTTCACTGACCCAGAACTAAATGCCAATCATCAGGTCTCCTGCTAATTCCACCTGCTAAACATCGGATTGTCTCCAAAGACTGCTTCTTCAGACTTACTTATCTGCTATGTCAGCGTTTGCATTTGTTGGAACTGGTAACACCGGCAGATTTAACTGGTCCATTGTCGTTAATAATAGGATGCAGAGCAAGGTCACTTTATTCAATGGTAATATAATGGAGCTGCATCTCAACGAGAAGAACAACAAGGTTTAATTATACATTCAGTGGCCACTTTATCAGATACCTCCTGCACTCAATAAAGAGGCCGCTGACAGTATGCTCGTGGTATTCTTGCTGCTGTAGCTTATCCACTTCAGCAATCGATGTGTTCTGTGTTCAGAGGTGCTCCTTTGCACACTACTGTTGTAACACATGGTTATTTGAGTTACTATTGCCTCCCTGTCAGCTTGAACCAGTCAGGCCTTTCTCCTCTGACCTCATTAACAAGGGATTTTCACCTACAGATCTGAAACGCACAGGATGTCCTTTTGTTTGTCCGCCGTTCTCTGTAAGCTCGAAAATCCTAGGAGATCCGCAGTTTCTGAGATACTCAAAGTCATCTGGTATCCACAATCATTCCACAGTCAAAGTCACTTAGATCACATTTCTTCCCATTCTCATGTTTGGTCTGAATGACAACTTGATCATGTCTACATGTTTTTATTTACTGAGTTTCTGCAACAGGATCAGCTGATTAGATGCTTGCATTGATGTGTAGGTGTACGGGTGTATCTAATAAAGTGACTACTGAGTTCATATAGTGCCATCAATGTAGAAAGACATCCTAGGATATTTCACTCCAATGATCACTTAACGGGTTTTGATTACTGTCCCTGTCTGTAAGAAGTTTGTACATTTTATCCTGAACCACATGGATTTCCTCTGATTGCTTCAGTTTCCTCCCACGTTCCAAAGATGATAGTTCGGATGTGCTGCCACCAACACATCACAAACAATGATGCAACAGGTACATTGTTTTGATGTTTCATTGTATATATATTCTTCAGCTAATCTTCTTTAAGTAGGGGCTGAGCTAAAATGGCACCAGAGAGCGGCTTCTTCAAGCTCAACTATGAAACAAAACTTAATTTCTTCACTTTAATACCTCTTTTTTATTCCTTTTCATAGAGTATGGGGTTTTATCAGAGCCTGTGATCTACAGCTGCACTCAAACTGTCGTTCTTTACAGTGGCGTTTCCTGTACCTGCAGTTAACTGAGCTTTCGGTATTCCCAGGATGCGGCCCGGAAGACATATGCCTTTGGGGTGAGGCTGTGCAGCCCTGTGGACTAACAGATTTCATCCCCATGTCGCCAACTGATGCATTGCGGGAGAGAGATTGGAACATTGTGACAGCGGATGCAGCTGGCAGAGGCCTCTGTACCTGAGCTATCGCTCTTTCTCTCTCTCTCTCAATGATGGGAGAGAGTTTGCTGCCTATTCTTGAGTCAGAGAAACTCAGAAGAAAAGTGACGTGGCTGACTGTAACATCGCCATCAGCAAATTGTTTTAAATTGTTGGTCTCACCTCTGTGACACTTCGCTGTCCCTTGTTCAGGAGAGAGAGAATCTGAGGCATGTTGAACTATCGGGTGAGCGATTAGTTTGTGTTGGTTTACAGACTATGCTCTCTCTTTGGGGGCTTTGCTTTTGCTTGCTTGGGTGTTGAAGCCTCCTACTGAAATAAGTGAAGGGAGGACGGTTGATGCTTTGCTACTACTTGTGTGTGGAAGAGGCGGGGGGGGGGGAGAGGGGATTTTGGGGTTCCAATTTTTACTTCATTCATTGCTTGGTGTTCTTTTCTGTTTTTGTGAATGTCTACAAAGAGCAAGAATTTCAGATTGTATACTGTATACATTCTCTGATATTAAATTCAACCATTGAAACATCTGGAGCTTTATTTGGACATAGAATAGAATAAAAGGATGTTGCTTCAGAACAGAGATGAGGAGGAATTTCTTTAGCCAGAGGGTTGTGAATTTGTGGAAATTCATTGCCACCGACTGCTGTGAAGGCCAAGTCATTATGTATATTTATAGCAGAGTTTGATAGTTCATAATTAGCAAGGTGATTTAGGGTACTGGGAGGAGGCAGGAGAATGGGATTGTGAGGAAAAATAAATCAGCCATGATTGAATGAAATGAAGCAGACTCGATGGGCCAAATAGCCATTCACACATATATACATATAGACACATGTATGTCCATACATTCAGACTAAAAAATGTGTATGCACAACTGAAAACTTGTCCTCACACTTACATATACAAACACAATGACATGTTTATACATATGTGGGCACTAGTGTACACTTATAAGCATAAATGCATGTATAGACTCAGTGCTCATTAATGCAAATATCTATCTAATCAGCCAATAATGTAGCAGCAACTCAAGATCACACATGGTCAAGGGGTCCAGTTGTTGTTCAGACCAAACATCAGAATGGGGAAGAAATGTGATCTAAGTGACCTTGACCATGGAATGATTGTTGGTGTCATATGGGGTGGTTTGATTGTTTCAGAAAGTGCTGATCTCCTGGAATTTTCATGCACAACAGTGTCTAGAGTTTACAGAAAAACATAAAACATTGTGCAAGTGATGGTTCTGTGGGGGAAAACACCTTGTTAATAAGTGGTGTCAGTGGTGAATGCAGACAGGAAGGCGACAGTAACTCAAATTTACCAAACGTTGTAAAAGAAGAACACCTCTGAATGCACAGCACATTGAACCTCTACATGGATGGACCACACTGGCTTCTACTTCTGTACCTAATAAAGGGGCTACTGAATGTACCTGGGTGGTGGGTTGGAGGTATGTCTCCACCAAAGAAGGGGTAAAATAATCCTCCCCTCTGCTAGCCTTCAGGTGACCCTTGGGCAAGGTGTAGCACCTGCCTAGTCACCTGATCAGGGTCACATGAAGCCAAGGGAGCAGGTGATGGATGGTCATATGAGTAACTGGTTTACATCACAAGGCCTGGTTATGCGATCATTGACGCCAGGCAGACAATCTCTGAAGAGCATTTGTAATGGCTGGGGTCACCTGTCTTGTGTAGACACTGCCGAGAAGAAGGCAATGGCAAACCACTTATGTAATTTTTCGAAGAGCAATGATGGTCATGGAAAGAACATAATAGCCCATATCAATACGACACGGCACATAACGATAGAATGAGCAGAGTGTATACACCCATGTATTTATTTACATTATACTTGCTCATGCACACACAATAATGTATACACATTCCCATGTACATGCACTCATACTCCTGTGCATAGGGTGTCTTAAATTCCTTGTGCAGCTGTAGTGATAAATGATTCCGCTGCCAAAGTAATCTCAGGTTTCATATTTCTACTTCAGTGCCAATGGTTTCAGGTAGTTTTCTCTTAAACATCGAGAAGCAGTCATTATAAATGGACACTTGGCCTAGGTTTTGTTTAATCAGCTCTCTTGTAAGATGTCAGCATAGTTTTCAAGCTTGGGTCATCACTCATGTCTAGGCAATTTAAAAAGCCCATTTGCAATGAACCCCGACCCTGACTGTAGCAGTTCAAATGTATCTTCAGACATCAGTTCAGAAACCCTTTAAAGGAAGTGAAAGCAGGTGTTTTGATAAACCAGGCAATGATTCATTTTTCTAAACCTTCTTTTGCGTGCTACTGACATATTAAAATACTATTTCCAATACCAGTACAAATCACATTTCCCTCCCAGTCAATATATCGGCACTTAAATGAGGTTTGCAGATGTTGTGTATTTATTTGCTGTTTACATAAATCTATGAATCAACAATCTCCTTTATCATCAAACCAGTACAGTGCATTTTTTAAGTTCCTGGTATGCATTAATATGAGCTCAAAAGCCAACTTTTAATCAGAATTCACAACTTCCATACTGAAGAACAGTGTGTATTAGGACTCGCTTGTAGTCTAAATTACTAGACTAGTAATTGGTAACTGATGCTTGGCTTGTAACTGTTACATGTACAGTGATATAGTTGTGGTGAACTATGTGCCTGTCGGGACACGCCCCTGCTGACTGCTCCTGTGGCTCCTCCCACAGGCCCCTGTATAAAGGAGACCTGCGGCCTGAAGATCGGCCTCAGTCTCCAGGACCTTGTATGATAGACACTCACTCCTGGTTCCTTCTTCCAGTCAATAAAAGCCGATATCTCACCTACGTCTCAGTGTGAGTTATTGATGGTGCATCAATTTTATTGACTGGAAGTTTTAAAACATGGAACCCGTTTTGCGTCCGGACCGGTTGGATTTGGACCCTCAAGACCCTGACGCAGCTCTCGCTTTTGAACACTGGCTTGCATGCTTCCAATCGTACTTGGCGGAGCTTCGTGCGACTGAACCCGCCGTTATGCACAGAATCCTACTCTCGAGGGTCTCCTCCAAAGTTTACTCCTTTATCCGGGACCTGCCGACCTACGAAGGGGCACTGGACGCCCTCAAACGACAGTACCTGCGGCCGGTGAACACCGTCTACGCAAGACATCGCTTAGCTACCCGGCAACAGCGGCCTGGCGAATCGTGCGCTGAGTTTCTCCGAGCACTACAGACACTCGTCCGAGCTTGTGACTGCAAGACGCTCACGGCAGAACAGCATGCGGAGCTGCTGGTGCGAGACGCCTTTGTGATGGGACTGAGGTCAGTGTACATGCGCCAGCGGCTGCTGGAGAACTCGGATCTTACCTTAAGCTCGGCGATAGAGAAGGCCAACGCTCTAGAAGCTGCGCGGCATAACGCCGACGCTGTCCAGTCGCCCAATTCCCCGCCGGTTTCGTGGACGCCTCAGACCCCGCCACCGCCGGCTCCTGGGAGCGAATTCGCCAACGCCGCCGCCAGTCGCGATTCCACGAGCTCCCCGACCCAGACCACGGCTGTGGCCCGTAAGCAACTCGTGCTTTGTTATTTCTGTGGCCAAAAGAAACATCCTCGACAACGCTGTCCAGCGCGAGAAGCGACCTGCTCCAGCTGCGGAAAGCGGGGCCACTTCGCCAAGGTCTGTAAGTCTCAACCTCGAGCGGAGTGCAGCGCTGCAGGTGAAACGTGGGGGCCGCCATCTTGCATGCCGGGATGTGGGCGGCCACCTTTGTCGACGTCAGCACGCCCCGCCCCCGATCCTCGGATGCTGACCAGGTACCCCGGATGTGAGCGGCCATCTTTGTCGGCGTCAGCATGCCCCGCCCCCGACCCTCCGATGCTGACCGGGTACCCCGACGGCGATCCTACTCTGGCCACTGTGACTCTCGACCAAAGCGCCCCACACCAGCTTGCAAGATCCATGATGGACATCCAGGTGGAGGGGCATTGGACTGGATGCCTGTTTGACACGGGCAGCACTGGGAGTTTTATTCACCCGGACACAGTGCAACGCTGCGGACTTGCCACGCGGCCGGTCAGTCGGAGGTTCCATTTGGCCTCTGGGTCGCAGTCCGCAGACATCCGGGCGGGTTGTGTAGCGACTTTGGTGGTGCAAGGCACAGTATATCGGGACTTTGAACTGCTGGTCATGCCTAATCTGTGTGCACCTGTGCTATTGGGGCTGGACTTCCAGAGCCATCTCAAAAGTGTGACTATGGTATACGACGGGCCCCTCCCACCACTCACTGTCAAGAATCCTCAGTTTTGTGGGACTTCTTCACATACCCCGCTACTGACCACACACACACACGGACACACACATCCCATCCAGAACCAGGCCAACAGCTGCGCTACCGACACTTGCAGCCTCTCCACTCTCAAGATCCCTCCCCCACCGCTGTTCGCCAACCTGACCCCCGACTGTAAACCTTTGGCAACCAAAAGCAGGAGGTACAGCGCGGGGGACCGGGCCTTCATTCAGTCGGAGGTGCAGCGGCTGCTCAGGGAGGGGATCATTGAGCCGAGCACAAGCCCTTGGAGGGCCCAGGTGGTTGTTGTTCGGACTGGGCAGAAAAATAGGATGGTGGTGGACTATAGTCAAACCATCAATAGGTTTACGCAGCTTGACGCATACCCCCTACCCCGCATCGCGGATATGGTCAACCAGATTGCTCAGTATAAGGTGTACTCGACAATAGATCTGAAATCCGCTTATCACCAGCTCCCCATCTGCCCAGAGGACCGCCCCTACACCGCCTTCGAGGCGGGCGGCCGGCTCTATCACTTCCTGCGCGTCCCTTTCGGTGTCACGAATGGTGTCTCTGTCTTCCAGAGGGAAATGGACCAGATGGTGGACCAGTACCAACTGCAGGCCACATTTCCCTATCTGGATAACATCACCATCTGTGGTCATGACAGGCCAGATCACGACGCCAACCTCCAACGGTTTCTCCAAGTGGCCGCAGCTCTGAACCTTACTTATAACAGGGACAAGTGTGTTTTTGGTACCACCCGCCTTGCTATACTTGGGTATGTCATGGAAAACGGGGTTATTGGGCCTGATCCCGAACGTATGCGCCCCCTGTTAGAGCTCCCTCTTCCCACCACTCTCAAGGCCCTCAGACGGTGCCTGGGGTTTTTTTCCTATTACGCCCAATGGGTCCCCCATTACGCAGACAAGGCTCGCCCCCTGGTCAAGTCTACCTCGTTTCCCCTCTCTGCTGAGGCCTGCGCGGCCTTCAACTGCATTAAAGCGGACATTGCCAAAGCTACGATGCATGCAGTGGACGAGACCGCTCCCTTCCAAGTGGAGTGTGATGCCTCCGATTTCGCTCTGGCTGCTACCCTTAATCAGGAAGGCAGACCAGTAGCATTCTTTTCTCACACCCTCCAAGGCTCTGAAATTCGGCACTCCGCGGTGGAGAAAGAAGCCCAGGCCATAGTGGAGGCTGTTAGGCACTGGAGGCACTATCTTGCTGGCAAAAGATTCACTGTGCTGACCGACCAGCGCTCGGTTGCGTTCCTGTTCAGCAACCAACAGCGGGGCAAGATCAAAAATGATAAGCTTTTGCGGTGGAGGATAGAACTCTCCACCTACACCTATGATATCCTGTACCGGCCTGGCAGACTCAATGAGCCCCCTGATGCCCTATCCCGGGGAACATGTGCTAGCACACAGCTCGACCAGCTGTACGCCCTTCATGCACAACTTTGCCATCCGGGGGTCACCCGATTTTACCATTTTGTGAAAGCTCGGAACCTGCCGTACTCCCTGGAGGACATCAGGACGATGACCAGGGACTGCCAAATTTGTGCCGAGTGCAAACCGCACTTCTACTGTCCTGACACGGCACAACTTGTCAAGGCCACCCGCCCTTTTGAACGCCTGAGTGTTGACTTTAAGGGCCCCCTTCCCTCCACTGACCGCAATGTCTATTTTCTCAGTGTTATTGACGAGTTCTCACGGTTCCCCTTTGCCATCCCCTGCCCCGACACCACTGCCACGTCCGTCATAAAAGCCCTGCGCCAGCTCTTCACTCTGTTCGGGTATCCCTGCTATATCCACAGTGATAGAGGGTCCTCCTTTATGAGTGAGGAGCTGCGCCAGTACTTGCTAGCTAGGGGCATTGCTACCAGTCGGACCACGAGTTATAATCCCTGGGGTAATGGCCAGGTAGAGCGGGAGAATGCCACAGTGTGGAAGGCCACACTTTTAGCCCTCAAGTCCAAAGGGTTGCCGGTCTCTCGATGGCAGGAGGTCCTCCCTGAGGCACTGCACTCTATCCACTCTCTGTTATGTACGTCCACCAATGCCACCCCTCACGAACGCCTATTCTCTTTTCCCAGGAAGTCTGTCACTGGGACCACCCTACCAGTTTGGCTGACGTCCCCGGGGCCAGTGCTGCTCCGGAAACATGTGAGGAGCAATAAATACTCCCCGCTGGTGGAGAGGGTTCACCTTCTCCATGCGAACCCCCAGTATGCTTACGTGGTCTTACCTGATGGGCGGGAGGACACGGTCTCCATCCGCGACCTGGCACCCGCAGGTGCAGCAGACCACTACCCTGAAGGCTCTCCGGTAACTGTGAACCCTGCACCAGAGGTGACACCGTACTCACCAGGCCCTACACAGACTCCTCACGACACTTGTATACCGGGCGTTTCGTACGCATTTATACCAGGCGCCTCGCACATGCATGAGGGATCACCGGCGCCTAGTGGGCAAGAACACGCGCAACCCCCGTCCCCTGTGCAATCGCCAATGTTGCCGGCACCTATGCGGTCACAGCCGGTGCTACGTAGATCGCAGCGACAGATTCGACCGCCTGATGGGCTTGACTTGTAAGAACCTTCGCTACATGAGGACTTTTTCAAACGAAGGGGGGGTGAATGTGGTGAACTATGTGCCTGTCGGGACACGCCCCTGCTGACTGCTCCTGTGGCTCCTCCCACAGGCCCCTGTATAAAGGAGACCTGCGGCCTGAAGATCGGCCTCAGTCTCCAGGACCTTGTATGATAGACACTCACTCCTGGTTCCTTCTTCCAGTCAATAAAAGCCGATATCTCACCTACGTCTCAGTGTGAGTTATTGATGGTGCATCAATAGTCAAGGTATTGTGAGCCCCTAGACGGATCACTCCTAACATAGGTACATCAAGATAGTATTTTTCTGGAAATTGAATCTCACTTACCTAATTACTGCCCATTATGCTGCTGACATCTAGGGCAGCAATGAAGGCCCTCCATCTTTGGCTGTACATTCTGTCACACACAGATCTAGAAGGATTCTTCATTGTTATTTCTGTCACATTTTTTTTAACCAATCAGTTAGGGTTGTTAGTCCTGAGCTGAATCCCCAAGCCTGGAGGACTGGTGGACCACTCTTGGTCTGGCCTCTACCCTTTGACCTCTTTGGCATGGGTGATCCTAACAGGAGCCAAAGCACAAGGCCCTGACTCTAGCCAATGTAGATCTTCAGATCATTGAGACATATAAGCCTCCAAATCCTACAACAAAGTTTGTAGTCCTCTTGGAGGCTGCTGAATCTTCGGAGGAGGAGTATTACTGAATTAATCTTTGAAATTTAGCATTAATTTTTTTAGCCTTTCTAAAAAAATGTTGGAGTTTCTCAGATTCATGTATCAGATGAACATTGAAATGTACAGTGAAAAATGTGTTATTTGTGTTAACAACTAACACACCCACGGATGTGCTGGGGCAGCCCCAAGTGTTGCCGTGTATTCTGGCACCGGTATAGCATGCCCACAATGTTCAGCAGAACAACTCAAGCGGCAGTAGCAACCACAGCAAAAATTAGACAACAACCAAAGAAGCTCCTTTCCCTCCCACCCACTCACATGTACAGACAGGCCTGCAACCCCTGGAAAGACCACTTCCAAGCCTCAGCCTTTTGGTCCTGGATTCACAGACTTACTGACACTGGTCCTCCAACTTCGGACTTACTCCCAGGGTTCGAACAAGGTGAACTTGATGATCAGAAGGAATGAATCAGGCCAAAAGGCCTTTTTCTTTGCTTTGTGATTTCACGATTTGAACAGAATCATCCTTCCCCAGGAAAGATTCAAATTCAGAATCAAAAATAGGTTTAATATCATTGATACACCTGTTTGTCATGAAATTTGCTGGTTTGCAGCAGCATACAGTGCCATATATTTAAAAAAAAACTGCAAATAACTATAAAAAATATATATATTGTGAGGCTTTCATTGGTTGGGGTTGACAATGGATATTGTGTCCTAGCTGTCCAGCCTGGGCAGTACAATATGGAGAGCAAGCTATTGCCAATATAGCAAGCTTCCCCTCCCCTCGCCCCACACATCCACTGAAGCCAAAGGAACAGCAGAGACCAGTCTGCATTGAACTTAATGTAAGACTGCCTTAGGGAACTCCAGCTCCTGGTTTTCTTCTCAGGGTTACTCCAAAGTCTTCCCTATGAGTGTGTATAGCTGCAAGGCAGTGGAAGTTTGACATCAAAGGTTTCCTTCTCCTAGGTGAGCTGCCAACCATGGCTGACGGAGCCGAGCTGCCCAAGTGACTGGTTTTACGCCGCCAGTAACCCACTCTTGCCCCTCCTCCTGTTTGTAGAAATTGTTCTGCCAGGTTTAGTAGCTAAACCACCCGTGAAGGCCAGGAACAAGACTTAGTTGTCAGAGGCTATTTGGGGTGCTTGCCATTGGGAGCTTATCCCTACTGCCTCCTGCAGCTATAAAAACCTTACATATGTAGACTCCAACATACATACATGTGTGTGTGTGTGTGTGTGTGTGTGTGTGTGTGTGTGTGTGTAAAATATGTATATAAAATAAGTAAGTAGTGCAGAAGGAGAGCAAAACTAGTGAAGTAGTACTCATGGATGGTTTATTTTCTGTTCTAAAAACCAATGGCAGAGGGGATGAAATTGTTCTTAAAATGATGTTTGTTTGTCCTCAAGAAAACATAGACACGGTCATACACAAAAAGATAATTTTGTCTGGTAGTAGGACCAGGGACACATGAGAGTTAGTCAATTGACTAATCTCTCAAGCTAAAATAAAGTCTTCCTGTCATGGTTTCACAGACGAAACCCTTTGGAGCTACATAGAGCTTAGAAGAATGGAGGGCTATGCACTAGGAAAATTCTAAGCAGTTTCTAGAGTAGGTTACATTGTGGACCGAAGGGCCTGTAATGTGCTGTAGATTGGCTCATTGAAGATTTCCTACCATCAACCATCTTCACTAATCCTGTTTTTGCTCTTCCTCCTCCTCATCAGCTCACCTCAGATTCAACCAACCAAGTACCCAACACAAACCAAACTGATGAAGACAGAGCAGTGAATGTGGTATACGTGGATTTTATATACAAACATCTACTGTATATAAATGGATTTTATATATAATTATACAAACAGAGGCCAAGGATTATGAATTCTGACAGACTTTTATCTTGAACATGCATGAACCCTCAAATCTGAGGTCAAAATGACAAGCTGTTTAGATGTAGAAAAAGTAGAGATGAAAGTAACTTCTGCCCATCAATAATTAAATAATATAAATTTGAAACACAAGCCCAAAAATCTCAGAGGCAGGTAACATTTTCCTACAGCGAGATGTTACAACTTGGAATGCCACAGCAGAACACATGATAGCTTTGAAAGAAAGGAAGTGGATAAATATTTTAAAAAGTCAATGTACACAAGAATAGATAGTTCTTTCAAAGAACAAGCTACAATATTTCTTTCTGTGCTCTGATATACAGCGCTCTCTGATCTTTTTTTTTTGCAAAGACAAGACCGGCATGAGCATGGGAACACAATCACCTCCTGGTTCATTTCAGAGTCATAAGCCACGCTCAGCCTGGCTTCTTTCTCACTACAGGGTCAAAATTCAGGAGCCTGCTTCCTCACATTGCAGTGGGAGCACCTTCAAAACGTGGACTGCAATGTTTCAAGAAAGCAGCTCACTAGCAACTTCTCAAGAGTGACTAGGAGCTGGAGAGTGAAAAGTAGCCTTGCTTGAGGCATCCATATCCTCAGATTGAATAAGGAAAACTTCAATAATGAATTAGTAATGTTCCATTTCATTTGCATGACATGGGATACTAATTGATGTAAAACTGGATTGCCAGCAGGTTTCTCTGTTAATGGTCAAAGCAGTGTTTGGAGCAATGTTTTAATAAACTGCAGATAAAAAGTTGTTGATTTTTTTTATCAGTGTCAATTCATTCCTTTGCTTATTTATTCAGGAAGAGTACGATGTACTTTTTGACGTCTGCCAAATGCTTGAATACCTGGAGGCAGCCTGCAGAGAATTCTCTTTCAAACCCATTACCTTTGAATCACTATTTCTTGCCGATATTGTGCAAAGAGCAGAATGCAGAATTAGATAGCATCTTAGTTTTGTAATGCATACCAATCTCAACTAATATCCTTTTATAAAGTCACTGAATTATCGAATTATTGTTTATCACCTCTATATGCCAGCAAATCACTTAAGCACCAACAAATAATTAAGAGATTGGCATTTATCTAGAAGGTGATTTTAAAATTAGATAGGATGCATTGTGAAATCATCTGCAGATGGTTGCGATTCATGCAAGCCTACAAAATAGGATCTAAGTTCAGTAGCAAATGAGAAGATTAGAACGGAAGACAAACCCACATCATTTGATTACAATTCTGTCTCTTCTTAAACAATCCAATTATTATAATGATTTCAGCATCTACTCAATGTGCCATTCAAAAACATTGGAGCTCTGTTTCTTTCATATTGTACCATTCTTCAAGCGATATCTTAGCAGACGCCTAAAATAGTAGAGCATAACACTAATACAACACCAGTGAAATTGGCTCAGTTCTACCACTGTCTGAAAGAGGTTTATACATTCTCTCCATGACCAGAATCAGTTTTAATGCCATCAGCATATGTTGTGAGATTTGCGGCAGCAGCGCAATGCAATCCATCATAATAGAGAGAAAACAGACAGTAAATTACAGTAGGTATATGTATATATGAAATAGTTGAATGAAAATAAATAATCCAAAAATAGAAATTAAAAAAGTAGTGAAGTAGTGTTCATCGGTTCAATATCCATTCAGAAATCAGATGACAGAGGGGAAGAAGCTGCTCCTGAATCACATGTGGCTTTTTCCTGGGTTCTTCAGTTTCCTTCCACATTCCAGAGACATAGGGGTTAGTAGTTAATTAGTCACATAAGTTTAATTGGGCAGCGCAGGCTCAAGTGGCCAGAAGGGACTGTTACTGTGCCATACTGCTCAGTAAAATAAAATAATGTTGAGGTATGTTGGAGGAAACTGGCTTTAGTGAGGACTCTGCTGTTTGGCCGGAGATGAGAGAGGGAATCGGTGCTGATGTACCACATGGCTGTGTATGTAGCACCCTGCTCTGATTCTGTTATATTTGTGATTGTGTGGCCAAATACAGCTCCCATGCTGTTTGCAAGTTTGCTGATGACCCTACAGTTGTTGGCCAAATCAAAGGTGATGAGGAATTGGCATTTGGAGAAAACTGATGGAGTGGTGCCACAACAACAACAATGTCTCACTCAACATCAGCAAACGAAAGATGTGATTATTGAGAAAGCTGCAAGCCAACAAGCCAGTCCTCATAAGAGGATTGCAGGTGGGGAGAGTTAGGAGCTTTAAATTCCTTGGCGTTAATATATCAGAGGATCTATCCAAGCAGAAGCACATACTGTAGGTGTCATCAAAGAGAATGCACAGCAACACCATGACTTTCTTAGAAGTTTGTGTAGATTAGGATATCACCAAAACCTTTGACAAACTTCAGCAGCTGCACAGTGGAGAGTGTCTTGTCTAGTTGCATTACAGTCTGGTATGGAAGCATATATGTCCAGGAATGGAAAAGGCCACAAAAAAATAGTGGATACACTGCGGTGCATTACAGGCAAAGCCCTCACATTTACCATTGTGAATGGACATTCTGACATTGCTTTCCCTTGAACTACTTCAATGCAGTGATGTGATGAAATGACATGAAAAACAAGTTTTTCACAGTAGCATGGTACAGGTGACAATATTAAACCATTTTTAGAAATCAATTTATTTTAGAAATTGTAGACAATGAAACAATATTAGTGAATGCATTAAAAGTAGATGAGGCAACTGAACTTCCTCTGAGATACGGGAAAATTCTGAATACTTCTGGTCTATCAAAGTCAGGTTGGACCATTGAGCTTCAAAATGACAGCATTAGCATCTTAGGCAAATGTCTCAATCCAAAACATTTCTATGTCCATTGACTTCCACAGATGCAGCCTGACCTGCTGAGTTTCTCTAGTGCAGGGGTTCCCAAACCTTTTAATACCATCAATGGCTACCTGTAACCGAGGGATCCGTGGACCCCAGGTTGGGAGCCCCTGCTCTAGTGTCCATATTCAAAATCTACACTCCCTTGTGTCACAACTGTGGGATGAAGGCCCTGTTCCTGTGCTGTACTCTGTATTCAAAAAAGTTCAAGAGAATGATTCTGGGAATGAAAGGGTTAGTATATTAGGAGCATTTGATGGCTCTGGGCCTGGACTCGCTGGAGTTTAGAAGAATGAAGAGGGATCTCACTGAACCCTAGCAAATATGGAAAGCAACACAAACAAAATGCTGGTGGAACACAACAGGTCAGGCAGCATCTATAGGGAGAAGCGCTGTCGATGTCTCGGGCCGAGACCCTTCGTCAGGACTCTTTCCTCGTGTTTGCCAGATATGAAAAGGCCTACATAGAGTGGTGTGGACCACTAATTCCTATAGAGGGGGAGACTCAGAATAGACGGAGGTCCATTAAGAACGGAGATGAGGAGGAATTTCTCACACACAGTTGGTGAATCTATATTCCATGTTATATGTTATATACTGAATACAACCACTTACACTGGGTGCCCCTACTATCAACAACAACTTGAATTTAACTAGCCCCTTTGCCGCATGTCAACATAAAAGTGGAGAGCCTCATTGGGATATATTGCGGCAGATAACCAAACTAACAAGTCTTTTGTTTTAAAGAGGCTTCTTGAAAGAGCAAAGTGTCTTGAACTGGAGGGAAACAAATAGTTGGGAAGATTTTAGGGCAGGCTGTGGCTGTATCGTGAAATGCCAAGAGATACCCTGTATGTAAGAGCAAGATTGAGAATTATACCATGGCAGCACAGGCTTTACCTCATTATCAGATTCAGATTCAATTTTATTTAACATAGGTGGAGTGAAAAAAAAGGAATTGTTAATACTAATAATAAAATATTAAATCAACACAGATTTTTTAAGATTATGTTAATTCTCCATCTCCCTCACAGCCATTGAAACAAATGAGTTCAATATTCCTGCATTAAAAAGATTCCCATCATATTACTACAGGTCACTTCTTCCTACTGTTGGATTCCATAGAGAGTTCGAGGTTGAAGTGCAGGCAGGGAAATGTGGACAGAGAACCCTTAGCAAATATGAGCTTTCTGTGCTTGCTTAGGCTTTGCCCATCAGGGGTTCGTTGGAAGGTCTAAGAGCCCCTAACAGGCAAAGGAAATGCTTCAAAGAAAGTATCAAAATCAGCCTGAAGAAACTCAACATTATATCTAAAAACTGGGAAGACATCACACTCAATAGATACACCCTGGAGGAAATCTGTTCAGGAGGGAGCTGAGCTACCTGAGGACGAGCTTTGCTGCAAAATGAGAGACTGAAGAATCAAAAGGTCCAGGCACTCTTGGCCACACTGCACAAGAACATATATCAGCCTTGATCAGCCCCTACAGGCACCTGAGGACCAAGCAGTAAACAACCCCTGAGGAGAACATCATATTCGACTCCAGTGATCATACTGCTACTACCGGGTAGGCTACTTAATTTGGCAATCCTAGCATTGAAAAATGCTTGTTCTTTGGTGTCTCCCAGACATTGGTTGTTTGTCCTGTTGGGTGCAGTCCTTTACTAATTCTATTGTGTTTCTTGGATCTAATGTGTATGCCCACAAGGAAACAAACTCCAGGGTTGTGTAGTGGAATCAGGAGCAAAATAAAATGCTGGAGGAACTGAGCAAGTAAGGCAGCATCTGTGTGGGGGGGGGGGGAAGTGGATGTGAAACATTGACGGTGTCACCACCACAGACTCTGCAAGACTGTATACTTGACCCCGCTGATGGGCATCTCAGCAGGTTCTGCAATTGCACTCATGAATATGCATGTTCCGGCTAACTGTTGTGTCATTTTGGTGCTATTTAACATCCTTCTTTTCATTGGAGTCCTGTCGAGACTTGCGAAAAGCACAACAACATTACACTCCCGGCTAACTTTTGTCCTTGCCTGAGAAAGAGGACTACAGTTTTGACTGAAGTTGGAAAGGAGCGGGATTTGCATAGTATTTAGATATTGCTTTCAGTTGTGGTGTTGGCACTTTACTTTCAATTTGAGAGTTTTAGTTAATGGCCGTGTTGGCCTAGTATTCATCGTTTTTGCGTTTTTCCTTAAAATTCTGCAAAGTTTGTATTTAAGTCAGTGAACTGTCAACCCGTGCCAGTCTCTCTCTCTTTCTCACACTCTCAGTCTTGGCACGTGGGCCATATTCAAATATTCTGATAAGCTGTGCCTTTTCCTCCACAGATGCTTCTTAATGGCTGCAATTTTTCCAGCATTATTTTTTGTTCCCGATTCGACCATCCGCAGGAAGTAAGATGGTGACATGTTTAGTGGCAGCAGTCTCTCTGGGTTCAAGCAAAGGTGGCCTTTTACATCTTTTTCTTACGATCGCACGGCATTGCTGGAAATGAAGAACATCAAATACTAGGAGTCTGCCTCCTGAGCGAGTGGATTCAGACTTATTGTCTACCATGTTGCCTGCTACAGGAGGAAGGCATCGGAAGCAACAAGCCATTCAACTGATTATCTTGGGTGTTTTTCTTGAGATTGCAAGACTGTGTTGGACATTGGCAATGCAGAATACTGCGAGGTCTGTTCACTGGTTCATTGGCAAGGTCGACAGTGGGGAAGCTTCGTGGCTTCGGTTGTTGCCCAGACCAGGTCCTCATACCATGGAGTTGCCTGTTGCAGTCACCTGGGGAGGAGATGCCGGAGGTGGTGTGGTGCGGCTGGGTTGAGGGTCTGACCCCTCCAGTCGGTGCTGCCTTCCAGTGCTCCCTTGGTGGAAGACGGATTGTAATCATTTGCGGCTGTACTAGTATGTGATGAGGAACTATTGCATACCTGAACTTGCAGAAATGTGGATTCAGGACAACAACCCGAGCACCATCAGTCTACAGGCCTCAACTCTCAGGGACTTGGGCTATATATATGTTTTTGAGATTGTATTTTTCACTGCTATTGTAGCTCATTTGTTCATTCTGAACTGTATCATTTAACGTGGACAATCATGGTCTTTCCATGACAATTGGTACTGTATTTTGCACCTTGGCTCTGGAAGAATGCTGTTTCATTTGACAACTGAACTTGAACTCTTGTGTCTTTTGTCTAGTGTGGAATTTCCCCCTTTTCCCCATAGATTTTTGCTCCAGGTTCCTAATGAAATGAAGTAATGTAATATTTATTTCATTAGCCACATGATCTCCCAGATGGGACATTTATTACTCCATAAACTTTGTTCAGTTACCTCCCTGTTGTTTCTAAACTCTTTTGTATAAATGTAAGTCAGGAAATTGCCACCTATTTCATTAACATGCAAATACATCCATTTTTCATGATGTCCTTTTGTTTACAGGATCAATAGCCATTTTGTTTTACACACTAGTTTCCAGGTTCAAGAACTCGATATTTCAGGGTCCATTGACCTAACTGCCAATTGGAATAGGCAGGTAACCACTAGCTGATGTCACCCAGAGTGCATTAAGTTTCTTTTAGGTCTTGATATAGATTAGTTAATTGCTCATAGGTATCCATGCAAAACACACGATTTTATACCAAGGCTTTGAGCATAATTAAATTGAACTCAAAGTGAACCCACACCATCAGGTTCAGGAACTGTTATTACTTGTCAAGCATCAGGCTGTTGAATCAGAGGGGATAACTTCACTCAACTTCACTTGCCCCATTACTGAACTGTTCCCACAATCCATAGACTCACTGCCAAGGTCTCTTCATCTTATTCTTTCAATATTTATTGCTTAATTAATTATTATTATTTTTTTCCTTTTGTATTTGCACAGTTTGTTGTCTTTTGCACATTGTTTTTTTGTCTGTCCTGTTCGGTGTGGTCTTTCATTGATTCTATTGTGTTTCTTGTATTTACTGTGAATTCCTATAAAAAGTGTTTCTCAGGGTTGTATATGGTGACATATACATACTTTGATAATAAACTTGCTTTGAAATTTGAACTTGGAAGTAGACTGAAACACAATCCTAAGTATGGAAGGATATACAGGGAGAATTTGGGGGAATGGAATTTCTCTGTAAACTGATAGAGTCCTGATAACCAAATGGTCTTATTCTCTGTCAAAATGAAATGTGAGGATTACCAGAGAGAAGTTTGGATTCCACACACAAAATGTCAGCGGAACTGAGCATGTCAGGCAACATCTGTGGAGGGAAATAGATAAAGTTTGGGTTTTGGCAGGACTACTTGGTGCCAGGCCTTACAGCTTTGGTGAAATAATGGACACAAGAGCAAAATGCCTGAAGTAAGGGGAGAGTGATTGCTCAGAACATTAAAGCAGCATGAAGAAAATTCCTATAAAAGACTATCACTAATTGATAATAAAGTGGTCTCACTGTGTAGAAGAGGATGTTCACTTCATACCAGTGCTGTACAACATTGTCAGTCAGTGTAGTTGCTCCGCCCGGCATCTTGTCATTGTGCTGTTGATATGGCAGGAGGTCTGCTGATTCTATTCTCTTGTAAATACAACTGCAGTATTCCAGAATTCTGACCCCTTAGCCATCCCTGATTTTCATTGGTGCCTATGGCTTCCAAAACCTTAAGCACTGGAATTTCCTCCCTAAACCTCTCTACCCCTCACCCTTTTCTGTTCTTCAGATGTCCTTGAAACCTATCTTTGTGCTGTTATTTGGGTCACCGGCTCTAGAATAGGCTGGATATGTGATTTGGTTTGATTATGTTTCTGTGAACTTTTAAAACAAGACAGTGTGTGTCAATACTAGATGTTATTGTTGCTACACTAGTTTCCAAAGTTTCCAAACCCATGGGTTTCATGGGAATCAAATTCTAATGGTACCACATTAGAAAAGGCCATTCATCCTAAACTGTTGTCCTGAACTGATTAAACTGCTAATTAAATGCCCAACTAAAGTAATACCAATTGGCCAGAATGATTAACAATCAGTGAACAGGAAATGATGTGGGCACTTTGTGAGATGGTCCTTGCAGCCACCATTTTGTGAACTGTTTGATGAACTAATTCTTGCTGTAGGATCATTTAATCAGAGCAATATGTCTATGAATGTTCTGAGTCCTACAGGTCATTGTATATCAAGCAGGAGTAAATCAAGGCAATTGGACTTGTTGTGTTGGCTGAAAGATGTTTTGCCACTCATCCGAGAGGCTTCTTCAGTTCTGATCCATGGTGGGTAGTTTTCAGGCTTAGAAACTCTGTGAGTTGTTTAAAGGTATAGCACCGGGGAGGACCCACATGGGTAACAGGGAGAACAGGAATACCCCACAGGGACAAGAGTGGAGGTTAGAATCAAAGTCAGGTTATTGGAGCTGTAAGAAATCTGTGCTTGCTGCAGCAACAGTTTGCCAGCCCTAATTTAAAGTCTGTTCAGCGGCATTTGTTCCTGCGATAAAGTCGCAGATTATTACTGCAAAGTTCAATCTGTAGTAAAACTAACTGAAGGAAGATCAATGAAAGAATCATCAAAGGAATCCGGGTTGTATGCAGTGGGACGCTGCTGAAGTCTAGCTGCATAATTTCATGTCACGATGAAATAGGCATTGACTTCTCTGAGAATTTTTAGATTAGCCTTTGAATAAAATCTGGATTCTATATGAAGCAATTTTTTTTTAAAATACATCTTCTGAGGTTTCTGACACTGCAGGAATCCGCGATGTAATGCACAGATGTTTAAAGTATCTTCATTTAATTCGGAGAATAGTGTTCCAATGAGGTATTTCATTCTTCAATCAGTGGCTTGATTTGACTAACGGTAATGGGCTCATGTTACCCACTTCCTGCATCTCAATGACTATTTAATATCAGCATTAAGTTTTCAATAGCTTGGTTTTATGGGCATTCTTGCTTCTATTTGTGGACTGTGAATGGACATTTGAAGGAACAGAAATCAATTCAGTGACTTAATTGAAGATTACTAAGTACAGGATGAAAAAAAAGCAATTAGGCCAATGGGGTACATCCATCCAATGAACCATTTATAATTTGCACTATTATAGGCTCACGGTGGGTAAGACTCTCGAGCGTGGTGAATTAATGCAGTTAAAAATATGCAAGAAAAGCTATTTTTCCCCAATCATTAATAGCTATTAAGCTTCAGTGTGACAATTCAAGTCTGTAATTTATATTATTCAGTCCCTTGTGGTTATCATTATTGATAATGTTCTCAATAATGCCAAAAGGAGGTAGCAATTAAGCATCATTTCTTACTCAATGATCTGAATCCACATATGTCACTCATTGGGATTTTTTTCCCACTTATCCTGACCCAGGAGATTGTGAGTTCAGAGCCCGCTGCAGGTATTGCTTCTTATTTATATCCAGTTCCTGGATAAGTTCATTGCTGACAAGGCAAGCAGTTATTGCTCATCCATAAATGCTAATGGAAAAGTTCAAGTTCGTTGTCATTTAACGTTATACACATATACTGCCAAACCAAATACCATTCCTCCAGACCAAAGTGAACACTACAGTGCAGAGAACTCACACATAACACATAAAGCCATATTATCACAAGTAATATAGTATTTTCCAGAAGATTGAAATTTAGCATAAGGGGCATTTACGACACACGTTAAAAAGGAAGCACTGCTGTCGCTGGTGGGGTGCGGGTTCTTGAACT
Organism: Hypanus sabinus; assembly: GCF_030144855.1. Classification (NCBI taxonomy): domain Eukaryota; kingdom Metazoa; phylum Chordata; class Chondrichthyes; order Myliobatiformes; family Dasyatidae; genus Hypanus; species Hypanus sabinus. The sequence continues at coordinate 175,329,570 of NC_082708.1, read as the reverse complement.
CATGTGGTCTGAAGGTATTCTTAATATGCAGAAGAGTTCCAGTGATAATGGACTCGGTGATTAAATGATAATAAGTCCTGATTTCAAAGCCTAGCGTTTGGTGATCGGCCTGGCCTGGGGTCGATGCTGAGGATTGAGAACCGAAGGTCAAATGAGAAGTCCGATTATCGAGGCTCGTTGGCCAAGCCAAGTCTCCATATCTCTGTGAGTCCAGTGGAGATGTCGAAGCACAATGTCTGCAAGTCCAAGTCTGCTAGAGGTTGGAGGCCTGTCCTTGGTTTAATGGACTGTGTTTGTGGGTGGGAGAGAGTGAATGCGGCTTGTTTTGTTGTTTTTTTTGTGTTCTCTGTTGTTCTGCCGAGTATTATGGGCATGCAGAATGTGCAATGACACAACGGTCCAGCATACCCTGTTCTGTGATGGCTGTTAATGCCAATGGCACATTTCACTGTGTGTTTTGATGTACATATGATAAATAAATGTGAATGTTGAATCTAATAAAGGAATTGTGATGTATTTCCAAATCAGAATTTGGAGGAACATGCGCTGGAGGAAAATTGGCAGGTGGTGGCTCTCTCATCCATCTGCCAATTGTGGCCCTTTAGCTGTTGAAGGGTTTTGGAGCTGCAGTCAGAGAGGAGATGACGAATTTTACAGAGCTAGTCCCCAGGGAATATGAAAGAGTCAATTTTTAGATTCAAGTTCACTAATTTATTTATCACATGTACATCAAAAGATAGAGTTAACCACTGTTGGTGTTGACAACCAGCACAACCTAATGATGTGTTGGGGGCACACTTCTGGTGCCAACATTCCCTACCCACAATGCTCGGCTGATCAACACAAAGCAGAACAAGCAATGAAACAACAACCAAGCAAGTTGCTTTCCTTCCTCCCAATCATTCATACACACACACACACACACACACACACACACACACACACACACACACACACACACACACACACACACACACACGTATATAGCACAGACTTCCAGGCTTCCAATTCCAAATTTCCAAATTCAGGTAAAAAAATATAGTTTGAATGTTACTTTCTGGAGATATCTCCCCAGATGTCTATTACAAGCCCAAAGACAACCACATCAACTAGAATTGCTCCCACTCCACCTCCTGTGCAGACTCTAGGCCACTCTCCAAATTCCTCTGTCTCTGTTTTATCTGTTCCTTTAACAAGAATTTCCACATGGGCTCACCAGGGTACGGATGTCTTTCCATGGAAGGGGAGACAATAGGTTTATGATTTCTTGAAGGATGATGGAAAGTTGTGGCAGTGGAGTGAACTCTCCAAGGCACAAGCCTGGGTGGAAGGTGTGGAGGTTGTCAAGATCCCCCCTCTCAGCTTCACCGCTGTAGTCCAAAGCAATATGTTTGTTACCAGATTGGCTGCAGGATCAGATGGAAGGGTGTTCAATGATGTCCAACCATCATAGGAGCTCTACTACGGATTTGCTGTCAGAGTTTACTCTTGAACCTTCATCTCTCCTGAAGCTGCCCACAAACTGGGGATCTGGGTCACAAGCACCAGGGCATGACCCAGTGGACCAGCATGTGATGTGTGCAGAGGCCAGAGCTCCTCCCCGTCCTTTGTGGTTCAACCTGAGTCTGAAGGGTACTCTGCTTCCGTGTGTCACCAGCGAACAGTCACTTCATGAGGCTTGCTGTCAGACAGGCTAGTTTCAGATTTCGATTTAATTTCTTTCCATGCGATTTATATAACCATATAATAATTACAGCATGGAAACAGGCCATCTCGGCCCTTCTAGTCCGTGCTGAACGCTTACTCCCACCTAGTCCCACTGGCCCGCACACAGCCCATAACCCTCCATTCTTTTCCTGTCCATATACCTATCCAATTTTACTTTAAATGACAATATCAAACCTACCTGTACCACTTCTGCTGGAAGCTCGTTCCACACAGCTACCACTCTCTGAGTAAAGAAATGCCCCCTCGTGTTACCCCTAAACTTTCGCTCCCTAACTCTCAACTCATATCCTCTTGTTAAAAGCCTATCCACGTCAACTCTATCTATCTCCCTCATAATTTTAGATACCTCTATCAAGTCCCCCCTCAACCTTCTACGCTCCAAAGAGTAAAGACCTAACTTGTTCAACCTTTCCCTGTAACTTAGGTGCTGAAACCCAGGTAACATCCTAGTAAATCTTCTCTGTACTCTCACTATTTTGTTGACATCTTTCCTACAATTCGGTGACCAGAGCTGTACACAATACTCCAAATTTGGCCTTACCAATGCTTTGTACAATTTTAACATTACATCCCAACTCCTATACTCAAATTTGTTCAGATTGATGAGCTCTGTCTATTGTTTTAGCACTACCACTTGGCATAATGCTCTTCCTTAATTTGGCAACAGTGTCATCATCAGTTCACTCTGAGGCAGAGGTGTACAGAGGAATTTTTAGTCATTGGCTTTTCAGAATCAGAATTATTATCACCGATTTAAGTTTAAGGGGAACATAAGGGAAAACTTCTTCACTCAGAGAGAGGGTCATGCATTAAATAGAATAGAGTAGAACTTTATAGTCATTGCTCTGGACAAGGATATTATGGTGCTACTCTAGTCAGTGCAAAACAGATATTTACAATGCATGTGGTTTGGCTTATTAAAAAAGAAGTCCCATATTTACATGCAACAAGTGACTTCAATAATAAAAACACGGGAAAGCCATTGGCAAGCAAAGGGTGGGGTGTAGCATTATTCAGCTGCATACCAGCCCTTGGGATGAAGCTGTTTTTCAGTTTGGCTTGGCTAAGATGTCCTACCAGATGGCAGAAGATTGAACAGTGTCTGGGATGGGATGGGTCTTTAATGATGCTAAAGGCATCGAGAGTCGTAGATTGTCTCCAAGTCCGGTAGTTGAGTCTCAGTGCTGTACCGAGCTGCCCTAATCACAATCAGAATCAGAATCAGGTTTAATATGTCTAATATTTAATAATTAGATAATTAAAATTTTAGTATCACTGGCATATGTTGTGAAATTTGTTAACTTAGCAGCAGCAGTAAAATGCAATACATGATAATAAAGAAATAAATGAATAAATTGATACAGTGAGTATATATATGTATATTATTTAGCTAAACTAAAATTAGTGCAAAAACAGAAATAATAAAAAAAAAGTGAGGTAGTGCTCAAGGGTTCAGTTTCCATTTAGGAATCGGATAGCAGTGAGGAAGAGGCTGTTCCTGGATCGCTGAGTGTGTGCCTTCAAGACTCTGCACCTCCTTCCTGACAGAGAAGGGCATGTCCTGGATGTTAAGGGTGCTGAATGATGGTTGCCACTTTTCTGTGACACCACTCCTTGAAGATGCCCTGGATACTATGGAAGCTAGTACCCAATATGAAGCTGACTAATTTTACAACTTCCTATAGTTTCTTTTGCTCCTGAGCAGTAGCCCACATACCAGACAGTGATGCAGAATTATTGTCAGAATGCTCTTCACAATACATCTGTAGAAGTTTTGGACTGTCTTAGGTGACAAACTAAATCTACTATTGGAGTACTTTCTGATCTATCTTTCTGCATCTAGAGTACAAAACTCTATATGTCAGTATGCACTCTATCGCACATCACTGAAAGATGGCCAACAACTTTTGAGGCAGATTAGCTCTCCTTAAGTGTCTTAGCTAGTATAGTCACTGTTGTGCCTTCCCTACTATCAAGGTTGTGCTGATGGACCAAGACAGCTCATCAGTGACGTTCTTGAAACTGGGGATACTTTCCACGACCTCACCATTTATTAATTGTAGGGCTTGTTCAGGCCTTCCTGAAGTCAGCTAGCATTTCTTTTGTCAGAGAGTGGAATGAGCTGCCAGCACAAGTGGTGCATGCAAGCTCGATTTCAACGTTTAAGAGAATTTTGGAAAGGTACATGGATAGTAAGGGTATGGATGGCTATAGTCTGGGTGCACATCACTGGGTCTAGGAAGTTTAAATGGGTCAGCACAGACTAGAAGGGCCTAAGAGCCTGTTTCTGTGCTGTACTTTTCAATGATTTAGATGATGTGAAATCAGTTGTTCTGAGGTAGCAGCGCATTGTGAAATTGGTGTAGGTTGCAGAACTAAATACACAGTGTAAAACAATTGAACAACGAGGTAGTGTTCATGGACTGTCCAGATGTTGGACAGAAGTATGGAAGAAGCTGTTTTTGAATCTCCGATAATGAGTCTCCAGTCTCCTATAGCTCCTCTCTGATGCTAGTAATGAGATGAGGGCATTTTCCCAATGGTGAGTGTTTTTTTGAAAGGACTGCTGCACAAACCAGTAACGTTCCGATGCTGATTTGAGTGCATGCGTACTTTAACTTGTCATGTGCTTTTGTTTTAATGATTATGGAGCTGGGCATATTCTGACACAGAGTTACTCTTGCTTTGACGTCAGAAGACATGAGCACCTTTAGCCTTGAAACTTCCCTGCCATGACAGTTGTAGGCTCCAATATTAGTGTGACTGGGCCCCAGGATTACACTGGATTTTTTAGATAATATAAAAATTATTGATTTTTGGGGAACTAATACGCAAAGTAAAGCTTTTAGCAAATTAAAAAATAGACAAACAATATGATTAAACCAGTCCATTAAGTAAAACGTTGACCATCGCTTTTCAGAGACTCGTCTTGTTCCAAAATCTATGGGGGTTGATGGGAATTTTTAACTAACATTGGAAGTAAAAGTTGGGTAGAGCTTTAAACAACATTATTTCATTTAGACCAGGTGTGGTTTGCTGAAATTTTCTGCCTGCAACACTGTGTACAGCAGGAATAATAAGCATTTGAGTATCTCCTTCACCTATGCATATTTTTATTAAACATTTACAGTCAAGCTGAGAATTACTTCAACATCCCTTATTTATATTAGGCAAGCGGTGCCACTGATTTGCAAGTGTATTTTTCTATTATGAGCCAACCACTGACTTGTATGAGAAGTGAATGATTAATTTCTCTTTGAACTGAGATTATACAAGAATGGTTTTAGTTTAGTTCTTCATTGTGACAGTTGGACAAATATAATAAAATAAAGCCAGGAGTAACCCCATTGAGGCAATTAGAATCTAAATTTATGAACAATGAAATTTTCCACTTAAAGTGAGATCATCATATATAGGCAACTCAAAAGCAGGGAATTTTAATCACTTGAGTAAGGTCTGAAGTAAGTAAACACTTGCCCTTTTGCATTCTTGTCAATTTATTTTTTGTTTATATTTAAGTGCATCCATTTAAAAACTAATTTGGAACTCTATATCTATCATTGTCTTACATAAGGTGCCCCGTAGTTGAGCATATCTTTGATTCTGCTATTATCTGCTATTATGGCTGGCATAACACTATAACAGTAATAGTAATAGTAGTCATCGATCAGGATTCAATTCCAGCCGCTGTCTGTAAGAAGATATCTATTCTCCCTGTGACCTCGTGGATTTCTTCTGGGTGCTCTGGTTTCCTCCCACATTCCAAAGATACACGGGCTGGAGTTAGTAAACTGTGGGCATGCTACATTGTCACCAGAAGCATGAAGACACATATAGGCTGTCTCCAACACATTCTCAAAATGTGTTGGTTTCGACATAAGTAAAGCATTGTTTCAATGTTCTGATGTACTTACGACAAATAAAGTTAATCTCTCTTTTAGCAGCATGAGGGTGAAACGCTTGGTACAGCAACCTTTTATAATACAATGCAGCAGCTTTGGTCAGGTCTGGTGGCACTATCTCCATATAAATTAATTTTTAAAGATTTATTGAGATACAGCACCAAGTGGATCCTTCCAGCCCTTCGAGCTGTACCACCCAGCAAACCCCTGATTTGCACAGAGTCTTGCCATCTTCAGAAGTTTTCTGATGACTCTGTCATAGTTGGATGCATCAGCAAGGGAGATGAGGCTGAGTACAGGGCTACGGTGGGAAACTTTGTCACATGGTGCGAGCAGAATCATCTGCAGCTTAATGTGAAAAAGACTAAGGAGCTGGTGGTGGACCTGAGAAGGGCTAAGGCACCGGTGACCCCTGTTTCCATCCAAGGGGTCAGTGTGGACATGGTGGAGGATTACAAATACCTGGGGATACGAATGGACAATAAACTGGACTGGTCAAAGAACACTGAGGCTGTCTACAAGAAGGGGCAGAGCCATCTCTATTTCCTAAGGAGACTGAGGTCCTTTAACCTATGCCAGACAACGCTGAGGATGTTCTACGAGACTATGGTGGCCAGTGCTATCATGTTTGCTGTTGTGTGCTGGGGCAGCAGACTGAGGGTAGCAGACATCAACAGAATCAACAAACTCATTCATAAGGCCAATGATGTTGTGGGGGTGGAACTGGACTCTCTGACGGTGGTGTCTGAAAAGAGGATGCTGTCCAAGTGGCATGCCATCTTGGACAATGACTCCCATCCACTCCATAATGTACTGGTTAGGCACAGGAGTACATTCAGCCAGAGACTCACTCCACCGAGATGCAACACTGAGCGTCATAGGAAGTCATTCCTACCTGTGGCCATCAAACTTTACAACTCCTCCCTCAGAGTGTCAGACACCCTGAGCCAATAGTCTGGTCCTGGACTTATTTCCACTGGGCATGATTAACTTATTATTATTTATGGTTTTATATTGCTAAATTTCTTCACTATTCTTGGTTGGTGCGGCTGTAATGAAACCCAATTTCCCTCAGGATCAATAAAGTATGTCTGTCTGTCTGTTAACCCTAGCCTAAACACGAGACAATTTACAATCACTAATTAACCCACCAACTAGTATGTCTTTGGACTGGGGAAGAAAACTGGAGTAACTGGAGAAAACCCATGTGGTCATGGAGAGGTGATCTCAAACTCCTTATCGTGCAGGTATTTCTTCCTATTGTAATATAAAATGAACTTTCAGGGTTCCAATCATTTTGTAGGTCAGTTTACCTTCTATCTAATTAATGAGTTAAAACAGGCACATTGAACCAAAACGTTTTTGTGTCAAGGTTAATGTAATCTCTTTTCATTCCTGATGCAAGTCATGTTGATCAGGATTACGACTGGCCCTACTTTTTGTTTTTCTTTCTCTAAAATGGAGTTTATTGGCCTAAAATTCATGGATTGCAGTCAAATTAGTTCTCATTCAATACATTTCAAAGTCCCTAACAGATCAATGCAGTTCACAGTGTCATGTGTCACCTTGACAAGTGAGCATAATCTGGGGCTGCATGGTAGCATAACACGATTATTGCACCAGCATCCTGTGGTCAATTATGCTGCTGTCTGTAAGTTTGTACGTTGTCCCTGTAACTGTGTGGGATTTCCTCTGGATGCTCCAATTTCCTCCCACGTTCCAAAGACATACAGGTTGGTAGGTTAATTGATCAAATTGGGCATCACTGGCTCATTGGCCCGGAAGGGCCTGTAACTGTGCTGTATCTCTAAACAAATAAATACATCATATAATCAAGACCCCCCCCCAGTAAATTTCACTCAATAACAAGGCCTTCCCAATCAAATACGCATTTCTGTTTCAGAGACAGTAGGCTATTGGGAGGCAGTTTCAGTAATTGTACACTGCTGACTCTGATCACAGTCTACATCTCCCTGCCTTAAGCTAAATGTCAGGCTGCAGATCATCCAGTGTAGAGGGAAGAGGTGGATCATTCCCAATTCCAAACCAATTACCAATGCTCCCGGAGGACTGTGGTAGCAGTTAGAGCTGACAGAAAATAAAAAATCACAGACTTCTCTGTGCTGGCTTGATGTGCGAAGCTAAAGGTGGTCAGAGAAGTGGGAGCTCCGGGTTGCGAAATTTCACATCGGACTCCAGCAACTGATGCACAGGTAAAGACCACGAATGGCTTTCATCTTTATGACTATTCTGAACATAATGCAGAGACAAAGACTAAATAGAGCAGGTCTAATGCAAAACAATCGCAGGCAGAATGAAGCATCAAGACATCTATGAGGACAAACTTATGCACAAAAATTCATTTTTCAGGAAGAGTAAATAAAAAATGACAACTCTAAAACAAATATCAAATATTTCTAAAGAAATTAAATCTGTCCTGGAGTAATTAGAAGAGTTAGGCTAGACAGAACAGAGATTGAATGTTTAAAACAGTGTTATAGTAAGATCATAAATATAAGACCATTCAGCCTATTGAGTACGCTCTGCTATGATCATGGCTGGTTTATTATACTTCTCAACCCTATTCTCTCATCTTCTCCTTGTAACCTTTAATGTCCTTACTAATCAAAACCTATCAACCTACGCTTTAAATTATTATTGCTGTCTGTGGTAATAAATTCTACGGATTCACCACCCTCTGGCTAAAGACATTTCTAAATTTGATCAATAGAGCTTTAGAGTAGTTAGAGTTGGAGTGGATAGAATGGTTAGAATAATTGAACAGTGATGTAAACTTTTGAACAGTGTCAAAATAAATATGACAAAGTTAAAACATACACCTAGTGGTGACTTAATTTGGTACACCTGTACACCTCATTAATGCAAGTATCTTATCATGTGGCAACAACTTCATGCAAAAAGCATGCTGACATTGTCAAGAGGTTCAGTTGTCATTCAGACCAAACATCAGAATGAGAGGAAATGTGATCTGAGTGACTTTGATCATGGAATGATTGTTGGTTCCAGATGGGGTGGTTTGAGTATCTCAGAAACTGCTGATTTTCACTCACAATAGTCTCTAGTGTTTGTGTATAATGGTGTGAAAAACCAGAAGAAAATCCAGTGAGTTGCAGGTCTGTGGGCAAAAATGGCTTCTTAATGAGAGAGGTTAGAGGAGAAGGGCCAGACTTGTTCAAGTTAACAGGTAGGTGACAGTAACTCAAATAACCACACTTTACAACAGTAGTGTGCAGAAGAGCATCTCTGAATGCACAGCACATCAAACCTTGAAGTGGATGGGCTACAGCAGCAGAAGGCCATGAACATGCACTCGAAGGCCACTCTACAGGAGTTACCTAACAAAATGGCCACTGAGTGTAACCATTGACAAAGCTGGATATCTGAACTAAAAGCAGATATTCTGGAACTACACAGCAGGCCCTTTCCCTTTTGCCAACTGCAAAATCACTGTTTTTGCCTTTTATTTTCTGCTTTGTAAAAGTTAATTCTTATTTTGATTATTTCTGGCAATGGTCATTGAATTCATTAACTCTGTTCCTCTCTCTTTTAAGAACATAGAGTAGTACAGCACTGTACACCTCGTATTCTGTCTGGGTTGCCTCCAATCTGACAGCATGAATGTGAACCTCTCTGACTTACATTTCTCTGCCCTCTCCCTCCTCTTATCTTCCATTTCCCATTTTGGCTCCCCACTCACCTCTTCTTCTTTCCTTACCTGCTTATCACCTCCTCCTTTCTCAAACAGTCCACTCTATTCTCCTATCAGATGTCTTCTTCTTCAGTTCTTTACCTTTTCCACCTATCACCTCCCAGCTTCTCACTTCATCCCCTGTCCCCCACTCATCCACCTTCCCACTCATGTGACTGCACCAATCACCTGCCAGCTGGTACTCCTTTCTGTCTCCCCACCTTCTTATTCTGTCTTCTTCCCCCTTCCTTTCCTGATAAAGGCTCTCAGCCTGAAATGTTGACTCTATTCCTTTCCATCTCTGTTCTTCCAGCATGTTGCGTGTCAATATTGTGGTGACCTCTTAACCTGTTCTAAGATCAACCTGACATTTCTCTCTCACATAGCCCTCAATTTTATTTTATCCACATACCAATACCAATCTGAGAGTCTCTTAGATTTTTGATGCTGTGGGACAAAGTACCTGTTCCTGTGTTGTACCATTCTATGTTTTCAGATTCAGTGCATCACTAAACACTCAAGAAAAATTTGACAGATATGCCATTGAAAATGTCCTGACCTGGTAAGGCCACACCTGGAACGCTCCCCAGTTTTGATCACCTTATCCAAGAAAGCAAAGCAGCATTGGAGACAGTCCAAAAGGAATTCACCAACCAATTCTTCAGAAGAGAGGCTATCAGGAGAGGCTGGACATTTGGAGTCTTTATCTTTCAGAGTACAGAAGAATGAGGGAAGAACCTTTTACAAACATAAAGAACCCAGAGGGAGCATAACAGGGTAGATGATCAGATTTGTTCTCAGATGAGTGAGTTTCAAGGTAAGGGGCTGGTCATTTAAGACTGTGGCAGACAGATAATTTTTCTTGCAGAGGGTGATGAATCTCTGAAATTCTCTACTTCCTCATTGGCTTATTAGTACAAGTTAAAGGGCATATACAACTGGATGGTATTTTAAGGTTGTTATAGCTAGGGTTGGTAATGGGAACAAGCTCCCACTACCTATTAAATGCTCCCAGTGGCGTGCACCTCAAATAGCCTCCGACAACCACATCTAAATCCTGGCCATCACGTGGGCCTTAGCTACCAAGCCTGGTGGATCCATTTCTATTGAAGGGAGAAGAGGCAAAGGTGGGTTGCTGACACCATAAAACCAGTTGCTTCAGGGAGATGGAACTTGTCAGCCATGTTTGCAGCTCACCTAGAAGGAAAACTCTGATCTCTAACCTCTGCTGCCTTCAGGATATCCCCACTCATGGAGAAGGCATTGAGAGTAACCCTAATGTAAAAATCCAGAGCTGGAATCCCTAAGGTGGTCCTACATTGATTTCAACTCGGTGTGGCAACTTCTACAACACTGCCTGTGCAAACCTGTATCGGTCTCTGCTGCTCATCAGCCTCTTGGAGAGGGGGAGCTTGTTATACACAACAACTTGCTTACATAACATGATGCCCTGGCTTGCATATCTAGGGTGCAATATCCATAGTTGACCCCGACCAATAAAGTCCCTCAACAAGTAGATACATTATGGAAGATTATGGGGGTCTGGGATAGATTAGCTCTAGTGCTATTTTATGGTGGGACAGGTTTGATTGCCTGAGTGGACTGCTCTTTCTATTTTCTCAAATCTTGAACTCCTATGAGTTTTCCCTTCTTCATGACCTATGGGCATTACCTGAAATCTTGAATTCCTGTGAAATGTTTCCCTTCTTCATGACCTATGGGCATTACCTGAAATCTTGAATTCCTGTGAAATGTTCCCTTCTTCATAACCTATGGGCATTACCTGAACTGCTAAACATTTCCAGCACTTCGTGTTTTCAATTCAGTGCAATGATATAGAACGGGAATAGATAGAACTGGAATAGAACATCGGAGGAATAGGTGGAATGTAGAATACTTAAGAGTCAAACAAGCAGTTCAGGACATCCTGCTTTGCATGACTTATGAAGTATCATTCGAGGTTGTCTTGGGCCTACAGTAGAGGCCCTGCTTCTTATCTGATCTTCAATGGCTACAGTACTGCTTGTTTATTCATCCTCTAGCCTTGCTGGAGATGATGGAGAAGTTCCTGAGAACATGGATACAGTTCATCAATAATAATTTTCCCCAATGTTTGAATAATTCTCTCATTGTGACGATCTGAGACGTGCATATTCTCTAAATGTGTGAGCCGTAAGTTGGTCCCCAAAAAATGAAGATGTCTGCACTCTGTGTAAAAATGAACAGGTATATAAGAAAGGTATGGATTTCATGGACTGCCACATCAGTATTGGCCAGAGGAGGAGTGGGTGCTCACCTCATACCACTCAACCTATGTGGAGTGTTAAGACCAGCCTGTATTACCAACTCATATTTGCCATTGAATGGAGTAACTGTCCAGGTTTCCATCATATCTTTAGTTTTTGATTCCTTTTTAATTAACGATTTTAAATCCCCAGGTACTAAGATGCAATTTGAAGATATCTGAAGGTATCTTTTATAATTTGAAGGTATCTGGCTTACTTGTCTTATAAAGAGCCTGAATTGCCCAGAACACCCTCAACCACCTGCTGCTGCTGTTCCTTTAAATTTGGATTATAATTCCTCGAGAGTCATCCATCAGATTCACTTTTCTCACTGGATGCTCCAGAGGCAAAAATCAAACCTAATTTACAATGACAGTGGTAATGGAGATGCTTCCAACAACCTATCTACGGTGTTAATGAGGTGATGTAAGCCCTCTAACACAGACAAAATGCTGGAGGAACGCAACATCTATGTGAGGCCTGAACAGTCGATATTTCATGCCGAGACGATTCATCAGGACTGCAATTCCTCTTGTTTTATTTGTAACCTGATTCCAGAGAAACATTTGAAACATGAGCATCATTTTTGTCTTTATAGAGTTATGTTATTGAACAATATAACATGGATGTAGGCCTTTTGGGTCTATGTGTCCATCTTCATCATGGTGGCCATCCAGTTATTCCCACTTTCCTGTTTCCATTCCTGTACCTCAATGCCCTGACTGTTGAAAGCTGTTTTCACCATTCTATCTTCATTAGCTTCTCTGTCTCCTTTTCAGTTATAGTGACGAGCCTCTGACCTGAAACATTAACTGTTTCCCTTCCCACAGATGCAGCCAGCCCTGTTGAGTATTTCCAACATTTTCTGATTTTGTTTGAATCTACAAACCTGTCTGACTTTGGGATGTGTGGGGTTGGGTTGGGAGCTAACCCAGAACACTCAGAGGAAACCCACCTGTGAGAACAGGCAAACTTCACACAGCCAAAGATCAGGATTGAATTCGCATCTCTGAAGTTGTGAGGCAGGAGCCCTACCCATTGCACTGCTGTGTCGCTCAGTACTAACACAGGAAAATGCTGGGCTCATTCATTCAGAATCAGGTTTGACATCACCAACATATGTTGTGGAATGTGTTGACTTTGCAGCAGCAGTACAATGCAATACATAATAATAGAGAAAAATTGCTGCAAATTACAGTAAATATATATATATCATAGGAGTGTTGACAAAAAATCAACAATGTAATTACTTCTAACATACATTTTATTCCCATAGCAAACAAATGGCGACTTCATATCCCTTAACAGTCTGGGTGAATTCTGCCTATTGAAATTACAGAGTTCTTACAATATACCAAATAGTTAGCTTAAATAATTAGTGGAAAAATAGAAATAAAATAAGTAGTGAGGCAGCATTCACAGGTTCAATGTCCATTTGGAATTTGGCTGGTGGAGGGGAAGAAGCTGTTCCTGAATCGCTGACTGTCTGCCTTCAAGTTTCTGTACCTCCTTCCTGACAGTGGCAATTAGAATTAGGCATGAACTGGGTGATGGGGGGCCTTAATGATGGACGCCACTGTTTTGTGGCATCATTCCTTGAAGATGTCCTGGATACTACAGAGACTAGTGCTCATGATGGGGCTGACTAAGTTCACAACTCTCTGCAGCTAACTTCAGTCCTTACAGCCCCTCCGACCATACCGGAGGGTGATGCAGCCAGTTGGAAATTTCTCCACGGTACATCTGCAGAAATTGCCGGGTGTTTTTGGAGACATACCAAATCTTTTCAAACTCAGAGTAAAACGTAGCCACTGTTGTGCCTTCTTTGTAGCTGCATCGATATGTTGGTTAGGTGCTCAGAGATATTGACAACCAGGAACTTGAAATGTGTCACCTTGCTTCATTTAAGCTCTGCAGCCTGGTTATGTTCTTCATTTGATTCAGCGTGAATGCTGGCTCTTTCCACTTCTCTGCAGTCACATGCAATTTATTGCCAAAAGATCCATGTTCATTTGATTTTCTATTCTGCTGAATGATGTGTTCCTTTTGATTTATTAGGCCAACCATCTTTGATCTTACCGCATTATCCTTTTACCCTTCACTCACGGGATTAGTTGGGACATTAAAATGGAGCCTTCTTGCTTTGTCGGGATGTATGTACAAAGTCTTGTGGAATTACATTGAAGATCAGAGAGTTATCCCTGGTGTCCTGGCCAGTGATCATCTCCCAGATCATTATCTGTTCATTTCCATATTGCTGCTTGTGGGATTGTGCTGAGTGGAAAGATGATGATTGAACTTCTCGCATTACAGCAGTAAAGGCATAGCAGAAGTGTTGAGAAATCACTGCAGGACCTGTGAAAAGATGTTATGAAATGCAAAGCATTTTTGTAAGTTTAATCAACAACAGCTCGACATGAAGTACTAGAAATAATAAGTATGTGGGAGGGGTGGTGGTGCATATGAAGTGTTTGTATAACCCAGTCTCAGATGGAATGTACCCCAGGGTCTTAAAAGAGTAAAAGGAAGAGAATAATTGTCATTTCTATGTTACTGTCAGGTTGGAATAATGGCTGACGTGCTGCTGCTGCTTCAAGATAGAGAAAGCAGCACACTGAACATGTCCACAGCACCCAGCTGACACCCATGGTAGACAACTCAGAGTCATGGAGGGTCCGAGAGTCATACAACATGGAAACAGGCCTTTTGGGCCAGTTGATTCAAGTTGAACAAAATGCCCACTCTCATCTAGTCCCATTTGTTAGTGTTTGGGTCACAACATTATGAACCCCTCCAATCCATGTATCTGTCCAACTGATTCTTAAAATTTGCTCTTGTTACCTACTTCAACCACTTCCTGTGGCAGTTCATTCCGTATAGATACAACGGTTTGTATAAAAAGAATGCCCCTCAAGTTCCTTATAAAGCTTCCTTAAACCTGTAACCCTTAGTCATGATATCCCAACAGTAGGAAAATGTTCATTTTATGTTGCAATAGGAAGAAATCCCTCACTGTAAGGAGTTTGTACGTTCTCTCTTGACTGTGTGGGTTTCCTCCAGCTGCTCCAGTTTCCTCCCACAGTCCAAAAACATACTGGTTGGTAGGTTAATTGGTCATTGAAATTGCCCTGTGATCAGGCTAGGTTAAAATGGGGACTTTCTGGGCAGCATGGCTCGAAATGTCAACCGTTTATTCCTATCCGTAGATGCTTCCTGACTTTGTGGGGAGAAATTACCGGATATTAGAAAAATCACTGTTCGCACTGTCAGGTTGGAGACTACCCAGAAGGACTATGAGGTGTTGCACTTCCAACCTGAGGGTAGCCTTATCATGGCAGTAGAGGAGGCCAAAGAGAGATCTGTCCTTCCATTCCCCACTCTGGTTTCCCTCTTAACTCTTCTGTTCTCGTCATCTGCCAGTCATTTTCACCCCCAGCACTATCCCCCCCCCTCTGCCAGAATCCTTCCCCTTCTCTTTCTTTCATAACTGTCTCTCCTCTCCTATCTGATCATTTCTTCTTTAGCCCTTTACCTTTTCCACCTGACACCTCGCAGCTCCTCACTTCCCCACTGCCCCACCCACCTACCTTCCACCTTCTTGCTTGCACTCCTTCCCCTCTCCCTATCTTCTTATTCTGGCTTCTTCTCACCTTTCTTTCCAGTCCTGATGAAGGGTCTCAGCCCGAAACACCAACTTTTTATTCCCCTCCATAGATGCTGCCTGACCTGCTGAGCTCTTCCAGCATTTTACGTGTTTGTCGTTCTGGATTTCCAGCGTCTGCAGAATATTTTGTGCTTCCTTTTTTTTTAAAACTATTTCCCCAACTCTGAAATGCTTTGACCTGAGATGTTAACTTATTTTCTCTCCATGGATGCTGCCTGACATGCCAAGTGTTTCCAGCATTTATAGATTATTTCAGATTTCTCAAAAGGGCAGAATTGTGATTTTGAGTTTTGAATGTTAAGTACATTACTTTCCCTTTCAGCGTATAAATATTAACATTTACTGTATTTGTACCGCATAACATTACTTAACAATCTCTCTGCTGTAACTTAATCCAGAATTGTTCGGTTTGGTCTACTCCTTTTGGATAACTTGGATCTACCTCTGCATTGAGGATCTTGTCATTACCAAATGAGATCTGCAAGTCTCCCTCCCGATTTCACACCATCCAGAATTGCATTGCTTTTCCATCATAACTGTTTAAATTCTGCTCCTTCAATCCCAGCGACACTGAGGGTTTATCTTCACCGATCAGATCGCAATGGTGCAAGACCACAGCTCCCAGTCACCATCACAGGATAATAAATGCTAGCTTCAATGGTGACGGTAGTGGTAACTAATAAAGTGGCCATTGAGTGTACGTTCATGGTCTTCTGCTGTTGTAGCCTATCCACTTCAAGGTTCAGTGCATTGTGCATTCAAAGATGCTCTTCTACACACCACTGTTACAATGTGCGGCTATTTAAGTTACTGTCAGCTTGAACCAGTCTGGCCAGTCTCCTTTGATCTCTCATTAACAAACTGCTTTTGACCACAAAACTGCCCCTCATTGTTTTTTTTTGTTTTTTTGCACCATGTTCTATGAACCCTAGAGACTGTTGTGCATAAAAATTCCAGGAGATTATTAGTTACTGAAATATTCAAAGCACCACATAACCATTAGCTAGAAACTCAGCCAGAACAGACTCGAATAGCCCGAAGGACCTAGGTGTTGAGATAACAATTTTAGGATTTAAAGAACCAAATTTATACAGACATGGTTAGTCCAGAGAAATGATTGTCCTTGAACTTGTAAACAAACTAGCTATTATCAAGTGTTTGGTAAACAGAATTGAAATTTCCGATTAAGCACATTAAAAATGTCTCCTCTTAGCTATTTTAGATGGGATTTTCGGAGACATTATTGCTTTACCATTTTAACTCCGGAGCTCAAACAGATCTTGTTCTCTTCTGTATTTGTGTATCTGTTACTTGATAAACATCATAAATACTGTAACTGATATCTTGTGTGTTGCTGCTAAGGACTCTTTGATTATTTATTTGGAAACAGGCCTTACATGCTGAGCTGGAATTATTTTGGGAATTATTCTGAGAAAAACGACTTGGATTTCTGCCATCATTTGCTGGTGTTTTTTTTTCTCTCTGTCTCTAGAATTGGATGAGGTTGACAGAAGGTAAAATAGCAGCATGAATGCTAAATAGATCACTTTGCCTCTCAGCATACAAATATCCGCACTCATGTTCAATCTAACTTTCACTGCCAATCCCAAAACAGCAGAATAGGATAATTGCATCTCTGTTGCATTTTAACTCCTCACAGCCCACTTCAGGCCACACTATTTAGCTGGCCTTGTGCTTATTTAGAAGGTGCAGCCTTTTTATTAAACATTAGTGAAAAAACACTTACTGTTGTGGAGTCACACAACACGGTAACTAGGCCTAGTGCCCACCATACCCATGTCTATCATCAAATACCCATCATTACTCATTCCTTTTACCTTCTCCATCATCTTCAGCATGTTAGTGATTCAAGGGCTCATTTAGATAATAAATATTGCAAGAGGTTCTGCCTCTACACCCACTAAGGCAGTGAGTTCCCAATTCCAGCCACTCTCTGGGTGAAAAGAATTCTTGCTCAGATCCATTGAACATCTTCTGACTTATCAAAACAAGTTTAATTATTGTTCAACCATACATGATACAGCTGAATGAAACAGCATTCCTCTAGGGCCAAGGTGCAATGCCCTCTTGCTTTAGAGAGCTCTACAATGGGAAAAGTCTTCTTACTATACAGCATATCGATGTCCTTACAAATCTATAAACCTCTATCAGTTCCCTCATTAACATCCTCCACAAATTCAGCCTATCCATCCCAATTAATGCCCAATGCTTCATCTCAGTTGAAACCCTGGTGTGCCTCCTCTGCAATTTCTCCATTGCAACTACATTTTTCTATAGTGTGGTGACTAAAACTCCACACTGCATTCCAGCTATGGCTTAACCAATCAGAAAATAGAACCTTAGTTAATACCCTGGTGTAATTCCCCTACACTCTCTCCATTATAACGATGTTCTTCAGAAAGTTGTACCTGCTCTTTTATTCTGTGCCTCAGCTAAACGCAGCAACATCACATAACATCTTCACTGTCTGAACACTTCTGCTTATCTTCAGGGATGCTTGATGTAAACTAAAGTCTGTCTGTTCTTTAATACGCCCTAATACTCTATTATTCAATAAGAAAACAAAGTGAGTGAGTAACGGGCTTTGTTCTGACTAACCAGGAACTACTTATGACTACCCAGGTTCACAAACCCCACACAATCCACTCCACTGTGACCAGGTTGTGAGAATCAGAAACAGATAGGTGGAACATCAGAATGGAAACAAGCCCTTCAGGGCAATGGCAAAAAAAAAACACCTTTTCTTAACTCGAAGGTTCAAGGAAATCTGCAACTCCTTCCCCCACTCAGAAAAATATTGACAATGGCGCGAATTGTGGGAAATATTGGATGCAGGAAAGATGGTTCCAGTCAGTGTAAAATGAGAGCTGAAAACATGGTTTATAAACAATAGACAACAGACAGTAGATGCAGGAGTAGGCCATTCGGCCCTTCTAGCCAGCACCAACATTCACTGTGATCATGGCTGATTATACACAATCTGTACCCCGTTCCTGCCCTCTCCCCATATCCCTTGGCCCCGCTATCTATAAGAGCTCTATCTAACTCTCTCTTGAATGCATCCAGAGACTTGGCCTCCACTGCCTACTGGGGCAGAGCATTCCACATATCCACCACTCTCTGGGTGAAAAAGTTTTTCTGCATCTCTGTTCTAAATGGCCTGCCCCTTATTCTTAAACTGTGGCCTCTAGTTCTGGACTCACCCATCAGCGGGAATATGCTTCCTGCCTCCAGCGTATCCAATCCCTTATATGTTTCAATCAGATCCCCTCTCATCCTTCTAAATTCCAGTGTATACAAGACCAGTCGCTCCAACCTTTCAACATATGACAGTCCTGCCATTCCGGGAATTAACCTTGTGAACCTATGCTGTGCTCCCTCAATAGCAAGAATGTCCTTCCTCAAATTTGGAGACCAAAACTGCACACAATACTCCAGGTGGGGTCTCACCAGGGCCCTGTACAGCTGCAGAAGGACCTCTTTACTCCTATACTCAATTCCTCTTGTTATAAAGGCCAGCATGCCATTAGCTTTCTTCACTGCCTGCTGTACCTGCATGCTTGCTTTCATTGACTGATGTACAAGAACACCTAGATCTTGATGTACTTCCCCTTTTCCTAACTTGACTCCATTTAGATAGTAATCTGCCTTCCTGTTCTTGCCACCAAAGTGGATAACCTCACATTTATCCACATTAAACTGCATCTGCCATACATTTCCCCACTCACCCAACCTGTCCAAGTCACCCTGCATTCTCATAATATCCTCCTGATATTTCACACTGCCACCCAGCTTTGTGTCATCACCAAATTTGCTAATGTTACTTTTAATCCCTTCATCTAAATCATTAATGTATATCGTAAACAGCTGCGGTCCCAGCACCAAACCTTGCGGTACCCCACTGGTCACAGCCTGCCATTCCGAAAGGGACCCGTTAATCGCGACTCTTTGTTTCCTGTCAGCCAGCCAATTTTTAATCCATGTCAGTACTCTGCCCCCAATACCATGTGCCCTAATTTTGCCCACTAACCTCCTATGTGGGACTTTATCAAAAGCTTTCTGGAAGTCCAGGTACACTATATCCACTGACTCTCCCTTGTCCGTTTTCATAGTTACATCCTCAAAAACTCCAGAAGATTAGTCAAGCATGATTTTCCCTTTGTAAATCCATGGACTGATCCTTCTACTGCTATCCAAACGTGTCATAATTTGCTCTTTTATAATTGACTCCAGCATCTTTCCCACCACTGACATCAGGCTAACTGGTCTATAATTCCCTGTCTTCTCTCTCCCTCCTTTCTTGAAAAGTGGGACAACATTAGCCACCCTCCAATCAGCAGGAACTGTTCCTGAATCTATAGAACATTGGAAAATGATTACCAATGCATCCACGATTTCTAGAGCCACCTCCTTAAGTACCCTGGGATGCAGACCATCAGGTCCCGGGGACTTATCAGCCTTCAGACTCAACAGTCTATCCAACACCGTTTCTTGCCTAATATAAATTTCCTTCAGTTCATCCTTTACCCTAGTTCCTTTGGCCACTATTACTTCTGGGAGATTGTTTGTGTCTTCCCTAGTGAAGGCAGATCCTAAGTACCTGTTCAACTCATCTGCCATTTCCTTGTTCCCCATAATAAATTCATCCGTTTCTGTCTTCAATGGCCCAATTTTGGTCTTAACTATTTTTTTGCTATTCACATACCTAAAGAAGCTTTTACTATCCTCCTTTATATTCTTGGCTGATTTACCTTCATACCTCATTTTTTCTTGGCGTATTGCCTTTTTTGTTATCTTCTGTTGCTCTTTAAAAGCTTCCCAGTCCTCCGGTTTCCCGCTCATCTTTGCTATGTTATACTTCTCTTTTATTTTTATACTGCTCTTTAATTCCCTCATCAGCCAAGGCCGCCCCTTTCTTCCTCTTTGGAATGAACCGATCCTGCACCTTCTGCATTATTCCCAGAAATACCTGCCATTGTTGTTCCACTGTCTTCCTTGCTAGGGTATTGTTCCATTGAACTTTGGCCAGCTCCTCCCTCATAGCTCCATAGTTCCCTTTGTTCAACTGTAATACTGACACATCAGATTTTCCCTTCTCCTTCTCAAATTGTAGGTTAAAACATATCATATTATGGTCACTATCTCCTAATGGTTCCTTTACCTCGAGGTCCCTGATCAAATCTGGTTCATTGCCCAACACTAAATCTAGAATTGCCTTCTCCCTGGTAGGGTCCAGTACAAGCTGTTCTAAGAATCCATCTTGGATTAATGTTCGAGGTAACACACACAAAATGCTGGTGGAACGCAGCAGGCCAGGCAGCAGCTATAGGAAGAAGCACTGTCGATGTTTCGGGCCAAGACCCTTCATCAGGCCTGAAACGTCGACAGCGCTTCTCCCTATAGATGCTGCCTGGCCTGCTGCGTTCCACCAGCATTTTGTGTGTGTTGTTTGTATTTCCAGCATCTGCAGATTTCCTCGTGTTTGCCTAATGTTAGAGGTGCAGTACCAGTGTTGGCCATGCAACTTTTAAACGTGACCCTATTAATTGCCTGAACAGAAAGTTATTTTGTAGTGGGAAACAATAGATGCTGCATGACCTGCTAATCTCCTAGAGTTCTTTTCTTCACTCCAAATTACAGCATTGGGGTCTCTCAGAGTCTCCTTTAATGCTTTTCCTTTATCCAATAGATTAGGGGAGGTGGTGTTGTGTGCAGTTCTGGTTGCTTCATTCCAGAAGGATGTGGGGGCTTTGGGAAAGAGTGTAGAATAGGCTGACCAGGATTCTGCCTGGATTAGAGTGGATTAGCTATAATGAGAGCTTGGACAAACTTGTGTTGTTTTCTCTGGAGAGCTGGTGGCTGTTGGAAAATCTGATAGAGGTATATAATAGTATGACATGCATTGATAGTAGGAATCATTTTCTCAGTGTAGAAATGCCAAATAGAGGACATAGCTTTAAGGTGACAGTGGGAAAATTTAATACAGATTGCAAAGCTAACGGGTGGGGTGGGGAAAAGGGTTGATAGGAATGAAATTAGCTAACAGAAGGCTGGATAAAGAGTGTGGGAGGTCAAAAAAGGGGGCTCGGAGATTCTGGATGGGTTAGAAGGAGAGAGAAAGGGGAGGAGTGAGGAGGTGGTTAACTGAAATTTGTAAATTGAAGGCTCATACCATTGGGTTATAAATCCAAGCAGAATATGAGCTATTTTCCTCTCCTCAGCTGTGGCAGTATACTTTGCCTCACCCTAACTGTGGATCAGATCAAGGATTGACAGGGCAGTCTGAGAATAGGAAATGGAGTCAAAAATGCAAGCAAACAGCAGCTCAAGATGCCCACAGCAAACAGAGAGCAGGTGTCCCACAGAACAGTCACCTTGTCTATGCTTATTCTCACCCCTGTAGAGGAGACCATATTCCTTCTTCAGTTGGTTCCAGCAGTGGCCTTACAGACCCTGCCTCTTGCCTCTTTGTACCGCCTGTCTCCCCTCTACACTTTCAGCCCTGATTCTCAACCTGGATTGTTGTCCATTTCTCTGCCTCCACAGATGCCACCTGACCTGTTGAATTCCTCCAGGAGTTTGTCCTTTGGTTGCAGATTACAGCACCTGCAGTCTCTCAGTCTCTCTACTGGAGGTCGTCCCCTTTCTGTCAAAATAGATGAAATGGCTTTTCCAAGCCACAGATTTACACAGAAAGAGACAAAGCCTTGTGAAGCTTAATAAGAGAATGCACAGGTGCCAATTCGAGAAGAACAAAGAGGATGGACGTTATTTTATAGATGTTTTCTGGTTAACTACCTCTGAACTGAGCAAGTGAAAGAAGACCCTATTTAATAAACCAAATATGTGAATGTAAAAGAAATACTTACAGAACTAAGTGCGCTTTATCTTATTTTCAGAATGTCCAAAATGCTTTACAGCCAATGACTTTCTTTTGATCTGCAATCTCGGTAGTAAAACAGGAAACTATGTCAGCCAATTCATACCACACAAAACTTCCAGAGGCTACACTGTAATAACCGAAAAAGCAAAGAACTGAAGATTACAGAAATCTGAAATTAAACCAGAAAAGACTGTATTTTTTAAGCAGGTCGGCTAGCATCTTCAGAGCGGGAAACAGTTAATGTAACAAATGACTGAATCCTCTGAAGAATGGGACACGTGTGATAATAACTATTTAACTAGCCTCTTATTTGCATCTTATGTTGATTGAGAGGAAAGATAGATGCTAATTTTAATGTTCTATCCACAGCTAATAATTGAGTATCTCCTTATCATCAGTCTAGGTTATTATGCTTATCTAAAGCACAGTATTCTGATCTAGTCTGACATTTACAACCAACCTGTATCTTAACTGAAGCTCAAAAGATCCTACAGGTGCTGGAAATCCAGAGCAACATATCCAAAATGCTGAAGGAACTCAGCAGGTCGGGCAGCAATGGAAAGGAATAAACAGTCGATGTTTCAGGCCAAGAAGGGCAGCCTGAAACATCAACTATTTAGATGCTGCCTGACTCACTGAGTTCCTGCAGCATTTTGTGTGTTACTGATAAATTAAGCTCCTGTGTAGATGTAAGGCTGGGATATTTCCAGCCCAAACAAGATTGAGTGAATAGCTACCAAGACGGAAACAGATAGTTCAGTTCTAACGAGTTCGCACTGAGCATTGAGTGTGTGGAATCTGAGTTCCCTGAGAGATTACTGGGAGCAGGTAGCATTGACAAGTTCAAGCACAAACACAGCAATTTTTGGCAAACATACCATGAAGGGTATTTTATTGAATTTAGGATTTGGACACAAGGGGATAAGCTGCAATGGCATTTCTGATCCGGTATATGCTATATTCTCCAGCAAATGTTGGAGGAACTCAGCATGTCAGGAGCCTGCTGCGTTCCTCCAGCATTTTGTGTGCATTGCTCTGCATTTCCAGCATCTGCAGTATCTTTTGTGTCTATGTTCCATATCCCTCTCCTAGTTCAGAGCCAAACTGTGGCACAGTTGCAGAACGTTGCTGATCCTGGAAATTCCAGGAAAGTCCAAGAGGACAGAGAAAAGGAGCTAGGGCTTCAAGGGGTCATGCTATCATGAAAGTAAGAGGCTAAACAAGATTTACTGGAGAATCGGAGTGTGTTCAGCCCTTGTCATTTACCAATTAGTAATTGGTTTAATCTTGCTACATGTACCAAGGTACAGTGAAAAACTTTATTTGTATGCCATCCAGACAGATCATACATAGTATACACAAGGTACTGGTGTTTGTCCATCACATCCAATGATGATAGGAAACCAGTGTATTTAAAGTAGAAAAGCTATTACACAGGGACAGTTCCATTCTCTCAACCATAGAAGTCTCAGTCTAGTGATATGAACAAGTGTCACAAACAGGTGTCTTCCTTAGTTGCTGTAGCTGGCCATGACATCTTCTGTGCCTTGTCCTGCCCTCCACTGTCCATGGACTTCCAGCTCATTGGATCTCACTGTAGATCTCATTCTCAGGCTGGAGTTGCCTCCGCATGCTAGGGCAGGCATGTCTCTATCTCAGTGGGGTATGAGGCCACTGGTTAGCCTCACCTGGTTCATCCTTCCTGTTGAAGTGGTGTACCAGGCTGTGGCCACTCTTGTTTGCAAACAGCTACAAGGAGCCCCAGGTGAGAGATCAGAGTCTGGTGGGGACCAAAGGTGAGTGAGCTGCTCTGGAATGGATATGACAAGCCTCTTCACAAGGGTGCTACCCCTCCCTGGATATCCCAAACACCACACATTAATGTAATACAGAAGGAAAATAGCAACAGAATGCAGCACAGTGTTACAGTTAAAGAAAATGCAGAGCAGGAAGACAAGTTGGGAACAAGGGTCAGGGCAATACAGGTTGGGAGATAAAAAGTTTATCTTTATCGTATAGGACATCCACTCAGGAGTCTTAAAGCACTGTATTAAAAGGTGTCCTTGAGCCTGGTGAAGAGTGTTTTCAAGCTTTTTTATCTTTTTCCTAATAAGAAGGGAGAGAAGAGAGATCGATCAGGATGGAAGAGGTCTTTGAATACGATATGTTGGCTGCATTCCTGAAAGTGCACAGAATCAATGGGATGGGTAGTTTTTTTTTGTGTGATAGACTGAGATGCATTCACAACTGTCCAGTTTCTTGCAGTCTTCGCTGAATTGTGGCAGTAGGATGGTTGTAGTTGGGAGCTGAATGTCCAAGGTTACACATTGTATTGAGGGATGGGAAGGTAGGCGGAGGGGGGCAGCATGTAAAGACTTGCATCAAATCATTATGAAGATGTGACATAGGATCAGAAGATGTTGCATCCTTACGAATTGAGTTAAGAAACTGCAAGTATAAAAGAACCTGATGGCAGTTATATATGGACCTCCGAACAGTAGCTGGCATGTGGACTGCTGATTACAATGGGAAATAGAAAAGTTGTGTCAAAAAGGCAATATTATGGGAGATTTTACCATACAGGTAGAATGGGAAAATCAGGTTGGTAAAGGATCTCAAGAGAATGAATTTGTTGAATGCCTACAAGATGGGTTTTTATAGCAGTTTGTTGTTGAGTCTACTAGGGGACCAGCTATACTGGATTGGGTGTTATGTAATGAATGGGAGGCAATAAGGGAGCTTAACGTGAAGGGACCCTTCAGAACCAGCGATCAAAATATGACTGAGTTCAACTTGAAGCTTTGTTGGGAGAAAGTACAATCTGACATAGCTGTATTTCAGTGGAGTAAAGGAAATTACAGTGGTATGAGAGAGGAGCTGACCAAAGTAAATTGGAAGGAGCTACTGTCAAGGAGGACAGCAGAGCAGCAATGGTGCAAGTTTCTGGGAAAATCAGCACAAAACAGATTAATTCCAAAAACAAAGAAATACTGCGACCGTAGCTGACAATGGAAGTCAAAGTTAATGTAAAAGAAAAAGAAAGCACATACAACAAAGCAAAAGTTAGTGGGAAGATAAAGGATTGGGAAGCTTTTAAAAGCTTTCAGAAAGCAATTAATGGAATCATTAGGAGGAAAAAGATGAAGTAAGAAAGCAAGCTAGCAAACAATACCAAAGTGGATAGGAAAAGATTTTTCATGTACATTGTGGTGAACTATGTGCCTGTCGGGACACGCCCCTGCTGACTGCTCCTGTGGCTCCTCCCACAGGCCCCTGTATAAAGGAGATCTGCGGCCTGACGCTCGGCCTCAGTCTCCAAGACATTGTATGATAGACACTCACTCCTGGTTCCTTCTTCCAGTCAATAAAAGCCGATATCTCGCCTTACGTCTCAGTGTGAGTTATTGATGGTGCATCATATATAAACAATAAAAGAGAGATGAGAGTGGATATAGGACCACTGAAAAATGAGACCAGAGAATACAGATGAACTAAATGAATATTTTGCATCAGTCTTCACTGTGGAAGACATCTGACAGTGTGCCAGATGTTGAAGGGTGTGAAGGGGTATACAGAGAATAAAGGAGGGGGCTTAGGACACCTGTGTTGAGGGTCAGAGGGGCAGAGATGAGGGAGCACATTCTTACCACTTGCTGGCGATATGACAGGAAGTCCAGGATCCAGCTACATAAAACAGGGTGATGGCTGAGGTCAATGAGCTTCCTTTTGAGGGAATTATGGTTTTGAATGCTTAACTGTAGACCAAGAACTGCACTCTCATATAAACATCCTTCTTCTGCAGGTGTGTAAGGATAGTATGTAGAGCTGTGGCTATTGTGTCATCTGTTGATTGGTTGTGTTGGTAAGTGAAGTGTAGGTGGTCCATTTTAGGTGACAGCATGCTGCAGATGTAGTCCTTGACCAGCCTTGCAAAGCACTTGCTTATTACTGAGGTGAGTGTCATAGGACTCCAGTCATTCAGACATGTTTCTTTGGTCTTTTTAGGTACAGAACAAAGGTGGATGTTTAGAAGCATGGGGGCACTCTACAGTGTCTTTGGTGACATACCAAATCTCCTCAAACTCGAAATAAAGAAATGCCGCCTTTGTGATTTTTTCAATATGTTTTGTCCAGGTTAAGTCTTCTGTTATGTTGCTCACCCTTTCCACTACTGGCCCCTTGAAGACTACTGGTGAGTGTTCTGCTGACTTTTACAACCTGAAGTCCACAGTGAATTCCTTGGTTTTATTGACTTTGACATTGAGTGTCTGATGTTGAGTGCAAGGTTGCTGTTTCAACAACACATTGCTTGATTGGAGGACAGTATCCATAATTTAAGAACCGAGAGCCTTGAAAATCCCTTTCTGGACACACTAACTTATTGTGTAATGTGCCACCAAGTACAGGTATACAAAATGTGATTGGATGAGGAGAAGCAGTGAATTATGAATGGCAGAGTAATTTAGTTTTACACAGATTGTTGGTGCCAGACAGGAAGGTTTGAATAACTCAGAAACTGCTGATCTCCTGGGATTTTCACACACAACAATCTTTAGAGTTTACAGAGAATGGCGCAAGAAACAAAAAAAAAAAATCCAATGAGCATTGGTTCCATGAGCAAAAAAGCCTTGTTAATGAGCGAGCTCAGAAGAGAATAGCAAGACTGGTTCTAGCTGACAGAAACTCAAATAACCATACATGTGCAGAAAGGCATCTTTAAATGCACAACACACCAAATTTTGAAGTGGATTGGCTACTGCAGCAGAAGACCATGAACATACACTCAAAGGCTACTTTATTAGGTGCAGGATTTATTTAATAAAGTGGCCATTGTGTGGTGTTACCAAGGAGACACAAAAGAGTACAGATGGTGGAATCTGGATCAATTTAGAAATAAATAATCTGCTGGAAAATCTGATACAGTTTTAACCTGAAACATCGACAATTTCTTTCTTCCCACAGATGCTCCTCGACCCCCTGATCTCCTCTGGTAAGTTGCTTGTTAGCCTTGTTCACATGTCTGATCTCTAGGGTAAGTGTTGTTAAAATGTAGATAATCTGATACTAAAACCCTACTTCATTATTACCAATTAATCAAGAGGTTTTCATTAAATCAATTTAATTATTACATTGTGTCATTATCCTGATTCAACTCCATTATAAGCCAGCAGATTCAGAACTCTGTCGGAGCAGGTGAGGTCTGTATTTTTCAACACATCTATCTACCTACATATACCAATCAAATCCATTATAGCATGTTGTTGAAAGAGTTAGTTGCGTTAAGATCAAAGTTTAAACTACATTTTTTATGGAAGTATGTATACTAAAAACAACTTTGAGATTCATTTCTTTACGGGCAGCCACTAAACAAAGCAACCCAATAGAAACTGTTAAAAAGGACTGGGAAGCTTTTAAAGAGCAACAGAAGATAACAAAACAGGAAATACACGGAGAAAAAATGAGGTATGAAGATAAACTAGTCAAGAATATAAAGGAGGATAGTAAAAGCTTCTTTAGGTATGTGAAAAGCAAAAAAAAATAGTTAAGACCAAAATTGGGCCATTGAAGACAGAAACAGGTGACTTTATTATGGGGAACAAGGAAATGGCAGATGAGTTGAACAGGTACTTTGGATCTGTCTTCACTAGCGAAGACACAAACAATCTCCCAGATGTAATAGTGGCCAAAGGAACTAGGGTAAAGGATGAACTGAAGGAAATTTATATTAGGCAAGAAATGGTGTTGGATAGTGTTACGGATTCAGGCAACAACAAATATAATGAGTTAGGCAAGGGTTTTTATGACAAATAACATGTTTATTAAACACTGACAACAAACCCGCCAAAAGTAAACAAATCACTAACATAATCGGAAATCAGCTGCTGTGCGGCAGCTTAAACAGTTCTTAAAGCAATGTTGCAAAAACAGTTCTTTAAAGCAGTATTGCCAAAAGATCAAAATGCTCACAGTCCATTTAAGGGAGAGACTTTTTAAGACGATTTAAATTCTCTGTCACATCGTGTTGCTTCAGTTCCCAAATCGAGCTTTTCCCACGAGGAATTTACGAAATGAAACGGCTTAAAGACACTAACCTTTCCTTTAAAGCACTGTCCTCAATCCTTTCTACTATTTTGTATTATTTGTACTATTTAACACGCGAACAGTCAACGAATTCCTTCCGAACAATGATCAAACAAGGTCGAACCCGTTTCACCGTCGAAATAGATTCTACTCGATCTCCTATCTCCCGAACTCCGATCTTCACTCTCCACTGATTCTCAACTAGCAGTATTGTAAAGAAACTGCTGGCAATGACCTTTTAAACTTTAGGCGTTAGATAAAACTTCATCTTTCAACTAAACTGCATCATAACATTAAATCACGCAGTGACATGAAGTCAACATGGCATATCCAGCCACGAATTGCCCCTTCTCACAGGGAGGGGTCCTCCTTTTATACCCTGTAAAAAAAACCTGTCACATGACCTCTACTGTCAGGAAAATTGACGTCACTCCACCATCACAAGACCATTACCTCAAGTCCAGTATAGCTTCAACTCCAGTCATGTGACAAGGGTACCATTGTCACGTGTCACGAGTACGTAACAATAGACTGTTAAGTCTGAAGGCTGTTAAGTCCCCGGGACCTGATGGTCTGCATTCCAGGGTACTTAAAGAGGAGGCTCTAGAAATTGTGGACGCATTGGTAATCATCTTCCAATGTTCTATAGATTCAAGAACAGTTCCTGCTGATTGGAGGGTGGCTAATATTGTCCCACTTTTCAAGAAAGGAGGGAAAGAGAAAACAAGGAATTATAGATCAGTTAGCCTGATGTCAGTGGTAGGAAAGATGCTGGAGTCAATTATAAAAGAGGAAATTATGACACATTTGGATAGCAGTAGAAGGATCAGTCCATGGATTTATGAAGGGAAAATCATGCTTGACTAATCTTCTGAAGTTTTTTGAGGATGTAACTATGAAAATGGACAAGGGAGAGTTAGTGGATGTAGTGTACCTGGACTTCCAGAAAGCTTTTGATGAAGTCCCAAATAGGAGGTTAGTGGGCAAAATTAGGGCACATGGTATTGGGGGCAGAGTACTGACATGGATTAAAAATTGGCTGGCTGACAGGAAACAAAGAGTAGCGATTAACGGGTCCCTTTTGGAATGGCAGGCTGTGACCAGCGGGGTACTGCAAGGTTTGGTGCTGGGATCGCAGCTCTTTACGATATACATTAATGATTTAGATGAAGGGATTAAAAGTAACATCAGCAAATTTGCTGATGACACAAAGCCGGGTGGCAGTGTGAAATGTCAGGAAGGATGTTATGAGAATGCATGGTGACTTGGACAGGTTGGATGAGTGGGAAAATGTATGGCAGATGCAGTTTAATGTGGATAAATGTGAGGTTATCCACTTTGGTGGCAAGAACAGGAAGGCAGATTACTATCTAAATGGAGTCAAGTTAGGAAAAAGGGAAGTACAACGAGATCTAGGTGTTCTTGTACATCAGTCAATGAAAGCAAGCATGCAGGTACAGCAGGCAGTGAAGAAAGCTAATGGCATGCTGGCCTTTATAACAAGAGGAATTGAGTATAGGAGTAAAGAGGTCCTTCTGCAGCTGTACAGGGCCCTGGTGAGACCCCATCTGGAGTATTGTGTGCAGTTTTGGTCTCCAAATTTGAGGAAGGACATTCTTGCTATTGAGGGAGTGCAGCGTAGGTTCACAAGGTTAATTCCCGAAATGGCAGGACTGGCCTATGTTGAAAGATTGGAGTGACTGGGCTTGTATACACTGGAATTTAGAAGGATGAGAGGGGATCTGATTGAAACATATAAGATTATTAAGGGATTGGATACACTGGAGGCAGGAAGCACGTTCCTGCTGATGGGTGAGTCCAGAACTAAAGGCCACAGTTTAAGAATAAGGGGTAGGCCATTTAGAACAGAGATGCGGAAAAACTTATTCACCCAGAGGGTGGTGGATCTATGGAATGCTCTGCATCAGAAGGCTGTTGAGGCCAAGTCTCTGGATGCATTCAAGAGAGAGTTAGATAGCACTCTTATAGATAGCAGGGTCAAGGGATATGGGGAGAGGGCAGGAACGGGGTACTGATTGTGTATGATCAGCCATGATCACAGTGAATGTTGGTGCTGGCTAGAAAGGCCGGATGGCCTACTCCTGCACCTACTGTCTATTGTCTATTGTCTAAAAACAAAGAGAACTGTCAAATATCCCCAAAAAAATAAAGTGCGCTAAAACCAAAAACAAGCGAACAACTGAACTTCATGAGAGTGAGTCCTCAGTCGTGAAACCCTTCATCCAGTAGCCCATTACATGCAGGCTGCAGCCTCAGTTCAGCACAGAGAATCAGCCTGTCCCTTGCCTCCTACCCCGACACCTTGACCATTTCAATCTGGCCCGAAACTTAGATCGTCCAAACTTGGGTGGTTCCTCAGATTCAGACCCGGGCCCTGCCACTTTGCAACACTCTCAGGTCCAGGCCCCACTGTCACAATTTGGCCCATATCCAATCTTTCCAATCCAGTTAAGACACCAAGCACCATTGCTAGGAAGTAAACTAGAGGACTGGATTAATACTAGCATAACTATTCGGAATCAGACCAAGTTGAAAACTATAGAAATAGTAGCTATTCTCAGTAAAAGTAATCATTGTTGAAAAACTCCAATTGGGTCAGTAAGAGGAGAGGAAATTTTCTTTCCTTGCTTGATCAGACCCATTTCAAGATTCTCATCCCACACAATTAGGTCTTTTCTGCCTACTGAAGTCAGCTAGGAAATCATTCATTCTCTTCAGAACTTTAGTGGTGGTTTCAGCTGAGAATAACAATTTTCACATTTAGGTTAAGATCTATTTATTCCAGGCACATCAAAACATACAATGAAATGAGTTGTTTACATTAACAACCAACACACCCAAGGATGTGCTGGGGGCAGCCCACAAGAGTCACCATACATCCTAGCACCAAACAACATGCCCACAATGCTCAGCAGAATATAGAACACAACAAAACAGAACACCTTAAGCTGCAGAATCGCCTGTTTAGATCAGTCCAGAAGAGGGGTATCAGAGCCTGCGCACTCTGCCAGAGATGGTGTGGCATGCTGTCCAAACTGGAGTTGCTGCTGCC
Source organism: Hypanus sabinus (assembly GCF_030144855.1). Taxonomy (NCBI): domain Eukaryota; kingdom Metazoa; phylum Chordata; class Chondrichthyes; order Myliobatiformes; family Dasyatidae; genus Hypanus; species Hypanus sabinus. The sequence continues at coordinate 175,298,224 of NC_082708.1, read as the reverse complement.
CCCTGGTGTTCACTCAACAGAAGTCAAGCTGTCTCCTGTTTGTAGATTTTTACAACATTCATGGACGCAAGGTCTTGGACTGTATTTTTTGAGTGATTCTATTGTACTGACATCATATTGTATTGATATGCGCCTGCTATCTTACATGTGCTACATGTGCTTTGTGCTGTGTGTGACAGTTGCTACTGTGTGCTGCACTTTGGCCCTGGAATAATGCTGTTTCATTTGGCTGTATTCATGGGTATTTATCTATTGTTGAATGACATTTAAGCTTGAACTATTCAAAACAACAAAACAACAATAGAAAAACAGGACCCAATCTTCCCTCCCTTCACCCATCACCAGTGCTCACACCAGTCTTCTAACCACAGGACAGAACATTTTCGTTGGCATCTAGCAGCCAATGACTCACCCAGCTGACTTCCAGAGATTTGCAAACCCAGAATCCAGCTATTGGACATTGACTTCTGGACTCCCAATTCACCTTTAGGTTTCAGACCTCTGATTGAACTTTGGGGTTTTCTGTCTGGACTTCTGCACTTTGATCCAGACTTCTGATTGAGCTTCGGCCTTCAATCTTTGGCATTGACCCCGGACTCATAAATGATGCTGGACGAGGACCCAAACACTGATAGGTGCTTGATAATAACCAAGGATAGCCTCTAATACGGCCTTTGTTGGAAATGCCAATTTAATGAGGTTGTGAATGAGATTTATTTCCTCCCATTTCCCTTTCACTCGAATTCTCCCTCTTCATCTGCTAACAGTCTCATCTGGAAAGAAACTATGGTGCTGAACTTATCTTTAATTGTGATTGATGTGCTGATCTTGAGCTCATTGGTATCTTTCCAAACATTTGAATATCCACATTGTTAAGCAACCCCCTATGGGCTTTCTACTTGCCCTCCTTGTCTGATCTCTCACTTTTCCATTACCGTAAGTTCCGATGCTGAAGATCAGCTAATTCTATCAAGTCTGGATTATCTTATTTGGGTTCTGTACTTTTATTACACCTAATGGCTACACTCAGTCCCCTGAGCAAATTGCTAAGTATTATTTTACTCATTAAATTATCTGTACGGCTGTCAGATATTTCTTACCTTATGCCTGGGACAGGTCCTCGTTTTATTTAATACCACAGAGATAATGATAGGATCACTCCTAGCTACCAGTTTAATTTCCTGCTCCTTAATTTAATTGGACTGTGAGAGCAACATATTTCTGCTTCAAGGGATGGAGTCATAACGGAACAAAGGGGTCATGGATTTACGCAAATTCTTTATTTAAGGAAGTCACTAGATGTTTCGCAGGCAATGAAGTGTTGTCACTGTTGCGATGGAGTGCATCTCACTTGTAGAGAGCAAGATCCCAAACTCAAGAATATGGTCATTTTTTTAGCAGATATTGGAGTCACTGAGGAACTGTCCGCCATCTAATTTCTGAATGGAAACTAAACCGATGAATACACCTCACTAACATTTTGCTCTTTTTGCACGACATGTAATTTAACTTCATATATATACTTTTTACTGTAATTCACGGTTTTTATTATTATGTATTGCAATGTACTGTTGCTGCGTAACAACAGATTTCACGACATATACCTGTGACATTAAACCTGATTCTGATTCTGAAACTACCCTGCTCTTTCAAAAATAATCACAAGGTCTATGACGATAGATGACACAATTGCTAAATTCAATGGACAAAGTAAATTTATTATCAAAATACACTTATGCCACCATATACTACCTTGAGATATATTGTCATGTGGGCATTCACAGTAGAACAAATGAACACAGTAGAATCAATAAAAGCTCACTCAAAGACTGACAAATAACCAATGTGAGAATACAAAAATAAATAGTTAAGTAAACAAATACAGTTAATAGATAATATTGGGAACATGAGTTACAGAAGTTGTACAGTTCTTGAACGTGAGTCCATAGGTTGTAGAATCGGTTCAGATTATAAAGTATGGAAATAGCCTTTATGGCCCAAATTGTTATGCCAACCAAGTAATATTTCATTCCTTGGAAGAATGAACATTGAGTGGACTTGTATCTCCACAGAAAGGCCCCGAGTTATGCCTAGATTACTAAGAAACCTCTGCATTTGAGACTTCAGCCCTTCGGCGTCTGACTTGGAAACAGGAATGTGCCTGTCCTGTCCCAGTTTCAAGTAGCTGGTGTCAGTTTGGTGCACAAGACAAAATTATGATGAAGTCACACTGCCCTTGAGTTGCAGATAGTGTGCAGAATGTGTGAGAGTGGGTAATATATGGGTGGTGTGCAATTGGGAAGTCAGGTTTGATTTCTGATTGGTAATGGCTGCTCAGTGAAATGCTGAACTTAGCAGGTTAATACAATACACCATTTGGCTAATGAACCAGGTGTTAAAATTGTGGTAAAGAAGTGAAAGTGCATTTACTTGAATGGATTCATCAGAAACATTATCTTTCATTATCACTCTCTGCTTTCTGTCACCAAGTCAATTTAGGATCAATCTACCTTGCTGTGCAAGTTGATAGGGTGGTTAAGAATGTGTTGGTGCTATTGTCTTCGTTAGTTATGGGATTGAGTTCAAAAGCATTGCAGTTCTATCAAACTCTGATTAGGCTGTACTTGGAGTATTGTGTTTAGTTTTGGTCGTCTCATTATAGGAACCATTTGAGAGGGGGTAGAGCAGAATTATTAGGATGGTGCCTGGATTAGAGAGCATGTCTAATGAGGAAAGGTTGAGTGAGCTAGATCATTTCTCTTTGGAGCAAAGGACGATGGGGTGGTGACTTGAAAGAATTATATAAGATGATAGGAGCCATGGATGATGTGTGTCTCTTTCCCAGAGTGGCAATGGCTAATTGGAGATGGTATAATTTTAAGGTGATTGGACGAAAATATAGGAGGGCTGTCAGAGGCAGGTGTTTTTTCTTTACAGAGAGTGATAGGTGCATGGAACATCCTGCCAGGGCTGCTGTAGATATTTAAGAGATTCATGGACAGGCACATGGATAAAAGAAAAATAGAGGGCTATGTAGGAGGGAAGGATTAGATTGATCTCGGAGTAGGTTAAAAGATCAGCACCACATCATGGGTCAAAGGATCTGTACTATTTTATGTTCTATGTAGTTATGGCCTTGCACCATATAGTCTGCCTTCACTGCTCTTTCACTGTAACTGTAAGCAAAGCCTCCTTTCTTCATCATTTTTGTTCCATGTCTTTTGAGAGAGGAAAGTTTGCATATTATTTACTTACTGTACCCATAGACAGTTTTGGCCATAAACTTCCATGATTCCTCCATGTCTTTCAATCTCTCCCCACTAAAAAACACAAAAATATTTAAATTTCTGTGGAAATAACCCTCCTCTACCTGGCCATTCTGTTATTGATTTCCATTGCAATCCCTCATTGCATTGTCAGAACAAAATTATCTGTATGGATGGCATGCAATATAAAGTTTTTCACTATACCTCAGTGCATATGAAAATAATAAACCAATTTACCAATTTAATTTGAGAATTTGCCCTGGATCCCACCAGATCCAAACTTTTGTACCAGTCGTCCATGTGGGACCTTATCAAAAAGCCTTTATAAAGTCCATTAACTACACCAACCTGATCAATATATTTTCCCATCTCTTTGACAAATCCATCACATTGTATCTCTCCTGAACAACACTGTGCCAACTCTGATTAAATCCAGCCATTCCAGAGGCAGATAACTCCTATCCCTTGAATTATATTCCAGTACTTCACTACCCTGATATTAAACTTGTAATTACCAGAATTTTTTCTGCTACCTGTCTCAAATTTGTAATCTAAGTCAAGACACCAAGTATCACCAACCAAAATAGAGTTGGGTGAGGCATTTCAATGCCTTTGTCACAGCAAAGTTTCATTTATTCATCCCTTTTCATTTCAAGCCCTTTGAAGGAGAAAAAAATGATTATTGTTTACTTATTTTGTAGAGCAGTGTCACAAGAGAACAACATCCATCATCAAGAATCCTACTATCCAGGCTATGCTCATTCTCACTGCTACCATTGGGTAAAAGGTAGGAACCTGAGGTCCTACAGCACAAAATTCAGAATCAGTTATTCCCCTTCAACCATCAGGCTCCTAAGCCATCATGGGTAGCTTCACTCACCTGGATTCACCTTCATGGATTCTACAACTGTTCCTCACAGTTTATTTATCTATCTATCTACATAATTATATATTATGCATTTGCCCTCCCCATCATTAAGCATGTTTACAGGAAAGCAGCATCCATCTTTAGAGATCCCCACCACCCAGGGCATGCTCTCTCCTTGCTGCTGCCATCAGGTAGAAGGAACAAGAGCCTGAGGACTCATAGCAGCCGGTTCAATAACAGTTACTACCACTCAGATACCAGCCTCTTAATTAAAGGAGGATAATTACACTCACTTGCCCCATCATTAAAATGTCCCTATAATCATTGATCTCACTTTAAAGATTCTTTATCTCATTATCTCATGTTCTCATTACTTATTGCTAATTATTTATATTTGCACAGTTTGTTGTCTTCTGCACCTTAATAGATCATTCATTGATCCTGCTTTAGTTACCATTCCATAGATTTGCTGAGTAAGTCCATAGGAAAATGAATCACAGGGTTGCTGGAGGAGAAGTATGTATACTTTGATAACACTTACTTTGTGTTTTGTACTTTAGCACATTGATTGTTTGTCAGTCTCTGTTTGTGTAATTTTTCACTGAGTGTATTATATTTCTTTGTTCCAATGTGAATGCCTGCAAGAAAATTACTCTCAGAGTAATATATGGTGACATGTACGTACTTCGATAAAATAAATCTGCTTTGAAATTTGAATATGGATCATTTTTGACCATAGGACTTCACTGGTAACATCTCTAGAAGTTATATCTCCAGTCCCATCACGCTGAGTGCTCGCGCTCCCCAGGGCTGGGTGCTCAGCCTGCTGCTGTTCACACTGCTGATGCATGACTGTGTTACAGGATTCAGCTCAAACCGTGTCATCAGGTTTGTGGAGGATACAACAGTGTGGGCCTAATCAGCAACGATGATGGGTCAGAGTACAGAGAGTAGCGGGTGGAATGGTGTAAGTACAACAACCCAAGTCTGAGTTTAGAGAATACCAAGGAAGTCCTTGTGACCTTCAGGAAGGTGCAGGTGAACCACCCACCTCTTCGAATACATGGCTACTTCGTAGAGAGAGTTAAGTGCATCAATTTCCTGGGAGCTCACATCATGGATTACCTCATCATGTCCCTCATTATCACCTCCCTGTACAGTGCACAGCAGTGCCTCAACTTCCTAAGGAGATTGAGGAAAGTGAGGCTCCCTACCCCCATCTTAACAGAATTTTACAGGAGAACGTCCCGACGAGCCTTAGCTCCATATGATAGGGGAGCACCCAAGTATCAGACCATAAGTTCCTACAAAACACTGTGAGAATGTTTAAGAGGATCCCGCTGTCCATTGGGAACATTTATTCGGAGCCTGTGTACACAGGGTCCTTAGTATCATCAAGGATCCAGCATGTTCTTTGATGTTCTACCATCAGACAGGAGACTCCAATGCATAAAAACAGGAATGGTCAGGATGGGAAACAATTTCTTCCCTCAGGCCATTAGGCTTCTGAATTCTCTGCTACGTATCAGTCAAAGTGTCACCAGTTAATCTGTTCCATACCTTATAATATTTAATCTATGCACATTCATTTTTTTCTTTATTTATAATTCATCTGTAGATTTTATCCTTACTTTCCTAAGTTATTGTGTGTTATATATATTTTACACCCTGGTCCAAACATTGTCTTATTTGATGGTATACACGTATATAGTTAAATGACAATAAATTTGACCTGACAATTCCTCCATTTCTTTCAATCTCTATCTATTTAAGAAATAAAATCCCAATTTACTTCAGTCTCCCTCTTCTACCTGCCCAGCACTGAATGAACTGAAGCAGTTTCCCCATGGCTGCACATTCCCCCCCCCCCCCACACATGAAATCCAGCCACACAGATAAGCTCTCAAGTTAATTTAAATCCACCGACCCAAAATTATGAAAATCAACTCAATCAGATCAAAACTGCAAGTTGCCTCTGTCTCCAATTAAATTGGATTAAACTGGATGATTTCAGATTGATCCCCAGACTCAAGGGTCAGCAGTTTGATTGAAATTGAACAAGAAAGCCACAGAAAATGATTTACTGTAATGATATAAAATTTCATTAAAAGCACCACATATTTAATAATGAAATACAAGAAGTAATCAATGCCAATAGAGGCATAATGTAACTAATTCTTTTGCTCCTGATGTTTCTATAGCCCAAAAGCTTTCTATTAAACACAAATTAAAGAAAAAATCAAAAGTTGCTGTTCCTGGTCCTTCATCCATCGATACACAAAACTGCAATTAACCATGCTGAACTCAGCAACTGAATAGATTGCATCATCATGCCAGAGAATAGCCATCGACAAAATTCAATAAGATCCACAAGAGCCTGATAAAACGAGATGAAGCCTAAACATATAGATCACACAATTAAACACAAACTCACCTTCCCCAATCCATAACTCTCAAATGAACCAGAGTCAAACACAACAATCTCAGCCCTTGAAACATGACCATTTTCAAGGAAACAGGATGAGCTTTTCACATTTTGGGTCAGCACAGTAGTCTCGCAGTTAGCATAGAACTATTTCAACATCAGCAACCCATGCTATATTCTCACGGCTGCAAGGACTTTGTATGTTCTCCCTGTGATTGTGTGGGTGTCTTCCGGGTGCTCCAGTTTCCCCCTGCATTCCAATGATGTACAGGTTATTAGGCTAATTGGTCAAAAGGGTGTACTTGGGCATTGGGCCAGAAGGGCCTGTAACTGGTCTATATCTCTAAACTGAAAAAAAAACATTTAGCCCAATTTTGAAGCCCATAACTTCAGGACGTTCTGTAGTTATACTACACCTGCAGGGCATTGGTAATGTGGAGCACTGCAAGCCTGATTCACTGGTTTATTGGCAGACAGCAGGAGAGCTGCTTGGCCTTAGTCGTAGCAAAGATTAGGCCTCAAACTGTGGTGTCGCCAGTTTGCGGCCGTCCGGGAGAGGGGCATTGGAATCAGTGCTGGTGGCAGAAGACAAGTTGTATTGTGCTGCAACATTCATGCACGTAGACTTAGACTATTTTTTGTGTGACTGTATTTTACTGCTGTCTTATATGTACTTCATGTGCCTTGTGCTGTGTAGGACGTTTGATACTGTGTTTTGCACCTTGGCCCCAAAATATCACTGTTTCATTTGGCTGTAGTCATGCATATTCATATATGGTTGAAGATAATTAAACCTGAACTTGAACTTGTGGATTTCTGTGGGGGTGATAGGCACTGTATTAAGAGTCACCCCATTTTTTTAAAAAAGGTACTTCAACCTTTGATTACCAATTAGCTCCAACACTTTTCTGCAAATTCATTCTTACCACCATGTGCAAAACCAGTAAACAAGTGATATATTATTTCAATAAACCAAAAAAATAGTTGAGGCTAAAATCAACCTGCAAATTATGGCAGTTTCCAGTTAATGGCGCATCATTTTATTTAATAGGTCTGATGTTCAACTTGTGTGTCATTAACATGCAGGTAGTTGCTAGCAATGTTTTATTACTTAGATATGGCACCACTGTAACTCTAGGTACTTCCTGAACTATTTTCAGTGTTAATGTGGGTGGGGCAGTAGCATGGCAGTTAACACACTTAGTAAGGGTGTCTCAAAGAGGGCACTAGTTTTAATACACAGCTTTGAAACTGAACAACAATATGCTGGCCCACTTTCCTTTGAGATTACTCCATCCTGACCATCAGGTTCAGGAACAACCAGAATAAATAACTTCACTCACCTTAACACTGAAGTGACCTCCACAACTTATAGACTGACTTTCAAGGATTCTACAACACATGTTCTCTGCATTATTTAGTGTATATGCATTTCTTATTTATTATTGGCATGATTTGTCGCCTTTTGTGCTTAGGATGTTTGTCACTGTACGTTATGTATCATTTTTCGTGGATTATGTTGTATTTCTTTATTTTTGTGTACATGTCTGCTAGAAAATGAATCTCAAGGTACTACATGGTGATATACCTGTACTTTGATAATAAACTTACTTTGAACTTTGAAAATTGATCCAAGGGTATTGGAATTCACATTTTATATTAATTCCGCTCACATCCTCTGAAGGGCAACTTCATTTCATTTTCCTTCCTTCCTGTAATTCTATCATTCAGAGTTGCCTAAGGTCAGTATTTTCTTTTTTACTGATGGTGTTTAAAATAATGGGCTTTGCTTCTTCTTCTGGGTGTCCCAATAGATGCCAAAATATTGTATTATGTATTTTGGTATCTTTATTCCCCAAGACAAGGTTAATTTATGTATCCTGTTGCAGCTCATTAGGCAGCTCTCTGTCCTCTGAATCAGAATCAGGTTTAATATCACAGTCATATGTCATGAAATTTGTTGTTATGCAGCAGCAGTTCATTGCAATAATGATAATAAAAAACTGTAAAAAAAAATCCCTATAAATTACACTCCTCCAAGAGGACCAGAATCTTGTTCTTTGGAGCCTTGTGTGCCTCAATGATCCGGAGAGCTATGTTGGCTGGAGTCAGGGCTTTATTCTTTGGCTCTTGGTTGGGTCACCCATGCCCTAACAGCTTAAAGAGTAGAGACCAGACTAAGAGTGGTCCTCCAGTCCACCAGGTTCAGAGATTCAGCTCAGGGCTAACAACCCTTAAAAGTAAAACAAAGTTGTTATGGAAACAGCATTATCTACCATCATCTGTGTGCAATGGTATTCCTGAACCTCTACCCTGGACTTGCATGACTGACAGTAGTGAAAACCTAGAGGAAGCTGCTACTGCCACCATGAAGGAAGCCCTGAACACCACCAGAGATGGAGGACCTTCATTGTTGTCCCAACGACCAATGGTGCAATGGGCAGCAGCTAGGTAAGTTACATGTACAGTATAAAGTTAAATTAAATAAATAGTTAAAAAAAAGAAATAAAAGTAGTGAGGTGGTGTTCATGGGTTCAATGTTCATTCAGAAACCTGAGGGGAAAAGACTATTCCTGACTCACTGAGTGTGTACCTCCTTTCTGATGGTAACAATAAGAAGAGGACATGTCCCACGTAATGGAGTACTTACTGATTTAAGGCTCCTTTTTGAGACATCACCCCATTAAAGATGTCCTGGATGCTGGGGAGGCTAGTGCTAACAATGAAGTTGACTAAGTTCACAACTTTCTGCAGCTTGGTTTGATCCTGTGTGGTACTGCCACCCCCCCCCCCCCACCTCAACCCACCATACCAGATGGTGATGCAACCAGCTAGACTGCTCCTCACACTACATCTGTAGAAATTTGTGAGTACCTTTGGTGACATACCAACTCTCCACAAATTCCAAATGAAATATAGCGGCTGCTGTGCCTTCTTAGGAACTGCATCGATATGCAGGGCCCAGGCTCAGAGATGTTGGCACACAGGAAATTGCTCACCATCCTGACCTCTGATCCCTCGATGGGGAGTGGTGTGTATGCCCTCAACTTATCCTTTCTGAAGTCCACAATCAGTTCTTTTGTTCTTACTGACACGTTGTAATTGAATCCGAAGATTGTAATGTGTAGAATCTGGAATGAAGTAGTGGGAATGTTGGGGGAAAAGAAAATTAGCTTTATTTGTTACATGAACCGAAACTCTGAAGCATCCTGTGAAATGCGTTGTTTGTGTCAAATCACATCAGCAAGGATTGTGAAGGGTGCAGCCTACAATGCTCAGTGTGCTTCTAATGCCTACATAACATGCCCACCTATCACTAAACTGAACCAGGATTTCTTTGGAATGTGTAGGAAACTGGATCTCCCAGAACAATCCCATATGGTCACAGTGAGAACGTCCAAACTCCCTATAGACAATAGGTGCAGGAGTAGGCCATTCGGCCCTTTGAGCTCGCACCGCCATTCAATGAGATCGTGGCTGATCATCCACAATCAGTACCCTGGTCCTGCCTTTTCCCCATATCCCTTGACTCCGCTATCTTTAACAGCTCTATCTAACTCTTTCTTGAAAGCATCCAGAGAATTGGCCTCCATTGCCTTCTGAGGCAGAGTATTCCATAGATCCACAACTCTCTTGGTGAAAAAGTTTTTCCTCAACTCCGTTCTAAATGGTCTACCCTTTATTCTCAAACTATGGCCTTTGGTTCTGGACTCCCCCAACATCGGGAACATGTTTCCTGCCTCTAGCATTTCCAATCCTTTAATAATCTTAGATGTTTCAATCAGATCCCCTCTCATCCTTCTAAACTCCAGTGTATACAAGCCCAGTCACTCCAGTCTTTCAACATATGACAGTCCCGCCATCCCAGGAATTAACCTCGTGAACCTATGCTGCACTCTCTCAATAGCAAGAATGTCCTTCCTCAAATTTGTAGACCAAAACTGAACACAATGCTCCAGGTGGGGTCTCACCAGGGCCCTGTACAGCTGCAGAAGGACCTCTTTACTCCTATACTCAACTCCCCTTGTTATAAATGCCAGCATGCCATTAGCTTTCTTCACTGCCTGCTGTACCTGCATGCTTACTTTCAGTGACTGATGTACAAGAACACCTAGATCTTGTTGTACTTCCCCTTTTCCTAATGACACCATTCAGACAGTAATCTGCCTTCCTGTTCTTGCCACCAAAGTGGATAACCTCACATTTATCCACATGAAACTGCATCTGCCATGCATCTGCCCACTCACCCAACCTGTCCAAATCACCCTGCATTCTCCTAACATCCTCCTGATATTTCACACTGCCACCCAGCTTTGTGTCATCTGCAAATTTGCTAACGTTACTTTTAATCCCTTCATCTAAATCATTAATGTATATTGCAAATAACTGCAGTCCCAGCCCGAGCCTTGCAGTACCCCACTAGGCACTGCCTGCCATTCTGAAAAGGACCTGTTAATCCCTACTCTTTGTTTCCTGTCTGCCAACCAATTTTCTATCCATGTTAGTACCCTACCCCACAGTACCATGTGCTCTAATTTTGCTCACTAATCTCCTATTTGGGACCTTATCAAAGGCTTTCTGAACGTCCAGGTATACTACATCCACTGGCTCTCCCTTGTCCATTTTCATAGATACATCCTCAAAAAATTCCGGAAGATTAGTCAAGCATGATTTTACCATGCCATCTCGGACCGATCCTGTTACTGCTATCCAAATGTGCCGCTATTTCATCTTTAATAATTGACTCCAGTATCTTCCCCACCACTGATGTCAGGCTAACTGGTCCATAATTCCCTGTTTTCTCTCTCCCTCTTAAAAAGTGGGATAACATTAGCTACCCTCCAATCCTCAGGAACTGATCCTGAATCTATAGAACATTGGAAAATGATTACCAATGAATCCACAATTTCTAGAGCCACCTCTTTAAGTACCCTGGGATGCAGTCCATCAGGCCCTGGGGATTTATCAGCCTTCAGTCCCATCAGTCTACCCAACACCATTTTCTGCCTAATGTGAATTTCCTTCCATTCCTTCGTTACCCTAGGTCCTCTGTCCATTATTACATCTGGGAGATTGTCTGTGTCATCCCTAGTGAAGACAAATCCAAAGTACCTGTTCAACTCGTCTACCATTTCCTTGTTCCCCATAATAAATTCACCCGTTTCAGCCTTCAAGGGCCCAACTTTGGTCTTAACCAATTTTTTCTCTTCACATACCTAAGGAAGCTTTTACTATCTTCCTTTATGTTCTTGGCTAGCTTACCTTCGTACCTCATCTTTTCTCTCCATATTGCCTTTTTAGTTATCTTCTGTTGCTCTTTAATAGTTTCCCAATCCTCTCATTTCCCGCTCATCTTTGCTATGTTATATTTCTCTTTTATTTTTAAACTGTCCTTGACGTCCTTTGTTAGCCACGGTTACCCCCTACTCCCCTTAGAATCTTTCTTCCTCTTTGGAATGAACTGATCCTGCACCTTCTGAATTATTCCCAGAAATACCTGCCGTTGTTGTTCCACTGTCATCCCGGCCAGGGTATCCTTCCAGACAACTTTGGCTAGTTCCTCCCTCATAGCTCCATAGTCCACTTTGTTCAACTGTAATACTGGCACGAATTCCCCTTCTCCCTCTCAAATTGTAGATTAAAACTTATCATATTATGGTCACTACCTCCTAATGGCTCCTTTACCTCGAGATCCCTTATCAAATCCGGTTCATTACACAACATTAGATCCAGAACTGGTGGGCTCCAGTACAAGCTGTTCTAAGAATGTGAGCTGTGCATCATTTTTCAAAGATGTGCTCTCTCTGATGCCTTCACAACCAATAATAGATGTTCCAAAGAGCTGTGTGGTGCTGGTAAATATGAGTTAATGAAGTTATGTGAAGGGTTTAACTGATATTTCCATTGAGTGCTGCTGTTTCAGAACTTTGAACACTCAATATTCAAAGCATTGTGCGTTTCTGAACTGTCTGTACATGTAAAAGGCCATGTTCCATTGCCCAGCTCCCAATACGTATCAAATAGGGCTGAGCTCAGGTCCCTCGGAGGATGAGTTGTTACGGGGAGAGAGACCTGGAGGATCTGGGATTGATAGTGGGATCATTTGACAGGGTTAGTGGATGGAGGGCCAGAGGTTGTTGTAAGGATTGAGCTGAGAAACAGGCTGGTGATTGGCTGGTTTGGTCAAAAGGTGGCGTTCAAACAAACATCCCAAGTTGCTGAAAAGATCTTCCCCAGGACATTCAGGCAACACTGCCCCCACCTCCACCCCCACCCCCACCAAGGAAGAGCTACCATGATGGTTTAGTACATTGCCCAAGGTGGATTCACCTGAGCTGGGTTCTTCTTGAACTGAGACCATTGCAGTCATGATCCCTTTTAGGAATATAGTAGAGTCCAGCACAGGAACAGGTCCTTCAGCGCACAATATTATGCTATACTAATTAACCAAGTAATAAAAAGCTTACCTTAATCAATTCCTTCCGCATACACAATACTAGTGTCCCTCCATGTTCTTTCCATTCATGTGTCTATCTAAAAGCCTCTGTCATACCTGCCTCCTCCATCACCCCTGGCAGCACATTCCAGACATCCACCCTTCTTGTGGTAAAAAAAGAACTTGCCATGCACAACTCATTCTTATTTTGAATGCATACCTTCTGGTAGTAGACATTTTGACCCTGGAAAATGTTTAATATCTGACATTTTCGACCTTTTCTACTTTGTCGATGCCTCTCATAATTTTCATAAACTTAATCAGGTCTCCCCTCAGGCTCCACCACTCCATAGAAATCAACCCAAGTTTGTACTTATTGCTCATGCATTCTAAATTAGATAAAAGTCATCTGCATCCTCTTCAAAGCCTCTAATTCCTTCCTAAAATGTGGAGATCAGAATGGAATGAATACTCCAGATATGACACAACTACAATTGCTTTCAGCCGTAAATGAGCTTCACAAATCTTGAACTCAGTGCCACATCTTGTATAAAAGCAAGCATGGCATGTGCCTTTTTCAGCTCTTTCTCAACCTCTTTCAGGGAGCTATGGACTTGGATGCAAAGAACCCTCTGTTACGTATCTTGTCATTAACAGATTAAAGTCCCTTTACATTTCATTTTGTGAAGTGCAACTCCTGATATTTGGCTAGACAAAACTCCATTTGTCCAGATTTGCAACTGATCTATATCCCATTGTATCCTTTGTCAAGTTACACTGAAACAAGTTTCAAAGTAATTTTATTGTCAAGTACGTGTATGTCACCATTTACTACCTTGAGATTAATTTTTCTTGCAGGCATCCACAGTAGACTAAAGAAACATAATAGATCAATGAAAAACTACACACAAAGACTGACAAGCAACCAATGTACCAAAGAAAAGAAATTGTACAAAGAGAAAATATATGATAACTAAATGGTAAATAATTAATATTCAGAACATGAGTTGTAGAGACATTGAAAGATTGGGGAATCAGTTCACTGGTGAGGTGAGTGAAGTTAATCTCAATAGTTTGGGAGCCTGATGGTTAAAGGGTAATAACTGTTCCTGAATCTGGTGATTTGGGATAGAAGGCTCCTGTACCTCCCTCACTAGTTAGTTTCACAAGTGCCCTGCTTGGACAGGGATAACTAGCACCTCCCAAAGGTCAATCATAAAGTGCAGAATCACAAAAATCGTGATCAGTTGTGCATGGTGTAATTCCAATCAAACTCACAGTGGGCTCACGAGAAAGTCACAGAACAGCTTCACAAAATGACCATTACTTTTCTTTGCAAATGAATATATCACTGCGATTGTTAGTGTTGTTAAGAAGGTCTATAAAACTCTGGTTAGAAAACACTTGGAATATTGGGTTCAGTTCTGAGCACTTCAATGTAGAAAGGATGTGGAAGCTTTAGATAGGCTGCGGAGGAGATTGACTGGAATGTTGACTGGATTAGAGAAAAGATGTCTTATGAGGAAAGATTGAGCAAGTTTTTCACTTTGGAGTGAAGGAGCATGAGAGGTGGCTCGATAGACAAGATGATTAGAGGCACTGCTAGAGTGGATAGATAAACAATTATTAAGCATGTTGTTTCAGGATTCTTGGAGACTAATAATAAAGTAAATCAAAATCAGCATGGGTTCTGTAAAAGGAAATCTTGCCTGACAAATCAGTCAGAGTTCTTCGAGGAAGTAATGAGCAGGGTGGACAAAGGAGAGGCAGTGAATGTCACTGATTTGGATTTTCAGAATGCATTTGATAAGGTGCCACATATGGAGCTGCTTAACAAGATGAAATCCTATAGTGTTACAGGAATGATTCTGGCATGGATAGAGGAATAGTTGACAGCAGATGGGAATAAGGGGTCCTTTTTGGGTTGGCTGCCAGTGATTAGTGGAGTTCCTCAGGAGGTCAGTATTCAGACTGTTGCTTTTCACATTGTTAGTCAATTATTTGGATAATATAATTGATGGCTTTGAGGCAATGTTTGCAGATGATACAAAGATAGGTGGAGGGGTAGGCAGTGCGAGAAAGCAATGTGATTGCAGCAAGACTTAGAAAAATTAAAGAATGGCAAAAAAGTGGCAGATGGAATACAGTGTTGGAGAATGTATAATAATGCATTTTAGTAAAAGGAATAGTAGTTCGGACTATTTCTAAATGGGGAGAAGGTTCAAGCAACAAAAGTGCAGAGGAACTTAGCAGTCCTCATGCAATACTCCCAGAAGGTTAAATACAGATTGGGTCTGTGATAAAGAAGGCAAATACAATGTTGGCATTTATTTCAAGGGATTAAGAATATAAAAGCAAGGAGGTAATGTGGAGCCTTTATAAGACACTAGTCAGGCTGCACGGAGTATTGTCAACAATTTTAGACTCCATATCTCAGAAAGGATATGTTATCATTGGAGAGTCCAGAGGAGGTTCTCAAGGATGATTCCAGGAATGGAAGGGGTAGCATAGGCAATTGGCAGCTTTGGGCCTGTACTCACTGGAATTCAGAAGAATGCGTGGCAATCTCATTGAAACCTACCAAATTTTGAAAAGAGTAGATAAGGTAGAGGTGGAGAGGATGTTTTCTATGATGGGGATAGAACATAGAAAACCTACAGCACAGTACAGGCCCTTCGGCCCACAACGTTGTGCTGAACATGTCCCTACCTTAGAAATTACTAGGCTTACCCATAGCCCTCTATTTTTCTAAGCTCCATGTACCTATCCAAAAGTCTCTTAAAAGACCCTATCTTATTGGCCTCCACCTCCGTTGCCGGCAGCCCATTCCATGCACTCATCACTCTGAGTGAAAAACTTAGCCCTGACATCTACTCTGTACCTACTCCCTGCTCCTTAAATCTGTGTCCTCTTGTGGCAACCATTTCAGCCCAGGGGAAAAAGCCTCTGACTATCCACATGGTCAATGCCTCTTATCATTTTATACACCTCTGTCAGGTCACCTCTCGTCCTCTGTCGCTCCAAGGAAAAAAGGCTGAGTTCACTCAACCTATGGGCATGCTCTCCAATCCAGGCAACATCCTTGTAAATCTCCTCTGCACCCTTTCCATGGCTTCCACATCCTTCCTGTAGTGAGGCGACCAGAACTGAGCACAGTACTCCAAGTGGGGTCTGACCAGGGTCCTATCTAGCTGCAGCATTACCTCTCAGCTCCTAAATTCAATTCCACGATTGATGAAGGCCAATACACCATATGCCTTCTTAACCACAGAGTCAACCTGCGCAGCTGCTCTGAGCGCCCATGGACTCGGACCCCAAGAACCCTCTGATCCTCCACACTGCCAAGAGTCTTACCATTAATACCATAATTTGCATCATATTTGACCTACCAAAATGAACCACTTCTCACTTATCTGGGTTGAACTCCATCTGCCACTTCACAGCCCAGTTTTACATCCTATCAATGTCCCGCTGTAATGTCTGACAGCCCTCCACACTATCCACAACACCTCCAACCTTTCTGACATCAGCAAATTTACTAACCCATCATTCCATTTCCTCATCCAGGTCATTTATAAAAATCACGGAGTAAGGGTCCCAGAACAGATCCCTGAGGCACACCACTGGTCACCGAGTTCCTTGCAGAATATGACCCGTCTACAACCACTCTTTGCCTTCTGTGGGCAAACCAGTTCTGGATCCACAAAGCAATGTCCCCTTGGATCACATGCCTCCTTACTTTCTCAATAAGCCTTTCATGGGGTAGCTTATCAAATGCCTTGCTGAAATCTATGTACACTACATCTACTGCTTTTCCTTCATCAATGTGTCTAGTCGCATTGCAACAAATTCAATCAGGCTTGTAAGGCACGACCTTCCCTTGAGAATGCCATGCTGACTACTTCTGATCATATTATACCTCTCCAAATGTTCATAAGTACTGCCTGTCAGGATCTTCTCCATCAACTTACCAACCACTAAAGTAAGACTCACTGGTCAATAATTTCCTGGGCTATCTCTACTCCCTTTTTTGAATAAAGGAACACCATCTGCAACCCTCCAATCCTCCAGAACCTCTCTCATCCCCATTGATGATTCCAAGGTCATCACTAGAGGCTCAGCAATCTCCTCCCTCACCTCCCAGAGTAGCCTGGGGTACATCTTATCCAGGCTTGGCGACTTATCCAACTTGATGTTTTCCAAAAGCTCCAGCACATCTTCTTTCTTAATATCTACATGCTCAAGCTCTTCAGTCTGTTGCAAGTCATCACTACAATCACCAAGATCCTTTTCCATAGTGAATACTAAAGTGAAGTATTCATTAAGTACCTCTGCTATTTCCTCCGGTTCCATACACAGTTTCCCACTGTCACACTTGATAGGTCCTATTCTCTCATGTCTTATGCTGTTGCTCTTCACATACTTGTAGAATACCTTGGGATTTTCCTTAATCCTGCCCACCAAGGCCTGCTTATAGCCCCTTCTGGCTCTCCTAATTTCCTTTTTAAGCTCTTTCCTGTTAGCCTTATAATCTTCTAGATCTCTAACATTATCTAGCTCTCTTTTGTAAGCTTTTCTTTTATTGTTGACTAGATTTATTACAGGCTTTGTACACCATGGATCCTATACCCTACCATAAATTCCCTGTCTCATTGGAACATACCTATGCAGAACTCCACACAAATATCCCCTGAATATTTGCCACATTTCTTCCATACTTTTCCCTGAGAACATCTGTTCCCAATTTAAGCTTCCAATTTCCTGCCTGATGGCCTCATAATTCCCCTTACTCCAATTAAACACTTTCTTAACTTGTCTGTTCCTATCTCTCTCCAATACTATTGTATCCAGAACTAGATGGCACAGCCTCGAACTTGAGGGGTGACCTTTTAGGACAGTGGTAAGGCAGAATTTTTTAGCCAGAGAGCAGTGAATCTGAGGAATGCTCTGCAACAGACTGCAGTGGAGACCAAATCCATGGGTATATTTAAGGCAGAAGTTGATAGTTTCCTGATTGATCAGGGCATCAAAGGATATGGCGAGAGGGCAGGTGTATGGGGTTGAGTGTATCAGCCATGATGGAATGGCAGAGAAGGCTCAATGAGCAGAATGGCCTATTTCTGCTCCTGTGTCTCATGGTCATATGATCATATGGTCTTCTAATAGCCAGAGACTGTTTTCCCAGGGTGGAAATGGCTAATACAAGGGGAGGGCATAATTGTCAAGTGATTGGAAGAAAGTTCTGGGGGAATGTTAGAGTTAAGTCCTTTCCACAGAGGTTGCTGGGTTGTGGAATGCCCTGTTAGGGGTGATTGTAGAGGTAGATAATTGGAGGCATTTATAAAACTCTTAAAGAGGTGGACAGTTGATAAAAAATAATGGGTTATGTAGATGGGAAGGGTTAGATTAATCTTAGAGTAGATTAAAAGTTTGACAATATATTGTAGGGCAAAAGGGCCTGCACAGCGGTGTAGTGTGGTATATTCCATGTGCTATAAATGATGTAGTCCAATTAAAAAAACAGCACTGTCTGATCCAATTGGGAGGCCAGGATTCATTACTCTATTGCTGTTGGTAGGAGTTTGCTGTGTTTCCTACATGACAATTGTGATTACCCTTTGCTTGATATTAATTGGTCGTAAACTGCTTTTAGGACAAGCCGTGGTTCTGGAAAGGATGATTGAAATGCTAGTCTTTGTTTAATCTTTCGCATTTGCTAATGGGTTATAGAGCTGTTGATTTCCTATGTTTTATCCATCATTCTCAGCGGTGAAACAAAGCCATATTGTGTTACTAATTATGTGTCTTAAAAGAGATAAATGGATTAGATTGAGGCAAATGCATATAAAAGCAAGTACATTGCTCAGATTTGACTTCTCCAGCAAAGAACACACTGTGTGAAGTAATGATCATTCCTATGATCTATCTGACATTGTTAATGCAGTATGTCACATCTAAACCATTCTCTCACGCACAGATTATAGATACGATGTAATTAGTATACAAGTTCTTTTTAAATGTTCTTTCAATTATAAAGATTCTTCTTAATCCTGTACATTATTTCAGCCCTGGGTGTGTTGTTAGCTGAACAAAAAAAAGCCATTATTCTGTAGATTAAAATGAACCTTTTTTTGAGAATAAATTTTAAATAATCAGTCATTTGTTGCTTCGATATGGAGACTACTGGTAAGACCAGCATTTATTGCTTTGGGAAGGTAGGAGTGGTTAATTACTTGGTGACATAACCTCTGTGGTGTAGTCAAGTGGGAGTTCTGGATTAAACTCTGTGGTGGATGAGAATTTGTCCCCATGCATCTACAACCTCCTATGTATCCTTCCTGGCACTAAAGGTCATGGGCACACTGTTGTTGAATTAGAATCAGAATCAGGTTGCAGACATTTGAAGTATCATGAAATTTGTTGTTTTGCCGATGTAGTACAGTGGAATACATTAAAAAACTATAAATTACAATAGGAATTATATATATACGGTATAATCCCCCTCGCCGAGCTCATATGCAAACTTGGAATGTTTGCAGCTTTGCTCACAGCCAAGTGACTCAGTGGCAAAAAGGCCACTTTCTGAAACAAGATACATCGAGAGTCAATATGATTTGTTGGAATGTTGCGATACTTCGATTAACGGAACCCCAACTTGAGTGAATTCTATGCAAGTACTGCAGTTACACAATTGTCAGTGGGCAAGAGATAACCAGACTGTGCACCGCATACAATTATAAAGACAGAGTATCTATGAATTTTAGCTTTATCAAACAGTTAGTAAGAGAAAAAATAAAAAAAATAAAAGGGCCTACTACAATTAAACCAGTCTGAATGTGCTCATGCCATTGGAGCTACTATTGTCCAAAAACTGGGGATGCCTGTTACTTACGGTGCTGAATTCTCATCACGATTCTCCAGTAGAACGTCCCATCTTGCACTCCTTTGCCTTGCAAAGCACTCCTTCCCATCGGATCGAATCCTACAGCCATCTCTCTGATCTTCTCTTCTCCGCATCTCCCACCAAAGGACGACAAACCCCACCAGTGTCTGTCACAAATACCTCTCTGTCCATGTCTCTCTAAAACCTTTTCCCAATTCCACTATCCTGATTGGCTGACACAGCGTTCCTCGGTTGAACTCATTGCCCCTTATCTTTAGCCGAAACCAAAACATTCTACCAGCAGGACACACTGCTTTACAGAAAACTACAAAATGAAATACCCTACAGCATTAGCAATTAAAATCTTAATCAGGGCATTACAATATAATTAAATTAAATATGTATTGCAAAATTAGTGAGGTAATGTTCAAAAATCTGATGGCGGAGGGGAAGAAACTGTTCCTAAAACAACGAGTGTATGTCTTCTGGCTCATGTACCTCCTCCCTGATGGTAGCAATAAGAGGACAAATCCTGGGTGATGGGGGTGCTTATTGATTGATGGCACCTTTTTGAGACCCCACCTTTTGAAAATGTTCCAGATGAGAAATTCCTGCAGTGCACATTGTGCATGGTGGGTGAATGGAGTGAATTTTAAGAACTGGAGAGTACACTATTAAATTTTTCCATTATTTTAATATTGAATTGTGTTTCCCCTATACCCTTTCCTATGCCACATACCCAACTCCCATCCTTGTGCCTCTGTTGTAATCAGTCCTACAGGTCATTTGTGAAATCAGTTCCAGGTCAGGATATCACGGTTTCTTCTAGGCTTTAATTAAGGACTGTGGGCCATTTCACTGTGCTGAGGATCAGAGTCAGATTTATTGTCACTGACATAAGTCATGAGTGTTATGTTTTGTTACTCCAAAAACTAATCAAAATAAGAACATGGGAACCCTAGAAAACATGTTGAATTCAGTTCACTTTAGTGAGACGTTCACATATGATGTGGTGGCATAACGACTCTGACATATAACCCATAATCAAATATAAAAACAAGGAATAAAACAAAATATTTACAATGTTACTGAAATATTATTGGAATATCAAATACATAACACTCCCTCCGCTTGTCTATAAACTCCAACTCAATATAGAATGCGTCTCAACTCAAATACATAACAAATTTTAAATTGTCCTTTTCAGGCCTAAAGATTTAAATGCTGTGGGGGGTTTCCTATTTTTGCGAGATAACCTCTTTCCTGACAAGTGGTGGTCACTCTGCTTGGCAGGTGAGACTTATGGCTAAGCAACAATCTCAGTTTCTGGGACATCCTTCATGGTGGTTATATGAGTTGACTCTGGAAATGCAGGAATTGCTTCTGACAGCTATGGACATCTTTCATAAGACCATAAGATATAGGAGCAGAAGTAGACCATTTGGCCCATTGAGTCTGCTTCACCATTCAATCATGGGCTGATCCAATTCTTCCAGTCATCCCCACTCCCCTGCCTTCTCCCCA
Organism: Hypanus sabinus; assembly: GCF_030144855.1. Lineage (NCBI taxonomy): Eukaryota > Metazoa > Chordata > Chondrichthyes > Myliobatiformes > Dasyatidae > Hypanus > Hypanus sabinus. The sequence goes on along the minus strand of NC_082708.1, from coordinate 175,276,822 downwards.
TACTCTTTGATGCCCTGGCTAATCAAAAACATATCTATTTCTGCCTTAAATGCACTCAATGACTTGGCCTCCACAGCTGCTCGTGGCAACAAATTCCACAGATTCACCAGCCTCTGATTAAAGTAATTTCTCTGCATCTCTGTTCTAAATGTGTGCCCTTCAATTCTGAAGTTGTGCCCTCTTGTCTTCTATAACAATTGACTCTCTTATCCTCAACTGATTGCTACGTCGTCTCTAACATGACATCAGATGCAATCTCCACTTTGTAGGAGAGTGTTCTTAATCTTTCCAAGTACTCACTTTTGGTCATCTCTGTAGTCCCACACCAGGTCTGCTTGTCCAGGAGTGAAACATGGAACCTCCTTGTCTGAGGAGCCCTCAATTTGTTTCTGCTGTTTGTCCTCCACACTCCTTCTGAGATTGGGTTTGAGGAGATCCAAGCGTCAGTGCAAGGGACAGCCCAGGAACAGCATAGCTGGTGAGTTGTTTGCTGTGGAGCATGCTGCATACAATATGCAAGGAGGACATTGGCAAGCTTCTGATTCAGCGTCAGTGCAGTTAGTTCTGCTGACATTGCTTGCATTGCTCTCTTTAGACTCTAGACAAACCTTTCTGCCAAGATATTTGTAGCTGAGTGGTACGGTGCAGATGTAATATGTCTTATTCTATTTATTTACAGGAATTCCTGAAATTGTTCCGCAACAAACTGTCATCCATTTCACTGACTGTGCTGGAACATCAATCCTTGAGAAGAGGCTTCTCAACACATCAGCAGTATGCGAGGCTGCAGTGAAGGCCGTTGGGAAGACGTCTGGGCACTTTGCAGCTGCATCCAGTACTACCAAGAAATTTGTACCCGTGAATGGTTCAGTCAAATCCATATGAATCCTCGGCAAGGGCAATGCAGGCCATTCCCAGCGAAAGAGGTGCTACTCTTGCCATCTTCTGGATGCATTGGCATCCTGAACAGTGCATGGCAAGCTGCTCGATCTGTCAGCCTACCAGTTAAACCTTCAAAATAGTGCTTTGATTCTGACCACACCTAGATTTCATGTATTGAAATACTGTGTGGAGTAGGCCATTTCGGTCCTTTAAGCCACACTGTTCCGCAATTCCTCAATTTAATCAGAGTCTAATCATGGGATAATTTACAGTAACCAAATAACTTATCAGCATATGTAATTGGACTGTGGGAGGCAACCAGAGGACCTGGAGGAAACCCACGGAGCAATGGAGAGAATATACAAGCTCCTTACAGGAACTCCTTACAGGCAGTGGTGGGAATTGAACCCAGGTTGCCTGTATTGTAAAGCATCGTGCTAACCACTATGCTACCATGCCACCCCTGGATGACCGGTATGATGCTTCTGCAACACTTTAGCTCTCAGGCTGAATAGTAAAATAACTCTCAATCCCCACATAAGGTAAACCCCATCAAAGGCAAGTTCATCCCAGCACTGGAAAAAATGGGGGAACAGAAATTTCTGCTGCACATTCCAGCCATTTTGGGTGACCATGTAGACCTGAGACAGTGTGGGATCTTTGCTGGTTTCCCTTTGGATCATCTCTGCTATAATAGGGAGACTTTCAATTTGTCCTCTTTTGTAAATTTTCCAGGTATTTCTTTTTTGAAGGGTAATCAGGGCAATCCATCAGCACTTCCATGATTAGTTGTCCTCTAGAATTTGATCTTGTAATCGTTTCCTCCAAGAGACAGAGCCCATCTCTGCATTCATGCTGCTGCTGTTAGTGAAACACACCCCTCTGTGGATTGAAAATGGGCACTAGTGGTTGATGATCAGTAATGAGGGTAAACTCTCTCCCGTACAGATACCTGTTGAAATGTTTTACCCCCCAAAACAGACTCAAGACATCTCTGTCAATCTGTGTGTAAATTTTCTCTGCTGCAGTAAGGGAACACAATGCAAAGGCTATGGGGCATTCACTTCCATCTCTTATTACATATGACATGACTGCATCTAAACCTTAAAGTAGGGCATCACAGCAAGCTTCACTGTCGATGTAGATTATCGTATGTGAGCACAGTGTCTGATGTCACCATTTCCTTTACCTTTGTGAAAGCCACCTCACACTGCTTTGCCCATTGCCATTTCTTCCCGATCTGTAGTAATGAATTTAAGAGGTGGAGCACAATAGCCAGGTTTGGCTAATTCTAAAATTCTAAAGAAATCCATAACAGTGACATATCCTTTGGCCTTGGGGCATCCACCACTGCTTAAATTTAATCAGCACCTTGCATCAAAGGAGATTCATGAAAATAATACCACGATTGAATGGCTTATTATATGAAGAGCTTTTGATGGCTCTGGGCACATATTCACTGGAATTCAAAAGAATGAGGGGTAACCTAATTAAAAACTACTGAATGTTGAAAGGCCTTGATAGAGTGGATGTGAAGAGGGTGGTTCCTTTGATCGGAGAGTCTAGGACCAGAAGACTGCTTCAGAATAGAGGAGCAACCTCTTAGAATAGAGATGAGGAGGAATTTCTGTTAGCCATAGAGTGGTGAATTTGTGGAATTCATTGCCAAAGGCAGCTGTGGAAACTAATTCTTTATGTGTATTTAAGGCAGAGGTTGATAGATTCTTGATTGGTCAGGGCATGAAGGCAAGAGATTCAGGATGAGAAGGAAAATTGATCAGCCATGATGAAATGGTGGAGCAGACTTGATGGGCCAAAGGGCCTAATTCAGCTCCTATATTTTATGGTCTTATGGTCCTGTGGTCATGCTTTGAGCCCATGATCATCTAATCATTTTAATAGTGTGTTAAGATTTTGGAGTTGTTTCTTGTCATCCTTGTCAGTAATAATGATGTCATACAGGTAGCAGAGAGCGTCTGGCTAGCTTTGCCGCACCTGGTTAATAGCTTTCCGCTAGAGTGAAGGTGAAACGGGCTCCCCTTTGATTGTGCTTACGAAACCTAAAACATCCTACAATGGTTTTAGTTCTATATGTTCCTGCCTGCAATATCAGCATTTTGACTGATTTGTTTGGTGTAGATAAACTTCTCAGCAAACTATATCCTTTTCCACCTATGGCACTCACTTTACTTTGGCTATTTCATTTGCTTGTCACAACTTCCCCTTTATGATTTCCACAATCAACTCCTTGGTCTTTGTGACGTTGAGTAGGAAGTTGTTTTGTCGGTACTACTCGAACTGCTGATCTATTATGCTCCTGTCCCACCTCGTGATTACCATCTGGGATTCTGCCAACAGTGGATGAATTTATAGATGGTGTTGGAGCACAGCCACACAGTGTGGAGTGGTAATCATGAGGCAGTCATTGATGTCCACAAACTTTAAGCTTGCAAACAGTGTAAGAAAGTGTACTATTGTTTTCTTAAGTGGCATGTCTAGTCATTTGAAACTTGTCTGAATTAGAGCAGCGTGTGGAATGGATATGTGGTGGGTGCAGATAAGAGGGTCAAATCTAACCCTAGCAATGGAGCACAGCACAGAGATGTCTGAGTTTATTGGAATAGTTTTCCTATTTTTTGCATTTGCTATGGAGTGTCAGTGTGGCAACATTCTGCATGCTACAATTCACAGGCAAATCAGAGCAAAGGGCAACCTTATCATTTATGCTGCTATGAAACAAACGCGCTTTCCGATTGTCGATATTCTGGCACACAAAAAAAAGGAGCTAACAAACGAGACACTTGAGTTATGTTGTGGTCCCTAGGCTCTTCGCTTCTGCAACAGCTCACCAATCCTGCGAGAAATCACAAGCCCGTCATTTCTGAGGGCACTTGGAAATCTTCAGAAACAACTTCTCAGTACGTGGACCAAAGAACAAGACACAGATACTGAACTACCAGGAACAGGACTAGGCATGAGAAGCAAGCAAGGGAAATAAGGAAGAAAGGATGCTGGATATGACACCAGCCCCAGACAAGACAAGGACTCTGGGCCTGAGCTAGAACTTGAAAAGGATAGCGGAATCAGGTCATAGAACTGGGAACTAGGAGCCTGGGCTTGGACTCCGAGCCAGAGACTGGACAAGGACCCAGAACCCAGGCCTTGACTCAGGCTCAGACTCCAGAATCAGGAGAGGACAAGACGTGGCTACAGGACGAGGAGAGGCACAGGACTGGATGTGAGACTCCTGGACAGGACAAGGGAACCCCAGCACAGGACAAGGGAATCCCGGCACCAGGCTAGGCAAGGTACTCCTGCGCTGGGCAAGGCACATAGATATGATGAGAACACAGAGCCTTGTTCAAGGAAGGGACAGGAACATGGAACACCGAGCCAGGACCCCTCCTTGGGTACAGGACATAGGGCCAGGACTCATAACACAGAACACAGAGCACAACAAGACAGTTCCCAACACTAGGTAGCAGCAGAACGGCCAGACCTACCTAGCAAAGGCATGGACACAGACAGACAGTTTCAAATAGGGCGAGGCTCCAGGCAGGAAAGTGAAGGGAAGAGATACAAACAGAGGGTTCAAACTGGAACAATCCAGCAGCCAAAGGCTGAATCCTGAAGCTATTTATGAAGTTAGCCTGAACAAGAATCAGCTGCCTCAACAGAAACTGAGGAAACCCAGAAAACCTGGAAGAAGAAGCATGGACTGGACTGTGAACCGGAATGTGGATTTCATGGACCGGACCATGACAACATCATTTGGACATATGCAGAATAGGTTTATTTATACAGCATATCCCTAATGAAAGAGGTTCTGGAAGTCATGCTTCCTGCCAGGATGTTCAGCAAAGAAATATAAAAAAATCACATTGAACAAACAAAGAGATTGTTTAAGTATTCAAAGAGCCATAGTACTGCTGTCCAAGTCCCTTCTGAACTTAAACACACGGCTTTGATCAAGTATCCTTGTGAGGAATATAACAAACTAAAAATACAAAAGCAACACAAACTCTCATTTTAACATTCTGCAGAACAGCTGGAAAAGAAAGACAATCTAAATAAAATGTTCTTTCTCTTTAAAATAAGAACGATTGAAAAGAGAGAACAATTCAATTGGTCCAGTTACTAAAGAATTTAAAGACAGAGTGTGTAACATAGCTGATTTGCTATCAGGGTAGTTAAGGAAAGGACAAGCAAAAGTCTGTGACAGTATGGACTGAGCTATTACCATTGACACCTCCTCTTTCATAGCATTTATTTCTTTATTTGTCTCATTATCGCCCTCTTCCATCTTGGCTTCATTATTATTTTCTTGATTTATTCTCTCATGCCTATCACATAGAGCATAGAACAGTACAGCATAGTACAGTTCTTCGGCCCACGATGTTGTGCTGGACTTTTAGCTTACTCTAAGATTAATCCGACCATTCCATCATGGATAGCCCTCCATTTTTTTTCATCCATGTGCCTCAGAATTTCTTAAATGTCCTTCTGCCACCACCCCTAGGAGGGCATTCCTTGCACTCACCATTCTGTATAAAAAAAAACTGAACTCTGGCATACTCCCTATAGTTTCCTCCAGGCACAGTAAAACTATGCTCTCTTGTATTAGCCACTTCCACCCTGGGAAATAGTACCTAGCTATCCACTCGACCTATGTCTCTTATAATCTTGTACACCTCTATTGTCACCTCTCATCCTCTTCTGCTCCAGAGAGAAAAGAACCACCTCACTCAACCCTTCCTTATAAGATGTGCTTTGTAATCCAGCCAATATCCTGGTAAATCTCCTCTGCACCCTCTCTAAAGCTTTCACACCCATCCTATAATGAGCTAACCATAAATGAACACAATATTCCAAGTGTGGTCTAACCTGCTTTGATAGGGTCGCAGAATTGCCTTACAGCTCTTGGAAGTGATCCAGAACTTCCCCATTTTTCTCTGATCTTCACTTTCCTACCTTGATGTTTAAATATAAATGTCACACCTTTAACTTTGTTTATAAAAATGAAAATTGTTAATGTTGATTTCTGCTTTCCTCTCTGTAGATGATGTAGAGGTCAGCCTTTTCTATTCACTGACTTACATTGCTCCTTCACAACCAACAACTCCGAGTAAGTTAATGACCATGGCAAGCAAAGGAAGTTCATCTGAAAACACCTCCACGTTCTTTAAAATTCACCTCTATACATCTACCTGTATTATTAAAACCAAATTCCCAGCATCTTCACAGAGATTCTTCATTTACACCAATTCACACAGGGACTCAAAGAGTTAAAGGTGAGGCCGGCAGAATATACATCATATTTTTGTCTAATGTCTAACAGTTATAAACCATAAGTGATTCCAGCACCCACACCTCCTTCAGATCTGAACTCTGGTCCTTCGTTTTATGAGCAGTTTCATGGACCATTGCCCTAATCTGTTCCAATATGTAACCTCCCTTTGCTGTTTGCCCACATTACATTATTTGTTGGCAAAGAAAAAAATAGTGAATTGTAACCAAGTTATTTTACAATAACTAAGCATTTTTGTTCAAGGGAATGCACAGTACACAACAATTTGACATAAATGTTGCTAGTGATTTATCCTCATCTGAATCTGTGCTTATTATTCCAATCGAACTGCAATTACTTTAAAATTCCTACAGTATAATATCTCAGACAGACATTACATCTTAAAAAAGACAAATACTAGCAAAGCTAATTTCTCAATGTTATGTCATTACTGTACATATTTTGTTTATCTAAGACTGTCCCTGAGTCAGATATTTGGAGATCCAAGTCACACTTCAGAGGTTTGAACACTTCATCGACACACTGTCATACCATACTGTGGGATCATTGCCTTGTCAGATGCACTGACACACGGGTATTATGGAACATAGAACATTACACTGTAGCATAGGCCTTCAGCCCACAACGTTGAGTTAGAACCCACCTGCTCTCTGAGGCTCAAAGGTTTCCTATATGATACGTCAAAGAATCTTCCCCCAGATGTTTCAGACAATACCTACCTCCCCAAACAAAACTAGAATACATGACCTGACTGTTACCACATCACTGTTTGTAAGAGACGATTGGGTGCAAATTATTGTTATTGTTATTTTGGACGTAAAAATTGTTTCAGCATTTCATGCTGTTGCTTCCGTTCCAGGTACAGTGGTTTGGTCGTGAATTTGGTTTCTGCCACTGTGGGTATTGCACAGTGACCATTGACTGGGTAGGCTTCCACTGGGTGCTCCAATTTCTACCCATAACACAAAGGTGGGCTAATTGGCTGTTGGAAGACACCCATTCATGTCGGAAAGTGGGAGATGAATCAGGCAGGTTTGATGAGAAGGAAAGAGTGTGTGTGTGAGAGAGAAGAGAAAGAAAGAAGGAAAGGCTCCCCAGCAAAGGTCAAAACCCCCTTGTGTTGTAAAATATTTTTTTAAATTCCTCTTTTACTTTTGTGAAATCATGTACCTGTTCTTTGTTCAAAACAAAAATCAAATGACAGATTTTTTGTTATTAAAAAAAAATTGGATAGGTATATGGACAGGAAAGGAACTCAGGGTTATGGGCTGAGTGCAGGTCAGTGGGACTAGGTGCGAGTAAGCATTCGGCACAGACTAGAAGGGCCAAGATGGCCTGTTTCCGTGCTGTAATTGTTATATGGTTATAGGTTATATGGCTATAAAACAACAAATTTCATGACAAGTACGTATGTATTCATTTTCTTGCAGGCATTTGCAGTAGAACAAGGAAATATTATAGAATAAAATAAACTAATACACATAAAGACTGACAATGTGCAAGAGAAGACAAATTGTGCAAATACAAAAAAAGAAACAAATAAAGAGGACCAAATAAGATATAGGAGCAGAATTAGGCCATTTGGCCCAACAAGTCTGATCATCTATTTCATCATGTCCGATCCAATTTCCCTCCCAGCCACTATCTCCTGTCTTCTCCCTGTATCCCTTCATGCCCTGACCAATCAACAATCTATCAGCCTCTGGTTTGAATATATATAAGACTTAGCCTCCACAGTGGCCTGTGGCAAAGAATTCCACAGATTTACTGCTAAAGGAATTCCTCCTCATCTCTCTTCTAAAAGGACGCTCCTCTGTTCTGAGGCTGTGTCCTGTGGTCCTACACTCTCCCACTATAGGAAACATCCTCTCTACATCCACTCTATTAAGGTCTTTCACCATGTAATAGGTCTCAATATTCTAACCTTTCTTCTTCTAAATTCTTCTAAATACAGGCCTAGAGCCATCAAATGCTCTTTATATGACAAGCTATTTAATCTTGAAATCATTTTTCTGTACCTCCTTTGAACCTTCTCCAGTTTCAGCTCATCTTTTCTAAGACAAGGTGCCCAAAACTGCTCACAATACTCCAAATGGTTTGTAAAGTCTCAACATTACATCTTGCTTTTATATTCTAGTCCACTTGAAATGAATGCTAACATTCTATTTGCCTTCCTCACCACAGACTCAACTTGCAAATTAACCATATAACAATTACAGCACAGAAACAGGCCATCTTGGCCCCTCTAGTCCATGCTGAATGCTTACTCTCACTTAGTCCCACTGGCCTGCATTCAGCCCATAACCCTCCATTCCTTTCCTGTCCATATACCTATCCAATTTTACTTTAAAAGACAATACCAAACCTGCCTCTACCACTTCTACTGGAAGCTTGTTCCACACAGCTACCACTCTCTGAGTAAAGAAATTCCTCCTCGTGTTACCCTTAAACTTTTGCCCCCTAACTCTCAACTCATTCCCTCTTGTTTGAATCTCCCCTACTCTCAATGGAAAAAGCCTATCCACCTCAACTCTATCTATCCCCCTCATAATTTTAAATATCTCCATCAAGTTCCCCCTCAACCTTCTACACACCAAAGAATAAAGATCTAACTTGTTCAACCTTTCCCTATGACTTAGGTGCTGAAACCCAGATAACATTCTAGTAAATCTGCTCTGTATTCTAGTAAATCTTCTCTGTAAGCTTTAGGAAATCCCACACAAAGACTCTCAAGACTATGTGCGCCTCAGTTTTCTGTATTTTCTCTCCATTTGGTAGAAGAAATGAAAGGATAGATTATTTTCCAAAGGGCGTGGCCATACACTTCCTGACATTATATTCCAACTGCCATTTCTTTGACCATTCTGCTAATCTGTCTAAGTACTTCTGTAGCCTCTTTATTTCCTTAAAACTACCAGCCCCTCCACCTATCTTCATATCTTTTGCAAACTTTGCAACAAAACCATCAATTCCATTATCCAAATCATTGATATATAACGTAAAAGGAATTAGTCCCAACACAATCCCCTGAGGAACATCACTAATTACCAGCAGCCTGCCAGAAAAGGCTGCCTTTACTCCCACACATTGCATCTGCACTGCTTTATCCATTACAGAATTTTTCCAGTAATACCATGGGTGTGTAGTTTTTCAAACAGTCTCATGTGTGTCACCTTGTAGAAAGTGTTCAGAAATTCCAAGTACACAACATCAACTGATTTTACTTTATCTATCCTGCCTGTTTTCTTTTCAAAGAATTCCAATAGATTCATCAGACAAGATTTTCCCTTGAGGAAACCATGCTGACTATGGCTTATGTTATCATGTGCCTTCAAGTACCCTGGGATCTCATCCTGAAGAATCAACCCCAACGTCTTCCAACCACTGAGGTCAGTGTAACAAGCCTATAGTTTCCTTTCTTCTGCCTCTCCTCTTTCTTGAAGAGTGGAATGACATTTGCAATTTTCCAGTCCTCTGGAACCATTTCGGAACCTAGTGATTCTCGAAAGATCATTACAAATTCCTCCTCGATCTTTTCAGCCACCTCTTTCAGAACTCTAGCATGTACACCATCTGCTCCAGATGATGTATCTACCTTCAGACCTTTGAAAGTTATTTTTAGTAATGGTAACTTCACACACTTCATGCTCCCTGACACTTGGAACTTCCACCATACTGCTAGTCTCTTCCATAGTGAAGACTGATGCAAAATACTCATTTAGTTTGTCCACTATTTCCTTGTTCCCTCATTACTAACTCACGAACATTATTTTCCAACAGTCCAATATCTACTCTCGCATCTACTTTACGCTTTATGTATCTCGGAATCAGAATCAGAATCAGGTTTAGTATCCCTGGCATGTGACATGAAATTTGTTAACAGCAGCAGCTGAAGAAATTTTTGGTATCCCCTTTAATATCTTTATCTTCTTAATGACTTTATAGTTGCTCTCCATTGATTTTTAAAAGCTTCCCAATGCTCTAACTTCCCACTATTTTTGCTCTATTATAAGCCCTCATTTTGGCATTTATGTTGGTTTTGATCTCGCTTGTTACCCATGTTCTTGTCACCTTTCCTTTAGAAAACTTCTTCCTCTTTCAGATGTATATATCCCGTGCCTTTCAAATTGCTTCCAGAAATTCCTGCTGTTGGTCCTCTGCCATCATTCCTGCCAGTGTTCTTTTCCATTCAATTCTGGCCAGCTTCTCTCTGATACCTCTGTAACTGCTGTAAAAAAGTGCAAATATATCAAGAAATATAATAATATGTCGACAGAACTGACAGAGAGCAAGAAGGCATGGGAAAAAGAAGTCATGTGATTGCTATGCGCAGGAACATCGTCCAAATCAGTGTCCCGCATATGTCAAAATTTGCAAAGGCTGCGGTAAGATTAATTATTTTTCACACTGTTGTAAAAGTAGAAAGAAGGAAAATAAAATGAAACAGGTAAATGCTGTGCCTGAAGATGAACGTGGAGAATTTTATATAATTTTGTGAAAATAATCTAAGTAAGAATGACTGGACTATTCCATTGCAAGTGAATCAAAACAATATTCTGTTTAAGCTTGATACGGGAGCACAAGTAAATGTTCTTGCAGAACCTAAGTTTAATGCTTTAAAGCCAAGACTGAAGTTACATCAGAAAAATATAAAAGTGACTGGGTGTTCAGGTGCATATATTCCAGTTAAAGGAACATGCTTGGCAAAAGTATCACACAAAAATATTGTGCACACGCTTTCATTTGTGGTTGTGCCAAAAAAGTACCGTCAATTCTGGGTTTATCTGCCTGTGAAAGACTTAATTTGGTGAAAAGAATTTTAATCCTGGTTAGTGACACAGAGTCAGAATACAGTGACTTGATGAAAGAGTATGAAGACTTGTTTAAAGAGCTTGGTTGTCTTCCAGGAGAGTACTCGATTAAAATTGACAACACAGTGCAACCCGTAATACATCCATGCAGAAAAGTACCTTTTGCATTACGTCAACAACTGAAAACAGAGCCAGACAGAATGGAAAGGCTAGGAGTCATAAAAAAAATTGATGAGCCAACTGAATGAGTCAATTCGCTTGTCATTGTTGATAAGAAAAGAGGAAAACTGAGGATTTGTTTAGATCCAAGAGACTTGAATTGGGCCATTAAGAGAGAGCATTTCAAATGCCCATAAAGAAAGTATGTCACAGTTTGCTAATGCAAAGTATTTTAGTAAATTAGATGCAACCTCTGAATTCTGACAACTTAAATTACATGAACCGAGTTCAAAATTGTGTACCTTTAACACTCCTTTGGCCAGATACTGTTTTCTTAGGCTTCCTTTTGGAATTGCATCAGCTCCTGAAGTGTACCATGAAACCATTCACCTGTTATATGAGCACATTGAGGGCGTCGATACATCCATGGATGATATTATTATTTGGGGATCGACTAAATAAGAGCATGACGCCAGGCTCAGACAAGCCTTTGCGGCAACAAGCAAAAGGCAAACCTGAAATTGAATAAAGACAAATGTCAGCTAGGAGTGATTGCACTTACCTTTGTGGGTGATATCATCAGCAAAGAGGGTGTGCCTCCTGATCCATTGAAGGTTTCTGCTATCGAGAACATGCCATGACCACAATGTAAAAAGGATGTTCAGAGGTTTATGGGAATGGTTAATTATACGGCAACATTTATACCCAATCTCTAGGAACAGCTTGCTTCATTGAGGCAGCTAACAGAAAAGAGAAATGATTGGAGCTGGAACCATGAACAGGAGAAGGCATGCCAAAATCTCAAGAAAATACTCACAAAAGAACCTGTATTGAAATTCTATGATGCTGAGAGACCCATCAAAATGTTATGTGATGCATCTGAAGCAGGTTTAGGGGCAGTATTACTCCAGAAACATGATAAGGAGTGGTTACCAGTAGCGTATGCATCTGGTTCTTTAGCTGATCCTGAAACAAGGTATGCTCAAATTGAAAAAGAATTGCTCAGTATTCTGATTGCTTGTGAGAGATTTCATCAGTTTGTGTCAGGGCAATCTATTGATATTGAGACCGATCATAAGCCTTTGGTTGCATTGTTTAACAAACTTTTAAACAGCTGTCCTTTGTGAATTCAGCAAATGATGATCAAATTGCAAAGGTTTGCGTTGAATGTGTCATACACACCTGGAAAATTCATGTACACAGCTGACACACTATTCACAGCTGTGGATCCAACAGCAAAAGACAGTCACAGGAACATAACTGATGTTCAGGTATTCATTGATATGGTGACAGAAACTGTACCTGTTGCTCCCAAGAAGTTGGAACTGCTGCGTCTTGAGGCAGAGAAAGACAAAATTATCGGTCAGGTAATACAGGAAGTGATGGATTGATGGCCAGATAATAAACATAACAGTACCTCAGAAGTACAAGAATATTGGAACCACAGATCAGAACTTTCTGTTGTGGATGGGATACTGTACAAAGGTAACAGAATTGTAATTCCTAAAAGTCTCCATAAAGAAAAGCTTGATAAAGTTCATGAAGGCCACCTAGGTATGGAAAAACGTAAGAAAAAAGGCACGGGAAGTGATGTTTTGGCCCAGGATGAATCAAGAAATTGCAGAATTGGTGCCTTCTTGTCAAATATGCTTTAAGTACCAACCTAGCAACCCTAAGGAGCCACTACATCCACATCTGAATCCTCAGAGACCTTTTCAAAAGGTAGGCGTTGATCTTTTTGTAACTGACATCAAAGACTATCTATTAATAACAGATTACTACTCATTGTATCCTGAAGTGTGTTGTCTGGGCAGAATGACTGCAGAAAATGTAATTACATGCATGAAATCAGTTTTTTCAAAACATGGTGTACCTGATGAAGTTTTCACAGACAATGGTCCACAGTTAAGTAGTGAATGGGGCTTTGTGCATATAACATCTAGTCCATTTTTCCCTCAGTCTAATGGATTAGTTAAGAAATCGGTAGGAATTGTCAAGAAACTGATGCACAAAGCAAAAGATAGTGGAAGTGATTTTTGTAAAGCCTTGTTAGCCTACTGAAGTACTCCACTTGAACGTGGAATTTTGCCTGCTCAGCTCTTGATGGGACGATGTTTGAGATCTAATCTGCCAATGGATGAGAGCATTCTGAGAAAAGAGGAAGGTGAACAAGTGAAAAGATGGAAAGATGAACACAAAGCAAAGCAGGAAACATACTTTGACAGACGTTCTCATCCATTACCTGAACTGCACCAGGGAGATGAAGTAAGGATACAAGACAAAATGAACACATGGACACAGAAAGCTACAGTACTTGAAGAAGTGCAAACCAGATCATACATGGTCCAAACAGAGGAGGGAGCAGTGGTAAGAAGAAATTGTAAAGACCTTAAGAAAGAGCCAACTTCAGAGATTCAGTTATCTGATGAAGACGAGACAAAACATGTAAATAATAACAAGGAAACACAAGAACTGTGTGTACCACTTAGAAGGTCTACTCATGTTCATAAAGCCACAGAGAGACTGACAGAGACTTGTTAAATTATGTATTTACTTTGATTAATGCTGTTAATTGTTTTTCTTTTAAGGAAGGGAAGATATGGTGATATCATATGCAATGATGTGCTAGTACGTGATTAGGCAGAGCACTGAGCGTGCGCAGTATTGCTAGAATATTCCAACACGTGGCTGGGTTAAGACATGTTTGTTTATTACTGTAAATAAAAGTTCTCTAATTCTTCCAGAATATGATTCTTCATTGTTAACCCATGGTACATTTAAAAAGAAATAACATAACAGATTTGATTTCATTTTTTACCGACAGAGCAATGCTGCCCCCTTTGCATTCCTGCCCGTTCTTTTGATACAATGTGTATCACTGGACATTAAGCTCCCAGCTGTAATCTTCTTTCAGCCATTATGCAGTGATGGCTACAACATCATACCTGCCAATTTGCAACTGTGCTGCCAGTTCATCTGTACACTGTGCATATTCAAATCCAACACCTTCAGCCCTATATCCACCCTTTTTGATTTTGACTGCCTTTTCATTGCAACTCATCCTGTGAACTGCAATTTTGCCCTATTTACAGTCTCTCCTCACTGTTTGTAAACCAGCTACCTCATCTTCAGTATTATCCTCCACCTTTCCTACAGTACTTCTTGTAGTAATAAAGATTACTGAAAGCATAAATTGGAGAGTCCTTGAAAGTGAATCTATAGTCAGTGGAATCAGTTTAGTGTTGAGGTGAGTGAAGTTATCCACAATGAGTCAGGAGGTTGAAGGGTAATAACTGTTCCTGAACCTGGCAGATGTCAGTGACGATAAACCTGATTCTGATTCCTGTTTACACCGGAGTATCTGTGTGTGTATGACTATAATTAACTATATAGTTAAGTGAAAATGCATTTCCCTTCTAAGGGGACGCTTTGCGGGGTGGCACGGGATCGCATTGGTTTGTATAACACTTTTACAGCATCAGTGATCTGGTTCAATCCTCCCACTGTTTGTAAGGAGTTTGTATGTTCTCTTCATGGCTCCCAATGTTCAAAGATTCAAATCTTCAAAACACATTATCAAAGAATGTTTTTCAGTTATACACCTTACAGGCAGCCACAAAGTGAGAAACCCAAACAGCCAAATTTTAAAGAAAGTCCAAAAACTAATGGGCAGTGAAAGAGAGAGGGGAAAAAACACACACTCTGCAAACAGTAGAACCAAGTCACCAGCATCCCAAGCCAGACCGAGTCCCAGATCTGTTCCCACAGCAGACAGAGTAGGCCCAAGCCTCGGTCCGCAGTTCATCACACCAGCAGGACAGAAATGCCCAGCAGCTGCATCAGTTCACAGTCTCAGCACCACAGAGAAAGGAATAAACATTCATGGGAGAGCAAGCAAAATCAGCCTGACCATCACCTCCATTCCTAGCACTCGGGCTTCCAGTGTACATGGGCCAATGTTTAAATTGTCCAAACAATGGGTAGTGTCACGTTCTGGAACATGGATTTCAATGCTCAGAAACGCTTGGGCCGCCTCG
This sequence comes from Hypanus sabinus, assembly GCF_030144855.1. Lineage (NCBI taxonomy): Eukaryota > Metazoa > Chordata > Chondrichthyes > Myliobatiformes > Dasyatidae > Hypanus > Hypanus sabinus. The sequence continues at coordinate 175,261,625 of NC_082708.1, read as the reverse complement.
ACCGCAGCTATTCTTGATCTCATAAAGTTGGTTCAGCATTTGGAGTGATCCAACCTCACACCCAGGTATCCTCTGAGTTCTCCGGTCTCCTCCCACATTCGAGTTAGTAGGTTAATGGGTCATTTGGATATAATTGGGCAGCATAGACTCATTGGGCCAGACAGACCTGCTACCATGATGCATCTCTAGTTAATATATGTACATATAATTTTCTATCTATCTATGGTTAAACATGCAAGTATTTGTAATTCACAAAAAATGTGTTAGCAATTAATACATGCATTTGTAATTAACAATATAAGCATGTATACTAAGAGCAATCATCAGTGGGATCTGATGTTATAATTGACTGTTTAATCATTGCATTTGGCTGAACAGTTCCTGGGCAGCAACCAATTGATACTGACTTTAGTTGTAAAAGATTTCAAAGGTCCAATTGGATGTCTGAAATGTATATGATATACATCCTGAAATACTTTTTCTTCACAAACATCCACAAAAGCAGAGGAGTGTCCCAGAGAATGAATGACAGTTAAATGTTAGAACCCCAAAGTCCCCCCCCAGCTTCCCTCCCTCCTGCGTGTAAGAGGCAGCAAGCAACAATCTCCCCTACCCCCACTGGGAAAAAAAAGGCATCAGCACCTGTCACCAAGCACTCAAGCATGAGCAAAGCAGTAGCAAAGACACAGACTTGCGGCTACACCAAAAACTAATTTCACCATTCCAGCATTTCACCAGATATTCAACATACCATAGGCTCTCTCTCTCTCCCTGATAAGGGAGAAGGGGGTGTCTCTGTTTTTCCCAGCGAGTGGGGAGACCTAACAAACAACTCGCTAGTTTATGTTGTTAAAAGTCCATCATGTTGCTTTTCTCGAGCTCTGTGCCTGAAGATCGCAAAGATCCTGGGTCTTCGGGCCCATAGCAGTAGATTTTCTGACTCCCCTGATGACACATGGGTCTCCTGCTGTGACACTGATTCTCGATCTGCCCGTCTCCAGAGTCCTGAGATCCTAGGCTTCCGAACTCGAGCCAGACTCTCAGGCCGAACCGTTGGTGTGCTGAACAATGGCCAGTCCTGAAACCCCAAGAATGGCTCCCATTCCCGCAAAGAACCGAAGGCAGCGTGTAACTCCCGGTCAGGGTCTTCAAAAGAACCCGGAAAGGGAAAAATAAAGATATTAAAGATGGAAATAGAGCTGCTTCTGAAGATTCAAGCAAAGGAGTCGTCGTTTAGTGCCATCTTAACTTAGCTCCGAAAAGGCAACAATAATCAAGCTTATTTAAATATCACATCTAAATAATGAGCAATTTAATATAAAACTTCATTGTCCATCATATGCCTATGATAATGATTTAGAACAGTATATTGGTGACATGATTAATAACTTCTCAGATGACAGTAAAATTGGTAGTATACTGGACAGTAAAAAAGATTGTCTCAAGTTACTACAAGTTGTGGACCAGTAAGGAAGTGGACAGTGGAATGGCTGATAGGATTTAACACAGATAAATATGATATGGTGCATTTTAGGAAGTTAAACCAAGCCATGGCATATATGGTGACATACAGAGCACTGGAAGCAGTATAGTCAAAAGGTCTTATGCTATGCTTGTGTTCATCCACCAAGGAATCGAATATAAGAGCTGGGACCTCAAGTTGTTGGTTAGGGCACAGTTAGGGTAATGTGTATACTTCTGGATGCCATACTATGGGAAAGATATAACTGAGTTAGAGAGGGTGCAGACAAGATTCACAAGAATGTTGCCTGACATGACCTTGATGATACACCGATCTTGTCTTGCACACCATCCATCTAAATCAATTCATTACAACAGTACATCGAGATAGTACAATTACAAAGTGCAGAATAAAGAGTTACGGTTACAGAGAAGATGCAGTGCAGGTAGACAGAAGGTACAAGATCACAATGATGTAGATTGTGAGGCAAAGGCACCATCTTATACTATTAATTTAATATTGTGATCACTCGAGTTGAGTACGTTGTTCTCCTAAGGGGTTGCCTATTGGTGAGTGTTTAGGAGCCGGTAGAGACACACATATTCTGCTACAATATGGCAAGAGTAAATGTGGATATGGTTGGGTTTACTGGTTGTTCCATCTCTTCTTTCTCAGCAGGCACTTGCTCTCTGTAGCACAGTGATGGCCATTCTCAGATAGCACAGCTCCCTGTTAGAGAATTGTTCAGTAGCAGAAGAGAATCTACCCTTGAGCCTGATGGAACATGCAGTTCTTGCTCCCTTATCTAAGAAAGGATATGCTGCATTGGAGAGGGTGTAAAGGAGGATCACAAGAATTATCCTGAGAATGAAGGGCTAAATTTATGAGGAGCATTTGATAGCTCTGGGTCTGCACTCACTGGAGTTTAGAAAATTAAGGGGGGGATCAATTGAAACTTACCGAAAATTGAAAGGGCAAGATAGAGTGGACAATGAGAGCATGGTTCCTCTAGTGGGGAAGTCTAGGATCAGAGGACAAGCCTTAGATTGGGAAGTCCCTTTAAAACAGAGATGAGGAGGAATTTCTTTAGCCAGAGGATGGTGAATCTGTGGAATTCATTACCACAGATGGTTACAAAGGACAAGTGTTTGGGTATACTTAAAGCAGACATTGATAGGTCCTTGATTAGTGAAGGTATCAAAAGCTATGGTAGAAGACAGGAGAATGTTTGAGAGGGATAATAAATCAGTCATGATGGAATGGTGGAACAGTCTCAACGGGCCAAATGGCCTAATGGGGGTGGAGCTAAAGATGGCATTAGACGGTGTCTTCTCCCAGCTCATCAGTGGAACAGTTAAATTCTTCTTTTTCTAATGCCCTTTTTTCCATTTCAAGGTGCCGGGGTCCTGTTAGAGTCCATGGTCTACAGTTCCACTCAAACTGCAGTTCTTCACGGTGGTGCTTTCCCATTCTTGGAGTTTGCCGATTGTTTTCGATATCTCCTGCTGTGGCCTGGAAGACAGCACACTTGAAGTGTTGCTTAGTGCGACCCTGTGGACCTGTATATGTGTGTGTGTATATATATATAGATATGTGTGTAAATAAAAGTGGTGCTACAGACAAACTGTAGCATTGAAACAGTGATTGCTTGTCTTCTCTCTCACTGTGGAAAGAGTGATATCTCTCTCTCCCTTGATAGAGAGTGTGTGTGAGAGAGAGAGAGAGAGAGAGAGAGAGAGAGAGAGAGAGAGAGAGAGAGAGAGAGAGAGAGAGAGAGAGAGAGAGAGAGAGAGAGAGAGCCTGAGGGATGTCAAGCTGTTGATATGAAAAGTAGTTTTTAATGGACTGTAGACCATGGCCTGTCTTTGAGACCTTGCTGTTGCTTGCATGCTGGGTGGTGGGAGTACCAGTGCTTTCTGCTAGAGTAGGCGGGGGGAAGTTGTTACTGCTTATGCATGGGAAATGGCAGGAGGCTTTGGGGTTCTTGTCTGCCGTTCATTCCTTGCAGTATTTCTTTTGTTTCAAGGATGTCTGCAGAGAGTAAGAAATTCAGGTTGTATATTTATCCATTCTCTGATATTAATTACAACCATTGAACCACTGTATTCTGCTCCTATGTCTGAAAATCTTAAAGGAATGAAGAGAGAATGTCTGAGATGAATGAGAATTTGGTTTTGATTAGGTGAGATGCTGCTCCAACTATCCTCCTTCACTGAGTCCAGCAGCAGTGCTGAGATGGGAACCTGCTGCACTCTTCTACAGAAGCCCACACAGTTACCCCAGCCATAGCTGGCCTCAGTCACATGATCCATTTGTTAGCATTAGAGCAAAATAAATCACAGATGTTCAAGATCTGGAGTAAAGCTAGAAAATACCAGAAGCCTTCAGCGATTGTTGATGGGCCGAGCTGTATTTCTCTATGGCACTGTAAAGATGTCCCTTTGCTTTTCCCTTATTCTTTTCTGCTCTTCTATTTCTCAGCAGCCTAACCTTTGCTCATGTGAACATGGTTTCCGCTTCCATAGATACAGATTCACCTGCCAAGTATTTTCAGTGCTTTGAAATTGTGTAAAGGTGGAAATGGTAGAGGCTGAATCATTTTCCAATGATTGTTGTGTAGTGGCCACCTGTAGTGGCCACTTTATGAGGTACATCTCTGCACCTGCTTATTAATACAAATGTCTAATCAGCCAATCATATGGTAGTAACTCAATGCATAAAAGCATGCAGATATAATGAAGAGGTTCAGTTGTTGTTCAGACCAAATATGAGAATGAGAAGGAAATGTGACAGAACACTACAGCACAGTACAAGCCCTTTAGCCCTCACTTGATCTAAGTGACTTTGATCCTGGAATGATTGCTGGTGTCAGATAGGGTGATTTGAGTATCTCAGAAACAGGCTGACCTCCTGGGATTTTCATGCATAATAATCTTTAGAAGTTGCAGTGAATGACCCAAAAAATATTTCCAGTGAGAGGCAAAAACACCTTGTTAATGAGGTAGGGCAGAAGAGAATGGCCAGACTGATTCAAGCTGACTGACAGGCAACAGTAATTCAAATAGCTACACGTTACAACAGTGATGTGCAGAAGAGCATTTCTGAATGCCCAACACATTGAACCTTGAGGTGGATGGACTGCAGCGTAGAGATCACGAACACACACTTAGTGGCCACTTCATTAGACATAGGAGGTACCTAATAAAGTAGCCACTGAGTGTATGTGTAATATGTGCATGAATGTGTGTTTGAACAAATGGTTGTGTGGGTGTGTTTATGAATGTTGTTACAGTGTGTGTGTGTGTGTGTGTGTGTGTGTGTGTGTGTGTGTGTGTGTGTGTGTGTGTGTGTGTGTGTGTGTGTGTGTGTGTGTGTGTGTGTGTGTGCGCGCGCGCTTGCACGCACATGTTTAAGGAAGTGCAAGATCAGACCTGAGGACCTGGAGGATGTTGCTGCTGACCGTAACCCTTGGCGACAGCTGTGTAAGGACGGGGTTCGTATTCTGGAGATGGAAAGAACAACCAGAAGAGAGCCAAGAGAAATGCAGCCATGTTTGCCATCACTACCACATTTACATGTCCCACCTGCAATAGAACTTGTGGGTCCAGGATGGGACTGTATAGTCATCAAGGATCTAACTGTTAAAGGAGTGGACGTCATCACCAGATTCCAATGGACAACCAAAGAAGAAGAGAGTATGTGTATGTGTATTGGTTGGACATGTTGCAGCCATAAATGGAAATCTAACTTATTATCTTTAAGATCTATGTGCACTAGCCCAAATGAAATGCACACTGTTTCAATTTAAAATCATCTGAGTCCAAACTGACATGTAATACTTGTAATGAACAAAGACATCACATTAATAACATAATCTTCCACTGCAATTGCAGCTGAACTACACTCAAATCAATGTGACATTCTCCAAACTCTTTATTGATCTACTTTCTCACTTCTGATGTACAGTTTTCTTGCCAAAAAAATCTATATGTTCTTAATACGTTATTTGTTCAAAGTATAGTGTATGTATTTCTGTTTCTTTGAACTATTTGCTGAAAATATTGTACGTCGTAGTTGAAATCAGAAGTGTGCCATTACTATGCATAAAGATCAATGTTATAGGTGGAGAAAAGAGGTCACCTTCATATTGAATTATGTTTGATTACCTTTCCTTTAGCCTCTGTGGACGTTCCTATCAAGAGCTCTGTGCCTTTGGACATTTTGTTGATTGAATCTTTGTCTTATGCTTCAGGCAGTCATCAACACCTAGAGGATACCTTGATAAAGTATCGAATCAATTTTTTAAAAGTGAGGCGGAAGTTGAGCAGCTGCAGATCATTTCCAGATGGAAAATCTTCAGCCACAGGATGGATGTGATGAAGAGAAGGAATATTTGGACTAATAAATGGAGCATTGCAGTTAGCACAACACTCTACAGAGCTGTTCCATTTGAGGATTTTGTATGGAAAAGCTGACAAAAGTGATGGATACAGTCTGGTCCGCAGGAAAAGCCCTCTGCCCCTTTGAACTCCTCTACAAGGAGCACTGTCACAGCAAAGTAACATCCATCATCAAGGATCCTTATGATACAGGCCTTCTTCTCTTCTTACTGTTGCCTTTGAAAAGGAGGTAGGCTGTAGGAACCTTAGGTCCCACACCACCAAGTTCAAAACAACCATAGAACCATAGAACACTACGGCACAGTACAAGCCCTTCAGCTCTCCCTGTTGTGCCGACCCATATAATCCTTAAAAAAAGTGCTAAACCCACACTACCACATAACCCTCCATTTTTCTTTCATCCATGTGCCTGTCCAAGAGGCTCTTAAATACCCCTAATGTTTTAGCCTCCACCACCATCCCTGGTAAATCATTCCAAGCACTGACAACCCTCTGTGTAAAAAACTTACCCCTGATGTCTCCCCTAAACCTCCCTTCCTTAACTTTGTACATATGCCCTCTGGTGTTTGCTATTGGTGCTCTGGGAAACAGGTACTGACTATCCACCCTATCTATGCCTCTCATAATCTTGTAGACCTCTATCAAGTCCCCTCTCATTCTTCTATGCTCCAAAGAGAAAAAGTCCCAGCTCTGCTAACCTTGCTTCATATGACTTGTTCTCCAAACCAGACAACATCCTGGTAAATCTCCTCTGCACCCTCTCCATAGCTTCCACGTCCTTCCTATAATGAGGTGACCAGAATTGAACATAATCCTCTAAGTGCGGTCTCACCAGAGATTTGTAGAGTTGCAACATGACCTCTCCACTCCTGAACTCAATCCCCCTGTTAATGAAGCCGAGCAACCCATAGGCCTTCTTATCTACCCTATCAACCTGTGCAGCGACCTTGAGGGATGTATGGATTTGAACTGCAAGGTCCCTTTGTTCATCCACACTCTTAAGTAACTGACCATTAATCCTGTACTCAGTCTTCTGGTTAGTCCTTCCAATGAGTTATTACTCATTCAATCATGAGACTCCTGTATTGACGTGGATATCCTCACTCAGCTCAAAACTGAAATACTCACTAAATGCAACCTGCTTTCAAAGAATCTACAACTCATGGTCTCAGTATTATTCATTTATTATTTATTATTATTATTTTTATTTTTCTCATATCAAGCTGGTAATGCCTGAGGTACTGGCATATCCAAACAAACTCATTTCTCAATTGCTAGGAACTTTTAGACTATTCTAATGGTGTTTAGAATTGTGGCTTTCTGGAGAATTACATAAATATTGTTGTGTAGGCCCAATTATGTAATGCTATTGTGTAGTGATTTGGGGATGATACCAGTTATACATATTACTATTGAGACAGTGTATACCCTGTTCATGTTCCATAGTCTTTCAATTTCCTCTTTTAATTCAGGATATTTCTGGAATTTTCACTTACTGATTGCTGAATGTGCTGCATGTTTGGAATGACTATATCTATTAAGTAAGTTGTTTGTGCTTGTTTATCCTTTAACATTATATCCAGGTAGTTATTATGGATTGTCCTATCTGTAATAATAGATCAGTCATAATATAATTTGTAGTACTCTGACTCTTAAACTGGACAAGACTTATATTTATAGTAAGTTATGTTGTACTTTATGAATTTTTATTTTAAAGGAAGATTTTGGTGAATAATGTTCCCCACTTGAATGTGCCTGTATAAGTAATCAGATTGAGTTAAACTGCTGGAGGATCCAGTAATTTGTTGGATTGTTTCTGCTTTATCTTGGTATTTTCTACATTGATCATCTTGAATGTGTTGGACTTTTATTATGTATTTTTACAACTTCTGTTTTAACCACCTGGTCCTGTATGGCCACAAGTAACCCCTCTGTTTTTGGGAAGATGTCTCCAATTCTGAGCCAGGCGTTAAACACTACCTTGTTGACACCTAGTCTGCTCAGATTGTAGGGATGTCTTCAATGGAGGTTCATGCTCTTCCAATGGTTAACTTCTCCCTTAATCATAATTTATTCATTTTTCTGGGATTTGCTTTCATTTAACGGGGTGTACTTCTTATCGGAATTGCATATGTTAGCATGGAGTTCTGAATTCTGTTTTTGTTGATAAAAATATATCCTTAGAAGTTTTATCTGACTGTTGTGTAAATTTTATGTCCATTAGTCTTCTTCCTCCTTCTGTTCTTGATAGTATTATTCTAAGTACATTGAGTGTACATAGTGTTTTCTAAAATTTGTCACATCATTTCTTGTTCTTTGTAAATTTTCCAGAACATTTTTGGACCAAGATATTATGCCAAAATAATATGTTAATATGGGTATAGTAAAAATTTTGATTGTCTTTGTTATAATTTTACCACTGAGCTCTGGCAGATATGTTAAACCTTGTGTAAATATGATTGTTGATACTTATATGTTTCATATTCATCCATCAGTTGTATTGTACCCTGCTGCTCTATTTTGTATTCTATTAGCTCTATTGCACCTTTCTTTATGCTTAATGTTCTGCACTTATCTAGTCCAAAGCTGATGTTTGTATCTATAGAATTATTATTAGTAGTATTGCCATTTTATTGTATTTGCAGTTTGTCTTTTGCTCATTGGCTGCTTGCCAGTATTTGTTTGCGTGTAGTTTTCCATTGATGTTTTTATATTCCTTTGTTCTACTGTGAGTGCCTGCAAGAATATACATTTCAGAGTTGTATATAGTGACATATAGTATTTGTACTTTGATTATAAATTTACTTTGAGATTTGATTCTCCCTGTGACCATATGTGTTTCCGTAACACCATAAGATAAAGGAGCAGAAGTCGGCAATTTGGCTCATCAAGTCTGTTCCACCATTTCATCAGAGATAATCCAATTTTCCACTCAGCCCCAATCTCCTGCCTTCTTCATGCCCTGATTAATCAAGACTCTACCAACCTCAGCTCAAATACCCATAAAGACTTTCTTCTGAGTGTTCCAGTTTTCTGCCACATTCCAAAGTCATACAGTTCAAATTGGTGTTAGTGAGCTGTAGACTTACTATGCTAGCATGGGAAGCATGGTGGCACCTGCTGCCCTCGACCCAAATGGTGTGCGTCACTATGTTCTGATGGTTCGACACACATATAACAAAGCTGAACTCTTTAATCAAACCCGCTGAAACCAAAAATCATCATCATAGGGTGCAGCACAGCTTGAGGTCAGGTTTCTTTATTATCGAGAATCATTATTGCATTGCATCTTCTTTTCTAATCCACCTTGGCGGGGAAAGGAGACCGCAGACTGACCCATTGAGTAATAGCAGCATTTTCTGTTACTTAAGTTACATTCCCAGAATCTGCTGTCACTTTGGTTTTCATATATAGTAAATCTTGTCAGAAACTTTGCCCATTGTTCAATCTTCAGTTGGTGATGAATATTAAAGGTGATAGAGTTTGAATGCAACTCCCAAATGCCAAACAAATTGTAAGTTGACAAGAAATGAAATCTTTCAACAGCCAAGTTATTATTTCTGCTGTTCTCAATTTTAATGGAAAAGCTCTGGAACTTTATGATGAAATATTGTGAAAACCTTATGCAAGGAGCTGTGAATTGGTTGAGGAGTCCTATTTAAGAGACCAGTCCCATACCCTGGTTCACCATGGGGTCCCGACGATGGAGCCTTTCACATGTCTTAGAGTTATGGAATAAAACAGCATAGAAATAGACTCTTTAGCCCTTCTGGTCCATGTCAACCATGGTGACCAACAAGATTGCCATATTTGCCTGCACTTGACTGATATCCTATTAAACTCATCCTGTCCGTGTACATATCAAAATATATTTTTAAAGGCTGTTACTGTACTAGCTACAACCACTTTCTCTGGCAGTTCATTCCATATGTGCACCACTCTCTGTGTGAAGAAGTTGCCCTCAAGGTCCCTTTTAAACCTTTCACCTTTCACCTCTCGCCATCTGGTTTTAGTTTTTCTTCCCTGGCACAAAGACAGCATGTGTTTAGATTAGCTAAGCACTCATGATTGCATACACTTCTGAAAGGTCATCACCTCAATCTCCAACTCTCTGAGGAATAAAGCCCAAGCCTGTCCAGCTTCTCCCTTTACATAAAAACATAAGAAATAGGAGTAGGAGTAGGTCATCTGGCCCATTGAGCCTCCTCTGCCATTTAATAAGAACATGGCTGATTTGGCCATGGACTCACCTCCACCTCCCTTTCTTTTCTCCATAACCCTTAATTTCCCCTAGGATGCATACATCTATCCAACCTTGTTTTAAATATATTTACTAAGGTAGCTCCACTGTTTCAATGGGCAGAGAATTCCAGATTCACCACTCTGTGGGAAAAGCAGTTTTTGCCATTCTCAGTACTAAATTTACTCCCCCAAATTTTGAAGATCTGTCCCCTAGTTTAGTCTTATCTACCAGTGGAGACAACTTTCCTGCATCTATCTTATCTATCCTTTTCATAATTTTATATGTTTCTACAAGATCTCCTCTCATTCTTCTGAATTTCAGTGAGTACAGTTCAAGGTGACTCAATCTTTCCTCTTAGCCTAATCCTCTCATCTCTGGAATCAACCTGGTGAATGTCTTCTGCACTGCCTCCAAAGCCAGTATATCCTTCCTCAAGTAAGGAGATCAAAACTGCACACAGTACTCCAGATGCATCCTCATCAGTACCCTGTACATAACCTCCCTGCTTTTCAATTCAATCCCTCTAGGAATGAAGGCCAGCATTCTCCTTCTTGATGGTTTGCTGCACCTGCAAACTAACTTTTTGTGATTCATGCAGAAGCACCCTCAAGTCCCTCTGCACAGCAGCATGCTGCAATATTTTACCATTTAAATAATAATCTGATTTTTCAGTTTTCCTTCCAAAGAGGAGGACCCTGCATTTACCAACATTGTACTCCATCTGCCAGACCCTTCCTACTCACTTAACCTACCTATATTTCTCTGCAGACTCTCTGTATCTTCCGCAGAATTTGCTTTTCAACTCACTTTAGTATCATCAGTAAAGTTAGATACATTACGCTCGGTCCACTTTCCAGATCGTTAATGTATATTGTGAACAGTTGCGGGCCCAGCGCTGACCCTTGCAGCACACCGCTCACCAATGATTACCAACCAGAGCAACATCCATGTATCCCAACTCTCAGCTTTCTATTTGTTCACCAATCTTCTATCCATGTTAATACATCACCCTCAACTCTATGCATCCATATTTTATGGCTAAGTCTTCTATGTTGCACCTTATCGAACGCCTTCTGGAAATCCAAGTAAATAACATCAATCCATTCCTCTGTATCCACTGCACTCATTATAACCTCAACAGACTCCAGTAAGTTTGTCAAACAAGACCTGCCATTGCTGAATCCATGCTGCATCTGCCTGATTGATCCATTTCTTTCCAGAAACTTTACTATTTCTTTAATGATAGCTTCAAACATTTCCCCAACTTCAGACGTTAAACTAACTGGCCTATAGTTACCTACCTTTTACCTACATCCTTTTTATGAGCAGTGGCATGGCATTCATGGTCTGCCAATCCATTGGGACCTGCTTAAAATCCAGAGAATTTTGGTAAATTATCACCAAAGCCTCTACTGTAACTTCTGCCATTTCTTTCAGTACCCTGGGATGCATTCCCTCAGGACCAGGGGACTTATCTTTCTTCAGGCCCACAAGTTTGCTCCACATTATCTCTTTAGTGATAGCTATTGTATTGAGGTCCACACCTTCTATCACATCCACAACACCTCTCTTTGGAATGTTAGACATGTCATCCACCATGAAGACCAACACACAATAGTCATTCAAAACCTCTGCCATTTCCTCATTACCCAATATCAATTCTCACTTCTCGCCCTCCAGTGGACCTACATTTACTTTAGCCACCCTTTTCCGCTTTATATAATTATAAAAAATTTTATTTTCCATTTTTATATTTTGTGCTAATTTATTTTCATCATCATCTTCCTTTTCTTTATTGCTCTCTTAGTGGTTCTTTATTGCTTTTTAGTGTTTTCCTAATCTTCCATTTTCCCACTACTCTTGGTGACTTTGTATGCATGAGCTTTTAGTTTGATGCCTTCCTTTATTTCCTCAGTAATTCAAAGCTGGTGCTCCCCATCCTTACTGTCCTTTCTCTTGACTGAAATATACTTTTGTTGAGTACTGTGAAAAATCTCTTTGAAAGTCTTCCACTATTCCTCAACTGTCCCACCATACAGCCTGTGTTCGCAGTCTACATTAGCCAAATTCTCCCTCATCCCATTGTAGTCTCCATTGTTTAGGCTTAATACACTGGTAAACTGCTGCACCCTCCATTTGTAAGAGAAATTCATTCACACTGTGATCACTCTTTCCATGTTGTTCCCTAAGTACAAGATCACTAATTTTACCTGTCTTATTGTGCAGGACCAGTTCTATGATAGCACATTCCCTTGTAGGTTCAGTTACATGCTGTTTAAGAATGCGATCATGGATGCATTCTATGAATTCCTCCTTAAGACTGCCTTGACCAAATTGATTCACGCAATCTACAAGGGGTGATTGATAAGTTTGTGGCCTAAGGTAGAAGGAGATGAGTTATACAGCTCTCGTTATATGCACTCAACTCTTTGAGTGATAGTGCAGAAAGTTTGAAGTTAATAACTTCTGTGGTATTTCTGTTTCAGATAATTGAAAATTGCAAGTAAGCACTGTCTGAGAAAATGGACCTCAGGCCACAAACTTGTCAATCACCCCTTGTAGGTGCAAGTTAAAGTCCCCTATGATAACTGCTGTTCCATTCTTACATGCCTCAGATATTTCTCTGTTTATTGCCTGTGCCACTGTAATGTTATTATTCGATGACAAATAGACAACTCCAACCAGTGATTATTTTTCCCTTTACTGTTCCTAATCTCTACCCAGATGGATTCAACATTCTGCTCCTTAGATCTTAAATTGTCTCTCACTATCACCTTGATCTCATCTTTAATTAAGAATTCTACCCCACCTCCCTGATCTTCCTGCCTATCCTTCTGTATTACCTGATATCCTTGGGTATTTAATTCCCAAATCATGGCCACTAAATCATACTCCTTTATACTGATTTGTGCCACAAGTTCACTGACCCTGTTTCAAATGGAACGGGCATTCAAATAAAGTGCACTTACACACTCATTGTGCTTTTAAAATCTTGTTATCTTTTTTACCTTTTGCAGTTGACTTTACTTTCCTCCACTCTTACTTTACTTGTTTTTAGCTTTTGCTTTTACTTTATTTTTATCCATACTTTTCTCTTTTATTTTAGCCATACTTCTCCAATCTGTTGAACCCACCCGGTACAATTTAGTTTCAAGCCCTATACATAGCCCTGATCGTGTGATTCTCTAGGATCCAGGCCCTTCCCATTGGAATAGCTCCCTCCTTCCCCAATACTGGTGGCTATCTCCCTTGACCCTTGGGTACTGATTTTGATGGTACATATGTATCTGAAGTACTCTTTTCCTAATTTCATATCAGTCTATCATCATCCTCTTCTGGTACTTCTGCTTAAGATGCTGCTATCTAACATGTATGACAGATTCTGATAGTCTAAAAAGTAAGAAATCCAACTAAAAATACCTTTTTCTGAGGCAAATTATTTTAAATTATTGATGCAAGCAATGAAGGGGCGAGTGATTGCAAGACGCGATGGTGTGTGGCAGAATCATTGCAAATGGATACCCATTCAGCTGGCCTGGGAGCAAGACTTGATCTCTCTGAGTACTGAAATTAGAAGTTGGGGCTCAGGCAGAGAATATTCAATGCTTTTTCAACTGGCCCGGGTGCAAGGTTGGTTTGCTCTGGGCGCCAAACTGATTTAAAGAGCTTGAGAGTGGCATTGGGCTGGGTGACCTGGTCTAGGCCTGGAGCCTTTCGCTGCAGCTGGGTTCTGAGGTAAGACAACAGTCCAGATTGGAAGCGAGAGCTGATTTTGGTCACTCTCCATGATCTTTCATTCCTACCTTTTGCTGTCCTTTCTTTGGTCAATTTAAATGCCATCTCAGAAAGACCGAAAAGACTGTGTTGAAATCTGATGTGACAGCCAATTTCGCTTGGTCTCTGTGATGGTCATCTCCATGGCACTGAGACTATGAAGACTGTCCTGGATGCCGTGCTCCGTGCTTACTGATATGATGAATTGATAAGCAAGGCTTTGGGCCTACTCCAGGCTGCTCCAATGTTTGGAACTGAGGACTCATTTTAGGTTCAGAATGCTGTTCTTTGCTTCAATTGTTTGCTAGATTTTTTTTCTCTTGTGTATCATGTGTTGGTCTTTTTATTTTTATTATTTTTTACCTTAAAATTGTGTTATTTTAGGTTTCTTGCTTTATGGCTACCAGAGAGCAAGCAAATGTCAAGGTTGTACAAATATTACATTTTTTGATAATAAGCGTACTTGAATTATTATCATCATCATAATGCACCATGTTGTATCATGTGGGTGAGCATGATCATCTAAACATGATTATTCTTGGCAAATTTTTCGACAGATGTGGTTTGCCATTGCCTTCTTCTGGGCAGTGTGTTTACAAGACATGTGACCCCAGCCATTTTCAATACTCTTCAAAGACTGTCTGCCTGATGTCAGTGGTCACATAACCAGTTAATGTGACATGCGCCCGCTGCTCATACAACCATCTGCCACCTCCTCCCATGGATTCACATGATCCTGGCCAGGTGGTTAAACAGGTGCTACACCTTGCTCAAGGGTGGTCTATAGGCTAGTGGAGGGAAGGTGCCTTACAGCTCCTTTGATAGAGATGCATCTCCATCCAGCCACCCACAGTACTCAGTTCACCAAGAAATGGTAGTTTAGCAGTTAGTATGTCACTATTGCAGCACTGGTAATGCTGGTTCAGTTCTACCACTGTCTGTAAGGAGTTTGTACGTTTGTACATTTTTCCTGTGACCGCTTAGATTTCCTTTGGGTGCTCTGTTTCTCCCACCTTCTATAGATGTATGAGTTAGCAGGTTATTTGTTCACTTGCATGTAATTGGGCATTGCAGGCTCATTGGTACTGTGACTTATCTCTAAATAAATTAAAATAAAACTGTAACAGTCCATTATCTTTCTGAATCGTTGGTTCTACCAGCACACCAGTCTTTTGAGAATGGAGAATGTAGATGCTGAATTTTCAAACAATAAGCAACCTGCTGGAGGAACTCAGCAGATCGGGAATCATCTGTTATTGTATTCCTTTCCGCACATTGTGGCACATCAGGTGGTATCCTTGCCATTTGCTAAGTATTTTGTCTGTTTTTGTTGCTACCTCAATGCTCAACTCAACACGGATGGGAAATATGGTCCTGGGTTTGAAGTGAGCAAGGAGCCTTCCAGGTTCGAACCCAGGACCACTCACTTTGAAGTGTGGTGCCTACAACACCAGCCAGCTAAGCAGCATTTGTGGGAGACAGGAACTGTAAATGATTTGGGTTGACATCATGCTTCAGGATTTCTTATGTCCTCTACACTAGGACATCCAGATCCCTCTGTCATTTGGAGGTCTGATTCAAATAACTTTCAGATAATATGCTTCTTTTTAAATTGTTTCTTGCCAAAGTGGTCAGTTTCACATTTTACTCAAATCATCCTCCAGTTTCCAGATCTTTAGCTACTCCTCACCTTTCTGCACCTTTTTGTAGCCTCCTTAATTTCTCTTTGCAATGTGCTCTCCTGCACATTATTCTGTCAAGAGCAAATTCATCAATCATATTTTCAAAACCTCCATCTAGGTCATTTGTATGAAATTTATTAAGCTGAACTCCTATCGCTGTTCTTTGTACTGCGTCACTCATTACACTTTGCCTATCATAACAACACACATTTTATATCTACTTTTACCTATCAGCCAGCTAATATTCTGTCCATGCAATAGTGGTACCTCTCATACAATAAGCTTTTCTATGTTGCAAAAATCTTTAATGTGCCACCCTTTCAAACGTGTGTGGCACATGGCCAAGTGGTTAAGGCGTTGGATTAGCGATCTGAAGGTCATGTTCAAACCCCAGCCGAGGCAACGTGCTGTGTCCTTGGGCAAGGCAATAAACCACGCATTGCTCCAGTCCACCTAGCTGAAAATGGGTACCGGCAAAATGCTGGGGGTTAACCTCACGATAGACTGGCGTCCTAACCAGGGGGGAGTCTCGTACTCTCAGTCACTTCACACCACGGAAACCGGCATAAGCATCAGCCTGATGAGTCTATAAGGCTCGGGACAGACTTTAACTTAAATTTAACTTTATCAAACATCTCATAGATCTATGCTACGGTTGTTTACTGAGCTAAGGAGGATGTGGGGAGATGTACTGTAACTTAGACCGAAGTAGATTGAACAGGAAGGATGTATTTCCTTCACTGGATTGGTCATGAACCAGACAGGGTTTGTACATTTCAGGTAAATGAGGGATTCAAGGGAACTTCGCTTGCTCCAGAGAACAGCCATAGTCTGGAACTCAAAGTCAAGATAAATTTATGATCAAAGTATGTACTGTATAAGCTACCCTACCTTGAGATTTATTTTCATGCAGATATTTACAGTAAAATAAAGAAATACAATAGATTTTATGAACTGACAAACAACCAATGTGCAAAAGAAGACAAATGGTGCAAATAATAAATAATACTGAGAACATGAGTCCTTCAAAGTGAGTCCATAGGTTGTAGAATGAGGTCAGAGTTGCAGTGAGTGATACTATCCACACCAATTCAGGAGTCTGATGGTTGCGGGGTAATAACTGTTTTTGAACCTTGTGGTGTGGGCTGTAAACTCTGCCCAATGGTAGTAGCGAGAAGAGAGCTTAGGCTGAACGGTGGGGTCCTTGATCATGGATGCTGCTTTCTTGTGACAGCGCTTCATGGTGGACAGGGCTTTGCCTGTGAAAGGGTGGGCTGTATTCACCACTTCCTGGCATTGGTACTTCCATATTAGGCCATGATGTAACAAGTTAGGACACTCTTCACTGTGCATCCACAGTGAGGAGGATAGAAGCTCAATCACAATTGAAGAGGACATGGATAAGTAATCTGCCAAGCTCTAGACTAACAATTGTGGAGCAAGGATTGGCTCAAAGGCTGTCTTTGGCCAGCTTGGAGCTGATGAGCTAGATGTACTCCTCCTAGTGCTCAAATAACTGCAGTCTAGTATTTCCATTCATTACTTCATAGGGTAAATATTTTTTAAATGGTTCAGCAATATTATCCATCCTTAAAGTGGAAAACAACTTTCCCTTAGTCTTGCAGTCTTTCCAGTGAATCAACTTCTAATGTGCCACACTCACAAATGTTGGAGTCAGGAAGCGTCTATGGAATGGAATAAACACTTGACAGTTGATGTTTTTGGCAAGTCATCAGAACTTGAAATGAAAGGGGCAGAAGCCAGATTAAGAAGGTGGGGGGGGGGAGGCAGGAGACAGAGTAGAA
Organism: Hypanus sabinus; assembly: GCF_030144855.1. Classification (NCBI taxonomy): domain Eukaryota; kingdom Metazoa; phylum Chordata; class Chondrichthyes; order Myliobatiformes; family Dasyatidae; genus Hypanus; species Hypanus sabinus. Next base: position 175,244,259 of record NC_082708.1, on the reverse strand, counting down.
GCTGGGAAGTGATAGGTGGAAGAGGTAAAGGCTGAAGAAGGAGGAATCTGATAGGAGAGGACAGTGAACTATGGACAAAGGGGAAGAAAGGGAAACTGGAGAGAGGAGATGAGCAGGTGAGTAGAAGAGCAGAAGTGTGAGGAAAACCAAAATTGGGAATACTTAAGGAGAGAAGAAGGGAGGGGGAAATTACCAGAAGTTAGAGAAAACAGTGTTCACAGTGCTGGATGGAGAAGGAATTCCAGGATTTAGACCAAGTGATGGTAAAGATTGGTGATGTATTAGTTCCATGTCAGGATTGTGTGTGACCATAGAGGTGATGATGTTACTGAGTACCACTTGCATTCACTATGTTAGGTGACATTAAATGAAGACACAAGAGGCTGCAGATGCTGGACTTTGGAGCAAAACAACAACAAACACCTTGAGGAACTTAATGGGTCAAACAACATCTGTGGAATGAACTAGACAACTGGCGTTTTAGGTTGAGACTGTTCATTTGGACCACGTAGGGCCAACCTGAAATATTGGCTGTCGATTTCCCTCCACAGTTGCTGTGTAACTCACTGAATTGTTCTAGATGCATGCTTTTGGAAGTTAAAGAGTCTTGGTCAATTGTCAGGTATAGAGCTGGATGAAGACATGCAGAAGGTATAGTCCCATCACCCTTTCTTGAGGATGACAAATCTTAGTTGTTAAGGTCCTTAAAGGTATGGAGGCTTTATCGTGTGCACATTTCAACCCAGAGGTGTGTACAATGGTTTCCCTCTTAGTCAAGGAAAACAAGGGCACTAACATCTTTCCTCAACTGAATGACAAGCCCAGTGTCCAATCAATAACTCTTCCTGTTCGGCTTGCTCTGATTGACTGCACTCAGGGAATCCTGTTCCAATAAGGTAGATAACGGGAGCGAAAATGAAAGAGGGCGAACAGGACAGTTTCTCCTGCCTTCCTGATCCCCAGCTGAAGTTCTCAGATCCTGCTCAACCAATGCTGATCTGAAAAGTTGTTGAGGATGAAAAGGGGCTCTTGAGAGAGAGGATTAGTGGGACATCTGAGAGAGGTGAGGAGAGAGACTTTTATGGCAATAGTGAGTCACGCAGCACTGAAACAGACCCTTTGGCATACCATTACCATTCCATTTGTAGGGTTCTCAGATTATTAACTGTATGTTAACTGTTAACTGCATATATAAAATGGCGTCTCTGTAGAGTTATAATGAAATGGCTTCTGTATGGGTAACTGATGAGGTAACACTCTGTTTAGTTGGAATGTTTGGGTTATAATTATTGATAACGGAGCAACTAACCTATGGTAGCAATGTTGTTCTGTCTGTATGTGTGGGAACCTGGAGTGAGTGCGTGGGATTTTCGGGAGGTGAACCAAAGAGGAAGGAAGTGCTGGATGTGCTCTGGTCGACCACCAAGGTTGGTACCAGGCGGCGGGTCGAGGAGGTCAAAGAAGATTGAATAGTGGACGAAGACTTTGATAATTGAGCTCCAATGGTTGTGCACGAATTGATTCAACTCTGATAAGTTTTGGCACCTTTTCTTTTCTTTTTATATTGTATTGCTATTAATTACCTAGTTCTAGTAAGATTTATAAAGTGTGCTCAGTAAACGTACACTGTGTGCTGTCTGATACTGTGTGTGCGAGTTTGTATCAGTGTGCATTACACAGCATCCACGCAAATGGGAGACACGGTCTGGCGGGTGGACGGATTTTCCCCTAGACAAACATAAGCCGATAGCCTGGGTGTTGCACATCTTTTGAAATTATCTGCAATAATTTCACTTAATTATGTTCGGGAGTATTTTGAAGTTATGTGAATACAACAGATACTAAACAAGGGAGAACCAGTCTTAAATTCATAATGTAAATTAGAAATTGCAAGCCCTAATCAGTTTGAAGTTAAAAGTACTACTTTACAAACAGTGTTACAGAGTACAGATCGCTGGCCCACGGTGGGGGTTGGGGGGGGTGCAGTAAAAGATATGGTTTGCAAAGTAAAATGACCATGTGACATTCTGGTCAAACATCAGTTGAATGTAATGTAGTAGGGTTATGTTAACTGGCCTGCAAGGAACCAGGCAACAGTCACTAAGCTATTTGCACCATTGTGACTTGAGTTCAAGCTGACAGACCAAACTGATGTTATCACTTAGCATAACAAGCATCTTCACTGGTGAGACAATCAATATCTGGCATATTTGTGTACTCAGAATCCACTCTAAAGACACTAATTTTTGGTGTCTGGAATCTCTATCCTTAGAAGCTTCTGGACCATTTAATTACTTTGTCCCAGCAAAGGTTCTTGAATATTCAGAAATATCTGACACTGTAGTTATGTAATTCAAAGGAAGCATTGTCAACCCAAAATGTTGAAGTAAATGATGTCACTGTAGCCATTGAAATTGTATTGAACCATCTACTGCTACCTTCGATCTTAAGGGTATAAAAATGTGATGTACTTTGAGTTTGTAAGACCCTACCGAGAGGGTCTCCGAAAGAATACCTACCTGATGAATAAAGACTTCTATATCACCAGCTTTCGTGTTTCCCTAGTGACTTGGATCACAGTCACAACAAACCACACGAGGCCTGCAGCGTTCTGTGGTCTGGGAATTCAAGTACTTGTCGAGATGCTTCCTAAATGCTGTGAGAGTATCTGTCTCTGCCAGTTATCCAGGCAGTTTACTCTAGTATCCTGACATCCTCTATGTGAATATAATTTCCCCTCAGATCATCTCCAAACTCCTTTCTCTCACTTTAAACCTATACCTTTCTGGTCTGAGCACCCTAGCACCCTAGCAGGAGGAAAGATTTTTACTATATCTTGTAACTATCCCATTCATAGGTTTATTAAACCTTCAAAGTCAAAGTAAAGTTAGTATCAAAGTACATACATGTCACCAAACCATATATTCTCTTTCGGTAAGCTGCAACCTGATGGCATGAATTTCAGTTTCTCCTTCCCGTAAAAAAATGTTTCCCTTCACCCCCCCCCCCCCCCACTTCTATTTCCCATACTGGCTTCTTACCTCTTCTCATCTGCCTAACACCTTCCCCTCATCCTTCCCTTTTTCCTATGGTCCACTCTCCTCTCCTATTAGATTTCTTCCTCTCCAACCCATTACCTTTCCCGCCCGTCTAGTTTCACCTATCAATTTCTAGCTATCCTCCTTCTTCTCCACCCACCTTTTTTATTCTGGTGTCTTCCCCTTTCCTTTCCAGTCCTGAAGAAGGTTCCTGGCCTGCAACATTGAATGTTTATTCATTTCCATAGATGCTGCCTGACCTGCTGAGATCATCCAGAATTTTGTGTGCGTTGCTGTATAAGATTGATTGCTGTATTTCAAATATTACACCAGTGACTACACTTTGCAATGTCACAGTATGTCTTATTTGTTTACAGTTCAGTGTTTTACTTTGGATTTTCAGCATCTGTTTTTTTCACCAGCTACTGTATTTCCTTGAGATACATTTTCTTGCAGGTATTTACAGGAAAATAAAGAATTTCTCTCCTCATGATCATGTTTCCTCCTGTTGCTCCAGTTTCCTCCCACATTCCAAAGACATACAAGTTAGTGTTAATAAGTTGCAGTTATGCCATGTTGGCACTGGAAACGTGGAGATGCTTGCAGGCAGCTCCCCGTACATTCTCAGACTGCGTTGGTCGTTGACAAAAATAATGCATTCCACTCTATGTTTCAACGTTTCGATGTACCTGTGACAAATAAAACTAAATTTCTTTAAATTTTTTATTATCTCCACACACCTTCTGCAAAGTGTAGCCTGAAACAGGCAGCTGTAAAATATATCTCTTATCTGCCACACACATCTCTGTTCTTCTCCCAGGACAGACAGACAATTTAGATGATCAGATGGGATGAGGAGATGGGATTCCATCTCAGTTGCTAGGATACCACCGATGGGAGACTGCCTTCCTCTTCATTCCATTTCCATCGGACCCTCGTTAGAGGTTCATGAACTAACAAACTAGAAGAATAAAATAGATATATTTTTGATGGAGATCACATCGGAAGCACAGGATTTTCAGGGATATTTCTCTCTTTGCAATAATTACTGATATGTTCACCTTCGTCCCTTTGAAAGGTCCTACAAGAGATGAGGAGGAGTGCAGTCATCAGGAAGCAGATCCATAACATATTTTCAGGGTATAATGTGTTTAGCAGAAAGAGATTCATCCAAAATAGGTGGCCAGGAAGATGAACGGGGCATTAAGCTGGTCACAGCTTTAACTCTCTCTTGAATGCATCCAGAGACTTGGCCTCCACTGCCTTCTGGGGCAGAGCATTCCAAATATCCACCACTCTCCGGGTGAAAAAGTTTTTCTGCATCTCTGTTCTAAATGGCCTACCCCTTATTCTTAAACTGTGGCCTCTAGTTCTGGACTCACCCATCAGCGGGAACATGCTTCCTGCCTCCAGCGTGTCCAATCCCTTAATAATCTTATATATTTCAATGAGATCCCCGCTCATCCTTCTAAATTCCAGTGTATACAAGCCCAGTCACTCCAATCTTTCAACATATGAGAATCCCGCCATTCCAGGAATTAACCTTGTGAACCTACGCTGCACCCCCTCAATAGCAAGAATGTCCTTCCTCAAATTTGGAGACCAAAACTGCACACAATACTCCAGGTGGGGTCTCACCAGGGCCCTGTACAGCTGCAGAAGGACCTCTTTACTCCTATACTCAATTCCTCTTGTTATAAAGGCCAGCATGCCATTAGCTTTCTTCACTGCCTGCTCTACCTGCATGCTTGCTTTCATTGACTGATGTACAAGAACACCTAGATCTCGTTGTACTTCCCCTTTTCCTAACTTGACTCCATTTAGATAGTGATCTGCCTTCCTGTTCTTGCCACCAAAGTGGATAACCTCACATTTATCCACATTAAACTGCACCTGCCATACATTTGCCCACTCACCCAACCTGTCCAAGTCACCCTGCATTCTCATAACATCCTCCTGACATTTCACACTGCCACCCAGCTTTGTGTCATCAGCAAATTTGCTAATGTTACTTTTAATCCCTTCATCTAAATCATTAATGTATATTGTAAACAACTGCGGTCCCAGCACCGAACCTTGCGGTACCCCACTGGTCACAGCCTACCATTCCGAAAGGGACCCGTTAATCACTACTCTTTGTTTCCTGTCAGCCAGCCAATTTTCAATCCATGTCAGTACTCTTCCCCCAATACCATGTGCCCTAATTTTGTCCACCGATCTCCTATGTGGGACTTTATCAAAAGCTTTCTGGAAGTCCAGGTACACTACATCCACTGGCTCGCCCTTGTCCATTTTCATAGTTACATCCTCAAAAAACTCCAGATGATTAGTCAAGCATGATTTTCCCTTCATAAATCCATGCTGACTCAGACTGATCCTTCTACTGCTATCCAAATATGTCGTAATTTCCTCTTTTATAATTGACTCCAGCATCTTTCCCACCACTGACGTCAGGCTAATCAGTCTATAATTCCCCATTTTCTCTCTCCCTCCTTTCTTGAAAAGTGGGACAACATTTCATAATAACTTAGGAGATCGAAACTCTCTGCAAAATAGGACAATGAAGCAGACAGAGGAACTGCACGGGAGATGAACATCCAATGATTTTGGGACAGTGTGGGAGGCAAAAAACAAACCATGGGTGTTGGGAAAAAACCCCATGGGTGTTGGGACAATATGGGAGACAGAAACACCCATGGGTTTTGGAACAATGTGGGAGGCAGAAATTCCATGTGATAAAGCAATGATTGATTGGTTCTTGATTAGTGAGAGCATCAAGAATTACAGGAAGAAGGCAGAAGAATAGAGTTGAGAGGGCTAATCAGTCAGCCATGATGGAATGATCAAGAAAACTCGACAGGCCGAATGACCTAATTCTGCTCCTATGTCTTATGGCTTTATGGCCTTATGGGCTTTGGGACAGCATTAGAGACAGAAACCCTGTGGATTTTAGGACAGTGGGGGATACAGAGTAGCTTTAAAATCAGTACAGGTACAATTTGTGATTGTACAACACCAGAGTGTGGTCATTAACGAATTCAAGTTAACTTGATAACTAATGAGGAAAAAGGATAATCGACAAAGTGGACAAATTGAGTGTATTATACTTGATAATATTTTGATAATATTTTGACCAGGATTGTTGCCAAGAACAATGACAGTCATGGAAAGACCATGATCGTCCACATTGAACGACATGACATGTAATGAGCAGATGTTTTTAAATAACACACCTTGGATTAAAATACCAAACACTTTATATTTGATGAGCCTTTGTGCTTTCTGTGCAATTAGAGCTCTTGGAATCCTTGTCAGGAAGTATAAGCCCTCTAAATGACTTCAACAAAAGACAGTAACAAAGTACCAATTTATATACTATTAATATTGAATTGGCAGTTTCAATAAAATGAGTTCTGTCCATTTGTCATTTCTTTCATTAATGACTGAAGCTGTCAGATCAAGATGAACATCAGAGTTAATTGAGTTTCCAAGCAGCTCCAATGGGAAATACACTGCTGATATCTATATTAAAATTTGAAATTTTGATTTGGTGGTCCCTTTGTATTTGTAGGAAGTGGAAAATTTGCATTGTGTACTATATTGCCTATAACCTCTTTGGAAAATTTTTGGACGATTGAAGTTCATTGACAAGTGTTTTATTGGGATCAGGTTGGAGCTAGTAACACAAGCATTTACCTCCAGTTCTTAATTCCCATGTAACGATGGTGAGGCACTCTCTTGTACCTCTGCATTCCTTCCAATGAAGCTGCTCCCATAGTCTGCTGGGTAGACAATTGGATGTGGAAATGGACACAGGAAAGAAATCAATAGGAATGAACTAGTACAGAGAAAATGTATAAGGATCTATAAATTCAGAAAAGTAGAAGGCTATGTGGTAGGGTAATTCTAAGCAGTTTCTAGAGTAGGTTACATGGTCATCACAACATTGTGGGCTGAAGGACCTGTAATGTGCTGTAGATTTTTATGATTCTATAATGTTCCTGGGACTTGAGGACCTGAGTTAAAGGGAAAGGTTTAAGGACTTCATTCCCTGCAACATAGGAAAACGAGGGGCAATTTTATAGAGGTATACAAAATGATGAAGGGTATAGATAGGGTAAATGCAAGCAAGCTTTTTCTACTGAGGTTGGGTAAGACTAGAACTAGAGGTCATAGGCTAAGGGACAAAGGTGAAATGTTAAAGGGAACTTCTCCACTTAGAGGATCATGAAAGTGTGGAACGTGTTGCCAGTAAAAGTGGTGGACATGGGCTTGAGTAGAATATTTAAAAGAAATTGGATTAGTGTATGGATGGAAGGGGGTATGGAGGGCTATAGTCCAGGTGCGAGTCAATGGAGCTGGGTAGATGAACAGTTCATCATGGACCAGATGAGCCAAATGGCCTTTTTCACTGCTATAGTTCTCTATAACTGTATGATAATTAAGTCTAGACCATGTATTTCCAAGGCAGGTTGATGTATGACTTGGAGGGAAATATGTAGGTTGTGTATGTCCAGTGCATCTGCTGGCCTTATCCTTCTTGATAAAGTTTGCAGCTTTGGGAGGCAGTGCTGGAGTACCTCAGCCTGTAAAGTAAATGCATTTTGTAGGTTGTTTGCACTGGAGTCACTGCCTGCCAACTGTGGAGGGAATACACACTCAGGGTCAATTGGGTATTTATTAAGCAGGATTTATCCTGAATGCTACTTAGGTTTTGAGAGTTATTGACATTGCATTCATTCAGACAAGTGGAGTGCATTCCATTACACACCCAACCTGTCACTTGAAGATACCGTAAAGGTTTTCAAGTGCCAAAAAAAAATTCTGACTTGTTCTTGTAGCTATGATGTTAATGAGCTGGTTTAATTGAGCTCTTGGTCAATAGTAACCTTCAGAATATTGATGATGGTGTGCCTGGCAATGGTAATGCTATTCAATGCCTTCAATGTCCTGGTATTGAGTATACTGTAGATGTTTAGATATCATGTTTCTTTTGTAAATCATTGGCTAGACTGTTTTTGAAATATTGTATGTAGTCCCGGTCACCACACTATATGAAGAATGTGATCAAACTAGAGGGAGTACAAAAATTATTCATAAATATTTTCCATGGCTTAGAGGGCTTGAGTTACAAGGAGAGATTGGATAGGCTAGAGTTGTTTTCTTGTATTGAATAAGGCTGAGGGGTGGTCTTATAGATGTTTGTGAACTTACAAGTGATATAAATAAGGGAGATATTCACAGACCTTTTTACATAGTAGGGTTGTTTAAAACTACAGGTCATGGGTTGAAGGTAAAGTGGAAAGGGGATCTGAGGGATATGAATTTTACACAGAAGTGTTGTTGGATATTGGGGAATGAGTTTCGAGAGAAGATGGTTGAGGCAGATACAAGTCATTATCATTATGTGCTGTGTCGTATGACATGGGTGATCATGGTCTTGAGTTATAAAAGACAGACACAGGAACTTCCTCCCAGTAAGTTTGCACTGAGCATCAGCTACACCAATCATATCGACCCCATTTTATTCTCCCCATATTCCCACCAAATAATGCTCAGGTTCTACTAGTCATCTATTGAGCTGAGTTAAGTTGAGGCCTCCGTGAGTCAAGGTCAACCACGGATGTTGTGTCCTAGCTCTCTAGATACACAAGCCAGGGCAGTACAACATGGAGAGCAAGTTGTTGACCATGCAGCAGGTTCCCCGTCTCCACGTATTTGATGAACCCAAAGGACCAGCAGAGACCAAAACAGTTTGACACCAACAGCATCACAAAAGCTGTCAGTCAGTGTTGAACTCAAAATATGACTGCCTTAGGACTCCAAGTCCGGATTTTTCTCCTGGGGCTTACTCACAAAGCCTTCTCCATGAGTGGATATAGAAGTAAGGCAGAGGAGGTTTGAGATCAGCTTTTTCCTTTTCCTAGATGCACTGCCAACCAAAGCTTCCTGAAGCAACTATTTTAAGGTGCCCGTAACGCACCTTTGCCCCTTCCCCTATTGGCAGAAACAGTTCCACTGGGCTTAGTAGCTAAGCCACACATGAAAGTCAGGTGCTGGGCTTGGATTTCAGAGGCTATTTGAAATGCATGCTTTTGGGTTCATTTAATAGGTAGTGGGAGCCTGTTCCCCCATTACCACCCCTGCTATAACAACCTTAAGGAACCACGAGTCATCTAAACACAGAGGGTAAGTTACAGTGGCCAATTAACCTACTAACCAGCTTGTTTTTGGAATATGGAAGAAAACCCAAGCACTCAGAATAAGCCCATGTGGTTCGAGGAAGGTCTGAGCGGTCAGAATTGAACCCATGCTGCAGGAGCTGCAAGGCAGGAGCTCAGCTGTGCCGCCCCGGATGACAGATTTGAATTTGTATTCCTAGCCGTGAATGTTCAGTCCTTGTGGATGCACATCACTGTGAACTGAGCTGTGAATAACACATTGGAAATTAGATGGTGTGTTGCCAAAAATCTGCTAAGAAACTGGAACTGAAAGAGATTATATTTCATGAAGGATTCAGCAGCAGCATTTATAAATTATAAACCATGTCAGGGATGTGTGAAGTGTGAGAGAAGCATACCTTCCTCCCCACAGCTTCCCTTGCTCCACTACACTCTGGCAAAAATAATATATAGAGGTATTTTAAACATAATGTTAGAAACCTTTAATTGTCCTTTTGGCCTTAAAATGACAGCTATGTTAGTTCTGGGGATAATAAAGCTGAGAAGTAGCTATCCCTTAGGAGGTGTTTGAATTAAGCCTTATTGATTGCATCTGTAACAATGGCATCTGCTGCATTCATACGATGATGAAAGTTTGCATCTGTTATGGAGATTTCTTTGGACCTTAAAATTGCTTATCTGGGCTTCAGCTGTATGGAATTAAGATCAATGCACAAAAAAGAACAATACACTTAGCAAGCAAGTACTTGTCTTCTGGTTTGTATTAACAAAGGTTGAGCAGAACTGTCCTTGATACCTTGGTGATGAGGAGAGAGATAAATGATCATTTTTGGTAAGCTGATTTATCTAAAATCACTTGGATCATTAGGCATTGCAGACAAAGCCTTTTTGTACAGAATCTGGACTTATTTTTACATTCCAGTATTGTGTGTGAAGTTCTGGCTGCAAAACTATAAAATAGCTCACAATTGCATTGGAGAGAGTGCAGAGGCTATTCACCAGGATGTGGCCTGGATTGGACAGCCTTAATACTCTGTAGTTATTATCCTGGGAATGAGGGAGTCTGGAAGTTGTAATTATAAGAAGCATGGATGGGGTATCAAAAACAAGGATATTTTAGAGGAAACTTGAGGGGCATCCATTCTCCACAATTACTGGTTGGGTGGTGGTGTGGAGATACGTCTCCACCAAAGGAGGTGTAAGGCCCTCCTTCCTTCTGCTAGTCCGCAGGTCTCCCTTGGACAAGGTGCAGCACCTGCTTAGCCCCTGATCAGGATCTCGGAAAGCCATGGGAGCAGGTGGCGGATGGTCTATGAGTAGTTGGTGCATATCACAAGTCCTGGTTATGTGACCACTGACACCAGCAGACAATCTCTGAAGAGTATTGATAATGGCTGGGGTCACCAGTCTTGTGAAAACACTACCCTCTAGAAGGCAATGGCAAACTGCTTCTACAGAAAAATTTGACAAGAACAATCATCATCATTATGATCACCTACGTCATACAACACGGCTCGTAATAATGATAATGATGAGTGGTTGAAATCTAGAACTCTCTGCCAGAAGAGGGGTGAAGCCAGATGCCATCACTAAATTCAGGAGAAACAGATACTGTACTTAAACAGAAAGTAAAGGGGATTAGTATTGGTGGGCAGGAAGGTCAACATAGATATGATGGACAGAAGGGCCTGTTTCTGTGCGGTAGAGCCTATACCTTTACAACTCTGTTCACTGACTTGCTGCCCACAGATCTGCACACTTAGGAAGTTGACTGTGTATCAGTGTTGGTAAATATCCACAGTGGCCACTTAATTAGGTACACCTGTTCACCTGCTTGTTAATGCAAATATCTAATCAGCCAACCAGCTGACAGAAACTAATGCATAAAAGCATGCAGACATGGTAAAGAGGTTCAGTTGCTGTTCAGACCAAACATCAGAATGAGGAAGAGTTACTCTGTAAGTGACTTTCACCATGAAATGATTGTTGCTGTTGGATAGGGGATCTCAGTATCTCAGGAACTGTTGATCTCCTGGGATTATCACACATAGGGCCTCTAGAGTTTACAGAGAATAGTGTGAAAAACAAAGAGAACATTCAGTAAGTGGCAGTTCTGTGGGTGAAATTGCCTTGTTAGTAAGAGAGGCCAGAGCAGAATGACCAGGCTGGTTTAAGCTGACAGGAAAGGGAGAGCAACTCATACAGCCATACACAACAACAAAGGTGTGCAGAATTTCTGTATGCACAACACATTGAACCTTGAAGTGGATAGGCTACAGCAGCAGAAGATCATAAGTGTACACTCAGTGGCCACTTTATTAACTACAGCAGGTATTCATTTTTTTTATGTCCAGTGGATCTTGTTTGTCATGAGATGGCTTGGATTTGCTGTCTTTTAATGGAAAGTAGTGAAATGTTGATAAATTGTATGTGCGTTTAGAGTCAGGGCCATGATCACAATTTGGAATGTGAAGACTCTGGAGTATGTGTGATTTTGCAGTTGGACAACCTGGACATTTCATTTTGTTTTTTTTTTCAAGTTAAACTTTACAAGTTGAAACTTGCATGCAAGTTGTTATATTCAAGGAGGGGTTGGCTGTTGGTTATCATTGCAGCATTGGTATCTTTCACAGTGGTCTTAGTGGTATCCATTCTTAGTATCTGTGGGAAATACCAATCCCTCACAAATAATGAGTACAGTGTCAACAGACATAAATTGGCAGGGATCCAAGGACTGGTCAAAGAGGGTAGATTTCTTAAGAGTAACTTGAAGGATGAGAATGAGTAGAGAGAAGACCTGAGAGAGGGAATCTCAGAGTTTATAATACAGGTGGCTGACAACAGTTCCTTTGTTGATGACATGCTGTCTCAGGTTGGTGGTCCCGGGATCAAATGTCTGTGTGAGCAGAAGACGAGAGGGCATCTGAGTCAGTAAGCCTGGAGTTGGCGACCCTGTCATCATCCAAGGGTTGACACGAAAGACTGACATCTGCAGACGGATTGGAAGTCTGGAAGTTGACGCCTGAAGTTGGGAAACTGGAGGCCTGGGTTTGGAGGTCTGTCTGTGTGGATGGGAGGAAGGAAAGCAACTTGTTTTGCTGTTGTTATCTTTTGCTTGTTGGGTTCTGTGTTGTTATGCCAAGCATTGTGAGCATGGTGTGCCATCACCAGAATTTGTGGTGACACTTGCGGACTGTCACCAGCACAACATTGTGTGAGTTGGTTGTTAATCCAAGAAAGACCTTTCCCTGCTTTGATGTTCATGTGATCAATAAATCTCAATCTGAATCCTATGGTGCAAAAATGGAAACGAGGATTGCTGTGTTGACCATCTCCCAATAACTTATTCTTATATTTCCTTAGCTGAATGGGTGGAAATTTCTTCCCATTTCATTCCTGTGAGTTGATTTAAATCTTCAGATTTATCTATAGTCTTTCACTTGCATTGATTACTATTGTTTCCATCAGCCATGCTTTCCTAAGTATATTCCCCCTCTAAGAAAACAAAGTTCTTCCTTCATATTCCTCTAGTAACTTGAGTACCAAAGCTCAGACCTGCTTCTCCCATGAGATATAGGAGCAGAATTAGGCCATTTGGTCCATCGAGTCTGCTCTGTCATATCATCATGGTTAATCCACTTTCTCTCTCAGCCACATTCTCCTGCGTTCTCCCCAAATCCCTTCATATCCTGACTAATCTAGAATTTATCAGTCTTTTCCTTAAACATACCCAATGGCTTGGTCTCCACAGCTGCCTATGGCAATGAATTCCACAGATTCACTACTCCCTGGCTGAAGAAATTCCTCCTGATAAGACCATTAGATATAGAAACAGAATTAGGCCACTTAACCTAATTAAACTCTTAACTTCTGCCTTAAATGTACATAAAGACTTGGCCTTGCAGCCACGCATGGCAAAGAATTCCACAGATTCACCATCCTCTGACTAAAGAAATTCTTCCTCATCTCCATTCTAAAAGGATGCCCCTCTACTGTCTGTGTCCTCCGGTCTTAGATTCTTTTACCATAGGAAACATCCTTTCTGCATCCACTCTAACAAGGCCTTTCATCAGTCAATAAGTTTCAATGATGGCATCCTCATTCTTCTAAATTACAGTGAGTAAAGGCCTAGAGTCATCAAATGCTCATCATATGACAAGCCATTCAATCCTGGAATCATTTTCATGAACTCCTTCAAACCCTCTCCTGTTTCAATACATCCTTTCTAAGATGGAGGCTCACAATTGCTCACAATACTCGCCAGTGCTTTATGGAGTCTCAAAATTTATCCTTGCTTTTATATTCTAGTCCTCTTGAAATGAATACTTCCTCACCAAAGACTCAACCTGCAAATTAACCTTTTGAAAATCCTGTACAAGGACTTCCAAGATCCTCTGTGCCACAGTTATTTGTATTTTCTCTCCATTGGGAAAATACTCAACCCTTTCATTTCTTCTACCAAAGTGCATGACTTCCCAAAACTGTATTCCATCTGCTGCTACTTTGCCCATTCTCATAATCTGTCCTTCTGTAGCCTCTCTACTTCCTCACAACAACCTGCCCCTCCACCTATTTTCATATTGTCTGTAAACTTTGCAACAAAGCCATCAATTCCATCATCCAAATCATTGACATATAACATAAAAATAATTAGTCCCAGCACAGACCCTGGTGGAACACCACTCGTCACCAGCAGCCAACCAAAATATATAGCTTTTTTTAATCAGTCTCATGTGTGGCACCTTGTCAAAGGCCTTCAAAAAATTCAAATACATAACATCAACCAAATTTTCTTATCTATCCTGCTTGTGATACTTTTTCAAAGAATTCTAACAGATCTGTCAGGCAAGATTTTTTACAGCCTATTTTATCATGTGCTTCCAAGTACCTTGAGACCATATCCTTAATAATCAACTCCAACATCTTCCCAACTACTGAGTTCAGACTAATTGGCCTACAGTTTCTTTTCTTCTCTCTGTCTCCCTTCTTGAAGAGTAGAACAACATTTGCAATTTTCCAGTCTTCCGGAACCTTGCCAGAATCAATCAATTCTTGAAAGGTCATTACTAATGCCTCCATGATGATTTTTGCCACAAATTTCAGAACTCCATGGTGTATACTATCTGGTCCAGGTGACTTGTCTACCTTCAGACTTTTCACTTTCCCATGAACCTTCTACCCTATTATTGGCAACTTCACACACTCCTGCCCCTGACACTCTTGAACTTCCGGTATACTGCTAGTGTCTTCCACAGTGAAGACAGATGCTAAATACTTAATCAGCTTCTCTGCCATTTCGTTGCCCACATTACTACCTCTCCAGCACCATTTTCAAGCATTTCTATATCTTCTCTTGCCGCTTTTAAACTTTAAGTATCAAAAGAAACTTTTGGTATCCTATTCAATATTGTTGGCTAGCTTAGTTTTGTATTCCATCTTTTCCTCCTTCATGACTTTTTTTTAATTGCCTTCTGTTGGTTTTTAAATGCTTCCCAACCCTCTAACTTCCCACTAATATTTGCTCTGTTTTATGCCCTGTCTTTGGCTTTTATGTTGGCTTTGAATTCTCTTGTTAGCCAGTTGAATTGAATGATCTTTATTGTCATTATACATAGGTACAATGAAACTCTGTTCGGCTTCCTCTCAGGCAATCAAACAAAGCGATAGATAAAAACAAGACAGTAATAGAAAAATGGTATTAAATAGATAAGTAGCAGAAAATAAGTTACAACAGCACCAGAATGTCACAGTAATGCACAAAGTGCCATTCGTGCAAGTATTTGAGTCCTTGTGTGTGCTCACAGTTTCAGTCATTGCTCTGTGGGAGTGGTGTGATGGAGGCCACAGCTCTGGGGTAGAAGCTGTTCCTCAGTCTATTTGTTCTGGCTTATAGTGACCTGAACCTTTTGCTGGACGGCAGCAGGTCAGACAGGGAGTGGCCAGGGGGTGTGGTGTCTCTGGTTATGCTGATTGCTTTCCTCCTGAGTCTGCTGGAAAAGATGGTGTCCAGTCCTGGGAGCTCCATCCTGACAATTCGCTGGGCCGCCTTCACCACGCGATGCAGGTCTTGTCGCTCAGCGGCTGTGCAGCTGGCATACCACACGGTGGCGTGGTTGGTCAGGATGGTTTCAATTGTGCTTCTGTAGAAGTTAAGCAACAGCTTTTGTGGGAGTTTGGCCTGTTTCAGCTTTCTGAGGAAGAAGAGTCTTTGTTGTGTCTTTTTTACAAGCAGCGAGGTGTTGGTGGTCCACGTCAGCGAGGTGTTGGTGGTCCACGTCAGCTGTTTTGACAACATAACTCCAAGGAACTTTAGGTGTTCCACACTTTCCACTACCTCTCCATGTATATGGAGGGGGATGTGTACTCTGTCCTTTGATCTCCTGAAGTCAATGATCATCTCGTTTGTTTTAGAAGTGTTAAGGACCAGGTCATTGTCCTTACACCACTCCGTCAGATGAACTACCTCAAGCCTGTAGGCTGTTTCATCCTCGTCCGAGATCAGGCCAACCACTGTGGTATTGTTTGCAAATTTAATTATGGAATTGGAGGTGTAGATGGGGGTGCCCTCATGTGTGAAGAGTATGTAGAGCATAGGGCTCAGCACACAGCCCTGCAGTCTGCCTGTTTTTAAGATGAGGATGTGCCATCTTGCCTTTAGAATACTACTTCCTCTTTGGGATGTATATATCCAGTGCCTTCCTAATAGCTTCCAGACATTCCAGCCATTGCTGTTCTGCCGCCATCCCTGTCAGTGTTTCTTTCTAATCTGTTTTGACCAGCTCCTCTCTCATGCCTCTGTAATTCTCTTACTCCACTGCAGTACTGATACATCTGACTTTAGCTTCTGAAATTTGCAGGGTAAATTCTATGATGTTATGATCACTTATTCCTAAGGGTTCCTCAAGACCATTGAACCATACAGTAGGAGCAGTATTAGGCCATTCAGCCATTCAAGTCTGCTCCACCATTCCATCATGACCATTTCATGTTGACAAATACAGTGCTATCCAAAAGTCATAGGCACCCTAGCTATATGTATGTGCCCAAGACATTTGCACAGCTCTGAATATTTGGGTCCAACTGATTAGGATCAAGTTGCTTGACAATGTTTTGGAAAAAGCTTCCTTCCATGTATCTTATTCAAGCCTGCTGTTTCTTGTACTTTCCTAGCAAATTTCCATAGCTCCAAGAACAGCTCCTGCTTCGCCAGACGAAGCATGGATAATGATTTCCTCTGGCATCATGACATTTAACAGGAGGAAAAAAAAACTGGAGCAATGAAAGAAAAATGGAAAGAAAACCTGTTCAAAATTAACTCAGTCCAAAAGGCATGAAGCAAGTTAACCTGAGCCTTTCTCCAAAAATTCAATCCTTCCCACATTCTCCGTTTCAGCTGTGTGTTGACCTCTGAATTTGGCAGTTATCAATATACTTACATTGATAAAACCATAAAATATTGGAGTAGAATCAGACTGTCTCTTTTGTAACTTCTCCATCCCTTCCACAGAAGAGATCTCAATGATCCAGAAATCTGCAGTCCTGTCCCCTGCACTAGTTCCTCAATACTCTCTTTCATCTGCCAAATTATCCTACTCTTACCCTCACTGGTGCATGGCACAGGCAACAGTCCAGAAATTACGACCATGGAGGTTCAGCTTTCCACTAAGTTCTCTCTTTGGGCCTCATCCTTTTCCTCTCTGTCATTAGTGCCAGTTTGTACTAAGACCTCTGGCTGCTCACCCACCCCCTTTAGAATTGAAGGACACAATCTGAGACATCCTGACCCTACCATCTGGGTGTCCCTTTCATGTCTGCAGAATCTCACGTCTACTCTATCTATGGAATCCCCTATCTCTTCTGCAGTCATCTTCTCCCTCCCTTCCTTTCTGAACCACAGCACCAGACTCCGTGCCAGAAATCCAGTTGCTGTGGCTCTACCCCGCTAGGTTAAAACAGTTTCCATAGTGGCATATTTATTATTGAGGGGAACAGCCACAGGGGTTACTCAGCACTGGATGCCCATTTAAGCAGCAGATGTCCCGGTTACCTCTGCGACAGAACATCAAGCAGCTGCCAAGAGCAAAACAAACTAACAGCTCCTGTGTGTTTCTGGGTGCCTTGTCTGGCAGCAACAAATAATTCATGCTGCTTGCTTTTGCCCGTAGTCTGATAGATTGTGTGTGTGCCACCTATCAGTGGAATCAAAGACGTCCAGCAACACATCCATTGAATTCCAGGTATTTCTTCCTGGTGTTCCCTCAGTTATTTGTGTTTACCAAGATAGATTAAAGATTAGCTTTCTTTGTAAGGTGTGCATCGATATCCACAGCGCAGTGCACCGAGTGCAACCAATCAAATGACCGAGGATTTTGCAGGGGCGGCCCCCAAGTGTCGCTTTACTTCCAGTGGCATTATTTTCCCACAACTGTCTAACCCTGACCTGTATGTCTTTGGAATGTGGGGGGAACCACATAGGTGGTCAAGCTGCTTACAGACAGCAGCTTGAATCGAACCTCAATCAGCGACCACTGGCACTGTAACACAATGTGCTAACCACTGAGACCTGCCACCGTGGATATATTTTTGCAAGACTGAGAAGCATTTCCCACACTGCAGGTCCAACTTTAAGTCTACTTCTTACAGCTTGCAGCATTGGTCATATTTGCTTCGGAGTGCCATGAAGCTCATTAGGACATTGAGGTTTTTCTCAGCAGTACTTGCAGGACACTGAGTTTTGCACCCGAGAATTCACTGTTTTAAATTCTCCTGGTGCAATAATAGGATTGGAGCTCTTGTCACTGAATTGTTAGTTGAGGCTTCTGTGATCATATGCAGTGCTCGCTCTGTCTGTGTGACACAAAATAGTCACTGAATCATGAAGAGATACAGTGTACAGATTAGCTTGGTTGCCAAGTGTACACCAGAATATCGAAAGGTATAGTGAAATATAAAGCTTTGTGTTAATGGCACAGTCCAAGAGTTATGCTGGGGGCAGCCTGCAAGTATTGTACTGTTGCACCACCCTGGGATGCACAGTAAAACCAGCCCATGTTGGTGTTCCCTCTTTCCTCATCTCAGCCTTGCAACCAGCACCTTCACTGGATGGACTGCCGTGCTTGAAGAAGGGCACCATGGTGTTGTAGCCATTTGTGCAATGCTATTACTGTTTGGGGCATCAGAGTTTGGAGGTCAATTTGGGTTTCCTCCATAGGAGGGCACCATGGTAGCTGTTACGTACCTGTGGGTATCTTGTACTTTTCACGTGACAGTGGTGTTGACGCTATACTGGACTTAAGGTCTTGTGATGGTGGAGTGACATCATTTTCCCTGCCAGTAGAGGTCATGTGACAGGTTTTTAAAACCGGGTATAAAAGGAGGACCCCTCCCTGTGAGGAGGGGCAGTTCGTGGATGGATTTGCCATTTTGACTCCATGCCACTGTGTGGTCCAATATTATGATGCAGTTTGGTTGAAAAGTGGAGTTTTATTTAATGCCTAAAGTTTAAAAGGTAATTGCCGGCAGTTTCTTTATAATACTGCCAGTTAAAAATCAGTGGAGAGTGAAGATCGGAGTTTGGGAGCTAAAAGGTTCAGGGAAGTCAATTTCAACGGTGAAACAGGTTCGACCTTGTTTGATCCTCATTCGGAAGGAATTTGTTGGCTGTGTTGGTAACCCCTGCGAATAATAGCAGAAACGGTTAGATACAGTTTTGTCAAGGAAAGGTCAGTGCCTTTAAGCCGTTTCATTTTCATCTTTGTAAAGTCTCCAGGAAAAGTATAGTTCGACTGGGAACTGCAACAACACAACGTGAAAGAGAATTTAAATCATCTAAAAAGTCTCTCCTTTAATGGACTGTAAGCATTTTGAACTTTTGCAGTACTACTTTGAAGAACTGTTTTTGCAACATCGCTTTAAGAACTATTTTTGCTTTATTCCTTTAAGAACTGTTTAATCTGCCGCACAGAAGCTGATTTCCGGTTACATTAGTGGTTTCTTTACTTTTGGGGTTTTTTTTTTCAGTGTTTAATAAATGTTTTTTTTGTTATATAAGTGAGGCAGGGTTTTTTTTATAGTTATTGTTGCTGAATCCGTAACATAGCGTATTGGTTAGCACAATGCTTTACAGTACCAGCAACCTGGGTTCAATTCCCATCACTGTCTGTAAGGAGTTTGTACATGCTTCCTGTGAGTCTCCTCTGGGTGCTCAGGTTTCCTCCCACAGTCCAGTTAGTACATTAATTGGCCATTGTAAATTGTCCTGTGATTAGGCTAGGGTAAGATAGGTGGGTTGCTGGGCAGTGCAGCTTGTTGGGCCTCTGAATAAAGTAATAAAATAAATCAGAAAGGACTTTTACCACCTAATTGACTAGGGCAGTTATAAATGGGCAGCAAATGATGGCTTTGCCAGCAATCCCCAAATCCTGAAAAATGAATAAAAACAAGTCAAGCAAAAAAAAAAATTGAAATGTAAAAATGAGGCCGAGACAGGAAAAATGGCTGATGAAGTTTTACATAAAGAAGCGTGAATTAATGCATTTCACTGCATTAATTACTGCAGTCAGGAACACGCTGCCTGAACGAATGGTGGAAGCAGAGATACTGTCAGCATTAGAACCAGAATCACCAAGGTAAAGAAGACGACAGGCCAAATGCTAGCAGAGGCATTGATATAAGCACACAAGATTCTGCAGATGCTGGAAATCCAGAGTAGCACACACAAAATGCTGGAGGAACTCAGCAGGTCAGGCAGTGTTTGAGTGGAATAAAACGTCCATGTTTCAGCCCGAGACCCTACATCAGGACTGGAAAAGAGGGAGGAAGAAACCAGAATATGAAGGGGGAGGGGAAGAAGTATAAGCTAGTGGGTGATGGATGAAGCCAGGTGAGAGGGAAGGTAGGTGGGTGGGGATGAAGTGTGAAGCTGGGAGGTGATGGGTAGAAAATGGTAAAAAGCTGAAAAAGAAATCTGCTGGGAGAGGTGAGTGGACCAAGGGAGAAAGAGGAGGAGGAAGGGCAACAGAAGGAGGTGATAAGCAGATGAGAAGACCAGGGGTAACAGGGGAGTCTGAATGGGGAGAGGAAAAAGAGAGGAGGGGGAGAAATTACCAGAAGTTAGAGAAATTGATACTCGTACTATCAGGTTGGAGGCTCTCCAGATAGAATGAGGTGTTACTCCTCCAATCTGAGAGTGGCCTCATTGTAGCAGTAGAAAGTTTAATATGAACGGGTACCTTCTAGCTGGTATTGACGCAGTGAGCTGAATGCATATAACTGCAACACTGCTGTCACTATGAATGAATTTGTGGTGACTGTGGGAATAGATGTGGATTAAATGGGAGTGAGATGAATTGGTAACACTTATGAACAGACATCTGTGATATAATGGGCTGAACAGCCTCTTACATTCCGCTGGATTTTGTATCCAACAGTTTCATTAGCCTTTAACTGGAGGCCTGTTGCCAAGTTTCCCTTCCTCTCCATAACAATCCTAACAATCGACATCTGCCCCTTGGCATTTGGGAGTGCAGTAGTTCTCCATCACAAGCATTTGAATATATTTGCAAACTGTTGCTGATATTAATAAATGGAATACGTCATTTCCAATTATGGTATTCACTATATTTTAAGTGGTATTACATTATTAATAACACATAAATTGCCAATTTGTTACAGTTTTAATCACAATTTTAATTACAGGAACATGGATGCCACTATAAAATGAAAGGGGCTTCAGAATTGCCATTGCACTTTTCAATGGCCACATTATAGTCTTGGGTTGAGGATACAACGGGTCATTTTTCCTGCTTGTGCCTCTCGTTTTCAATTAAACGTTTATAAACCAGGATAGGCATCGGCTTCATGAATAGAACATTAAGCCTTGGAGCTACTGTCAGTGGCAACGGGTCAAACACTCATGTTCATATGATGGGATCTCACCTCTATTTCTCAGCCCCAAATTTCACCATGTCCTCTCAGCTGCTGAGTGGACTTCCAAAACTTTTTCACTCTCTCTCCACTTCAAAAGAATATAAGAAAGAGTTTGGCCGTGTAGAGCCTTCAGCAGCTCCACTGTTCAATGTGATCTGGTCATATCAGAAAGTATCTCAATCGGTTGCATCATGGTCTGGTATGACAATTTGTGGTTGCAGCCTGGTCCATCAAGGTCAAATCTGTTCCCACTATCTTTATGAAGTACGGCCTCCAGAAGGCATCATCTATCATTAAGGTCCCCACTATCTGGACCATGCCCCTTTCTTACTGCTACCATCAGTCAGGAGGTACAGAACTCCCAGCCAGCGGGTTCAGGAACAGCTCACATCCAACAATCGTCAGCTTATTGAACTGACTTGCACAATCCTAATCTTGCCTCCGCAAAGCAACACCAAGAAAAACACTAGCAACACCATTGACTTGTTCCTAATTGTGTTTTGGCACTATTGTCTGGTTTAGTAGTCTGTTTTTACAACGTCTTGTATAATTTATATACAATTCATGTTTAATTTATGTTCTGTGTGAACCTGAATCGATGTGCCTGTGATGCTAGCTTGACTTTAACTGATAGAGGTTCTGATCCTGGCCTTGACTTCGCCTACCATCCTGTTCCTCATTCGTCTCGATTCTGCAATCTAAAAATCTGGTTATCGATAAACACTTCAGCAACATAAGAACACGACAGGTAAATGTAGGAAGTGAGTGCATGGCTGTCAAAGCTGCCCTCTCATTCTGTAAGCTTATAATCTGTTTTTATTATTGGCTTCATTTCTAATATCACACTGGATTTCCACGGCTACTGATTCTATTAAAAGTCCAAAATATCATTCCATCGGTCCTGAACACAATCAATTAAAATTAATCTCTTTGATCCAAGATTTTGGACCTCAGATGTAAGCTTGTACTTAATAACTTTAACATAAACCACATTAAATGATCTAAAAAAAGTTGCTTTTTGTAGCTTAATCAAACTATAAAGTTATAAAAAATGGACATTATATTTAACTAGTTAAACAGCAGGACATCAATAGATTAATGCCAGTACAACTGCAGGTCAAATAAGGTACTTTAAAAGAGCTAGAGCAGAACTAGGCCCATAAAGTCTTCTCCACCATCTCATCATGGCTGATCCTTTTCCCTGTCCGGACCAATCTCCAGCATTCTCCCCATAATCCTTCATGTCCTAACTAATTAAGAATCTACAACCTCTGCCTTAAGTATATCCAGTGTCTTGTCTCCACAGCCCCCTGTGGCAATTATTTCCACAGATTCACCACTCTCTGGCTAAAGAAATTCCTTCTCGTCTGTTTCAAATGTATTTCCTTCCATTCCGAGGATATGCCTACTGGTCCGAGACTCCCTCCCCATAGGAAACATTCTCAGCTTGAGAGCCATCAATCAGTCCTCGTATGGTAATCCTTTATGCTGGATGGTGTCAAAGTTCCTGATTTCTATTAGATCTGCATTCATCCTTGTATGTGGGAAGGTATTTTAACATGCTACTTGTGCCTTGCAGATGGATTTGAGTCTCAGGACGTGAGCTACTTACTAGAGGATATGCCATCTTTGAGTTGGCCTAGAGCCCCAATATTCAAGTAAGTTGCTCATATGAGTTTCAGGTCAAAGTTAAAAAAAAAGGAATATTTTTAGATTAACACATATTAATGGTGAGGCATTAATAAAACATATATGGTGTTTCATATGATACTTTTTAGTTACCACACAAATAAAATTGATTTCAATCAAACTGCATAAACAGTGGTTGCACTGATCTTTAAATACATTTTACACCCATTGGTCTGATGACTAGAGTTTGGCCAAGTGAGGAGGTTGCTCCTGACTTGACATTGTGTATAGCTTTTCATTGATTCTATTGTATTTCTTTGTTCAACTGTGAATGCCCATTAGAAAATGAATCTCGGGGTGACATATACATATTTCAATAATAAATTGACTTTGAACTTTGAAAAATGGCAATTAGTGTGAAAATACCAATGTCATACCTAAGCAAGAATAATAATGGAAAATGCTGGGAACACTCATCAGGCTAGGCAGTAGAACAGCTGACCCACAGCTCCAGCGACCCAGGATGCCACAGTAGCAGTTAGCATGATATTACATTTGGAGCATCAGATTTTGAAGTTCAAGTCTGATGCAGTCTTTACAAAGTTTGTACATCCGTCCTGTGAGAACATGGATTTCCTTCAAATGCTCTGGTTTCCTCCCACATTCCAAAGATGTAGTCTTTAGTAGCTTGTTTGTCATTGTATATTGTTCTGTGATTAGGCTAGGATTAAATAGATGAGTCGTTGAGTGTTGCTGCTCATTGGACCAGAAGGACTTGTTCTGCACTGTATCTCTAAACAAATAAATAACAACACTAACTTCTCCTACATGTGGAGTTTGCACATTCTCCCTGTGACCACGAGCTTATTCTGGGTGCTCCAGTTTCTTCCTGTATCCCAGCAGGTTGATGGATCAACAGTCCACTTTAAATTAATTCTGATGTGCAGATGATTTGGATGTGGGGTGGTGGTGGGTGGCAAGGACATGGGTAACAGGAATGTGGTGAGAATCAAACGTAAATCCAGATGAATATAAAAATGGCTGCTTATAGTGAGCACAATTTCAACCAAAGGATCTGTTTTTCTGCTATTTTGTCCATGACTCCATTTTTTAAAAAAAGCTCTTTGACTTGGAATATCATTTCTGTTGCCCCATGACAGATGCTGCCTGACCAGCTGAGGGTTTCTAGTTTCATTACAGATTTCCAGGTACCACAGAAGCTGGCGATCTAGAGCTCTACGCATAAGCATCTCAGTCCGAAACATCGACTGTTTATTCCCATCCATAGCTGCCACCTGACCTGCTGGGCTCCTCCAGCATTTTGTGTGTATTGCTCCATCATTATTATTCGTTTTTTTTTAAATCTTCCTTGATGCAAAAATGTCCTGCTGCACTCACAAACTGTGTTACTCTGCACAGAATAGAAAATCATTCATAAAGTGTAACATGCAGTTAAATAGAAACAATCTATTGATGGCTATTTATTGCTTGTATTTCACTGATCAAAACCCTAGCATCTGGGTACATCGGTCTCAAAAACTGAAGTATTGAATTGGACTTTAATAAGATCAAAGTGCATGATTCAAATAAACAACGGAGGGAATCAAACAGAATTCCTAATTTGCAATAATTTATTCAGGGCAGGAACTGAGACAATTTACCTATCAGTCACTCATTCATTGCAATTACTGCCCTCATAGATCTACAAATCTCCAATTTTAATCACTCATCCTGGATTAAGATACTTCAAGCTCTGTGACTCTTTGGGATTGTAAATATGAAATTGAGAACAAGATTTCTGAGTCAATATCCAATTTCAGTATGAGATAATAATGAACCACAACACAGATGTCTTTGTATATTTATTACCCATTAATTACACCACTCATAAAATGTTGGTTCATAGCTAAATACTGCATAGCTTGCAAAGGCATTTCTATGAATTGGTATAGTAATTTCATATTTATGAACCTGTACTCTGTAATTGACAGAAATTGAAGCAGAACCTGCCAGCAAGTAGCAAGAAATAGACAGCATTCAGGTTTGTATTGGTAGGCAGCTAATCACAATAGTACAGTTATCATTTCCTATGATAGTCTAACTGCTTACCACTGTATTCAACTCAAACTTAAAAATTAATTTATTATCAAACTACATCTGTTGCTATATACTATCTTGAGATTCATTTACTTCATTCACAGTAGAACAGAGAAATATTATAGAATTAATGAAAAACTACGCTGGCACCACCAATGTCAGCCACAATCACCTGGCACCACTAGCATTGCCATCTTGAGAAGGTCACCATTGATCAGAAACTCAGCTGGTTCAACCACTTATAAATGTGATGTCTACTAGTGTAAGTCAGAGTTAGGATATCATGGAGCTGGAGACTAACATCTCTTTGTTCCTCAATGCCTCCCATCATCTGAAAGGCACTGGACTGGAGTATGATCTAACCTCAACCACTCACCTAAATATAATCAGATTCAGAATTATCCCATGCTCCCAATGCGACCTCCTCTACATTAGTGAGACTAATTGCAAACTGGGGGACTACTTCATCGAACACCTTCATCAAAAGTGGAAATTCCAGGTGGCTCAAGATTTTAAATGCGATTCCTATTCCAGTTCTGACATCTTGGTCCTTGGCGTTCCTTTTGTGCCATGATGAGGCCACCCTCAGGGTGGAGGAGCAACACCTCTGTTTGAGTAGCCTCCAACCTAATGGCATGAAGATGAATATGAGTATGTTTCTCCTTCAGGTAAAAAAAAAATTCTCTCCTCCTCCCTCCTTCTGTTCCCCACTCTGGCCTCTTACCTCTTCTCACCAGCTTATCACCTCCCTCTGGTGCCCCTTCTCCTTCTCTTTCTTCTATGCAAGTTGACATTAACTTCTCACATGGGTAACTCTAGCCGTAGCAGCTAGTGTGATGCTGTAATGTTGGTACTGGAAGAACGGTGACAATTGCTGGTTGTTCTCAACACATCCTCGGTCTATGTTAGTTACTGATGCAAACAATGTATTTCTCTCTATGCTGTGATGTACATGTGACAAGTAAAGCTAATTTTTGCCCAACCCCATGACTTTGATCACTAAGAAAAGCAAAAGAAGCAGGCCATGGAAGCATCTCTATTTTTACAGCCCCCTCTAATCTGTATAAGATCCTGACTTGGAACCATAATCCCAGTCCTTCATTACCATTGCGTGTCATGGATGGAGTTTCCTTGCTTAAACTGAGAAATGGTGTGTTGCTCCTTGAACTGCTGTTGTCTTCCTGGAAGTCTCTTCACCAGCAGGACTACACCAGTTCAAGGGGTCCACAATTTCTCGCTGCCTAACACATCATTTTCTTGCTTTGAGTGGTGTTATCTTGCCATAATTACATGCTGAATATGAACTAAAGTCACCATGAAGTGTAAGATTTAGTCAGGAATGTGATAATATTTAAGTTTGCTTTTGGGATTTGCCTTTGATCATTGAGATCAAGTAACAATGAACCCAACCTTAAACCTCTGACAAAAAAAAATTATATTTCCTTATGACACAGTAGGAAGTATTTGGTTCATTGAATTAATACCAGTTTTCATGGCAATCCCAACCCCTTCACATGTTTCGTGTAATCTCTTCTCACAGATGCCTTATAACAATTACTCTCATTTTGGTTCTCTCACCACTTACCCATGCTTGCGGTGATTCACTGTGGCCAGTTACCCAAACAACCAGCACAACAGGAATGGTATGGTCGTGCAACAGATAGCACAATGCCTTAAAGTACCAGCCATAAGATCAGGGTTTGATTCCTACCAGTGTCACATTCCAGAGATGTACAGGTTAGGGTTAGTGAGTTTATGTATGCTATGTTAGAACCAGAGGTATGGTGACACTTGTGAGCTACCCAACACAATCATCACTGATTTGATTTGACAGAAAGCATTTGACTACGTATATGTTTCAATGGGCATGTGACAAATAAAGCTAATATTTATTTCTCTTTAACCTGTGTATTTATGGGATGTAAAATAAACTGGAGAACCTGGGGAAATGAGGCCAAAGGACAAACATCCAATCTTGGATTGGATGGTCAAGATTGACCCTGGGCCACTGGAGATATGAAGC
Organism: Hypanus sabinus; assembly: GCF_030144855.1. NCBI lineage: Eukaryota > Metazoa > Chordata > Chondrichthyes > Myliobatiformes > Dasyatidae > Hypanus > Hypanus sabinus. The sequence goes on along the minus strand of NC_082708.1, from coordinate 175,217,362 downwards.
AGCAACATTGCCCATCACTTTGCCACTGATACACAGACTTGGATGTTTTCAAAGTAAAACAATATATTTTTATTTGCATAGCACTTCCTCCTACCTCAGAATACTGCAAATTACACTATTGTCAGTTCTTAGCACCTGATGAGTCCTGGTCTAAGGCCCTTAATGAATGACATGATGAAGGACATCAGCCCAAAATGTTGACTGTTTATCCTGAGTTCCTCTAGCATTTTGTGTGTTGCTCTGGGTTTCCAGTATCTGCAGAATCTCTTGTTGATGGTTTTCTGTTTCACTGTGAAGCCTCTCAGAGGTTTTGCCTTCCCTGAAGAAATTTAAGTCTTCTCCCTGTCTTGATCTTGGTCTGAAACATCGACTGTTTATTCCTCTCCATAGATACTACTGAGTTCCTCCTGAATTTTGTGTTCCTCATATGAAGACTTGGCATGAAAGGGAAGCTAGCAAAATTTTAGAAGAGGAAAAGTAGAACTGGGAAAGGAAAACAGAAAATTAATTTATTCAGAACGCAGAGGAAAAAAAGTCAGAAAATAAACAAAGAAGAGGAGTTTTTCTGTGTTTAATGGCATGTACCTAAACATAAAGATGTAAAGGGTTTCTTCTTTATATTACTGCATATGTTAACCAAAATGGCTTTGTTATGTTAATATTTTGTGTTACTGTGTATGTTAATTAAAATGGCTTCTTGGTTATGTTAAATGCTGAGAAGTCTCTCTCGCTGCCATTTGTTTGGGTTATCCTATTGATAAGAGTGAATGAACCAATGGGTTTCCATGTTATTCTTCTTTGGGGTGACATGCTGACTCGTATGTTTAGGACACAGGTGTTGTTGGTGAGGAGTTGGAGAGAAGATCAAGAGGAAGACGGATGTGCTGGGAGTGCTCTGGTCGATCACTTCAGGTGGTCCTGAGCTGCAAGTCGTGGGGTTGGAGCAGATCGCAGGGGAAGAAGGAAGGTCCCGAGCTCCAACTGTGAGTGCATAAAGAAACTGAACTGAACTTCAATAAGTTCAATATGTTTCCATTCATTCCTTTTGTATTGTATCTTTATTAATCTCATAGCCCAAGTAAGATTTATAAAGTGTAATTTGTAAAATGTACATTGTGTGCAGGATGATGATTGATGTTTGAGGCTGTATCAGGTGGCATTGCACAGCAACCAACACAACTGTAACACAAGGTTGGGCAGGAGATGGGGTCTCCCCTAGTTACGTACAAGTTGATATAGCTGAGCATTACATTTGTGGGGGCTCATCCGGGATTTAATTTTTTGGTAAGCTGTGTAAATTGCCATGTTAAGTAGTGTGGAGATGGATCAAGATAAGATTGTAAACTGGTGTGAATTAGAGGATGTACTGGTGAACCATGCATGCGTGCTAAGTGGGGTGTATTTCGGCATTTTGGGAGATGCGTTAGTACGGGGGTTGAGTTGGGCCAAAGGTATGGGGCAGGTAGAACTGGTAGCTGGGAGTGGTAAAGAAGGGGAGTCTAGCTGGGTGTTGGTTCGTTTGAGTACTGACGTCATGGCGTTAGAACTGCCAGCGTCCCAGCAGGAATGTGACTGGCCAGGGGTGTGATACAGCTGTGAGGAAGAAGGGACACTTTCGAACGGATTGTGAGAGACATGGCGCCCCACTGAGGGCAAGCCCCCAGGCAACTAAGAAGAGAGAGGTGTCGAGCAACTTAGGCGAGACTCAGTGAGGAAACGGACTGGAGTCTCTGGAGGAACACGTTCCCAGAAATCAGCCAGAGGACCACCGAAAGCCCAAGCCTTTATTCCAGCTGGACTGGTAGGACCCCATGCCAGCGTGTGCCTATGGCTAGAGGGAACTTATGCAAAAGCTATCCTCGACATGTTACCTTATTGATCATTCTACAACTAATATCTAAAGCACTTGCCAGTAACCCCATTTAATGCACTGGAAATTTGGGGTTTAAGTGAGGGTGATTATCTGTACGATGGGTACCTGTCAGTGAGATTGGAATTCTCAGAGGGTGATGTGGGAGTGTCTGAGGCTCTTGTGGTATTGGTGTTGGTTTGTCTGGACCTGGTGGAAACAGGTGGCACTGCCCTTCTGGTGGGGAGTAACTCTCCTCTTGTGTGATCGCTCCTGGGAGCCTGTAAGGAGAAGGCAGGGGAGAACTTTCTGGAGACCCTCTTGGTACACCCAGTGTTTCGAGCAGTGTTCGAAGAAGTGGGTGACCCCCAAGGGCTGGATCCTGAGTGCAAATGAGGGACGGTGTGGTGTACTCAGGCAAGGCCTAAAGTGATACGGCCAGGGGAGTTGGCACTAGTGATGGGACCCCTAGGTTCCACGGAATGCCAGCGGACGAGGCCCTGTTGGTAGACACCCCGGAGACCTTGAGGGGGAGCCCCAGTTCCCGGCTGGGTTGCTAGTGAGACCTGAATTGCAGAGGCCCTCAGTTCTACAAGCACACCGAATGGGGGTGATTGTAAGGAACATAATGGAGAGAGAGAGAGATCACCTTTAAGTGCGGGATGCCTTTTGCGCACTTGTTCCCGGTGACAGTGATGTCTAGCACCCCTGTGAGGCCCACTGGAGGAGAACTGGGGGCGGCTGATTGAGGTGGCCTTTAATTTTGAGGACTCCCCCATACCACTGGAATATAAGAGCAAGCTGGTGGAGAAGATGCTGAAGCTAGGGGATGTCTTTTCTCAGGGTGAGTTTGATGTGGGCTGTTCGAAGAGCACTCGTCACACTATCCGGGTGACAAATGACACCTCGGTGAGAGAAAGGTCGCAGCAGTTGGCCCCAGAAGATGTGGAAGATGTGCGGCAGTTGAAGGATGCATGGAAGATCGAGGAGTCATGACTAGGAAGAAAAACGGAAATGTACGCATGTGCGTGTACTATAGGACTCTGAACCGGAGCACTGTCCCTGATCGGTATACTGTCCCGAGGGTTGAAGACGCATTGACCTGTATAAGCAGTGCGCAGTGGTTTACTGTTTTGGATTTGCGGAGTGGGTATTACCAGATTCCGATGAGTGAGGCCGATAAAGAGAAGACGGCCTTTATCTGCCCCCGGGATTCTTTCAGTTTGACCAAATACCCCTGCCACCTTCCAGAGGCTCATGGAGAGGACTGTGGGGGATATGAACCTGCACGAGGTGTTGGTGCATCTGGATGACCTGATGGTGATTGGATCTACTTTGGAGGAACATGAGGAGTGGCTGCTGAAGGTGTTAATCCGGCTGAAAGAGGAAGGGTTGAAACTTTCCCTGGACAAATGCCAGTTCTGTAAGCCGTTGGTCAGCTATGTTGGCCACATAATTCTGTGAGGAGTGGCTACTGATCCAGCTAAGATAGACGCAGTGACCACCTGGCCGAGACTCCAGAAGGTGAGCGCCCTCTGCTCGTTTTTGGGTTTCTGTGGGTATTACTGGCGATTCATGAAAGGATATGCTAAAGTGAGTCACCCATTGAACCAGCTATTGGGTGGCTATCCACCTGTGGGGAAGAAAATGAAGAGGGACCTGGGGCAAGACATAGGAGGATACTGGAACCTGGTGGAGCCTTTTGGATCGAGATGGGATGCTCAATGTGAGGAGGCACTCCAATCTCTGAAAAGGGCACTGACACAGACCCCAGTGTTGGCTTTTGCTGATGCCCGGATGCCGTATATGCTGTGCACTGATGCCAGCCGAGAGGGTTTAGAGACTGTCCTGTACCAGGAACAGGGCAATGAATTGAGGCCAGTGGCATTTGTCAGCTGAAGATTCTCACCATCTGAGAGAAACCATCCCATTCACAAGTTGGAGTTGCTGGCGCTGAAATGGGCGGTGGTAGACAAGTTGAGCGACTATCTATACGGGGCCAGGTTTGAAGTGAGAATGAATAACAATCCTTTCACTTATATTCTGACCTTGGCAAAACTGGACACTACTGGGCATCTTGTCTGTCTATGAGCTCAGTCTGAAGTACTGGCTGGGAAGTCGGAACATCAATGAGGATGTTTTGTCTCATCGGGCGCATGAGGGGTTGGGCACGGATGAGGAGTGGGAAAGTGTCCCTGCCCTGAGAGTGAAGGCCATGTGTCACTTTGCGTGCGACGCTGAAGCAGGAGTCCCAACGGGGCCGGATCGGGCAGTGGATCGATTGGGCACTACCCACTGTGTGCTGTAATTTGACTGCTCTAAGGAGCAGGCAGCTGCCGGAGGTGAGCCCCCAGGAAGTGGGAGCGGCTCAGCGTGATGACCTGAGCATTGGCACTATCTGGTATGCGGTTATAAAAAGGGGGATATGGCCCAGGCGGGGAAGGCAAAGTATGCCTCCGTGCCCTTACTACTGAAGGAGTGACCTTGGTTAAAGTTGAAGAACCAGGTCTTGTACCAGGTTATATTGCCCCCGGACCACCCCCAGCATTGGCAGCTGGTCATGCCTGAGAAATATCAGAAGACTGTCCTCCAGGCACTGCACGATGATTCCGGGCACTTGTGGGTGGAAAAGACCTATGGATTACTCAAAGACCGGTTTTACTGGCCCCGGATGAGGGGGGAGGTTGAAGAATATTGTAAGAAGTGCAGTTGTTGCATCCGGAAGAAGACCGTGCCTGCGCAGGCGGCTCCTTTGTCACACTTGCAGAGTGTGGGATCCCTGGACCTGGTGTGTATGGGTTTCGGGTCTATTGAGCCAGACACCAACAACACCGCGAATGTCTTAGTCATCACGGATCAATACACTTGATATGCTCAGGCATTTCCCACTAAGGACCAGAAAGTGACTAGAGTGTTCAAAGGTGTTATGGGAGAAGTTCTTTGTTCATTATGGCCTCCCCAGGTGGAACCATAGTGATCAGCGAAGGGACTTTGAGAGCTGGCTTATCCATGAATTACTGGGTATGCTTGGGGTTGAGAAATCCAGGATCACACTCTATCACCCCATAGGGTGATACTCAGCCTGAGAGGTTTAATCGGACCCTGTTGGATATGCTCGGGACTCTGGAGATTGGTCAGAAAATTAAGTGGAGTCAGCACATCGGGCAATTGGTTCACTGTTACAATTGTACTCGCAATGACGCTGCAGGGTACTCGCCTTATTATCTGATGGTCAGGCGGAAAGTGAGGTTGCCCATTGACTTGTGTTTTGGCACTGAGGTGGGTGAATTACGTGCAAAGCCGTATCTGAAGTATGTGTGCAATATGAGGAGAGAGTTGAAAAGGGCGTACAAGTTGGCTGAGGCGGCAGCCAAGCTGAATCAGGAATAAGAGGAGATATGATCAGAAAGTGAAGTTCACCCAACTATTGCCGGGAGACCGGGTCCTTTTACAGAATTTAGGACTACCTGGTAAACACAAGTTGGCGGATCGCTGGTTGGCCACCCCCTACGTGGTAGAGAGCCAGTTGCCAAGTCTACCTGTTTACAGGGTGAGACCCGAGAATGGAAAGGGGGCTGTCAAGGTACTCCATTGGAGCCACCTGCTGCCCCTGGGTCAAGCAGTGCAGGTGGATCAAGAGTCTGAGTGGGAGGTTATGTCTAGTACGAGGACCCTGCGAAGGCGCGGATCGAGGGAAGGGCCCACTGCAAAAGTGACGGGACCGGTCCTCACCCCAGAAAGGGATACTGCTTCGTAAGACGATGATTCAGAGTGTGGCATCTGTTTCTGTTCGCTAATTCCCCAGTACTGGAAGAAGAGGCTCCTGGCCCTTCCCCTAGAGTTAGGTGAGAGGAGGGAGGGTGTTGAGTGGCAGACTGAGATACAGCTGGCATTTGGGGGGGGGGGGGGGAGAAGACAGAGGGTGGAACCTGAACATGAGACAGAGGGCACTCAGGTGACAAGGGATCCCAGTGAAGGAGAGGGTGAGGGTCCCACAGGAAGACCTGTGGTGTCCCCAGTGGTGACTGAGCCAGAAGAGTCAGCAGAGAAGGTACGAAGGTCTTATAGAAGTAGGCACCCATTGGAGCGCCAGGAGAACTGAGTGTGATCTCTACCATCCTGGGTAGTTATGTCACTGCTTTATGCACCTGTGTTGGGTTTTGTGTCTTGCAAGGAGCATTGGGGAACTCTGTTAATGTCATGAGGGCATGACTTTTGTTGATAGGGGGAGAGTTAAGGTATTTATTTATGTTCCTGTGTATGTTAATCAAAATGGCTTATGTTAATCTTTTATGTTACTGCATAAGTTAATTAAAATGGCTTCTTGGTTACGTTAATCTTTTATGTTACTGCATATGTTAATTAAAATGGCTTCTTGGTTATGTTAATCGTTTATGTTACTGCATATGTTAATTAAAATGGCTTCTTGGTTATGTTAATCGTTTATGTTACTGCATATGTTAATTAAAATGGCTTCTTGATTATGTTAATCTTTTATGTTACTGCGTATGTTAATTAAAATGGTTTCTTGGTTATGTTAAATGCTGAGAAGTCCCTCTCTCTCTCTCTGCCATTTGTTTGGGTTATCCTATTGATAAGAGAGTGAATGAACCAATGGGTATCCATGTTATTCTTTGGGGTGATATGCTGTCTCATATGGCTGGGACACGGGTTGTTGGCGGGGAGTTGGAGAGGTGATTGAGAGGAAGACAGACATGCTGGGAGTGCTCTGGTCAATCACTTCGAGTGGTCCCGAGCTACGAGTCGTGGGGTCGGAGTGGATCGCAGGGGAAGAAGGAAGGTCCCGAGCTTCATCTGTGTGCACAAAGAAACTGAACTTTGATAAGTCTGGCGCCATTTTTTGTTTCCATTCATTCCTTTTTGTATTGTATCTTTAGTAATCTCATAGCCCAAGTAAGATTTATAAAGTGTAATTTGTAAAATGTACATTGTGTGCAGGCTGATGATTGTTGTTTGAGGCTGTACCAGGTAGCATTGTACAGCAACTGATGCAACTATGAGACAAGGTTGGGCGGGGGGATGGGGTCTCCCCTAGATACGTACGAGTCGATATAGCTGAGCGTTACAAAAGGTTGATGAATATGGCAGAATAGTTGCATGATGCATGGGGAGAACTGGATATTTAAAGTTCCCAAGGAAAAGTTTAGGAGGATGATGCTGCCTAACAGCAACTCCTTTGCTTGCATCTTTGAAAGTAGCTTTATTTCTTTTTTTGATAGTTTTTTTTTCCTTTCAAGGTTCTTTTGAAGACCCTGACCTGAAGTTTCACGCTGATTTCAGTTCTTTGAAGGAATGGGACTTGCTTTCAGGGCCTCACATCCGCCTTTTGGTATGCCAGCGACGCAGGCTGGAAAACAAACTAGGCTTCAGGGTGCTGCTGCCTGATGTGTCATGGGAGTACACGGAAGATCGAAACCAGTGAGCTGGCTGTGTCCAGGGACCCAGGTTCTGTGGGCACAGAGCTTGGGAAAAGCAATGCAACAGACTTTTAATTGTTTGTTATATCTCCCTTGTCATTGTGAAATGTGACACCTCTTTTTCCCTTATTAGGAAGAGAGAGAGCTTGTGGTATGTTGAATACTGGGCGAACAAGTAATCTTTGGGGTACTACAAGTTTGTGTCTTTATTGATGTTTTGCTGCATGATTGAGTGTTCAGTGGAAAACCTATTGAAAATTGTTTTGGAGGGAGAGATAACGTGTTTGGGTTTGTTGAATAAACAACTATAACTGAGAAGAATGTAATTGAAATTTAAAAGTTCAAATTAAGTTTATTAGCAAGGCCATGGTGTTGGAGCAGGAAGAGGGGGATGGGCCAATGTTCAGCTTGCTACTCTGTGAGGTTTACTCAATTCTGCACTGAATTAAGGCTGTGGCCTGCAACGAATAGCTCTTGGATTGACTTTCACTGGCTTCATAACCATGGAATCACTTACGTGAACTTCAGTTCTGAATTTTAGTTGCTTACTAATATTTTTGCACAATGTTTTTTTTTCTGCACATTGGGTGTTTGAAGGTCTTTTTTTAAATGGGTTTTATTGTGTTTCATTGTTTTTGGCTGCCTGTAAGGAGACAAATCCCAAGGTTGTATATCGTATACACTGATAATAAAAACATACTTCGAACTTTGAGTTGTAGAGTCCTTGAAAGAGAATCCATAGGTTGTGGAAGCAGTGAATTTACAAAAATTAGAAAATGAAGCTGGATTGGTTGAATTAAAGAGCAAAGAATTGGCACTCACACAACTGGCCAAGTACAATAGCCCATGGGAGATAGAGGAACAGAGTTGTTGGAACACATCTGACAAGTCCAAATCAAAGTAACAGTGGGAGGTTACAGTTATCCTTCAAACTAGTGTGGAGTTGTTGTAAAACATTCAGAGGGCACAGAATCCCCAAATTAAAGTCAGGGGAATTACTGTTGCCTCATATATAGGGTCACTGAAAAAATTTCTGAATTTTGCTTTCCAGAAATTAAGCTGGTTAGGTGGCTAGGGTAAAACTGAAATCACTCAGTAGGTCAGTTAATGAGGTCAGGGAAATAGAATTAATATTTCAGCTTGAAGATTCTTTGAGCTGAACTTTGAAAGAGAGAAAATAAAAGATGGATGGATGGGGCACTGTTGGAAAGATGAGTTTGTATTGGATACGTTAAATGGATTTATAAAGGTTTTGCCAGAAGTGGAAAATTACAAGACCAAAAGACATAGGCTGAATGGCCCAGTTCTGCTCCTATCATGTCTGCTCTACCATTCCATCATGGCTGATGTATTATCCCCCTCAATCCCATTCTCCTTCCTTCTCCCCACAATGTTTGACACCCTTATTAATCAAGAACCTATCAACTTCTGCTTTAAATATGCCCAATGACTTGGCCTCTACAGGCACTGAATTCAACAGATTCACCATCCTCTGGAACTACCAGGAAAGTTTGGATAATATCATAATTCTACTCTGCCATTTATTCATGGCTAATGTAGTTTACAAGCCCATTCTCCCACCTTCTCATTATTTTTAACTCCAGCTAAGCTGATTTTCATTTGGAACAAAGGAGAAGACAACATATGTCAATAAACTTGTGAAGATCCTCAGTTGAGTAATAGAACATTGGCAGTGAGTTTAAAACAGGAGGCACAGACTTAAAGTAATTGTTGGATGGTTAGAAGCAAGGAAAATAATTTCACCTGGAGGTCGGTGAGAGTCTGGAACTCACTGGCTGAAACCATGAGAGAGAAAGAAATCCTTCTCACTTGATTGGTCCTTGAATGTGTGTTTAAACTGTGACCTACAGACTGCAAACCTGAAGCTGAAAGGTGAAATTAAGTTGAACAGCTAATATTTAACCAGCAAAGACAAAATGGACTGAATGGTCTCATTATATATCATAAATTCCCTACAGCCAAATACTCATTAAATTCACTGGGGTAGTTTTTTAATTGTTGTATACTGTTGAGATATGTGAAATGCTGCATTTGATTTGTGCACAGTAACCTCCCATAAACATCAGAATGATTAAAAACTGCTGTGTTGTTTTCACTGAGGTAATTTTATTTATTAAGACACCAATGGGATAAAAAAAATCTATCCTTTTACAAAACATTGGGATCTTTTAAATCTACCTTTTTTAAAAAAAAAGTTAATATCCCTATAATATGGCATTATACCACTTTGAAACACTACTACTCTAGACAGTCATCCCAAACTTTTATTGTCACAGATGGGAGGGAAAAAATGTGTTCTGATAACAAGTCATTTAAAATCTTCCACGCTGTTCTGTCCTACCACTTTCAACAACCTAGGAGGACTCATACTGACAATATTGGAAATATAGTTCATTTCAGCATTGTCATTCATACCTGGTCAAGCATAAAAATATGCAATATTAAAACAAAACTCTTGTATTAAAAAAATCCACATAGGCATTACAATGATAAATGTGGAACTGATGTTACTCTGAGATGGAACCGTTTTTACACTCTGCTATTTCACAAAAGCAGAAAACTACTTGGGTTATTCAATGCATTGTGCTATGATATACTCAGTATGACAAATATAAATCCATTCCTTGCAGATCTGTGCGTGTTTATCTTAAATATCCAAAATATAACCAGACTACAATACAGGATTGTGCATGTACTGTTTATTGGGGCAATTTCTTATGTTACAGCCCTTGCTCACTAACCCATGATAATACTGAGAGCCTTCCTCTAAGTGAAGAAGCCATAGGCTGATTGAAAAAAAACTGAATATGAATCACAGCCATAACTAGAAATAGGAATTCTATTTGGAGAATGCTTCTCAAAAGTGCAATAGACATCAATAAAGACACGTGGATGTCAAACAGCGTAAAACCATCTCAGTGCTATAGCGTCTTTATCCAGGGAGAAATGCAAGGCGAGAGAACAAATATTTCAAGGTTAGCTTCAGGGTTTGGCTTGGCTTGTTTTATTCATAGAATATAGAACAGTATAGCACTGGATCAGGCCCTTCATCTCATGATGTATGCGCAGATCAGGATGCCAATTTAAAATGCATGGGTGGTGCATTTAATGCATCTACCTTGTAGTTAGTAGTCCGAGCCGAAGACTTAAGAAAAGGTGTTAAAGTACAGGTCTAGAACTCATGCTATTGATGTGACAGCACATATTTACCTTAAAAATATATCAACTTTCTTTAAAACTTCCAGATTTAATAACTGAATACTCTGCAGTCAGTCTTCCACTTAGACCATAAGACATAGGAGCAGAATTAGGCCATTCAGCCCATCGAGTCTGCTTTGCCATTCCTTCCCAGACCTGATTCAAACCCATATACCTGCCATCTTACCATATCGCCTAATCCCCCAATCAATCAAGAATCTATCAACTTCCACTTTGAATATATCCAAGGACTTGGCCTCCATCTTAGTCTCAGTGACTGAACATTCCATTGATTCACCAGTCTTTGGCTACAAAAAATCCCCCTTACTTCTGTTCTGAAAGGTCACCCCTCAGTTTTGAGTCTGTGCCCTCTGGTTCTGGATACCCCCATAGAGCTTATCTAGTCCTTTCAACATTCGGTAGATTTGCCCTCAGACGGTAGGAAACGTTTGGTATGGGCCACCGAATCCTAAGAACTTTCTGCAGGGGCACAATTGAGAGCATCTTGACTGGCTGCATTACTGCCTGGTATGGGAACTGTTCCTCCCTCAATCGCAGGACTCTGCAGAGAGTGATGCGGACAGCCCAATGCATCTGTAGTTATGAACTTCCCATAATTCAGGATAACCGGACTCCCTGACGGTGTTGTCTGAAAAGAGGATGCTGTCCAAGTTGCATGCCATCTTGGACAATGTCTCCCATCCACTCCATAGTGTACTGGTTAGGCACAGGAGTACATTCAGCCAGAGACTCATTCCACCGAGATGCAACACTGAGCGTCATAGGAAGTCATTCCTGCCTGTGGCCATCAAACTTTACAACTCCTCCCTCGGAGTGTCAGACACCCTGAGCCAATAGGCTGGTCCTGGACTTATTTCCACTTGGAATAATTTACTTATTATTATTTAATTATCTATGGTTTTATATTGCTATGTTTCTACACTATTCTTGGCTGGTGTTACTAACAAAATCCAATTTCCCTCGGGATCAATAAAGTATGTCTGTCAGTCTGTCTGTCTATTTACAAGGACAGCTGTGTAAAAAAGGCCCATCGGATCATTGGGGACCCAATTCGTTACTATCTGGGACGTGGTACCGCAGCGTTAAAGCCAGAACCAATAGGCTCCACCAGGCCATCAGACTGATGAACTCACACGGATTTGAGTGTACTCTATATTACATTGACTGTTCTATTTCTTATAAATTATTATAAATTACTATGATTGCACGTGGCACATTTAGATGGAGATATAAAGGTTTTTACTCCTCATGTATGTGAAGGATGTAAGAAATGTCAAGTTAATTGAATTCAATTCAATGAGATCCTCACACATCTTTCTAAATTCCAGTGAGTACAGGCCCAAAGCTGCCAAATGCTTCTCATATGTTAACTCCTTCATTCCTAGTATCATCCTTGTGAACATCCTCTGGACTCTCTCCAACGACAATACATCCTTTCTGAAATAAGTGGCCCAAAACTGTTGACAATGCTCCAAGTTCCACCTGACTAGTGTCTTATAAAGCCTTGGCATTATCTCCTTGATTTTATATTCTATTCCTCTTGAAAGAAATGCCAACATTGCATTTGCCTCTTTTAACACAGACTCAACCTGTGAATTACATTTCTGGGAGTCTTGAACGAAGACTCCTAATTCCCTTTGCATCTCTAGTGTTTGAATTTTCTCCCCATTTAGATAATAGTCTGCACAATTATTCCAAAATGCATTATCATACTTTTCCCAACACTGTTTTTGTTCTGCCACTTCTGTGCCCATTCTTCTAATTTGTTTAAGTCCTGCTGCAATCGTATTGCTACCTCAGCACTACCTACCCCTCCACCTATCTTTGTATCATCCACGAACTTTGCCGCAAAGCCGTCAATTCCATCATCAAAATCATTGACAAACAATGTGAAAAGTAGTGGTCCTAATACTGACCCCCGAGGAGCACCACTAGTCACTGGCAGCCAACCAGAAAATGCCCCTTTTAATTCCCACTCGCTGCCTCCTGCCTGTCAGCCATTTCTCGATCTATGCCAATATATTTCCTGTAACATTATAGGATTTTATCCTGTTAAGCAGCCCCATGTGAGACACATAATAAAATGATTTCTGAAAATCTAAGTAAATGACATCCACTTCCTCTGCTTTGTCCACCCTGCTTGTTACTTCCTTGAAAAATTCTAACAGATGTGTCAGGCAAGATTTCCCTTTACAGAAACCCTGCTGACTTTGACTTATTTTATCATTAGTCTCCAAGTGCCTTGAAACATCGACCTTAACTATAGACTCCAACATTTTCCCAACCACTGAGGTTAGGCTAAATGGCCTATAATTTTCTCTTTTGTCTTCCTCCCTTCATAAAGAGTGTAGCAACATTTGCAATTTTCCACTCCTCTGGGACCAGGCCAGAATTAAGTGATTCGTGAAAGATCATGACCAGTGCATCGTTATCTCTTCAGCAGCCTCTTTCAGGACTCTGGGATGTAGTCCATCTGGACCAGGTAACTTATCCACCTTAAGACCTTTGAGCTTGCCTAGCAGTTTTTCCTTTGCAATAGCAATGATGCTCATTCCTGCTCCATGACTCTCACAGACTTCTGGTATATAGCTAGCTTATTCCACAGTAAAACATAAAACATAGCACATAGAAATCGACAGCACATTACAGGCCCTTTGGCCCACAATGTTGTGCTGACCGTGTAACCTACTCTAGAAACTGCCTAGAATTTCCCAAGCTCATAGCCCGCCATTTTTCTAAGCTCCATATACATATCTAAGAGGCTCTTAAAAGGCCCTATTGTATCCTTTTCCATCACTGCTGCCAGCAGTGCATTCCACTCACCCACCACTCTGTGTGAAAACCTACCCCTGACATCCCCTCAGTACATATTTCTATGCCCCCTCGACTTCACCATTTCAGCCCTGCGAAAAAGTCTATGGCTATCCACATGATTAATGCCCCTCATCATCTTATACACCTCTAACAGGTCACCTTTCCTCCTCCGTTGCTCCAAGGAGAAAAGACCAAGTTCACTCAACCTATTCTCTTAAGATACGCCCTCCAATACAGGCAGCACTCCTCTGCACTCTCTCTAAAGACTGAAGCAAAGTACTCATTAATTTCATCTGCCATTTCCTTATCCACCACTTCTACCTCAAAATCATCATTTCCCAGAGGTCCAATATCAACTCTCACCTTGTTTTTATTTTTTATATATCTGAGAAAACTTTTAGAATCGCGCTTTATATTATCAGCGAGTTCGCCCCCATATTTCATCTTTTTCCTTCTTTTGGTTTTTTAGTTACATTTTGTGTGATTTTAAAAGCTTCCAAATCATCCAACTTCCCATTCATTTTTGCTACCTTATATGCCCTTTCCTTGGCTTTTATGCACTCCTTAACTTCCCTTGTCAGTCATAGTTGCCTAGACCTGCCATTTGAGACCTGCTTCTTCTGTGGGACATATCTATCCTGTACCTTGTGAACTATTCCCAGAAACTTCAGCCGCCTCTGTTCTGCTGTCATCCTGGCCAGTAACCCCCTTCAATCCACCTGGGCATGCTCCTCTCTCATGCTTCCCTTTAGTTCATTGACACAACTTAGAACATGGAAAAAAAAGCAGGACGGCATATGAACAGGCTCTTCAGAATCAGAATCAGGTTTATTATCACCGGCAACTGACATGAAATTTGTTAACTTAGCAGCAGCAGTTCAATGCAATACATAATCTAGCAGAGAGGAAAAAAAGTAAAAATAATACTAAATAAACAAGTAAATCAATTATGTATATTAAATAGATTTTTAAAAAGTGCTAAATCAGAAATACTGTATATTTTAAAAAAAGTAAGATGGTGTCCAAAGCTTCAATGTCCATTTAGGAATCGGGTGGCAGAGGGGAAGAAGCTGTTCCTGAATTGCTGAGTGTGTGCCTTCAGGCTTCTGTACCTCCTACCTGATGGTAACAGTGAGGAAAGGGAGTTCCCTGGGTGCTGGAGGTCTTTAATAATGGATGCTGCCTTTCTGAGACACTGCTCCCTAAAGCTGTCCTGGGTATTTTGTAGGCTAGTGCCCAAGATGGAGCTGACCAGATTTACAACTTTCTACAGTTTCCTTCGATCCTGTGCTGTAGCCCCTTCATACCAGACAGTGATGCAGCCTGTCAGAACGCTCTCCATGGTACAACTATAGAAGTTTTTGAGTGTATTTGTTGACATGCCAAATCTCTTCAAACTCCTAATAAAGTATAGCCACTGTCTTGCCTTCTTTATAACTACATCGATATGTTGGGACCAGGTTAGATCCTCAGAGATCTCGACACCGAGGAACTTGAAGCTGCTCACTCTCTCCACTTCTGATCCCTCTATGAGGTTCCTTCTCTTATTCTTCCTGAAGTCCACAATCAGCTCTTTCGTCTTACTGACATTGAGTGCCAGTTTGTTGCTGTGACACCACTCCACTAGTTGGCATATCTCACTCCTGTACTCCCTCTCGTCACCACCTGAGATTCTACCAACAATGGTTGCATCATCAGCAAATTTATAGATGGTATTTGAGCTATGCCTAGCCACACAGTCATGTGTATACAGAGAGTAGAGCAGTGGGCTAAGCACACACCTCTGAGGTGTGCCAGTGTTGATTGTTAACGAGGAGGATATGTTATGACCAATCCGCACAGATTGTGGTCTTCCAGTTAGGAAGTCGAGGATCTAATTGTAGAGTGAGGTCCGGAGGCCCAGGTTCTGCAACTTCTCAATTAGGATTGTGGGAATGATGGTACTAAATGCTAAGCTATAGTCAATGAACAGCATCCTGACGTAGGTACTTACGTTGTCCAGGTGATCTAGAGCTGTGTGGAGAGCCATTGAGATTGTGTCTGCCATTGACATATTGTGGCAATAGGCAAATTGCCATGGGTCCAGGTCCTTGCAGAGGCAGGAGTCCAGTCTAGTCATGACCAACCTCTCAAAGTATTTCATCACTGTCGATGTGAATGCTGCTGGGCGATAGTCATTAAGGCAGTTCACAGTATTCTTTTTAGTCACTGGTATAATTGTTACCTTTTTGTAGCAAGTGAAGTCCATGATGCTGTGAAAAATTAATTAAAATGGGTATTAAATGCCTAATTAAACTAATCCCTTCTGTCTACAGTGTTCATAAATTTCATTCCCTACACATTCATATTCCTATCCAAAAGCTTTTAAAATGGCTCCATCTTATTTCCTTTCACCAACACCCCCAGCAACACATTGGTGGCTCCACTACTCTTTCCATAAAAGATCTGCCTTGCATATCTCGTCCCCTCTCACCTTAAATGCAGATCCTCGTGTATAAGATGTGTCAACTCTGGGGGAAAATAAAAAGATATTGATTGTTTACTCCTTTCATAACTATATAAACTTCTATTCAGTCACCTTCGCATGCTTCAGAGAAAACAACCCAAGTTTGTCCAACCTTTCCCTATAATACCTGCATTTATTTCCAGGCACTATTCTGGTAAACCTCTTTTGCACCCTTTCCAATGCTTCAGATGGAGTCTAACTAAAGTTCTATAAAACTGCAAAGTAACTTCCCGACTAATAAAGGCAAGCATGTCATACACTTTCTTGAGTGCCCAATCAATCTGTGCAGCATCTTACAGGGAGCAATGGACTTGCACCCCAAAATTTATCTGAACAAAAACGCTATTAAGGATCTTGCCAATAACTGTACTGTCCCAGTACATTTGAGTTCTGAAATGCAACACCTTACACTTAGCTGGATTAATTTAGCAACTGTGGTTTTCAGATCTAAGAGTTCAGAGAATATTTTCAAGCACAAAGATTAACCCCTCTGAAGTCACAACCTTATTACATCCAGCCCACAGGCTTTTATCCAACTGTAGCCCTCAGGTTTGGCCAGTGGCTAGAGTCTAAGGGAGACACCCTCTGTCCCTGCCAAAGATGCAAAAGTTGATGTGCAAAACTTTTGTTTGCGTGGATGCTGTGTGACTTGTTCCCCTGTTACAAACCAGTACCACAAAATAACAGACAGTACACTGTAGGCAATTAAATGATTTAGCTTTATAAATCTTAATTTGACTAAAGAGTTAGTAAAGAAAAACAAAAAGGGCCTATTTTAATGAAACAGTCTAATGTGCACAAGTTGGAGCTCATGGTTTTCCTTCTGCTGGTCCTCCATCAATTTCCTTAAGCCTCATTGAATCCCATCTCCACTCTAAGTCCACTCCTTTCTGGTGTCTACAACCTCTCCTTTCTGGCATCTTCACTCTCCATCTTCCACCGAACAAAAAGGACCCAGATCACGGTGTCAGGCACACAGCACGAAAACACTCTCCCCTCATTTGACGGCTCACATTATCTCTAACCATAACCCAAAAACAGCTTCTACAGAAAGACCATTACTTTAGCAGTGAAGCCTTTCCCAGGGTGTTACACAACCATTGCAGCTGCCCCATAAATGTCAAGTGAATCACAAGACTCCTAAGCATAAAAACAAAATGGCTATAGAAACACCTCAGCGCACTATGGTATCCCATTAACCTCCTGGCACTCCAAAAGGCCACCAACTTCCACCCAGGGTATATTAGTCATGCAAGTAATATTCTACATTACACAGCTTATCTACTGACCATTGGATCTGGTCATTCAAATCTATAATATTCTCTGACTCATGAGGGATGTACTGTATGTACAACACTCTTGGCCTATTATGGCACAGGTGCCTCCTTCCTTTGCCAGAATATGTTCCAAATGCCTTTCTATTCTGTCTGAGATTATCACCTCCCCTCTTCCATCTAAGCTGCCTGTGTGAATGGCCACACAGCAACAGAAATGCTCCGGCACACATTACTTTTATTGCTGGGCAGCTGGAATAAAGACAGACAATAAAAAGTTAATGAAATGTGAAAGCTTTTCTTTGTTGTACTGCATTGAATTATACACCTCAATTAATAAATAAAATCAAATGTTTGTGAATGCTCCATTTTCATTCTAAATATTCATCGTATGCGTAATTACAAAAATAAAAGTTAAAGTGCCACGCAGTTTTCAGCCCATGTAAAAATTTCTTCCTCAGAGCAAAGCTTAGTCTGCGTAGCTTGGGAGCCGCATTCCCAGTTTGTGCCACACAAGGTAGGGAAAAGATCCTGTCCCAAAGCATAATGCTCCCAGCATAGTGGTGTCACACTGCTCTCTACCATTAAGGTGCATAGAGATACATAACCTATTCCCTTTCAGATCCTGCCCATTATAAGGGAAATGGAAATTATTCCCAGATCGCAGTATTATATTCAATGATGGTACTTTGATCTTGGACTGATCAAATGCCGGTGCATGCCATCCCTTAAATCATGGGCTGCCAACCATTTTTTTTTGGCATGGACCAATACCATTAAGTAGATAGTCCGTGGAGCTCAGGATGGGAACCGCTGCTTAAAACAGACCCCCTTTTATAGTCCCATCAACAATCTTAGCTGACAAGTTCATGATGGATTCAGACCACGACCAGTATTCAACATCATTCTGAGGGGTGGGGATTTGTGCTTCTATGCCTGACTGCATTGAAAACCAGGAGCTACCCAACACCTCGAGATGTTCAGACAATAATCACATTTGAACAACATCCTGAGGATGATATTAGTTGAGATCACCTTCACTGTTGTGGTGAGGTGCAGCAGCTGTGTCAGTAATGTAAGGAAACACATAGTTAAATGTTGGGTGTTCAGACACACCATTCCATTTTTTCAGAAAGTGCCACCCATTATATATTGCCCAGCTCCCATGCCACGATCCTCCCCATCTTTGGCAGCCCAGTTGATTGTTGTACAAATCCCTTCCCTGGCTCTTCTAATTCCAACTCCTCTGCTTTTGAGGGGTCAAACACTGCCAAATGATGGGACATTCGGGATTCTCCATGATCTGCAGGTCTGTCGTCTTGCTGAATCTGGCCTGACCGATGCCCATCTGGATTCATTCCCAGGGGCCTATTGGCCACCCCATGGCTTAATCCTTCTCAAGTAGACAGTGATCTACATATTTTCCCAATAGGATCACTCCTGGAGGGGCCATCCACTTATCTCCCAATTTTGCCTATGCCAATGGGGCATCCATTCAGCTATCCCATTTTCTACAGTCCAGGAATCGTTGTATATTCACGTTGACCTTGTCAATTGCACAGGTCACCGGTTCTGCCAGCTGGCTGGATCCTCCCTTCCCCTCGGGTGTTACCACTTCCCGCTTGCAGCAGCCTTGCATTGCTGTTTGAGAGTCTGCCAAAGCTGGAGCTGTCAGTGAACCACACATAATGTTCCTCAGCCAGGGTAACTTATCATATAGTTTGTCCCATTTTGCAGGTGAGGGGTCAAGGGCCGCAACTCAGCATAGGTACTATAGTACCTACTGGAGAGGGAAGTTGGTCTGACCGTGTTTCTGTGGAATTAGTAACCCTAGTTGGTCATGCATACAAGGGCTGGGGGCATCGGGAACAGAGTGACTTTTCACCATTTCATCCAAACCTCACCATCAAACCAAATATCTGCAATCCAGGTATCTTGGACATGGTTTGTAAAATAAGAACCCAGACCTTCACTAGATCTGGTTGCCAATTAGCCCTCCGTGTGCTTCCTGCTGCTAGACCTTGGCTAAGCAGCAGGCAATCTCAACATTTTTTTCCTCCAACTCCTTAACCCAGGTCTGTGCTGGCCAGGGGACTTCTGCCATGGACATGCAGTACAAATCCGATACGTCCAACTCATGTTTAAGGTTCCCTGTTTCCTCTTCTTTCTGAGAGATTGTCTCACATTCTCATTTTATGTTGGCTGCTAGCACCCAAAAAGCTCTTCTTTGACTCCCCTTCATCCCCGGGAACCCTAACCACTTTAGTACCAAAATGAAATGGCGTTCCATCTTTAATCACCAGAGGTCCAGCTTGTCCATCCAGTCCACTGACATACCATAGTCTGCCAGTAAATTGGCCAGGTTGCCCAAGGCTGCAGAGCTATTGGACCGTCCTGCTACTTGGTATTCTTCACCTGGGGTTAGGCTCTTCTTTCTTACTTTTACTTCTAAGTATTTTTGCAAGTTTTTTTTTTCTTTTTACTGCACCTGCAAGATCCTTTCCCAACTACGCCAAAAGGTTTAATCGCAATAAAAGGTACTCGGAACCGACCGAGGTAGGCAGAACTGCACAAACACCAGTTACTTACTTTGATCTACAAAACTTAGTTCATCAGGACAGAATATGGCAAGCATTAAAATACTGACCTATGTCACCTAACTTTGATGCTCCTATGGCAGAATTGCACGCTCATGGTTGTAATCCCATAGTGAGTTTCTGGTAAGATGGTGCCAGTAGACAATTGCGATGTCCTGCAGACAGCTCACAAAACTACTAGATAATCTTCTTCTATAACTTCTGAACTACAATCAATTCTAGTCTGTAATTTCTATTTTAGGGACGTGCCTTTGAGCCTACTGAGCAATCTTGTGCTTTTTGTGATCTCCTGGGGGAGTCGGCGAGGGTGAGAATAGGGCTGTGCAGAGACGACCATTATTCCATGCTGATTAAAGCGTCAAGCAAGATTAAAATTGCAGTGGGCAAAAGTGGAAAACAAACAGGTGTTCAGCACTGACTACCTGCAATTGACCAACTTCCCTCTCACTGCTGAAGCTAGAAGTTGCAGGTCTCTTGGGTCCCACATTGCAGATTTTGGAAGCAGCTACTGGGCTAGTGGACAGGTTTCACTCACCTCAATGCTGAACACGCTCCACAGCTGTAGTCTTGGTTTTGGTGACTCTGCAGTTCATGTTTCATGTGTTTTCTTTACTCCTTTTTGCCATTTGTCTGATCTGATTGAGCTTCAGCACTGAACTGCCTCTGCAGATGTGGCCAACAACCTCTGGCCTCTTGGTCCGGCTTCACCCGCCTCAATCTTTCTGTGGCTATGGACGCAGCTCCTGGGACTCCGCGGTTTGATGCTTAATGTTCTGTATGCTTGCTTCTGTTGTTTGCATGATTTATTCTTTTCTTTCACACTTTGGGTGTTTGGTGGTTTTTGTTGTCTGAGCTTTTTCTCTAAAAGGGTTCTTTATTTTGTGGTTGCCTGCAAGAAGATTCCTTCTTCCTGAAATTCCAAAATTGTATACATAATTTGATAATAAATTTACTTTGGTAGTAATCAAAGTTCTTTTATATTCAAGGCCACAGTGGTGGTAAGACATTCAACAACCACAAAGATTAACCCTTTACGGTACACAGTGCTCTTCACACCAGCAGAAACTGCCTAGAATTTCCCTAGCTCATAGCCCGCTATTTTTCTAAGCTCCATGTACCTTTCTAAGAGGCTCTTAAAATCCCATTGTATCTGCTTCCACCACTGCCACCGGCAGTGCATTCCATGCACCTATTACTCTCTGTGTAAAAAACTTACCCCTGACATCACCTTGGTACCTATTTCTAAGCACCTTAAAACTATGCCCCTCATGTTAGCCATTTAAGCCCTGGGCTATCCACACCTCTCATCATCTTATACTCCTCTATCAGGTCACCTCTCATCCTTCATCACTCCAGGGAGAAAAGGCCAAGTACATTCAACCTATTCTCATAAGGTACGTCCTCCAATCCAGGCAACATCCTTGTAAATCTCCGCTGCACTCTCTCTATAGTATCCACATCCTTCCTGTAGTGAGGTGACCAGAACTGAACACAATACTTCAAGTGGGGTCTGACAAAGGTCTTCTACAGCTGTAACATTACCTCATGGCTCTTGAACTCAATCCATGATTGACGAGTAACAACACACCATATGCCTTCTTCACAATACTGTCAACCTGTGCAGCAGCTTTGAGTGTCCAAGATCGCTCTGATCCTCCACACTGCCAAGAGTCATACCATTGATATCATATTCTGTCTTCAAATTGGACCCACCAAAATGAACCACTTCACACTTATCTGGGTTGAAGTCCATCTGACACTTCTCAGCCCAGTTCTGCATCCTATCAATGTCCCGCTTTAATTTCTGACAACCCTCCAGTCTATCCTCAACACCCCCAACCTTTGTGTCATCAGCAAACTTACTAACCCATTCTCCTACTTCTTCATTCAGGTCATTTATAAAATCACAAAGGGAAGGGCTCCCAGAACAGATCCCTGTGGAACACCACTGGTCACTGACCTCCATGCAGACTACGAACCATCTACAACCACACTTTGCCTTCTATGGGTAAGCCAATTCTGGATCCACAAAGCAAGGCCCTTTGATCCCATGTCGCTTTATTTTCTGAAGAAGCCTTGCATGAGGAATCTTATAAAATATCTTACTGAAATCCATGTACATTACATCCACTGCCCTACCTTCATCAATGTGTTTTGTTACTCCTCAGATAATTCAATCAGGCTTGTAAGGCACAACCTGCCCTTGACAAAGCCATGCTGACTGTTCCTAATCAAATTATGTATCTCCAAATACTCATAAATGCTGCTTCTCAGGATCTTCTCCAACAACTTGGCCACCACTTAAGTCAGACTCACAGCTTTATAATTTCCTGTGTTCTCTCTACTCCCTTTCTTATAACTTTATAACCATATAACAATTACAGCACAGTAACAGGTCATCTCGGCCCTTCTAGTCCGTGCTGAACACTTACTCTCACCTAATCCCACTGACCCACACTCAGCCCATAACCCTCCATTCCTTTCCTGTCCATATACCTATCCAATTTTACTTTTAATGACAATACCGAACCTGCCTCTACCACTTCTACTGGAAGCTCATTCTACACAGCTACCACTCTCTGAGTAAAGAAATTCCCCCTCATGTTACCCTTAAACTTTTGCCCCCTAACTCTCAACTCATGTCCTCTTGTTTGAATCTCCCCTACTCTCAATGGAAAAAGCCTATCCACGTCAACTCTATCTATCCCCCTCATAATTTTAAATACCTCTGTCAAGTCCCCCCTCAACCTTCTACACTCCAAAGAATAAAGACCTAACTTGTTCAATCTTTTCCTATAACTTAAGTGCTGAAAGCCAGGTAACATTCTAATAAATCTTCTCTGTACTCTCTCTATTTTGTTGACATCTTTCCTATAATTCAGTGACCAGAACAGTACACAATACTCCAAATTTAGCCTTACCAATGCCTTGTACAATTTTAACATTACATCCCAACTCCTATATTCAATGCTCTGATTTATAAAGGCCAACATACCAAAAGCTTTCTTCACCATCCTATCCACATGAGATTCCACCTTCAGGGAACTATCACTCTGTTCTACTGCATTCTTCAATGCCCTACCATTTACCATGTATGTCCTATTTGGATTATTCCTACCAAAATGTAACACCACACACTTGTCAGCATTAAACTCCATCTGCCATTGCTCAGCCCACTCTTCTAACTGACCTAAATCTCTCTGCAAGCTTTGAAAACCTACTTCATTTTCCACAACGCAACCTACCTTAGTGTCATTTGCATACTTACGAATCCAATTTACCACCCCATCATCCAGATCATTAATGTATATGACAAACAACTTTGGACCCAGTACAGATCCCTGAGGCACACCACTAGTCACCGGCCTCCAACCTGACAAACAGTTATCCACTACTACTCTCTGGCATCTACCATCCAGCCACTGTTGAAACTATTTCACTACTTCAATATTAATACCTAACAATTGAAACTTCCTAACTAACCTTCCATGCGGAACCTTGTCAAAGGCCTTACTGAAGTCCATATAGATAACATCCACTGCTTTACCCTTGTCAACTTTCCTTGTAACCTCTTCAAAAAATTCAATAAGATTTGTCAAAAATGACCTTCCACGCACAAATCCATGCTGACTGTTCCTAATCAGACCCTGTCTATCCAGGTAATTATATATACCATCTCTAAGAATAATTTCCATTAATTTACCCAGCATTGACATCAAACTAACAGGCTTATAATTGCTAGGTTTACTCTTAGAACCCTTTTTAAACAATGGAACCACATGAGCAATATGTCAATCCTCCAGCACCATTCCCATTTCTAATGACATGTGAAATATTTCTGTCAGAGCCCCTGCTATTTCTACACTAACCTCCCTCAAGTTCCTAGGGAATATCCTGTCAGGATCTGGAGATTTATCCGCTTTTATATTCCTTAAAAGCGCCAGTACTTCCTCCTCTTTAATCGTCATAGTTTCCATAACTTCCCCACTCGTTTCCCTTACCTTGCACAATTCAATATCCTTCTCCTTAGTGAATACCAAAGAAAAGAAATAGTTCAAAATCTCCCCCACCTCTTTCGGTCCAACACATAGCAGTCCACTTTGATTCTCTAAGGGACCAATTTTATCCCTCACTATCCTTTTGCTATTAATATAACTGTAGAAATCCTTCAGATTTATTTTCACCTTACTTGCCAAAGCAACCTCGTATCTTAATTTAGCTTTTCTAATTTCTTTCTTAAGAAATTCTTTATATTCCTCAAGCACCTCATTTACTCCATGCTGCCTATATTTATTGTAGATATCTCTCTGTTTCCTAACCAAGTTTCCAATATCCCTTGAAAACCATGGCTCTCTCAAACTTTTAACCTTTACTTTCAACTTAGCAGGAACATAAAGATTTGGTACCCTCAAAATTTCACCTTTAAATGACCATAATTTCTTTATTACATCCTTCCCATAAAACAAACTGTCCCAACCCACTCCTTCTAAATCCTTTCACATCGCCTCAAAATGAGCCTTTCTCCAATCAAAAATCTCAACCCTGAGTCCAGTCCTATCCTTCTCCATAATTATATTGAAACTAATGGCATTGTGATCACTGGACCCGAAGTGCTCCCCAACACATGCCTCTGTCACCTGACCTATTTCATTCCCTAACAGAAGATCCAACACTGCCTCTTCTCTAGTTGGTACCTCTATGTATTGCTGCAAAAAACTATCCTGCACACATTTTACAAACTCCAAACCATTCATCCCTTTTACAGTATGGGCTTCCCAGTCTATGTGTGGAAAATTAAAATCTCCCACAATCACAGTCCTGTGCTTACTACAAATATCTGCTATATCCTTGCAAATTTGCTCCTCCAATTCTTGCTCTCCATTAGGTGGACTATAATACACCCCTATAAGTGTTACTACACCTTTCCCATTCCTCAGTTCCACCCAAATAGTCTCCCTAGACGAGTCCTCTAATCTATCCTGCCAGAGCACAGCTGTAATATTTTCTGACAAGCAACGCAAGACATCCCCCTCTTGTCGCTCTGATTCTATCACATCTGAAGCAACAAAATCCAGGAATATTTAGTTGCCAATCACACCCCTCCTGCAACTATGTTTCACGAATAGCTACAGCCTCATATTTCCAGGTAACTCTAAGCTCATCCAGCTTTCTTGAACAAGGGAACAACATTTGCAACCCTCCAATGCTCTAGTACTTCTTCTGTCCCTATTGATGACACAAAGATCATTACAAGATGCTCAGAAATCTCCCTCCTTGCTTCCCAGAGTAGCCTGGGGTATATCTCATATGGTCCAAGTGAGTTATTGCTTTTCAAAAGCTCCAGTACATCCTCTTTCTTACTGTCTATATGCACAAGCTTCGCAACACGCTGTAAGTCATTCCCACAATTGCCAAGGTCCTTCCACTACCTCTTCTGATACTATGCACATTTCCACTATTGCACCTGATTGGTCCTATTCTCACACAGAGGATTGATCCTATCCTCTTGCTCTTCATATACTTGGAGAATGCCTTGAAGTTTTCCTTAATTCTGATCTTCTCATAGCCCATTCTGGCTCTCCTAATTCCATTCTTAAACTCCTTCTTTGCAACCTGGTAAATTTTTAGAGCTCTAACAGTAGCAGGTTACTTGAACTTTTCATAAGCTTTTCTTTTCTTCTTAACTAGGTTTTCTACATACTTTGTCCACCATGGTTCTTTAACTCTACCATCCTTTCCCTGCCTTAATGGAACGTATCTGTGCAAAACTCCATGCAAATGGTCCCTAAATATTTGCAACATTTCTGCCATGCATTTCCTGAGAACATCGGCTCCCAAGTTCCTGCCTAATAGCTTCTTATTTCC
Organism: Hypanus sabinus; assembly: GCF_030144855.1. Classification (NCBI taxonomy): domain Eukaryota; kingdom Metazoa; phylum Chordata; class Chondrichthyes; order Myliobatiformes; family Dasyatidae; genus Hypanus; species Hypanus sabinus. Next base: position 175,191,779 of record NC_082708.1, on the reverse strand, counting down.
CTGTACCCCAATTAAATGTTTTCCCTAATTATCTGCTCCTATCCCTCTCCAGCACTATGGTAAAATAGATATATGTAGTTGTGATCACTACCTCCAAAATGCTCTCCCACTGAGAGATCTGACCAGGTTCTTTTCCCGATACCAGATCAAGTATAGTCTCTCCTCTAGTTTGCTTATCTACAAATTGTGTCAGGAGACCTCCCTGAACACACCTAACAAACTCCACCCCATCTAAACGCTTTGGACTAAGGCGATGCCAATCAATATTAGGAAAGTTAAAATTTCCTGTCACAACAACCCTATTATTATTGGACTGTTCCAGAATCTGCATCACCATCTGCTCCTCAATATCCCTGTTACTACTGGGGTTCTATAAAAAAACATTCAGTAGAGTTATTGTCCCTTTTCAGTTTCTGACTCCTACTCACACTGCCTCAGTAGACCATTCCTCCATGGCTTCCTCCTTTTCTGCAGCTGTGACACTATCCCTAATTAGCAATGACATGCCCCCACCTCTTTTACCTCCCTCTCTGTTCTTTTTGAAACATCTAAAGCCTGGCACACTCAGCAGCCATTCCTGCATCTGAGACATCTAAGTCTCTGTAATGGCCACAATGTCACACTTCCATGTATTGATCCACACTCTATCATTTCTTGTCAGAGTCAACTCATGTACAGATACTCCTGTACTCAATGTCAGTCTATGTACTGTATGTAAGCTAATCTTATGTATTTCTTTTTATTGTGTTCCTTATGCTATATCAAAGCTGGCTAACAATCATTTGGTTCTCCTTTACACTTGTGCACTGAAGAATGACAATAAGTCATCTTGAATTTTTTATGTTGTGACATGAATCTTAGACCACTATAACATCACATAGTTGGTTTGATCTGTGGGAGTCAATGCATGAACAAAGTGAGGCACCAAATGTGATAATGGTTGGATATCTATTTATTGAAAAACTGTGTGGACTAGGTCATCCAGCCCCACTGCCTGGCAACCCCCCAATTTAACCCTAGCCTAATCACAGGACAATTTAAAACAACCAATTAACCTGCCAACTGGTATGTCTTTCGACTATGGCAGAAAACCAGAGAACCTGGAGGAAACCAATGCTGTCGTAGGGAGAACATAAAAAAACTCTTTAGAAATGGCATCGGAATTGAAATCTGAACTCCAACGCCTCGAGCTGTAATAGTGTCTCACTAACCACTGTGCTACGTGGCACCCAATAGAAAGAAAAAGTTTGGTCAATGATTTGGTAAACATTCTGCTACTGTGTTCTTCATTCCATCATCCCTGGGTTTGCTGTCGATTAACTAATGGTTTGATTATATGACAGCTTCCATTGTCATTGCAACAGGCAGCAACAGCTTGATTAAAAGTGAACATGTTGGACGTTGATGGTCCAGTGTCTCCGAATTTCATAAAAGCTAAAACTGATATATTTCATGGATGAAATGGTCAGTTTATACAGAATTGCAATTTGATTGAATGACTAGGTACCAATGCATTTCATACATTTCATTTTTTCACACTGGTTTTAAATTTAACTTAGTAATATTTTGATAGCTATTTTATTGAAGGCAATTACTCCTATGCTGGACAACTTAGTTTGTACTTTTGCAGACAGAAGTCCATCATTTGCATTAAAAGATATGTCAAAAATGTGATGAACTTCCCTCTAATTACTTGAATGAATACAGCTTTAACAACAGAACAGCCTATTTATTGGCATCTCACCCACCCCAATTTACACTCTCCCCATCATTGATGTACCTTGACTGCTGTGTGTATCATTTACAAAGTTTGCTGTGGCACCAGCCAAGGCTTCCCTGACAGTTCCAACCCAACATGGGAATTCTGTGACCTCGGACAGCAGATACATTAGAAACCCAATTCTCAGAGTTTTTGTTGAACACCACTCTGACACAAAAGTACACTCAGTAGTCGCTTTAGAAAGTAACTCCTGTAAATAATAATGTGGCCACAGACTGTGTGTTTGTGGTCTTCTGCTATATCCCATCCACTTCATGGTCATGCATTCAGAGATGCTCTTCTGCACATCACTGTTGTAATGCGTGACTATTAGAGCTACTGTTGCCTTCCTGTCACCTTGAACCAGTCTGGTCATTCTTTCCTGAACCTTCATTAACAAGGTAGTTTTGCCCAAGAACTGTTGCTCAGTGGATTTTTTTTTTTTTTACAGCATTTTCTATAAACCTTAGAAACTATTTGGCATAAAAATACCAGGAGATCAGCTGTTTCTGGGATACTCAAACCACCCTGTCTAGCATCAACCTCATTCTACAGTCAAAGTCAATTTGATCACATTTCTTCCCCAGTCTGATATTTGCTCTGAACAACAACTGAACCCCTTGACCATATCTGCATGCTTTTATGAATTAATCTGCCACATGATTGGCTGATTAGGTATCTGCATTAACCAGAAGGTGTACTTGTGTACCTAACACAGTGGCCAGTAAGTGTATATTGTCATTCCTTTATCAATGCTGGGACTAAGTATAGAACAGAACGACAGCAACAGTTCAAGAAACTGTCTCACCTTCTATGTACAGGGAAGATGAAAGATGCAAAAGTATTGTTTAGAGTGGAGAGGAGATGCACCCAGATATTGTCTGGGATAGAGCATTTCATGATATGAGGAAACTATCAGACTCAAAATAAGCGTTTTTATCACTGATTTATATATCTGTTGTCTCGTGGCAGCAGTACAGTGCAGAGACATAAAGCTTACTATAAATTACAAAATAAATAATGCAATCAAATGAATAATAAACTAGAGTTTATAAGACCATAAGACCAAAAGACATAGGAGCAGAATTAGGCCACCTGGCCTATTGAGTCTGCTCCGCCATTCAATCATGACTGATCCTTTTTCTCGCTTCTCCTCAACCCAGTTCCTGGCCTTCCCCCCATAACCTTTGATGCTATGTCCAATCAAGACCTATCAATCTTTGTCTTAAATATGCTACCAATGACCTGGCCTCCACAGCCGCATGTGGTAACAAATTCCTAAATTCACCACCCTTTGGCTTAAGAAATTTCTCTGTATCTCTGTTTTGAAAGGGCCCCCCTCTATCTTGAGGCTGTGCCCTCTTGTCCTAGACTCTCCCACCATGGGAAACATCCTTTCCACATCTACTTGATCTAGGCCTTTCAACATTCAAAAGGTTTCCATGAGATCCCCCTCCCATTCTGAATTCCAGCAAGTACCTTATAAAGTCTTAGCATTACATCCTTGCTCTTGTATTCCAGACCTGTTGAAATGAATGCTAACATGGCATCTGTCTTCCTCACCACTGACTCAACCTGCAGGTTAACCTTCAGGGTGTTCTGCACAAGGACTCCCGAGTCCCTTTGTATCTCAGATTTTTGGATTTTCTCCCTGTTTAGAAAATAGTCTGTACATTTATTTCTACTACCAAAGTGCATGATCATGCATTTTTCAACATTGTATTTCATTTGTTACTATCTTGCCTACTCTTCTAATCTGTCTAAGCCCTTCTGTATCCTACCTGTTTCCTCAACACTACCTACCCCTCCACCAGTCTTCGTATCATCTGCAAACTTGGCAACAAAGTAATCTATTCCATCGTCTTTATCATTTACATACAGCATGAAAAGTAGTGGTTCCAACACCAACCCCTGCAGAACATCACTAGTCACTGGCAGCCAACCAGAAAAAGATCCTTTTATTCCCACTTGCTGCCTCCTACCAGTCAGCCAATGCTATAACCGTGTTATTAACTTTCCTGTAACACCATGAGCTCTTAACTTGGTAAGCAGCTACGTGTGTGGTACCTTATCAAAGGCCTTTGGGAAGTCCAAATATACAACGTCCACTGCATCCCTTTTATCTTTCCTATTTGTAATCTCCTCAAAGAATTCCAACAGGCTCGTCAGGCAGGATTTTCCCTGAAGGACACCGTGCTGATTTTGTACTATCTTGTCCTGTGTCACCAAGTATTCCAGTACCTCATCCTTAACAATTGACTCTTAACATCTTCCCAACCACTGAGGTCAGGCTTACTGGTCTATAATTTCCTTCCTGCTGCCTTCCTCCTTTCTTAAAGAGTTGAGTGACATTTGCAATTTTCCAGTCCTCTGGCTCCATGCCAGATTCCAACGATTTTTGAAAGACCATTTTCTAAAGCCACCACAATCTCTAATGCTACCACTCTCAGAACCCTAGGGTGCAGTTCCTCTGGTCCAGGTGACTTCTGTACCTTTAGGTTTTTAAGTTTTTTGAGCACCTTCTCTCTTGTAACAGTAACTGCACCCACTTCTCTTCCTTCACACACTACAACATCAGGCACACTGCTAGTGTCTTCCACAGTGAAGACTGATGCAAAATACTCATTTAGCTCATCAGGTATCTCCTTATCCCCCTTATTATTTCTCCTGTCTCATTTTCTAGCAGTTCTATATCCACTGTCATTAGTTTTATTTTTAACATACTTGAAAAAACTTTTACTATCCACTTGATCATCCTCTGTCACTTCAAGGAGAAAAGGTCAAGTTTACTCAATCTATTCACAGAAGCCAATCTTTCTAATCTAGGGAACATCCCCGTAAATCTCCTCTGCATGCTTTTTATAGTATCCACATCCTTCCTGTAGTGAGGTGACCAGAACTGAACACAGTAATTCCAAGTGGCTCTGACCAAGGTGTTATATAGCTGTAACATTACCTCACAGCTCTTGAACTCAGTCCCACAGTTGATTAGTATCAACACACCATATGCCTTCTTAACAACACTGTCATCCTGCGCAGCAGCTTTGAGTGTCCGACGGACATTGACTCCAAGATCTCTCGGATCCTCCACACTGCCAGGAGTCTTACCTTTAATACAAACCTACGCTGTGGCCTCCTGGTCCTCAGCAGTAACTGGTGCAAGTTGTGTCCCCTATGCTTTCACAATGAGCAGATTTCTAAGAGAAATCACCAATTATGATATGACTGACAGCACCACACAACCTCTTGCACATCATGCAAATTTTATGTTCTTCAGGAGCTGCAGACTTTGTTATAAATCAAGGCAATATTCACCCACTGGACCAGCTAACTATTATATTTAAATATGAGATAGTTAGGTTTTTGTTAACTGGGATACAAAGAGATCAGGTATCTCTATTTGCTTCTTCAGAGAACCTTGGGCTCAGCTCCAGCATATTGAGTGAAATAAAAGCCTCATTAAAAACCATCACCCAGAATTCTTAAAAAGTTTATTAAGACCCTAAGACTTAGGAGCAGAATTAGCCATTCAGCCCATTGATTCTGCTCCACCATTCCATCATGGCTGATTTATTATCCCTCTTGGCTCCATTCTCCCACCTTCTCCTCATACCCTTTGAGGCCCTTACTAATTGACAACCTATCAACCTTTAATTTAACCCAGGCAATCTGTTCATATTCTATACCTTCACAGTATGGTCCTGGTCAGTTTTGACCTGGCCAAGAATCCCCTCATGACAAGTGTCTATATCAAACTTTGAACCACAGATCTATTTAGCGTGTATAATTAGCCTATCTGACATGAATAAATGGGTGATTCATCCTTAATGTTTCAGAGATCTAAAATCCATTTCAATAGATACGGGTCAAATTTGATCTGGAGCAGCCTCAATGTACAAAAATTTGTAGCACCAGTACAAAAGTATAACATTTTGAAATATGTTCATTTTTCTGCATTTTGGGTCACTTTAGGAAAAGTCATCAAATTTTGGCTAAAAAATGGCATTTAGGGTGTTTTTACTGCTCTCAGATGTCGAAATGGGTCAAATTTGACCCAAACAGTATGTAAGGGTTAAAAATACCAAATGACTTGGCCTTCGCAGCCATCTGTGGCAAAGAAATCCATCAATCCATCAAGCACTGAAAAGCTAGAATAATATAACTTCAAATTCAATAAACAAAGTGTCATACTTTTCTTTAAATAAGATGTGAAGTAAATTATGCTACATTACCATGAAATCTGTACTTGGTACAGCATCAATTCTTAATTGTTACCAATGATACATTCCTATACATTTCTCACTAAATCCAGTACAGTGATCATTTGTTTGCAGTTGCACTGCAATCTATTCTTTAGGTATGACATACTTGTTGGCTTCCGATGATATGAGTTAGAGCTCAGTCCCATGATCATTCACAATGTGACCCAGTTGTGGCTGCACTTTGTTTCAAGTTGCCAAAGGCTTCTCTTTTTGCTATTTACCTTATAGTCCAAAATAACATTAGAAACAATTTGATTGATACAACCTTCTCTTTTGATTGTTGCATCTTCCTCTTGTTTGCCTTCTACAGATCCACAAACTCTCTGATCTAGTGGTGTCTGATGTCCAACTATTAGCACAATGAAGTAGCTTTGAAGGTGGGGAAGATGTGAATTTATCGGCATTCTGAAATGTTGCTGACGATTGTTCTTCCTGGTTTTGCCTGTTGGCAGTAGAGCTGGACATATTCAAGCCATAATGTTATCAATAATAATATTAATGTAAAAAGCAAGATGGCTCCAATGCCTAATGGCAATATCTTGCAGTCACCTCACAAAACTACTAGATGCTCTTTTTTTAAATATATATTTCTTCTGAACTGAAATTCATTTCAGCCTGTAATAACCTTTTTAAGGATGTATTTTAGAGTTGACTAAGTGCTTTTGTGATCTCTTAGGGGATTCAGCGAGGATGAGAGCAGAGAGCACAGGGGCGGCCATCACTGGTGATGGATGCACAGATGCCTGATGGCGGAATCTCAAGCCCCTGGTCAGCTCCATTACTCTGTGCTGATTAAAGCATTAAGCAAGATTAAAATCATCGTGGCCAAGAGTGGAAAATGAACTGGTGTTCAGCTCTGTCTGCCTGCATTTGACCAAACTCCCTCTCTTCTTGCTGCTGTTGGTGATAGATGCAGGAGCCTTGGGTCCCACTCCACAAGCTTCGGAAGCAGCCATTGGGTTCCTAGTTGGGCCTTCACTCACCTCAGTGCTGAACACAATCGGCAGCTGTTGACTCACCTTCAGGAACTCTGCAGTTCCTGTTCCGTGTGCTTTTGTTTACATTAAAAAAAAATTTGTGAAATTTGATCAAAGCGCTTCAGCTCTGAACTGACTCTGCAGCTGCGGCCTGCAGCCATCGGGCCCCTGGACCAGCGTCACTCACATCAGCAGCTCTCTGACTGTGGTCTCACTTTCAGGGACTCTGCGTATGGTGTTTAATATTCTGCATGTTATTTACTTTCTATTGTTTACATGATTTGTTCTTTTTATTCCCCCAAGACATTGGGTACTTGATGGTTTTTGTTATGAGAGGATTTTCTTTAAATGGATTCCACTGTTGCATTAGGACCTAGAATTGTTATTTTTCTTATAGTCTGTTCACCTGTATTTTTATTTAAACACTTATATACAGTATGTACATATAATTGTTTAGTGAATTTTCCAATAATTGTGGTACAGCTACTTCTGTATTTTCTAGTAGCTTCTTAGCTTTTTATAACAAGTGTTATGCCACTTGAAAATGATTATTTTATAGGTTAGTTTTTAAATCACTGGAATTTTTGTTTTCTCTAGTCTCAGTGTGAGATGACCATGTCTACTTCTGCCTTTTTGTTCTCTCAACTCTTCTTTCTAATTGGTTTTCACTCTGTCACTTTATAAAATAACAATAAGCAATAAGCTTTAGGCCTCAGTCTTGACTTCCAAAGAACCTTTACTTCACAAAATTATCAGGATCCAACAGCTATCTCCATCATATTCGCTTTGATGATGATGCCTGCCTTTGCAATGTCTTTGATTTATCTGAATTGAAACTACTTTTCTATCCTGCCCGTTATAAGGGAAATGGAAATTCTTCAGACTTCTTCCAGCACAGTGAGCTGTACTTCACAATGAGGTAGGGTAAAAACAAACACAGATTGGATAACCACTTTGCAGAACACTTGCATTTAATCTGCAGTAGTGACTAAGGTTCTTGTTGCTTACCATTTCAATTCACCGTCCCATTCCTGCTCTGACCATTCTGTCTGTCGTCTCCTCCATTATTGCAATGAAGTCCAGTGGGAGCCAAAAAACAACACTTTAACATATATCTGTGTTAAGGCAGCGTATATCCATTTGAGAGTGCTAAAACCAAGTCAAAGCTTTAAGCCCTATCTGGTTTAAGTATCCACAAGTACCCTAATTTTACAGAGATTATACTGGATCAACCTACATTTCAAAGACTAGAGTACTTCACTGCTTTAGTCTCTTCCTGAAGGGGTCCAGCTGTCAATAATCACTATTTAGTGTTGAGGATTCTCCCTTCTGACCCAGGATGAGATACTTCAGCTAATGAAACAGATTAAGCACAAGTTTATTTTTAAGTGAAGAATAGTTAATTCTGAGAAATAATTCTTGTCTGTGGTTTATAACTTGCAAAGGTTTTCCAAAGTACAAGTACTACTCTTGCAAACAAAAAAGACATATCAATGGGTTGCAGATGAACATATCATCCATCTTAGAAAGCGAGACTGAGGAGTGAATTCTGTGTCTTCTTTTTGTCGCTCCTGCATAACTTGATTGAATTATAACATCTCTACTGTTTTTTCTACTAGTTGACATCGTCTCTGTGGATATTTTCATCCAAATTTATTGGAGCGGCTAGATGGAATGTTTAATTGGGCCAACGAGGACCTTCTTGTTTTTCTTGATTAGGTCATAGTTCAACTATAGAAATCAAGGACACAATTGCTTCTTGTTATTTAATCAAGAGAGTGAGCAAAGTGTTCTGATTTGAAGTTTAACTTACAAGCATCTTGACTCTTGGACAGTTTCTGCTGCTGTGCTAAAGAAAAAGCTGAGGTCAGCAATAAGCCTTTTAGGCCTGAATGGTGAAGATGCATCACACATCTGGGCACAGTGTAGCCTTACAGACTCAATATCTCCAACTTCTGATAATTTGTTTTCACTATGTCAAAGCAGGCCAATTGTGCTAAATTCTTGTCTCTAGTAGTGTAATGAGCTCTTCGGACCTGTGTGAGGAGCCATAGAGCATTGGGCTCCGATGTTTTTAGAGTACTTGAATTTGTTAATTGTTGTATAATGAGAGTTGTTAATCATTTAGTATTCCTTGTATTTTTTCAAGGGTGACTCACTCTGTCATGCGGTTTCCTGGTGTTTTCTGTTTAAACTTGATAAGTTCATTTTGATAGGCTTGGGGATTCTGCGTTACTTGTATTATTTAAGTGAATGCCTGATTAGCACTAATTGCAGGGTTCTAGTTTTGAGAATGTTACATCTCGCGGCTGAGCCTCTGAGTTGTTGGAATTCTAAAAAGTAAAGTTCGGTTGTCATCTCTACATCGGAGTCTGTCTTTCCTCCATACTTAGATTCCAACATTGCCAACACACTCTGTGACAATCAGCACATGCTACCCTGCTGTTTACAGGCCAACACATTCTATTGTCAACCTCTGAGCACATCATAACAACTGCCCCTTCTGTTGTCCTATCCATTCCTGCAATGACCACCTCTGTAACTTAATAAAAACACTTTTACTTCCTTTTAATTATATTCAAAAGTTATTCAAATAATGATATATTTGTATGATATACTATTATACAATAATCAGGACTTCATAAAACATGTTATTTAGAGTTTCAAATTAAATATTTTTGAAACAGTCCACAACAAATTTGAGTCCCTGTGGGGCACCTTTCCTCTCTCTCAATGCTGGTGACAGTTCTTTAACTTCTTTAACTTGAAACATTTCTCTTTCCATACGTACTGCCTGAAGTCGGGGGGGGGGGGTGCGTGTGTAAACATTCTGGTTTTGTACCAAGCTCCTTTTATAGTGATAGTGTTCTTTAGAAAACTATAAACACTGTCATATAGCAATCATCAGTTCACTAAATTATTTCCCCATGGACAACGCCAACCAAACACAGGATTTACAGTGCTGACACAGAGAGCAATACATGGAAATAGTAACAGACTTTCCTTGCTTTATATGAATTTTGTAACTGTAAAGAAGTGCAAAGGAAAGCAAAATCCCATTAGAAGTAAAGATGTATCACCAAGACTTATTTAGTGCCTTGGTCTGGGGTGCTGGCATTTACTTCATCGATGCAACACAGAGAAATAGGAAAGCCAATTAGTTCATGGGGTCGTCAGCCTGTCAACTACATAAGAAAACACATCCTTCACCCAGTCATTGTATTCTGTCAACATCTTTGAAGGAAAAATAGACTAAGGCTGTCCCAGCTGCTGCCAGGAATGATTAAACAGAAAAGTCCAACATAAGGAAGGGTGCTGTCATCTGCATAGGACTTCTCAGGAGCACAACAGTAAGTATTTGCCATTAAAGAAGCTCTTTTATGTGGTTAGAAAAAGGATATCAAAGCACATGTCAGGAATTTTTTCAAACAAAATTAAACACATAGATATGTTGGAAAATTGACACTAAATCTACATTTAAAAAGCAGTGAAATTTTTGATCAAAGTAGTAGGTACAAAGGGGACAAATCAGATGAGGATCAACCTTTAGATGGAATTCCAGAATTTAAGATCTTATTGGTTGAAGGCATAGCCAGAGATAAAACAAACTCATTAATAAACAAGAAGCTGGTAATAGGAGGAGCATAGAGAATTATTATTTTCCTCAGACAGGATAGAAGTTGTCAACAAGTTGCACTCCTTAATGGATGGATTCACCTCCATGGGTTATATTGATTCAAAAAAATTCTATTTGCAGGGTAAATGCCTCTGTGAGTTTGTTACCTTCAGTGGGACAGGTGGCTGTGTTAGAGATAATTAACTAACCCACATTATTGTCTTTGTATGCTATTAATTGGTGATTTATCGCCAGAGTGTCAGTTTTTAGCATCCTATTTGTTTTCTATCACCTCAGAAATATTGAGAGACAATAGCAGAGCTTTATTGCTTAGTTATGAATAAGGTAGCAAAACCAATCAGCTAGTTGTGATTTATGATATAAAGATTGCAGGGTTATGGGGACAGGCAGGTACTGGAACTAATTGGATAGATATTGCCTTCAAGAAGTTCGCAGAGGGATGAAGTGCTGACTCTGCTTCTTTCATGTCACATCACACAATGTCAGCTGAACTTGTAGCTCTCCCATCTCTGGGTCAGAGTGTTCAGCGTTCAAATCCCTCCCCAGGAGCCTGTGTACAAAAGCCTAGAGCATGGAACATGGAACAGTACAGCCCATCATGTCTGTGCCAAGCATGATGCCAATCTAAAATACTCATCTCCTGCTGGAATGTAATTCATATCCTTCCAATTCCTGCATATGCATGTGTCCCTTAAACACAACTATTATGCTGGTGGACTGGCAAGCAGATAATGTTAGTCTATTATTCAAGAAGGGAAACAGGGATAATCCTGGAAAATATGGACCAGTAAGTCTCATGTCAGTGGTTGGAAGTTACTGGGTAGGATCTATGAATAATTGGAAAATCATGGCCTTATTAGGGAATGTCAGCATGATTTTGTGCAGAACAAGTTATGTCTCACTAACTTTATTAAATCTTATGAGGAGGTGAAGAAAGTGATTGATGAAGGTACAGTTGTGAATGGTTGTCTACATGAATTTTACTAATGTGTTTGACAAGATTATCCTGAAGACTAAGATGCATAGGATCCATGATCAATTGGCCATTTGAATTCAGAATCTGCTTGCTCAGAGAAGGCAGAAGGTCAAACAGACTTACCTTAGCTGGGTGTTTATGATTAATATTGGTCCACAGGGATCTATACTGGGGCATCTGCTGTTGCGGATATATGTAACTGACCTGGATGAAAATGTAGATGTGTGGGTTAGTAAGTTTGCAGATAATTGGTGGTGCTGTGGATAGTGTAAAGCAGAGGTTGGGGACCACTGGTGTAGAAGACTGGCAAAGATATAGCGAGAGATAGACCACTTGCAGATACATGTAGAGAAATAGCAGATGGAGTTTAAACTGACCAAGTTTAAACAGTTTCAATATGGTCTAGATGGGCTGAAGCACTCGTTTCTGTGCTGTAGCGTTCTATGACTCTAAATGTGAAGTTTTGCAATTTAGAAGGTCAAATGTAATGAGACAGTACACTGCTAACGGCAAGACACCTAATAGTGTTGATGTAGAAAGGGATCTTGGTCCATGTCCATAACTTCCTGAAAGTGGAAACACAGCCTGATAGGTGGCAAAGAAGCCACGTGGCAGGCTTGTCTTTATGAATTGAGGAATACTGTTCAAGAGTCAGGAAGCTGTTTTGCAGCTTTATAAAACTTTAGGCTGCATCTGGATTATTGAGCTCTAGTTTACCCATTATGGAAAGGATTTTGGAGAGGGTGCTGAGGAGAATGCAAGGTATGATATTAATGCAATTTGGTCTCATTCTAAACTGGCATTAGTCCGCATATAGCACCTCCAATACTTGCTGGAGAAGTTTTATCCTACATCCATCTGTGGGATACTTTATATCTATGGCAGGAAGCACACAAGGCCTTGCTTGAATACTGTACCTTAAATATGGATCCCATCCCGCTTTTAAGGTGAGCATTTAAGGCATGCATTTACAGTGAGGAGTAAGTTCAAAGGAGATGTGTGGGACAAGTTTCTTCACAGAATGAGTGGAAGGTGCTTGAAATATGCTGCCTGAAGTGGCAGTGGAGGCAAATTTGATAAAGAAATTGTTCAGGTCAGCTTGCAACTCCTGGTACATGTTTAATGACTTACTCAAAAATCAACAGTTATCCAGAGACTGCAGAACTAATGAATTCAACTTTCAGTGGCCTTCAGGGGTGAAATGATAGTGTAGCAGCTAGTGCAAAGCAGAATATCACCAGCTATAAGATTGGGTTTCAATGCATGGTTTTCCTCTAGGTGCTCTGGTTTCCTCCCACATTCCAAAGGGTTAGGGTTAGGAATTGTGGGCATGCTATGTTGGCAATGGAGACATGGCAACACTATGGGCTGCCCAGCACAGCCATTGCTTATCTGATTTGATGCAAACAGCATATGTCACTGTATGTATGTGAAAAATAAAGCTGAACTTTTAATGCTATCCTTTACACTCCAAATGGGAACATAGTCAATCAAAAAGAAAATACATTAAAAGTTTGTTTATTTTAAAAAGTCAGCTGCTTTCCTGTCAATGGGAAACATCTCCCCCTCCCTAGAGTCAGAGGTAGTGTACAGTTTCTGTCTGTCAACTCTCAGCATCTCTCTGTGTGGGAACTCCTTAAGTCCACACTCAGGTGTGATAACCTCAAAGGGATAACATGTTGGATGGGGGCGGAAATGATCTTAACATAGACTGTACAGACCACCATGACTATACCAGTCCTTTAAAAGAGCTAATGTCGGTGAGAGAACTGTGTCCACAATTTTGGGGTCCATGGCACACAATGAGGGTCTTGCCCATTATTTCTGTGCCTGGGTTATAATAAGAAATATTTGTTGTCCTCTTGTTTTAGAAGTGACAGACCTGTGCCCATTTTTGTTGGTCCCATGTTATACTGAGACAGACCCGTGTCGATTATTATATTCACTATGGCAGGCCTGTTTGCATCTTTATTGTATATATATCATACAAAGACAAAAATGGGTCCATGAACATAGGTCCCATGTGTTAGAGAGACAGGCCTGTGCCCAATATTATTGAATATGTATTATAAAAGAGACAGGAGTGTGACAAATCTCATTGGTTCCATATTCTACAACAAATTATTACTGTGTCTATAGTATACCGAAACCGATATTTACCTACCATTATTATGATCCTGTTTCAAAGAGCGAGATTCTACCCATCTCTTCAGCTCACAAAGTATCCCCGATTGTTTCTTGGCTCCCAACACTTGTTACTCAGCGTTCTTCCCAATGCTCTGAGTAGACAATACTCTGTACAAGGAGATGATAAACAACATCTTTCCTTCCAAAGACTCAGATATTAATAGACAAATTAAGTTGGAAGCTGTACTAAGATTGATACTTTAACTGCTTTTATCTACAGTTTACTGAAATCCTGGGTTAGCGGCATGGAGTTATATCTCTACCAAAGGACGTGTAAGGTACTCCCATCCTCAGCAAGCCAGCAGGTTACTCTTGGACATCTGCTTAGCTTCCTCCCCCACCGATCAGGGTCACGTGAAGCCATGGGAGAAGATGATGGATGGATGTATGAGCAGCTGGTGCACCTCACAAATCCTGGTTATATGACCACTGGCATCAGACAGACAAACTCTAAAGAGTATTGGTGATGGCTGGGGTCACCCATCTTTTAAAGACACTGCCCAGAAGAAGGCAATGACAAACCACTTCTGTAGAAACATTTGCCAGGAGTAATCATGAGATTTTTGCACAGTAGGGGAATTACAGGTTATGAGAAAAGGCAGGTAGGCAGAGATGAGTCCATGGTCAGATCACCCATAATCTTATTAAATGGTGGAGCAGGCTTGATGGGCCAAATGGCCTACTCCTGTTGAGACCATGATTGCCCACATCATATGACACAGTACATAATGCTGATGATGATGATGATGATATAGTTTACATAAATTCATATTCAGGTTTAACTGCCATTCTAGGATAACATTGTGCAGTAAAAGCTGCATGCCTGAAAATGTGGATTTAATGTGGGTCAATATAAGATGAGGAAAATACTGCAAAATTCATCTAGGTGTGGAGTCCGTGGCATCAATTGACCCTACACATTAACCCTCCCAGAGCCTTTCCTTTGTTAACAGTGGAAAATAAGTTGCTAATCTCTGGCAAAGTAAGATAGATAGTAAAAGGAGGAGTCAATTGGGTTTTCGATGGTGGGTTAGGACCTGGTGATGTGCTTTGAGGAAGATTCACATGGAGTATAGATTTACAATGTAAAAACCTTGTTCTCCACTTCTTAAGACCAAGGAATTGATTGTGGACTTTAGTCCGGAGAACTCACAGCTCTCCTCAATGGGAGGTCAGCATTCAAAAGGATAAGCAGCTTCAAGTTCTGGGTGTCTACATCTACTTCCCCTCCACCATCAGATCTCTGAACAGTTAAGCAACCCATGAACATTATCTCAATATTTTCCGCTCTATTTGCACCACTTATTTACTTTTCATTGTAAATTATAGTAATGTTTTACATGTGGCACTTTATGCTTCCACAAAAAAACAATTTTCATGACGTACGTCAGTGATAATAAACCTGATTCTTATTCTGATTTAAGCATACCTATTGCAGTTAGTTCCCAGTACTGGATTCCTTGGGTTGCTTCGTCAAGATCCCTTTAAAACATAGCAAAACTAGTCTACCATTGGTGAATAATGCTTAATTTTGTATTTGTGGTCTGCACTATTTGAAAAACATTTTACAGGAGGTGGTGTCATGCATGGAGAACCCAAACCAAACTTAAGAATTTCAAAAAACATATAGTAAGAATAACATGACTAGATTTCTAATATAATCATTTGTTGTTGTACCCAATGAAGTTTATCATTCTGTGATGAACAAAAGTCTAAAATAATCGTGTCCTTTACTGAGAAGGATGATTTCAATGCAGGTAACACCATATGACCTTCAGATATAAGAGCAGAACTGGGCTATTTGGCTCATTGAGTTTACTCCATCATTTCATCTTGGCTGATCCATTTTCCCTCTCAGCGCAAATCTCCTGCCTTCTCCCTATAACCCTTCATGCCCTGACTAATCAAGAATCTATCAATCTTTGGCTTAAGTGTACCCAGTAGCTTAGCCTCCACAGTCACCTGTGGCAATGAATTCTACAGATTCACCATTCTCTGGCTAAAGGTGTCAAATAGAACATTAAATGACTAAAATATTTTATCCACAGTAGAAATTATATACTTGACAGTAGACTTTACCCCCACACTAACTGCTCATTTTTATCTGCTCCTGACTTACATCTCAACAGTCAGATCAGTCCTGCATGCAGCTACCAGTACGTCTGACTCACGCGAATACCATCATTCATGTATTCTTTGAGCTGTCACAATTGGATTTTCAATGGTTTTTCTTTGAATCTGCAGCTCTAATGGGATTACTTTTTGAATAAGATTACTAATAGTTTCCATGGCAATGCTGGAAATTATTTAGATTTTTCATAAATGTTGTATCAGGTGCAGGTGTTTCTTTCCTACAGTTACATTTCCATGCAACACACACACAATGCTGGTGGAACACAGCAGGCCAGGCAGCATCTACAGGGAGAAGCGTTGTCGACGTTTTGGGTCGAGACCCTTCGTCAGGACTAACTGCCTGCTCTGGATTTCTTTTTTATATTTAGCTTACTTCTTTGGCATGGACTCTCCTACCCCCACCGATGACCCTTTCTCCCATCTTCAACCCTCCTCCTCTTCATGGACACCTCGCTCTGGTCTTCTGCCTGCCCTGGATCTCTTTATTTACTCCCTATAGATGCTGCCTGGCCTGCTGCGTTCCACCAGCATTTTGTGTGTGTTGCTTGAATTTCCAGCATCTGCAGATTTCCTCGTGTTACATTTCCATCTATGTTTACTACAGCCAGAGTGTAAAAATCTATTCTAGACTGTTCTCTGTATAAAGAATAAGAAAACATGCAGCTACTATGAAGCTGCAAACAACCTCCATGTCCATCGGTTCCCAATCAATCTGTTAGGGTTACAGAGCAATACAGCAAGAGAATAATCTTGTTGATGCTGCCCAAGATGTTTATCTAAGTTAGTCCCATTTTCAAGCACTTGTAGACAGGTATGGATATTATCCATGCTGTATAACTCTATGAGTCTATCAGATATATCCAAGTTTAGGCAATGGAAAACTTAGTGAGAATCTGAGACACAAGATTTGTCAACATTGAAAAGGTTTTAATTTTCTCTTTCATAACAGCCTCTGTCACTGCTCCCCCTGTGTGATCTTTGCTGCCCTCCAACTCTTTGACCATGAGCTCACCCAGACCTGCTACCACAGCAACATGTTATTTCTGGGAACTTGTCCTGCCTCTTATTCCTTCTCTTCTCCTTATCTACCTTATCACCTCCCTGAGATGCCCCTCCCCTTCCCTTTCTCCCATGGTCAACTTCCCTCTCCTATCAGATTCCTCCTTCTTCAGCCCTTTACCTTTTCCATCTAGCACCTCCCAACGTCTCACTTCATCTCCCTCTCACATCCACCTACCTTCCCCCTCGCCTGACTTCACCTATCACACGTGAACTGGTATGCCCCCACCCACCACACCATTCTGGCTTTTCTCCCCATCCTTTCCACTCCTCTTGAAGGATCCCAAAATGTCAGCTCTTTATTCATTTCCATAGATGCTGCCTGACTTGCTGAGTTCCTCCAGCATTTAGCATGTGTTCGTCTAGATGTACAGCATCTGCAGAAAGTCTTGTATTTGTGATAAGATTGCCTGTTGTATTATACCTGACATCTTTTATCAATCTTAAGAAAAGATTCCCTCTACAATGCATAACACAAAACTCAATTGGAAAGCCACCTATGAGGAGCAGGCAAGGAGTTATGGACTAGTTAACCAATTGGGTAATAAAGTGGAAGATGGTGTATGAAATGAAATCTGATATTATGCTTGTGATATGAAGAATAGAAACAAAGTTTTCGTTCGGAAGATGAGCGGCTGTTACATATTGATTCTGAAGCTGTTTTTCTATTAAAAATACTAACATGCAGCTGCATCAGGCAATTAGAGGACAATTAGTATATGAACATTTACTGTGTGGTTTCGGTGTAAAATAATTAGTTATCCAGGAATTGAGTCCTGATCTGTGGAGCAGCTGATTTCAATGGAACTGAATTTCAGAAGAAAATGGAACACACAGCTGTGACTAGCACTTGGGAAAAAGGAAGGATATATAAGCAAATACATTTTTAAGTTATTATACAGAAATTAGTACGAAAGGTATGGATTTCAGAAAAATAAATGAGTATTCAATTCATTTGAATTTACAAAGTTTGTAAGTGCTTTGACAAATTTGATATGTGCAATGTGATAGAATTAATATAAGATGTTGTGGTTAAAGGATCGCTGAGGGATTAGTGACCACAACAGGAAATTGAAAATGAATACCATTGTTCCAATATTAATATCTATGTTTATTCATTATGTGCTGTGTCATTTGACATGGGGATCATGGTCTTTCCATGACCATGATTATTCCTGGTAAATTTTTCTACAGGAGCAGTTTGCCATTGCCTTCTTCTGGGCAGTGTCTTTACAAGATGGGTGACCCCAGTCACTATCAATACTCTTCAGAGCTTGTCTGCCTGACATCAGTGGCACGTAACCAGGACTTGTGATGTGCACCAGCTGCTCATACAACCATCCACCACCTGGTCCCATGGCCTCATGACTCTTTGATTGGGGGGCTAAGCAGCTGCTACATCTTACACATGGGTGACCTGTGGGCTAGCCTTACCCTTCCTTTAGTAGAGTTATATTACCATGGTGCAATGTCGTAAGATTAATAAAAGATTTGCAGTTAAAAGATCCCTGAGAGATTAGTGACCACAACCGGATAGTAATTCAGACATGGTTTGAGGATTTATAACCAAATGAGGGTTTGGAGTGTTTATAACCAAAGCCCACAATCTACAAAAGCTGAGTTGCCACAAATAGACTGGTAAACGGACAGGTTACCAAGGCCTAATGAACTCACTCAGTACAAACTTTTGGCTTCAATCCAACTTGATAAGCAGGAAGGGGACACAATCTGGGCGGGGCGGGGGGAACAAATTTTGCATTGCTATTGAAATTACCAAGCAAAATTGCTGCAAAGTAGGAAGCCGTAAAACTTGTAGTAAATTCCTCTTTAACCCAAGCATCCATTCATTTTAAGGGCTCCAATGGAATGTGTCAAAATATAGCTTGAAGAAAAATCCTCAAGCAGAGTTCCTCTGTGGTTCAGTGTTTCTCCAAATCTTAAAACAAAGTTGTAGAAAATCTAGCAGTTATTAGGGTAAGAGTGGCATGTTAGCGCAACGGTTAGCACGATGCCATTACAGCTCAGGGAGTTCCAGGGTTTGAAGTTCATCCAGTGCATCTGTAAGGAGTTTATACATTCTCCCCATTACCGCTTGGGTTTCATCAGCATACGTCCATGGGTCCATGGCCAGATCAGCCATGATCTTATTGAAAGGCAGAGCAGGCTCCATGGGCCAGATGGCCTATGCCTGCTCCTAGTTCTTATGCTCTAGTTTCTTTCTATAGTCCAAAGACATACTGGTTAGTAAGTTAATTGTAAATTGTCCTACGGTTAGCCTCGTTTTAAATAGGTGGGTTGCTGGGCGGTTGAGCTCATTGGACTGAAAGGGCCTGTTCTGCGCTCTATGTCTAAATAAATTAAAATATAAATAGATCATTGATTTAAATAATTCCTGTTCCAGAGTACATTCAAAAATATTCAAGAACCAGCCTCACAATGTTTAGTAACCCAAAGGAAAACTAGTCAACTGTTCCTCAGGTATAACATCGATCAAGGTAAGCAGCTAGCATTGATCATGAATGGAACCTTTAATTTGGTGATTCAGTCCTGGGGCTTCTAATCAAATGGAATTAATGTCAGTCAGCCAATGGGTCAGGTTCTTGGAGTTGCATCTCTTATTAAGGGATGTGTGGACATTAATCACAGGCTGAAAGGAGTCAGGCTTGTGGATCAATCCAATGAATCCCAGTCAATTGAACCTGGAGAATCTATTCAGGGAATGAGTTAGCATCAATCAAAGTATGGATCATCTGTCAGTGTAGGCAATCAATTGAAGCCAAAAGAGTTAGAAAAGCAATCAGAGTTAATTGGCCTGGAAAGGGAAAATGATGATTGGCTCAAGAAGCCTGTCACTCCACAATTATCCATCAAGTACAACAACTGGTGCTGCTCACTCACCTTTAGATAGTTGCCTGTAATGGAAAGACATTTCCTCATTATCTAGTGGATTGACACTTAGCAATGAATTGGGTGCTTAGGCATTCATTTTAAGCCTATTGTTAATGTGAACTAGTGCAGCTGTGGAGAGTTAGATGAGGTGTAAAATATGTAAAGATTAAATTAGCTTTACTTGTCTCATGTACATCCTAATCTACAGTGAAATATGTTATTTACATCAACAACCATCACAGTCCAAGGGGGCAGCCCACAAGCGTTGTCACGTCATGCTTCCAACTTACTAACCCTAAACTGTATGTCCTAGGAGTGTGGGAGGAAACTAGAGTACCTAGAGGGAACCCATGTGGTCACAGTAAGAATGTATGAATTCCTTACGGGAATTGAACCCAAATCACTGCCACTGTAAGGTGTTAGGCTAACCTCTATCTGCTATGCTGTCCCCACATAGAAGTATATCATGAAAAATCAAAACAAAGAAAATTGGATGCTGGAAAATTTTGGAAATGTTCAGCAGGTCAGGCAATGGAAAATGAATCTTCACCCCACAATGTGACGGAATGGTGGAGATAGCTTCTATCGCTCCTATTCCTTGTGTTTATGGCTCCTTGACAACGGAAAAAGGGCGTTAGTTGAACATCAACCATACCAGACAAAGTGGACAGAGATGGTAGAAGCACAGAAGTATAACAAAGTTCAACAGTTCAGACAGTGGACTGTTAGTCCAGTGTAAAGGGACCATAAAAATGTGCTGAATACTAATATTACCTATTAGAGAGGTTTCAGCATATAAGTATTTTAACGAGCTAAACTGATCCCAAAAATTCTTAAAGGGTACTCCAAAAGAACTGAGCTGATGCTCAGGAAAAATTATTTCTCTTTTGTTCTAAAGGACTGTTTTATTATTGATGGAATAATAATAATCGGAATAGTGATTGGAAAAAAACTTTGGAGTTCTGGTACATGAGGGGATTAATTAGTGTAAAATGCCAAAAATTTCACTGTTGAGGCATGTTCGAGCCCATATTTCATTCATCTTCAACCATTCTAGTGAAATGTAAGCATTTCCATTCCACTGATGAGATTATGGGTAGTGTTTTCACTGGGTACAAATTAGATTCTCCATAAAACCCTAAGATACAGGAGCAGAATTAGGCCATTTGGCCTATTGAGCCTTCTCCGTCATTTCATCATTGCTAATCCATTTATCCTATTAGTCCTAAGCTCCTCCTGTCCCACAATATCCCTTCATGACCTGCCAATCATGGATCTGTCAAACTCTGCCTTAAACATGCTTAAAGACATGGCCTCCACAGCTGCCTGTGGAAACAAATTCCACAAATTCATCTCTCTCTAGTTAAAAGAAACATTCTATCCAGATCTACTTTATCAAGGTTTTTCACCATTCAATAGGTTTCAACTAGGTCACCTCTCCTTCTTCTAAATTTCATAAGACCATAAGTCTTAGGTCTCTCCAATATACACTCTTGCCTCTTTTTTACACTTTATGTATCTGAAGAAACTTTTGGTATCTTCTTTAATATTATTAGCTGGCTTACTTTCATATTCTATCTTTACCTTGATGACTTTTAGTTGACTTATGTTGGTATTCAAGTTCCTTAATCTTCTAGCTTCCCACTAACTTTTGTTCTATTATATCCCTCTCTTTATCTTTAATGCTGGTGGAGCACATTAAACATTGTGTTCCACTAGCATTTTGTGTGTGTTGCTTGAATTTCCAGCATCTGCAGATTTCCTCGTGTTTGTCTTTAATGTTAGCTTTGACCTCGCTTGTTAGCCACAGTTTTATCATGTTTTCTTTAGAATTTTTCTTCCTCTTTGGGTTGTATATATCCTGTGCCTTCCAAATTTCTTCCAGAAAGTCCAGCCATTACTGCTCTGCCATCATCCCTGCCAGTGTTCTTTTCCAATCAATTCTGGCCATCTCCTCTCTCATGCTTCTGTAATTTCCTTCAGTTCACTGTAATACCGATTCACCTGACTTTAGCCATTCCTTCTCAAATTTCAGTGTGAATTTGATCATATTATGATCACTTGCCCTCTAATCAATTCTGGATCTTTACACAACACCCAATCCAAAATATTAGTGATAAATAACAATAATAATAAGTACTTTATTGATCCCGAGTGGGAAATTCTTTCATTACAGCAGTAACATTTAAAAACACACTTAACAGTGTGCAGGCAGGCTTAACAAACAATAAAGCACAGAATAATAATATACACAATTATAATTTACCAATGTGCAATAATGTGCTATAATGATGTACGAATTAATAAAACAGAGACTATTGTACTATGATGTGTGTTCTCCTGTCACAAATAGATGAACTGTTGTATATGTTTATTGCAGTTGGTAGGAAAGATTCTCTGTAACAATCCTTGTGACAGCAGAGCCGAATGAGTCTGTTTGAAAAGGTGCTCCTCTGCTTATTCAGTAGGTCGTGGAGAGGATGTGTCAGGTTGTCCATCATGGAAAACAGTTTGTTTAGGGAGCTTCTCTCCACCACTGACTCAAGAGAGTTTTGGTTGTAGCCAGGGACAGATACAGCCGTTCTGATGAGTTTATTTATTTTTGCATCACCAGCATCAATGCTGCTCTCCCAACGTAAAGCTGCAAAGAATTTGCAAACATCAGATGGCATATATACAAAATTAAGAGAGGGAAGTTCAGGGGGGACATGAAGGGTGAGTTTCTTACACAGAGGGTTGTGAGTGCCTGGAATGACTTGCCAGGGATGGTGGTGGAGGCTAAAACATTAGGGGTATTTAAGAGCCTCTTGGACAGGCACATGGATGAAAGAAAAATGGAGAGTTGTGAGGTAGTGTGGGTTTAGTACTTTTCTTTAAGGATTATATGAGTCAGCACAACATGGAGGGCTGAAGGGCCTGTACTGTGCTGTAGTGTTCTATGGTTCTATGATTCTAAGAAGACTGTACTTGCTACAACTGACTGGTAAAAGATCTCCAGCGTCCTGCTGCACACATTGAAGGGTCTCAGCTTCTTTAGAAAATAGAGTCTGCTCATCCCCTTCTTGTAAACAGCCTTGGTGTTGATTTTCCAGTCATGTTTGTTGTCGAGGTGAACACCCAAGTATTCGTACTCCTCCACCACTGCAACAACTTCTCCCACAATATACACAGGGCTCATCACAGTCCTCTTCCTCCTAAAATCAATCACCATCTCCCTGGTCTTGGGTACATTCAGGAGCAGTTATTCCTCCCGCACCAGTTCACAAACTTGTCCATCTGTCCTCATACTCTGACCCCTGCCCTTCTCTGATCCACCCAACGACCGCAGAGTCATTAGAGATTTTCTACAAGTGCCAAGACTCAGAGTTGTACTGAAAGTCTGAGGTGTACAGTGTGAACAGAAATGGAGTCAGGACACTCCCTTGAGGCACTCCAGTGCCACTCATCATCATCTCAGACAGCAAACTCCCCAGCCGTACAAACTGCTGTCTACCTGTCAGTTAGTCAGTAATCCAGGAGACAGTTGATTTATCTATACCCATCCTTTGCAGCTTCTCACTCAGAAGAATTGGCTGGATTATATTGAAGGCACTGGAGAAATCAAGAAATGTGTTTTTCACAATGCCACCGGTATCATCCAGGTGGGTGTGAGCTCTCTGCAACAGGTAGATGATGACATTATCCACTCCCCCATGAGGTTGGTAGGCAAACTGTCGAGGGTCCAGTAGATCTCACCTGCGCTCCAAGCAAGATAAGTCAGGACCAGCACCTTTATCACATGAGATGTGAGGGCACTTGTTCTGTAGTTATTAAGTTCAGATGGAGTTGCCTTCTTGGGTACAGGAACAAAACAGGAAGTCTTCCATAGCTCTGGAATCTTCCTGAGTCAGAATCAGATTGTAAAGGTGCTGCAAAGTGCCAGATAGCTGGCTTGCAAAGGCTTTTAGTACCCTGGTGCTGATATCCAGCAGCCTTGCCTTGACGTAGTCTCTTCAGCTGTCCCTTAACCTGCAATCACAGTCAGGTGGGAGAGGGTGGTCATCCCCTGGAGGCAGAATACTCCAAGTTTGGGATTTAGAATGCAACCAGAGGGGAGGGAGGGGTGAAGGGGGAAGGATTCTACGGGCAAGGAGAGGATGTGGTTTGGGCAAGTGGGAGAGGATCAGCAGGAGGTCTCGTGCTGAACGTTGAAAAATGAGTTCAATTCATTGGCCCTATCCAGGCAGCCCTCAAGCATCCTTTCCTTAACCTTGAAGCCAGTGATCTGCTTCAATGCTCGACCACACATCACGTATGCTATTTGGCTGGAGCTTGCATTCCAGTTTCCTCTTGTAGGATTCTTGGCTGTCCCTCAACTTTACCCTCAGTTCACTCTGAACTCGCCTCAGTATTTGTCTATCTCCATACCTAAGGGCTTTTTCCTTCTTATTCAAAAGTTTTTATAGGCCACTGGTGATCCAGGGGTTGTTGCTGAGGAAGCACCGTACAGTCCTAGTTGGCAAGATGGTGTTGTCACGGAATTTGTTAACAGTCCTTTTGGTAACATCCTCCCTGTGCATCTCACATAACGCATGCCAGTCTGTCCTGTCAAAGCATTCCTGTGGTGCCTCATTAACATCCTGAGTCCATCTCCTTACAACCTTGGACAAGAGGCACGTATCTGGGTGTTAGCAGGGCCAGGTTGTGATCGGATCTACCAAGTGGGGAAGGGCAGCAGCAATGTATGCATCCTTTACATTTGCATATAGAAGGTCCAGTGTTCTCTTGTCCTGTGTAGGGCAGCTGACATATCAATAAAAAGTTGGTGTTGTCCTGAGATAGATTGTAGTAGTAATAGAAGGCAACTGTCAATCCCAGGGAAACATGGGTTTGCGTCTCTGGTGGACCGTGTCCTCTCCTGTGCACAAACCTGAGTGGGGAGATTTGAAGAACTGGCTGTTGCCCATGCAGCGGGTTCCCCCTCTCCTCGTCACTGATGTAGTCAAAGGAAGGGCAAGTGCTAGTATAGCTTGGCACCAGGGTCATCGCAGAGGTTGCCAGAGTAAACTTGTAAACAACATCAAACTGCCTTAGGGACCCCGGCTCCGGATTTCCTCCTTGGGGATTACTCCTGAAGCCTTTCCCATGGGTGAGTATGGCTGCAAGGCAGTGGAGATTTAAAATAAGAGTTTTATTTCTCCTCGGTGGGCTGTCGTCCAAGGCCGATGAGCCCCACCGAACCAAAGCAACTGGTTTTGAGGCACCAGTGGTCTGCTTTTGCCCTTTCTCTTGTCAGTAGAAACAATTCCACTGGGCCTGGTAGCTAAGCCACACATGAAGGCCAAGAGTTAGACTTGGTTGTCAGAGGCTCTTAGAGTCGCACTCCATTTGAAGCACTTTATAGGTAGTGGGAGCTTATAAACTGTTTTCAATTACTCTTTGCCTTCTGTGGGCAAGCCAATTTTGGATCCGCAAAGCAATGTCTCCTTGGTCTCATGTCTCCTTACTTTCTGAATAAGCCTTGCATGGGGAACTTTATCAATGCCTTTCTTGAAATCCATATATACTGCATCCACAGCTCTACCTCCATCAATGTCCTTTGTTACATTTGATATATATATGACAAAAAAGCTAAACTTTTTAAAATAAAAATCAATACAGCTCAGATTCCCACCTGAGCTAAAGCTATTTGCCTATATTTGTCCCATATCCCTCCAAACCTATTGTATCAATTTTCCTCTTCAATTTTCTGCCTTGTGATCTTTTTGCTCTATTGGAAGTGGTAGATGTGGGTATAATTGTATTACTTAAGAGGAGATTGGTTAGGTACATGGTTAAAGAAGGTATGGGGCTATGATTGCTGGTTCTAGGCAGAAGACCAGTCTAGCATGGACTAGTTGGGCCAAAGGACCAGATTCTGTGCTGTATTGCTAAGAGCATGTTTGGTCAGGTGAATGAGAGTGATGAGGAGAGAGTCTGACTGTGTAAAGGAAGAATGAAGGATCCTCAGCTCATTTTGGATAAAAATACAGAGGGATCTTGGAAATTTCTACCTTCTGAATGAATACCAATGGACTGAAGCCTGATATGTTCAATATTGCCCATTCAACCTGCACATTACTGGTACAGTTCTAGCAAATCTCCTCTGAGCTATTTCCACTGCATGAATGAAAGCAATTTTGAATACAGTGGTTCAAATGTGTCCCTGCTCTACATAAAGATTAGCTTTATTTTCCACATGTATATTAAAACATACAGTGAAATGTGTCATGTATATCAAATCAAATCGGCAATGACTGTGCTGGGCAGCCTGCAAGTGTCAGCACACTTCCAGCACCAGTGCAAAATATCTACAAGTTACTAATCTTAATTGTAATCATTTGGAGTGTGGGAGGAAACCAGAGAACCCGGAGGAAACCCACACAGTTGGGGGAGAACATACAATCTCTTTACAGGCAGTGGCAGAAATTGAACCTTGATCATCCAGCTGGCACTATCTGCAATGCTTCTCACCTTAAATCTTAAGTTTAGACACCCCTGAATTGGAAATAGATGCTGGTTAACTACCCTATCTATATCATTCATATAAACACATAACATCCTTATAAACTGCAACATTCAATTAATTTTCCTAATTACCTTCTGCACTTGAATATTGTGAATAATATCCTTTGAATCCCAAGTACCTCTGCTTCCTAGAGTTCTGTTTTTTTCTCACCTTGTTCATAAGTCTAATTTTTTAGTTTTTTTTCTGTCAAGATGGATAACTACACCTTTTCCCTCTTTATATTCCATTTGTCAAATCCTGGTCTACACACTTAACCTCTCTATTTCTTTCTGTAGTCACTATATGCTGAGTAGCCTCTTTATTAGGTACACCTGTACACCTGCTGTTTAATGCAGCAAATATCTTATCAGACGTGGCAATAAGAATATCTTATCTTATGTGGCAGCAACCCATGGTCAAGAGGTTGGTGTTGAGACCAAAACTCAGAGTGGCAAATATATATATGGTCTAAGTGACTTTGACAGTGGAGTGATTGTCTTTATGTCATTGTTCCTTACCATTAACTAAGTTTGGAAACCCCTATTCTAGCGTTTGCAGAAATTAGTTAAAAACAACAAAACAAAATAAAACATCCAGTGAGCTACAGTTCTGTGGGCAAAAACACTTTGTTATGGAGAGAGGTCAGAGGAGAATGGCCAGATTGGTTCAAGCTGATAAGAAGGTGACAGTAACTCAAGTAAGTGTGCATAACAACAATGCTGTGCATCTCTGAGTTTACAACATGTTGAACTTTGAAGTGGATGGGCTACAGCAACAGAAGACTACAAACATACAGTCAGTGGAACAGGAGGTACCTAATAAAGTGGCCATTGACTGTATGTCAAGTCATAGAATACAGAAATAGGCCTTTCAGTCCACTGTGTCTCTGTTGATCCATCCCTCACGATTTACCTATCTCTGCGTCACTGTTTATTCTGTCATTCATTGAAAGATATTTTGTTTCTACAAGTGGACAGGATCCAGTGCTAAATATGAATAAGGAAATAGTTTGAAGACAATACATTTGCGGTATCATTTCATATTTGCCCAGATTCAAAGCCAATGAGCATAACCTCTGAGGAAATACATCACCACAAAGCCAAGATGTAAAAGATAGCCCTTCATTAGTCGGGATAATAGAAATAATTTTCTTTTTTGATACAGCTTGCATAATTGATTCACATTCAAAACCACTCCTCTTTATTTTTTTCCACTTAAAAGGAACCTGTGATTATAACAAGCCCATGAAGAAATATCATGCCCAACATCTCACTACTAATCCTTCCTAAAGAGAAAAAGTAGTCATTTAATAAAAATCATGAGCAGAGAAGTAGCTGGACTTTCATCAAATACTTTAAGGCAATCCATTGGGGCATTCTGTAAAGCGAAGATAAGCAAGAGAAACATATGGACAAGGCTATGAATTATGTATCACTTAACAAGTTTAATTTTCCAGAATCATAATTTAATGAATTTTTATTTTGTTAATTTTTGATACTTATATCTAAAGGCTTTTTCATGGTTCCACATGAAAGCTTTCTAACTGAAATCCAATTCCCTCACCTATATTTCATGCATTTCTGTACAAGTAAAGGAAGGAAAGAGAGATATAAGTTGAGATAAGATAGTCTCCTAAG
The DNA here is from genome assembly GCF_030144855.1 of Hypanus sabinus. NCBI lineage: Eukaryota > Metazoa > Chordata > Chondrichthyes > Myliobatiformes > Dasyatidae > Hypanus > Hypanus sabinus. Next base: position 175,163,737 of record NC_082708.1, on the reverse strand, counting down.
CCCTTTGAATGAATCTGATATTGTAGGTTGGGTGTGTGTAGTTATGTAGGCCAAATCAACCCAGGTTAATGCATTAGATTTCTACATTAGCTTCATCTTGTCCACATGCTGTGACACAGGAATAGAATAATAAAATATAATAAATGCAACTCTCAGCCAGCAGTGTCTTAAAACAAAGCTTGCTGGGGGGAATAGCAAATTTCCTGCTGATGTTCAAAAGGATTTTTTCAAATGATCTGAAGGGGGCCTTTGAAGCCCTTTTAATGAATATCAAACACATGCAATCTCCTCGGAAACATAAAGATTCCAGCAGCGTTGCAATGCGATGGGGGGTTGTTTTGAGTTGTGAAGTCAGCAGTTTGGCTCAAGACAATAACTCCCGATGATCAAGTTAAACGTTTGTAGATTCCAAGAGCATCGCAGAATGTAAACAACGACTTTTCCATGTCATTATTGTCCCCACGTTTCACCATTGTAATGCCACCGATTCTGTTTCCCTTCTTCCATGCAGGATAAAAAAACAACTGCCAATGCTCTTCTGTCATTAAAGGGCAATGATTGCTTTGCCTTTCAAAACAGAGTCATTGACTTGCAAGGCAAAGAACCAGGCTCTCCAACCCACTCCATCTATGCTAGCCTCATGTGTAACATGCTTATATACACATCCCACATTCCCACATTAATTCATATTTTCTAGGACTTTTTCATCCATCCACTCATCTAGATGCCTCTTAAATATTAAAACCTTAAGACCATAAGATATAGGAGCAGAATTCAGCCATTTGGCCCATCGAATCTGCTCTGCCATTCCATCATGGCTTATTTACTAACCCTCTCATTCCCATTCTCCATAATCTTTGACATCCTTACTAATCAAGAGTCTATCATCTTCTGCTTTAAATATATCCAATGAATTAGACTCCACAGTTGTTTGTGCTAATGAATTCCACAGATTCACCACCCTCTAATTAAAGAAATTCCTCTTCATCTCTGTTTTAAATGGGCTTCTTTTCATTATGAGGCTGTACCCTCTGATGCTAGATTCCCCCACAATAGGAAACATCTTCTCCGTATCGACTCTGTTTAAGTCTTTCAATATTTGATAGGTTTCAATGAGATCTCGGCTAATTCATTTAAACTCCAGTGAGTACAGGCCCCGAGAGATTTCCTGCCTCCCCTGACAACTCATTCTAGATACCAGCTACTCTTCAGGTGAAAAATACGTAATTCCTCTCGTAATTATGTATACCACATAGTTTCAAATGCATAATTTTATGTCACTATTCAGCCTCCAAGCAAAACAGTCCCAACCTATCTAACGTCTTCAAGATTCAAAGTACATTTATAAATCATGCAACCTTGTGATTGGCAGCCACAAGCCAAGAAACCCAAAAGAACCAATTTTAAAAATAAAGAGCAAGCCCAAATGCACAGAGGAAGAGAAATAAAAATACTAATCACACCAACAATAGAAGAAAGCAACAGCATTCTGAACCAAATCCCTGGAGCAGGCCAAAAACCTCTGTATTAGTTTATCATATTAGTTGGGCAAATTGCTGTGAAGCTCAGACATGAAGTACAGCAGCTGGGGACAGTCGCAGCACTATGAAGAGTGTAGAGGGAAGTAGAGAGGATTGCTAGAGATAGGATTTGTGAGCATTTGGTAAACCATGGCCTAATTAGTGACAGTCAACATGGCTTTATGCAGAATAGGTTAAGTCATACTAATATTTTCTTACTAATATAATCTTCACTGATATTCTCAAGAAGGTGCTGAAAGTAGAGCAGAGGACGTTGTCTTAATGAATTTTAGTAAGGTGCTTGACAAGATCCCACAAGGGAAGCTCATCCCGAAGATTAACATGCATGAGATCCATGGTAAATTGGCCATTTTGATTCAGAATTGGTTTGCCCATAGTAGATAGATGGTAGTGGTCAATAGGATTTACTCTGTGATTAGTGGTGGGGATCCATATTGGGACCTCCACTATTTTTGATATATATCAATGACCAGGATAAAAATATAGGTAGGTGTGTAAGTAAGTTTCTAGACAATACAAAGTTTGGTGACGTTCTGGATGGCATTAAAAAAAACTTGCAAAAGAATACAAAGAAGTGAAAATCTGCAGATGCTGGAAATCCAAGCAACACATCCAAAATATTGGAGGAACTCAGCAGACCAGACAGTATCTATGAAAAAAAAACACAGGCAGCTGTACTTTCTTCCACAGATGCTGCTTGGCCTGCTGAATTCCTTCAGCATTTCGCGTGTATTGCAAAGGAGTACAATGGGGTACAGAAATGGGCAGAGAAATGGCCGATAGGTATTTCCCCTGGAGAAAGCCACTACCACCCTCAGACCAGATTTGGTGTTGTGGTCCAGCTGTAGTAACCTCATAGCTCACAGTGCCCTGGGAAGATGCAGGAGTGGAAACGTGTAAAATATGCTGAACTTGCCACAGACCCTAAGCAGCGAGAATGCAAGGTGCAGATTTTCCCAGTAGAGCTTGGCTGTAGAGGATTTGTGGCTATTTCCACGGTCAGATTGCTGAAGGGATTGGGAATCTGAGGCCAGGGCCAGCAGCAAGCCATAAAAGAACTCTCTGAGTGACTGGTTATGGACGAAGAGGAGTGACAGCAGCTGGGACCTAAAATGACCCATGGGTGGCCAGATGTGAAGAGGAGTGCACCTGGGACTCTGGGTCGCACTGTTGAGCCCTCTGGAGATGTAGTGGGCTTAAATTCATGAAACAAAACATCTAAGAAGGGGGGTACCCACAAATTAGCGAAACATATAAGAAGGGGTTGTCCCTGGGAAGCATCTGCCACCCATCAAGCCCCACTTCAAGATGTCTATGCTATGACCGAATTAGGATCTGCTTATCAAATGGGTTGAAACATCTAGTCCCATGAACCCTAACCTTTCAGTTTCCCAGGAACTACCTCCTCAATAATGGCACCATCACACACATTTCTGCCCTCTGACACAGTGAAGACCGATACAAAATACTTATTAAGTTTGTCCACCATTTGCTTGTCTCCCATTACTACTTCTCCGGCATCATTTTCCAGCAGTTCAATATCCACTTCTGCCTTTCTTTTACTCCTTATATGAAGTATCTAAAAAAACTTTTGCTATCGTCATTTATACTATTGGCTAGCTTACATTCATATTTCATTGTTTTTCCCTTATAGTTTTTTTTAGTTGCCTTCGGTTGGTTTTTAAAGCTTCCCAATCCTCTAACTGCCCACTAATCTTTCCTCTATTATATGCTGACTCTTTTGCTTTCTTGTTGCCTTTGCTTCGTTAGTCAGCCAAAGTTTTCTCTTCCTCCCTTTAGAATACTTCTTCACCTTGGGGAAGTATCTGTCCTGCACCTTCTGAACTACACCCAGAAACTCCAGCCATTGCTGTTCTGCCATCATCCCTTCCAATATAATCCTAATCTTCTCCCTCTGAAAGTGCAGGGTGAATTCTATCATATTATAATCATTGCCTCCTAAGTATTTATCAACCTCAAGCTCCCTAATCAAATTAGTTTATTACACAACATTCAATATCAGAATTCCCTTTCCCCCAGTAGCCTCAATCACAATCTGCGCCAAAAAGCTATCTCATAGGCATTTACAAATTCCCTCCTTTGGGATCCAGCACCAACATGATTTTCCCAATCTACCAGCATATTGAAATCCCCCCATGACTATCATAACATTGCCCTTATTACGTGCATTTTCTGTCTCCTGTTACAATTCATTTCCCAGCGTCAAGTGTGTCGTTCCTCTGCTTCACCTCCCAAAGCACTTTATCACAGAAGACGTGGTGCCCTTCTGAAGGAGGTAAGAACCTCTGTCTGCAGCAGTGAGGGATTGAAGATGCCCTTGAACACTCCATCCACTTGCTTGGCACAAGTTTTCAGTACCATGCCAGGTACTCCATCAGGCCTGATGATTTACGAGAGATGATCCTCTTGAAAGATGCTCTGATGCCAGCCTCTGAGACAGAGATCACAGGGTCACCGGATGCTGCAGGAATCAGTCTAGGTGTAAGTCCTGAATGACATAGCTATTGGATTCTGTCTGCAGCGAGTGAACCAATGTGAGGGACAAACCTATTTAGCCAATCTCTTGCAGCAGATGTCTTGGTAGAAGTGACTGCCACACAGTCCTGGTGAAAACAAAGTTCCATCTTATACCCCATATTCTGATTACTGTTCGAGGGACTATATATAAATTCCATCTTTGCAATTTCTTAACTCTACCCACAAGGTGAGGCATCACTTGGAATATTGTGAGCAGTTTTGGGCCCTTTGTCTAAGAAAGGATGTGTTGACGTTGGAGAGGGTTTAAAGCAGGTTCACGAAAATGATTCTGGGATGGAAAGGCTTTTCATATGAAGAACATTTAGTATACCTGGGCCTGTATTCACTGGAGTTCAAAAAGTTGGGGGATGGCCTAACTGAAATCTGTTGAATGTTGTAAGGCCTAAATGGAATGGATATGGAGAGAATATTTCCTATGGTGGGAGAGTCTAAGTCCAGAGGACATAGCGTTAGAATAGAGGGTGACCATTTAGAACAGGAGATAAGGAGGGATTTCTTTAGCCAGAGAGTGGTGAATCTGTTGGCAGCTGTGGAGGCCAAATCATTGGGTATACTTAAGGCAGAGATGATAGATTTTTGATTAGCCAGGGCATGAAGGGATACGGGAGAAGGCAGATCGGAGGCAAGGCCAATTTCGCTCACTTTCCATGATCTTCACTCCTCTCTCCAAGGCACGGAGCCTTTTGCTGTTCTATCGTTCGGTCAATTCAACCGCCGTCCCAGAAAGACTGAAAAGATAGGGTGTTGGTCAGGATGAGAACAAATTTTACTCGCTTTCCACGATGGTCACCTCCATGGCACTGAGGCTAAGAGGACTAACCTGGCTGCTGTGCTCCATACCTGATAATATGATGAACTGATGAGTGAGGCTTTGGGCCTACTCAGGGCTGCTCCAGGGTTTGGATCTGAGGACTCAGTTTTGGTTCGGAATGCGGTTGTTGTTCATTTCAAATGTTTGCATGATTTTTCTTTGTATTCTTTTCTCTCTCTTGTGCATCAAGTCTTGGTAATTTCTTATTCTTTTTATTTCTTTAATTGGGTCTTTTGGATTTTCTATTTGTGGTTACCTGTAAGCAAGCAAATCTCAAGGTTGTATAATTCATACATTCTTTGATAATAAATGAAATGAATTGAAATGAGAAATGCCAAAGAAATCGCAGGTGGAATATAGTGCAGTGAAGTGTATGGTCATGAACCTTGGTCGAAGGAATAAAGGCATAGATTACTTTCTAAATGGGGAGAAATTTCAAAATTAGAGGTGCTAGAATATGATGCTGAGGGTTTATAAGGCATTTGTCAGCCTGCACAGTATTGTAAGCAGTTTTGTGTCCCTTATCTGAGAAAAGATGTGCTAACATCGGAGAGATTCTAGAGGTGGTTCATGGGAAGGATTCCTAGAATGAAAGGGTTAATGTAAGAGGAGCATTTGAAGGCTCTGGGCCTGTACTCACTGGTGTTTAGAAGAATGAGGGGGGATTTCATTGAAATCTATCTAATATTGAAAGGCCTATATACTGACTGCGAACAGGATATTTCCTACAGTGGATGAGCCTAAGACCAGGATCAAGGGATGTCCAATTAGAACAGAGGTGAGGAGGAATTCCTTTAGCCAGAGGAAGATGAATCTGTGGAATTCATTGCCATGGATGGCTATGGTAGCCAAGTTACTCAGTACACTTGAAGCGGAGCTTGATAGTTTCTTGGTTAGTTAGGGTGTCAAAGGTTGTAGGGAGAAAGCAAGAGATTGGGGTTGAGAGGGATAATAGATCCATCATGATTAAAAGGTGCAGCCTACATGAAGGACCGAGTGGCCTAATTCTGCTCATGTGTCTTATGGTCTTATTGTGTGCGCTGTATAAAATTGGTATATTCTCCTCAACTAAAAAGGATGCCCTCTGACATTTGTCACTGCGGCCCTGGGATAAGGCTGTGCATCTATCCCTCCCTTGCATTTCCCCTAAACATTCCTCCACTCAACTTACTAAGATGCTCTATGGTTTTAGTCATTGATGCTGCTTTCTCTTAGTTCTGCTTCTCTTCTCACTGACCCACTGAATGCCTCCAGCTTATTCAGTTAATGCCTCAAGATTCATTTTTTTGTGGCTATAGAAAGCTGTAACAGTTTGGATATTGAGCAAAAACTTGTTGAAATAGTGAAATTGTTTCATTTTCACTCTTGGCCATTTCTAGCATCTCCAAGCCTGAATGATTGAAATTCTTGCCAACTATCACTGATAAAAGTCACTGCTTTTTGAACATAGGCAGATGTAACTGGTACTATTTAAAACTGTTCACTTCACTCCAAGCATGGTGTTGTGTCTAACGGCCATACAACTGCTCCTATAAAAACTGTTTGGCAACAGTTCTCGCCCCATTTAAGCAGCAAGTGTCCCAAATAAACAAAGGGCACCCCAGCTCTTTACTCAACTATTCTTGTTCTTTAATAATTGTACCAAATAAGTGGCTGCCCCGATTATCAGATGGGCCATTTAAATGGAATTCACTGAATTCCCCATTAGGACTTCTACAACTGAATCTATATGAGTTCTTCATTAAGCAATGTTTTAAGACCAGCTTCTTCCCCACCATCATCAGATTTCTGAATGGACAATGTACACTACCTCACTACATTTTTATTTCTGTTTTTGCTCTATTTTCACCACATTTAATTTAAATTTACTTATTGAGATATAGAGCAGAATAGCACTTTCCAGCCTTCAAGTTATATCACTCAGCAATCCCCTGAATTACTCCTATCCTAATTACAGGACAATTTACATTGATCAATTAACCGACCAACGGGTACGTCTTTGGACTGTGGGAGGAAACCCGAGCAACAGTAGGAATTGAAGCTGAGTCACCTGCTCTATAAAGCATTGTGTTAACCTCTCTGCTGTTGTGTTGCCTTATATATACAGTATATGGTGGATGGTTGGCATTGGTCTGTCTCAAAGGACAATGGGTGATGATCATCATCACAAGCCGAAGGTGTGGAGAGCCTGTGGATGCCCAGTCATCAAGACCCCCTCTCGGCCTCACCAGTGTAGTCCAAAGGAAAGCTTATGAAGCAATACGTGTGGCACCAGCTTGGCTGCAGGAGCTGCTGGAGGGATGTTCAAGGATATCCAACCACCTTAGGGGCTCCACACTGAATATGCTGTCTGTGTTTATGCCTGTGGTCTTCGTCCACCCCTAGGCTGCCCACAGAGCAGTGGTGCTATTTACCAATAGCTGGGGATCTGGTTCACGAACACCAGGGCATGTCCACACACCGATGGGCCTGCGTGCTACGTGTACAGCGGCCAGAGCTCCACCCCATCTTCTGTAGTTCGATCTGAGTCCAAAAGGAGTTCAGTTTCCGTTTGTCGCCAGCGAGGAGGAGCTACGCGAGGATTGCTGCTGGAGAGGGTACGTACTGGCAGGGAGAGACTTACACATTTAGCTCTCCTCTTTGCCAGACTGCTAGCCAGTGGTGAAAGCTGAAAATGAGAGCAACAAGCCCTACCCGCTACACTACCACACTAGACGCATCACAACTGCCATTTATATAGTGTATATATACTTGTTTTTTATTTTACTTATTGTAATGTATAGATTCTATTATTATGTGTTACAGTGCCACAAAACAACATCTTCCACAACATGTGACAGTGATATTAAATCAAATTCTGGTTCTAATAATGGGAGTGCGGATCATACTTTGAAAATAAGACAGAGCTGAGGCTGCATTTTTCTCTGAGATGGTTAAGGATCTTTGGATCTGTCTTCCTCAAAGGGCAATTGAAGTCTTTAAATATTTTAAGACAGTGGTTCTGTAAGAAGTAGCTTAAAGCATTAGTACACTGTTTAAAAGTGTTCCTGATATGTCTTAGTGTGTTAATATAACAATGCTGGAGAAATCAAACAATGCTTTTAAACAAATGTTACATGTAGTAACTATCAAAATGGTATAATGTTGTAAAGCAAATCAGGATGGACAGCGAATTATAACTGCAGAGACGGAAATGCAGTTACGTTTAAACCCTGCAGAATATGAACTTCAGAACTACAACTTAGACTGTTGTTCTGTGCTATCATGTTTGAACCAGACTTACAGCCTGGATGGAACCAGTGAAGGCCATGAGGCCCTCAGTTAGTGGGGGTTGACTATTGATGTTGCATCCCAATTGTCTATGTGATACGCAAACTAGGACAGCACGATATGGGGAGCAAGCTGTTGCCCATTCAGTTTGCTCCCCCTCTACATGCAGCTGATGAATCCAAAGGAACAGCAAAGTAAATTCTGGTACGACAGAGAGAGAATTTTGTGATAGAGAGAGAAAAAGAAAGAGGAAGGGAGTAGACACGTTCTTTCTTCAGCTGATCAGATCTACTTTCACTCAAGCAAGGTCAAGTCAAGTTTACAAGTACATGTATGCACAGGTATAATGAAGGTGAACACCAAATTTCTTTGCGTTCACCTGACGGAGAATCTCACCTGGTCCTTCAACACCAGCTCCATAGCAAAGAAAGCCTAGCAGCATCTCTACTTTTTGCGAAGGTTGAGGAAAGTCCATCTCTCACCCCCCAACCTCATCACATTCTACAGGCGTTGTATTGAGACCGTCCTGAGCAACTGCAGCACTGCCTGGTTCGGAAATTGCACCATCTCAGATCGCAAGACCCTGCAGCGGATAGTGAGGTCAGCTGAGAAGATCATCGGGGTCTCTCTTCCCACCATCACGGACATTTACGCTACACGCTCCATCCGCAAAGGAAACAGCATTATGAAGGACCCGGTGCACCCCTCATACAATCTTTTCTCCCTCCTGCCATCTGGGAAAAGGCTCCGAAGTATTCAGTCTCTTATGACCAAACTATACAACAGTTTCTTCCCCTAAGCTATCAGACTCCTCAATACCCAAAGCCTGGACTGACACCTTGCCCTACTGTCCTGTTTATTATTTATTGTAATGCCAACACTGTTTTTGTGCACTTTATGCAGCCCAGCGTAGGTCTGTAGACTAGTATAGCTTTCTCTGTGTTTTATTATGTAGTTCAGTCTAGTATTTTGTACTGTGTCATGTAAACCATGGTCATGAAAAACGTCTCATTTTTACTGTGTACTGTACCAGCAGTTATTGTCGAAATGACAATAAAAGTAGACTTGACTTGACTTGAATATTACTGAAACAGCATCTGTCATTATGTGCGCTGGCAATATCAGAACCCAAATGCAGAGAAAAGACAGACTCTGATGTAGAGACTGTGACAAGAGTCTATTCATAATAAATCCAAAAGAACATCAGTGGCTCAGCTGAGCGACAGCATGAAAAGTAACATTCTCAAAATTACGACTCTGCAATCTATGCTAATTGGGCATTCACTTAAATAATACAAGTAACACAGAATCCCTGAGCCTACCAACATAAACTTAACAAGCTTTAGCAGAGGGCACCAGGATCACAAGGACTTTAAATGATTAACAACTCCCATTAAACAACAATTAACCAATTCAGGGGCTCAGTGCTCTCTGGCACCCTGCACAGGCTCAAAGAGCTCATTACAGCATTGAGGCATATTGAGGCATATCGCATTAGCCATACAACATTCAAATGAAAACATAAATTGTACAAAATTTACACATAATTAAACTCACAAAAAGTCCATTGTGCTAAGTGGCCAATGCTGGCAGATTCAGACGCAGATTCCAAAGTTACAGGATTTATCACACATGCCTCAAAACATACAGCCAAGTGTGCCATTTGTGTTAACAACCAACACACCCATGGATGTGTCATGGGCAGCCTGCAAGTGTCACCACAGATTCCAGCACCAACGTAGTATTGCCACAATGGTGTTAATGAGGTAGTGATTATGATTATATAGGTTTATTCATTCAAGCACCAAATGAGATGAAGTGCCAGTAGCATATACAACTTGCTTTTTGATTTGTGTCATAAATGCATTTTATTATTTGTTAATATATTTGTTATAATATTAACTTATATGTTGTGGGTGAGTTACATGTGCTGTGTTGCGCACCTTGTTTGGTTTGGTGGTGTGCATGTATATGTGACAATAAACTGGAAATTGAATTTGTAGGGAAGTAGCTGTTGTTGAACCTGCTGGAATGAGTCTTCATGATTCCATACGTTCTGCCGAATGATAGCTGTAAGAGGGTGGCATGAACCGGATGGCGATGGATGTTACCATTTTGAAGCAGCTCTTTGTGTAGATAGTTTTATTGGTGGGATGGAACATGCCTGTGCTGTATTGGTCTGAGTTCATTCATCTCTGTAGCTTCTTACATTCCCTCACATTTGGATTGTCATGCCAAACCATGATGCCACCAGTTCATATACATTCATCAGTGTATCTGTACTGTTTGATAACATGCTGAACCTCCTTAACCTGGCATGTCATCCTTATGATTGTTTTAATAATCTGGAGTATACTTCATCGATATGTTAATACCTCTTCAGACCCCTCCCACTTATACCAATGATATCTTTGATGCCTTCTGCCACTTCAATTGTTTCCAATTCATTGGCTACTGTCTGGTCTTCTCTACATTAGAGAACTTGAATTTAGAGTCTGTAAGCTTTACGGGACACCTGCATTGACCCTGGACTTGCATTTGCCTGTCATTTTGATTCTCCATCTGACTCCCACTCTAACCTATTAGTTGGCGCTCTTTACCACCGTTACAATGCAACTCAGTTCAGGTCTTAACAGTACTTATCTTCCGCTTTGGCATAGTGGAAACTTTTGGACTAATATTGAATTCCACAGCTTCAGTAAACTTGATTCCTTTGTCTGTGTCATCTATAAAATTGATTCAGATTGTCTGTTTATTTTTCCGTTTACTTTCTCTTTTCCCTCTGAAAGTGGAGGACATGCCCCGCCTGATCTTCCTGACATGTCCTCTGGAAGTAGATTCTGCACTCGTAGATGAGAATATCAGCAGATGCTGGAAATCCAAGAAACACACACAAAATGCTGGAGGAACTCAGTAGGTCAGGCAGCATCTATGGAAAAGAGTGAACATGCAAGAGAAATTAGTTTTGTAATTAGCAAAACACAAAACGTACTTTTGAAAGGGTCCACTGTTAAATAGTTCAGAATATTGGTGGCTAGGCTGTAAAATCAAAGAAACAAATCATAAAATATATTGGTCAGAGAGAGAGAGAGAGAGAAAGTGAGAAAGAGAGAATGAGGGAGGTCAGATATAACCAGAAGGAAGAGAAATTGCCAATTGCAGGGAGAAAAGAAACTGCACCACCTCATTCAGATGGCAGGCTGCGATTATTGTCTTTTCATTTATTTATTTAGCGATACAGCATGGAACAACAAGTTGCACCACCTAGCAACCCACCCGAGCCTAAGCAAAGGACAATTTACAATGACCAATTAGTCTCCTGACCTGGAGGTCTTTAGTTTGTGGGAGGAAACCGAAGCACCCGGAGGAAACCCACACTGTTTATGGGGAGAATGTACAAACTCCTTACAGATGGTGTTGGAATTGAAAGCTGAACTCCGAAATGCTCTGAGTTGTAAATGTGTCCTGCTAGCCGTTACACTGCTGTGGCACCATGTTCGATATTCTGCTTTGTACTGGATGCAAACTACTTAGTTGATCTCTTGTGTTTATAACTAATTGACCAATTCCGTTAGTGGTTTGGTACAGTCATGAATAAGTATCTTCAGTAAGTTTAAATTAAATGCTGAGCTACAAATTGTTAGATTTTACGGTGTTTACATTCTTGATAAATGATGGGTGAAAGGTAATCAAGAAGTAAAATTTAGATCAGAAAAGAAAAAAAAAAGAAAAGACAATCATTACTTGTCCCATGTACATCGAAACATACAATACAGTGAAATGCATAATTTTGCATCAAATCAAGTCAGTAAGGATTGTGCCGGGCATCTCTCCAGTGTCTCCACAGATCCAACGCCAACACAGCATTCCCACAGCTCGCTAACTCTAGCCATACATCTTTGGAATGTGGGAGGAAATTGGAGCACATGGAAGAAATCTATGTGGCCTCAGGGAGGATATTCAAACCCCTTACAGACAGTGGCAGGAGTGGATCATGTAAAACAATGTGCTATGTAACTGCAAATATATTATTGATTATTTTACCAGGCGTTAGGGATTCAACTTTATTTCCATTGGTCTCAACATATCGGCCTCACGTATAATTAGAGCAGGGGGTCCCAACCATTTTTATGCCGAGGACCAATATCATTAAGCAAGTGGTCCGTGGACCCCAGGCTGGTAACCCCTGAATCAGTGTATTCCATTGGATATTCCAATAGGTATCAAAACACTCAGGAAAACATTAATGAAAATGGAAATTTATCTTTTCTTATACTTTGTAAATGTCCTATATCATGATATATTGTATGTCCACTAAAACCCACTTTTGCTTTTCACTCCACAGAAGGCAAACCCAAAGGTTTTGGAAGCAGACGGAGGGTAGTAAGTGTTGTACAATGAAATGGTAGTGTACAGTATATAAAAAAGGAATACTGAGGGTAACAAGATAGTGTAGTGATTAGCATAAGTTGGGTTCAATTTTACCAATGTATGAAAGGGGTTTCTGTCTTCTCCCTGTGACTGCATTGATTTTCTCTGAATACTCCAGTTTAATCCCCACATTCAAAGGCATACGTGTAGTAGGTTAATTGGTTACATTAGTGTATAGGGCAGCGCAGGCTCACTGGGCCAGAAGGGGGCCTGCTTAACTTTGTTTGATAAATTTCTATATATGTGTGGTGGATAAAATATTGACTGGTTGCATCACAGTCTGGTATGGAAACAGCAATGCCCTTGAAAGGAAAATCCTACAAAATGTAGTGGATTGAGCTTAGTCCATAATGGGTAAAACTTTGATAAACTTCAATAGATGCATGGTGGAGAGTATATTGACTGGTTTAATCAAGTTCAAGTTGCTTTTATTGTCATTTTGACCATAAACTGCTGGTACAGTACACGATAAAAACATTCCTCCAGGACCATAGTGCACATGAAACAACACAAAACTACACTAGACTATGTGAGACAGCACAAGGCTACACTAGACTACGTAAAACAACATAAAAACTGCACTAGATTGCAGACCTGCACAGGACTGCATAAAGTGCACAAAACAGTGCAGGACAGTACAAAAATTAATAAACAATAGGCACAGTAGAGGACACACTACAAAGTCAGTCTAGACTTTGATTATTGAGGTGTCTGATGGCTTGGGAGGAAAACTGTTGCACAGTCTGGTTGTGAGAGGCAGAATGTTTTGGTACCTTTTGCCAGATGGCAGAAGGGAGAAGAGATTGTGTCAGGGGTGCGTGGGGTCCTTCACAATGCTGTTAGCTTTGCGGGTGCAGCGTGCGGTGTAAATGTCTGTAATAGCGGGAAGAGAGACCTCGATAATCTTCTCAGCTGACCTCACTATCCATTGCAGGGACTTGCGATCCGAGACATGGCAACTCCCTAACCAGGCAGTGATGCAGCTGCTCAGGATGCTCTTGATACACCCTCTGTAGAATGTGATAAGGATGGGGGGTGGGAGATGGACTTTTCTCAGCCTTTGCAGAAAGTAGAGACGCTGCTGGGCTTTCTTGTCTATGAAGCTGGTGTTGAGGGACCAGGTGAGATTCTCCGCAAAGAAATTCACCAAGAAATTTGGTGCTCTTAAGGATCTCATCATGTCTACAAAGAGTGCTGTTGCAGCAAAGCAGCATCCAACATCAAGCACAAATTGGTAATGCTCTTCTCACTGCGGCCATTGGTACAGGAACTTCAGGACCCACACCTCCAGGATCAGGAACCATTATTACCACTCATCCATCAGACTCTTGAATCAGAGGGGATAACTCACTCACCTTTACTGACCCCATCACTGAACTATTCCCACAACCTATGGACTCACTTTCAAGGACTCTTCATCACATGTTCTTGATATTTATTGCTTGTTTATCTATATTTTTTCTCTTTTGCGTTCACACAGTTTGTTGTCTTTTGCACATTGGTTGTTTGTCTGTCCTGTTGGGTGCAGCTGTTCATTGATACTATTTTGTGTTTCCTGGATTTATTGTGTATGCCTTCAAGAAAACTGAATCGCAGGAATCTACGGATCTGTATAGTAAAGTTACTTTGAACTCTGAACTTTCAATGACAGGTAACAAAACTGAAAGAACTTGGAGTTCTTTAAATTAAAGGTTTTGTTCCTCTGCAGGAACTGAGATATTGACACCGCATGCAAATAGCCTTCTTTGGTCACAATTGCTAAATGCACAGATGCAGTACCATGCGTCCAAAATTAGAATTCCATGTCTATATTCTACTTTATTTTCCTTTAGGAGCTATGTTATGTTCAGTTGCAAGAGCAAAAATTAATCCGTTCAAGCAGCCAGACGTGATATAAATGAACTGAGTGGATTTGCATGCATAGTTTATGGGAAAGTGATTCAACTGGAGACTCTGATGGAGTGAAGGAGAGCCAATGGATAACCTGTTCCCTAATCCGTTTTTTTTCTGTTATTACTAATCTTGGTAAAAAGCTCAATGTTCTGAGTTTAACTAATCATATTCTACTTTTATTTGTTTATCTATCTATCTATCTATTTGTTTAGTTAGTTAGTTGTTTCGATACATAGCGCAAAACAGGCCCTTCCAAAACAATGAGCTACACTGCACAGCAACCCACATATTTAAAACTAGCTTAATCACAGGACAATTAACTCCCATCTTTGGACTGGGGGAGGAAACCATGGCACCTGAACTAAACACATGTGATCACGGGGAAGACATACAAACTCCATATAGACGGTGCTGGAATTGAACTCTGAACTCCAGAATGCTCCAAGCTATAATAGCATCACACTAACCACTACGCTACCACACCACGCCTTGGGGACTTCCACAAAATATAGCACCTCACACTTTAAAATGCAATGGTGGACAGACACTTAAATGAGTCATCATGACCTCTTCTATTAATTTAATGAGTATTATTAGCTTGGCCATCCTGTAGTGAGGCAATGAAAAGTTTCTTGTCCTTCTCATTGACAGATACCCACAAAATTTGTCTGGGGTTTCTTCAGTCTATCTTTTTATTCAACAAAGTACTTCAAGGGGATGTGTGACACCTACCAGCAACTCAAGGAAGAGAGGGCTCTTCAGCTGAACAGAATGATGGGACACACAGAAGGAAGAATGTTAATTCTCAGAAGCACATGTGTGCTGAATGAGCAGTTCAAAAGGCAAATGGCATTTTGGCCTTTATTTGCAAGAGACTTGGAGTTTAAGAATATGGAGGTTTTGCTCCAGCTGTGCCGGGTGTTGATGGAGTTTCTCTGTTTTACCTAGGAAAGGATTTGATAGAGCAGAAGTTCCTCAAAGGAGATTGACCAGACTAGGATAGGAAGTTGTCCTATCAACAGAGAGTAGATAGTTTGTGTCTGTGTTCTTTGGAGTTTAGAAGAAGAAAAAGTTAACTTACTTAATCATATAACATCCTAGTTGTTTAGAGATTGTAGATGCTGAGGTACTTCCACAAGTGAGAGATTCACAAATATACGTGAGACCTAAGACACTGCAGAAACAAACAAACTCCTGGAGGAAATCAGCAAGTCAAACACCATCTGTGGAAAGGTAAGGAATTGTCAACAGTTCAAGAAACCTTGCATCAGGGCTGGTCATTGAAAAACGGAGTTTATTTTGGGTTTTGGTGGGTCATGAATCTTTGGAAGACTCTTGCCTAGAAAGTGAAGTAGTCAGGGCCATTAAAATATTTAAAATGAACAAAGGATAAACATTTAAAAGACTGAGGAATGGAGGGTTGTAGGGAAATGGTTCAGAAGTGAGCTGAGAGCAGCATAGGTCAGCTATGATCATTTTAAATTGTGGGGCTTGCTCAAAGGGCCTGATGAGCGACTCTTGCTTCTATTTTCGCATGTTCCGATGTTCGCAGGTATCATCACCTATGAGAGGAGCTTGAGCTCTGCGATGTGGATGCTGAGCAACAGCTGAAACAGGAGCCCATCTGTGACAGCGTGCTGCATGGTCACTTAAGGAAGAGGCCACCCTGCCACTTAAAAGTCAACTTACCACTTTTAGAAATGTTCAGTTCTTCAATTTGCCCTTTCACTCTCTGTGTCTTGCTCTCAGTTACCCTGCACCATAGAGAACATTTTGATTGTTTGCATCATTACCTGGTATGATTGCACCAATGCACATGATCAAAAGAGGCTGAAGAGGCTGCCCTCTTCTCATTAACACCATCAAGAGGTGGAACATAAGCCTGAAGACCCACACTCAGGCACGAGACTTCCAACGATTCACAACCTTCCAAGATTTTAAAAAAATCAGGTTTTAAATGACCAGCTCTTTATTATGTGTCCTGATGCAGGGTGTCAACCTGAAATGTTGACAATTCCTTTCATTTACACAGACGGTGTTTGACTTTCTGACTTCTTCCCACAGCTTGTTTTATGAAAGTTTCTTCCCCTTCGCCATCAGATTACTGAACAGTTCAGGAACCCTTGAGGACGACCTCATTATTCCTCTATTGAACTATTTATGTGCTTTCTAGTAACTTGGTATTTGTTATGCCCTGCACTGTACTGCTGCCACGAAACAACAAATTTCCCAATTAATGTCAGTGATAATAAACCTGATTCAGATCTTTTTGTCTCTATTATTATTTACAACAGCACTGTAATAAAGTTCAAAAATAAGCTATAAATATTGAGAACATGAGATGAAGCGTCCTTGGTCCATAGGTTGTGGGAGGAGTTCAGTGATGGTGTGAGTGAAGTGAGTGAAGCTATCCCCTCTGGTTCCAAAGCCTGATGGTTGAGGGGTAATAACTGTTACTGAAACCGATGGTCTGAGTCTGGCGGCTCCTGTACCTCAATGTCCAGTATTTCATTGGCTTTTCACACAGCCTTTGATCAGCTGGACAATACCAATACTTGTATCAGGACACTGATCATTGACTACAGCTCAGCGTTTAACATAGTCATTCTGACATTTCCGATTGGGAAGCCCAAAACCTGGGCCTCTGTACCTCCCTCACCATCTTGATCCTGAAGACTGGCAATCTGTGTGGATCAGAAACAACATCTCCTCCTCGCTGACAATCAGAACTGGTGCACCTCAAGGATGTTTCTATTCTGTCTATCCTCATGACAGTGTGGCTCGGCACAGCTCAAATGCCATCTCTAAGTTTGATGATGATACAACCATTGTTGGCAGAATTTCCGATGGTAGTGAGAGGGCATACAGAAGTGAAATATAACAGTGGCATCATAGCAACAACCTTCCACTCAATGTCAGTAGAACCAAAGTACTGACTGTGGACTTCAGAAAGGGTAAGAACACACACTAGTCATCATAGAGGGATCAGAAGTGGAAAGAGTGAGCAATTTCAAGTTCCTCGGTGTCTCTGAGAATCTAATCTGGACCCACAGTATTGATGACTGTACAAAGAAGGCACAACAGTGGCTATATTTCATTAGGACAAGATTTGGTATGTCTTCAAAAACGTTCACAATTTTCTACAGATGTATCACGGAGAGCACTCTAACTGGCTGCATCACCAGCTGACATGAGGGGCACTGCACAGGATCGAAAGAAGTTCCAGAGTGTTGTAAAATTAGTCAGCACTAGCCTCCATAACCTCCAGAACAATTTCAAGGAGCGAAGCCTCAAAATGGTGGCATCCATCATTAAGGATCCCGATCACTCAGGTTAAGCCTTGTTCTCATTGCTACCATCAGGAAGGATGTACAAAAGCGTATGGCATCAACAATGATTCAGGAATAGCCATCCGATTTCTGAATGAACATTAAGCCAATAGACATGATTTTTCTACTTTTTATTTGTTTTTACTTACTGTAATTCACAGTGTTTTTCTCTATTGTATTGCATTGTGCAGCTTCCGCAAAGTCAGCAAGTTTCATGACATATGCCAGTGATATTAAATCTGATTCTGATTCTTCCTGATAGCAGCAGGGAGAAAAGAGCTTGGCCTGGGTGGTGGGAGTCCTTGATAATGAATGTTGCTTTTCCAAAACAGCACTCCTTGTAGATGTGCTCAATGGCGAGGAGGGCTTTACCTCTAATGGTCTGGGTCATACAGAATACATCTGTAGGTTTTTTTGTCGGAACTATCATTCAGTTTGACAAAGTCTTTGCTTTGCTGTAGATGTGAAAAAATCTAAGGGCTCGAGTAACTATTCTCCCACTCATTATCACAAAATACTTGGCAACATTTCCCAAAAGTTTCACACCTTTTAGAACTTGTAGCAGAGCAATAAACCTAAGAATAAGTTCCTGAAGTTTGGAAATTAATTGCTATCCCATACACTGAACTTAATGAATATTCCTTCACCTACACTCTAGGGAATAAAGTCCTAATATATTCAACCTTTCCCTATTGCTCACATCCTCAATTGCTGGCAGCATCTTTCTAATTTTTTTCTGCATTCTTTTAATCTTTTTGTTATTTTTCCTCTAGGTGAGTGAACAGAGCTGCATATAATACTTCAGACTAGGCCTCACTAATGTCTAAAATAACTTGAATATAATATTCCAGCTCCTGCACTCATTATTTTGATTTATGAAGGCCAATGTGCCAGGAGTTCTCTTTATGACCCTCACTATTTTTGACACTGCTTTCAAGGAATTATGGAATCTGTATTCCCAGATCCCTCTGTTATACCACACTCCTTTGTGCCCCAGTGCTCACCCAAGGTGCAACACTTCATACTTGTCTGCATTACATTCCGTCTGCAATTTTTCCAGTTGGTCCAGATTCTACGGCAAGCTTTGATAGCCTTCCTCACTGTCCACTATGTCCCCAGTTTTGGTGTCATTCACAAATTTGCTGATCCAGTTTAACCACATTATCATCCAGATCATTGATATACATAGATGGCTATAATGAATAACATTGCAAAGCTGTGGAGAAATCTGGAATATTGCCACAAACATTATGGATAATAGTCATTTTTCTTTCCAATTTTGGCAAAGTCAAGGAGAATGGCTAAAAATGAAATTGGTCTTCCAACCCCATCATTACACTATCGGCACTCTTGCAGAGGTTCATCTGGATTCTTTCTGACAACTGTCTAATGCATCAACTTTCCACTTTGGTTTTGGTTTTCAATACAACCTGCAGAAAGCTCCTTCCATCTCCTATCTCTTGCACACCGAAGCACTCATTCTCTTCTGTTACTTTTGTGATGTCAGTGATCCTTTACTAATGAGACACGAAGACCCTCTTGAATGAGCAAAGTTGCATCTGCTTCACGCTTTCAATATGTTTGCCATGTCACTCCACCAGTGCAGCATTAGATTAATTGTTTCAGGTTGGATAGTTCCTGAAAAAAAATCTATAAACCTGATGTAAACTGTATGCCCGAGTTGAAAATGCAATACTCTGCCAACTCTTAACATGGCACCAGCAAAATCAATTTGTTTGGTTGCCAAACAGTTGAACAAGTTCCTTTTCTTTATTTTCTGTTCTGTAGACATTACATCATTGTCATACTGTCAGGTTTCATAACGGGCTATTGCTCTACTTAATGAATTGGGCTGCTCCTTCTAGTCTGGTCAACTCACTACAGGAAGAATATGGATACGAGGGAGAGTGCAGAGGAAATTTACAAGGATGTTGCCTTGATTGGAGAGTGTGCCTTATAAGAATAGGTTGAGTGAACTTGGCCTTTTCTCCTTAGAGCGATGGAGAATGAGAGGTGACCTGATAGATGTGTGTAAGCAGATTAGAAGCATTGATCATGTGGATAGTTAGAGGCTTTTTCCCAGGGCTTAAGTGCCTAACATGAGGCAGCATAGTTTTAAGGTGCTTAGAAATAGGTACAAGGGGAATGTCAGAGCTAAATTGTTCACACAGAGAGTAATGGGTGCATGGAATGCACTGCCATTGACAGTAGTAGAGATGGATAAAATAGGCTTTTTTAAGAGACTCATAGATAGGCACATGGAGCTCAGAAAAATAGACTATGTGGTAAGGAAATTCTAGGCAGTTTCTAGAGTAGGATAAATCTACAGCAAATTGTGGGCCGAAGGGCCTGTAATGTGCTGTAGATTTTTATGTTCTGTGTCCTAGGGCCAGAAGAGTGGTCAAGATAGACAGAGTGTTGCTCCAACAAGGAAGGAAGTTTTTCATTTGTGGAAATGACTGAGCGAGTATGTGAGCCTAAAATGTCTTGACATTGACATTGTCAAGATGGTAACTAGGGAAGTTCAAAAAGGAGTTGGGAAATGGAGTTGTTTTATTATTGACACATGTACAGATACTGTGAAAAGCTTGTCTTGTATACTGTTCATACAGATCAAATCACTACACAGTGCATTGAGGCAGAACAAGTTAAAACAATAACAATGTGGAATAAAATGTAGCAGCTACATAGAGAGTGCAGTGGAGATAAACAATAGGTGCAAGACCATAACAAAATAGACTGGTAAGTCAAGAAACCATCTTGTACAAGAAGCTCTTTCAAGGATCTGATAACAGTGGGACAAAAAGGACAGCTGTCTCTTATTCTGATGGTAGGTGCTTTCAGGCTTTTGGAAGATGTAGTGACAGTAGACCTGAATTTTTTTTATATACACACAAACAAAAATTTCTTACAATGAAAGAGTTATGGGTACCTGTAGGAGTGTGGACAGAAAATCCCTCAATACATTCAAGAAGCACTTGTTAAACTCACAAAGAATTAAAGAATTCTAACCTTCAAAGCAATGGACTGAGAAAAGATGAGGTAATAATCTATATAGATATATCTGTGATCAGCAAAGACACAATGAGCCGAAGGGCCTTCTGATGTAAGTTACATTTCTATGATTTTAATACAAAATTGTTCCAGAAATTGAGGGAACTTTAACTTGAGAATAAAGTCAAGAGCTCTTGAAGATCCTTTGCACTTCCTGTCAACAACTGACCATCCACAGTCACAAGACCAGTGAAAAACTTCCCAACTATTGATTATTACTGTCAATAACCAGTGAAAAAGTTTATTTTGCATGCCACCCAGGCAGATCATTTCATTCATAAGGACGATAAGGCAGAATAAATTAAAAGAAAACATTATGTCAGTGAAGAATGTAGTGTTAAAGTTACTGAGAAAGTATGGTGTAACAGACAATAAGGTGCAAGGGCCACATCAAGGTAAACTGTGAGGTCAAGAGTTAATTTTTATTGTTCATGTGGTAATGTGGTCACTGCAGAAATTCAAGACCTATAACAGTAAATGTTCTCAAGGCTTTCATGACGTTTATAGAGGAAACGATCATCAACCAAGACAATGAGAGTACCGATGATTACCTCCTGCAAAGTAACAGTGTAGGATCTGCAGAAACCTAACCCATCAACTTCAGGCGAATGCTTTGCCTGACAGAAGGAACTCTTGCTTGTGTGCTTTTCTGCACATTGATTCACAAGGATAATGGCTGGGGAATGGTTAGAACACGCAGTTATGCTTCGAGAGGCATGTGTTACTGACTGATTCACAAGCACTTAGATTGTTTCCAAAATAACTTGAAACCCAACTCCAGTAATCACAGCCTCTTAACAATACTGCACGTCACAAAAAACCTGTTACAGAAAGAACCGGATCCAATGCACAAAAACAATGAAACTGTTACAATCACAAAACATGGATCTCAAGGTGACATGTATGTACATTGACAATAAATTTAATAGAACTTTGAACATTGAACATGTGAACTGAAGATTCACCAGTCTGACAATCCATTACCTCCTTATCGTGCCTGTCAGCAAGTGAGACTTCATGGTTCTAGGTAGACAAAAAATGCAGAAAGGATCCCTCAGTGTGTATTTAAAACTGGATATTTCTCTCCGAGCTGACGGGTGCACTGCTTTCAAGAGGTAGGTGAACCACAGGATTTTGTTCAGATTCATGTTTATTATGTAAATCAAGACATAGAGTGAAATGCAACATTTGTGTCATTAACCAGCACACCGAAGGACAAGGTGGAAGCAGCCCGCAAGTGCTGCCACCGCTGCAGCAAGCTGAAAAATCACACAGAATTGGTGTTCGAAATGATGGGCGATTTATTAAAAGATGATGCACACCAGGAGACCAGTCAAAGCTAATCTGCTTGAATGTGGATTTGGCACAGCTTTTACATTCTCAGTCGATGAGATTACCAGCAAAACTACACTTTGATAACAAAATGGTGGCTACAGGAAGACTTAATTAAGTAACAAATTAGGTCCTGATTACAGAATAAAATGATAATCCACAGATCTAACAGTAAATCCAATTTTCTAGCACAACAATGAGTGCATGTTATAACATTTAGTGAAGTTCCTGAAACTTGGGTTTCTTGAAACTTGAAACTGTTTGTCGAACAGAGTGATCTAGGAATAATGGTGCATAGTTCCGTGAAGGTGGAATCTCAAGTGGATAGGGTGGTGAAGAAAGCTTTTGGTATGCTGGTTTTTATAAATCAAAGCACTGAGTATAGGAGTTGGGATGTTCTGTTAAAATTGTACAAGGCATTAGTAAAGCTGAATTTGGAGTATTGTGTACAGTTCTGGTCACCAAATTATAGGAAAGATGTCAACAAAATAGAGAGAGTACGGAGATGATTTACTAGACTGTGTTACGTACCCCGTAACTGGGTTTACAGACCAGCAGAAATGAAAGTATCCGTTGGAGTCTGGTGGTACCAAAAACTAAAGGTGTTTATTAGTAAACTAAGCAATACAATATCAAAAATGCAAATATACATATAAAACAGGTTAGCAATAATAAACATAGAAGTGTAGGAACAAAAATCAACAATAAAAAACAAGCTCTATCAATGTCTAGGGGTAAATGAATTGTCACAAGAGAATATAGAGTTCAATTCAGTTTGAGCCGCTGAAGTAGTTAGTTGTTGTGTTGCAATGTTGGAGAGAGAGAGAGAGAGAGAGCAAGAGATTGAGCAGCTGCAGCCAGGAAACCTTCTGTTGTATTCTTATTCCGTCATAACGTTGTGGTCATTCAGTTATGACCCCTCCGTCCTCGACTAGAGCAGTCTTCTGTGGTGGACTCATCACTCTGGCATGAGTGGACACACACACAAGTCCCCACCGGCCCTGCCACCACACTGTGAGCTTTATTGACCGATCTCCTGATTCGGTCCCCGAAGCCCCCACCTTCCTGTGGGTGCACAACACTCGGTCAGTGTCCACCAGTGTGTTTGAGGGGTGTCTCCCCACACCTGTCTTTTATCCCCACTGACAGGGTATCAGCCATCCATCAACTCAAAATGACCATGTCCATCAAATCAGGCCACTCCTGCTGTCTCCTTAGGAATGTTAACGAGCAAAGTAACGTCCTTGCAGTGAAATCCAGGAAGATCCAGGAAGAGCCAAAATATATAAATCAACTGTGTGTGTGTCTCTCTCTTATCTGTAGCAGATGTCCCTGCCTCTGTGCTTCATCTCTCTCTCTCTCTCAGTAGCAGCATAGCAATAGCAATAGTTCATAGTTCTCAAAGGGGGGGGGAGGGGTGTGGTTAACTCTGCACCCCATTTCCATTAGGTCTGTTCAGCACTCATAACAAATGTTACCTGGGTTTCAGCACCTAAGTTACAGGGAAAGGTTGAACAAGTTAGGTCTTTATTCTTTGGAGCGTAGAAAGTTGAAGGGGGACTTCATAGAGCTATTTAAAATTATGAGGGGGATAGATAGAGTTGACTGGATAGGCTTTTTCCATTGAGAGTAGGGGAGATTCAAACAAGACATGTATTGAGAGTTAGGGGGAAAAAGTTTAGGGGTTATGGCCATTACAGAGAATTGGATGTCTCAGGAACAGGAATGGCTGCTGGGTGTGATGTTTCAAAAAGAACAGAGAGGAAGGCAAAGGTTGGGGGAGTGGCATTGCTAATTAGGGATAGTGTCACAGTTGCAGAAAAGGAGGAAGTCATGGGGAGATGATCTACTGAGTCAATGTGGGTAGAAGTCAGAAACAGGAAAGGGGCAATGACTCTACTGGGTGTTTTTTATAGACCCTCCCCCCAGTAGAAACAGGGACATTGAGGATCAGATAGCAAAGCAGATTCTGGAATGGTGCAATAATAATAGGGTGCTTGTGATGAAGGTTAACTTTTTGATGAAGATTAACTTTCCTAACCTAATCCTGATTGGCATCTCCTTAGTGCAAGGGGTTCAGATGGGGTGGAGTTTTTTAGGTGTGTTCAGGAAGGTTTCTTGATGCAATATGTAGATGTGCCAACTACGGGAGAGGCTGTACTTAATCTGGTATTGGGAAATGAACCTGGTCAGTTGTCAAATCTCAGTGGAAGAACATTTTGGAGGTAGTGACCACTATTCTATTTCCTTCCCCAAAATTGGGAAAATGTTTAATTGGGGTAGGGGAAAATATAATGCTGTTAGGCAAGAACTTGGGAGCTTAAATTGGGAGCTGATGTTCACAGGGAAATGCATGGAAAAAATGTGGCAAATGTTAAGGAAACATTTGCATGGAGTTCTGCGTAGGCATGTTCCATTGAGACAGGGAAAGGATGGTAGAGTTAAAGAACCATGGTGTACAAAGTATGTAGAAAATCTAATTGGTGAGCATGCCTTATGAGAATAGATTGAATGAACTTGATCTTTTCTCCTGTGAGTGACAAAGGGTGAGAGGTAAACACAATGTACACTGCAGATGCTGTAGTCAAATCAAGACATACAAACAAGCTGGATGAACTCAGCAGGTCGGGCAGCATCCATTGAAAGAAGCAGTCAATGTTTCGGGTCGAGACCTTTCATCAAGACTAAAGAAGGAGGGGGCAGGGGCCCTATAAAGAAGGTGGGGGGAGGGGGAAGGTGCAGGTAGAAAATCAATCAGTGGAAAGATCAAGGGGTGGGGGAGGGGAAGCAGGGAGGGGATAGGCAGGAGAGGTGAAGAAGGAATAATCTAAGGGGAAAGCACTATAGGTAGTAGAAGAAGGCAGAGTCATGAGAGGTGATAGGCATCTAGAAGAGAAGACAGAGTGAAGGAGGGATGGAGGAAGGGAGAGGGAGGGAATTACCAGAAGTTGGAGAATTCGATGTTCATACTGAAGGGCTGGAGACTACCCAGACGGTATATGAGGTGTTGCTCCTCCAACCGAAATTTGGCCTCATCATGGAAGCAGAAGAAACCATGTATGGACATATCCAAATGGGAATGTGAAGCAGAGTTGAAGTGATTGCCAACTGGGAGATCCTGTCTGTTGTAGCAGACGGAGCGTAGATGCTCGACAAAGCGGTCCCCCAATCTGCGTCGGGTCTCGCCGATGTAGAGGAGGCTGCACCGGGAGCACCAGATGTAGTAGATGACCCCAACAGACTCACAAGTGAAGTGTTGCCTCACCTGGAAGGACTGTTTGGGGCCCTGAATGGTGGTAAGAGAGGAGGTGTAGGGACAGATGTAGCACTTACGCTTGCAGGGATAAGTGCCAGGTGGGAGATCTGTGGGGAGGGACGTCCAGACCAGGAGGTAACGATCCCTGCAAAAAGCAGAGAGGGGTAGAGAGGGGAAGATGTCCTCAGTGGTGGGGTCCTGTTGGAGGTGGCAGAAGTTGCGGAGGATAATATGCTGGATCCGGAGGCTGGTGGGGTGATAGGTGAGGACAAGGGGGACACGGTCCCTGTTGTGGTGACGGGAGGATGGGGTGAGGGTCAAAGTGTGGGAAATGGAGTAGATGTGAGGATGAGAGGTGACCTGATAGAGATGTATAAAATGATGAAGGGCATTGATTGTGTGGACAGCCAGAGGCTTTTACCCAGGGCTGAAATAGCTAACATGAGGGAGGATAGTTTTAAGGTGCTTGGAAACAGGTATCGAGGGGATGTCAGGGTCTGTTTTTCACGCAGAGAGTTGGCAGCAGTGGTGGAAGCGGATACAATAGGGTCTTTTAAGAACCTCTTAGATAAGTACATGGAGCTTAGAAAAATAGAGGGCTGTGTGCTAGAGAAATTCTAGGCAGTCTCTAGAGTAGATTACATGGTCAGCACAGCATTGTGAGCCAAGGGGCCTGTAATGTGCTGTATTTTTCTATAACATATACTATACGATGACATATACCCTCAGTGGTCACTTAATTAGGTACCTCCAGTACTTACTAAAGTGGCCGCTGTGTGGTCTTCTGCTGCTGTAGCCCATTCACTTCAAAGTTTGGTAATGTGGAATGCTGCAAGTTCGATTCACTGTTTTAATGGAGGTGCAGACGGCAAGGGAGTTGTGTGGCCTTGACTATGTAGCAAGGATTCAGACTCAAACCAGCCTCCCAGTAGAGAGAGGCAATGGAGTTTGTGCTCCACTGGAATCCCGGAGGCGGTTCTTGTGAGGTATCCATGCTGGAGTTGGTGCTGCCCTCCAGTGTTCGCTCAGCAGAAGACAAGTTGTATTGTGTCGAACTGCAGACTGCAGCAAGGTTCATGGACTCAGGGACTTGGACTTCTTTGTGTGACTATATTTTACTGCTGACTTATATGTGTTTTGTGTGCCTTGTGCTGTGCGTGACTGGTAACACTGAGATTTGCACCTCGGCCCTAGAGAAATGCTGTTTCATTTCGCTGCATTCATCGGTATTCATGTATGGTCGAATGACAAAAAAAGTTGAACAAAGTTTTTCAACATGTTGTGCATTCACATATGGTCTTCTGTACACCACTGTGGTAAGGCATGGTTAGTTAAGTTACCATCACATTCCTGTCAGATTGAACTAGTCTGTCCATTCTCCTTTGATGTCTCTCATTAACAAGGAATTTTTTTGCCCAAAGAAATGCCGTTCTTTAGATGTTTTTTTGTTTATTTTCACCACTGTCTGTAAACTCTAGAGACAGTTGTATGTAAATATCCCAGGAGATCTGCAGTTTCTGCGTTTTTCAAACCATCCTCTCTGACAACTATCATTCCACAGTCAAAGTCACATTTCTTTCCCATTCTGAACAACAACTGAACGTCTTGATCATGTCTGCATGCTTTTAATGCATTGAGTTGCTGTCACATAACTGGCTGATTAGATATTTGCATTATCAAGCAGGTATACTTATTAAAGTGGCTGCTGAGTGTATATATACTTTGATAATAAATTTTACTTTGAACATTGAAGTTTAATTAGGAAAAGAACTATCTTCTCATTTAGCACATCAGAGACCACCAGAGACAACTCTGGGTTTTGATGGCATCCGTTGGTCTCGCAAGACCATGGATCTGTGCCTGGAAAGTCTTGCTTCATTCCTCTCCAGGGCGCAGGCCTGGGCAAGGTTCCATGGAAGACCAGCAGTTGCCCAAGCAGCAAGTCTCCCCTTTCCACGACACCAACGTTGTCCAAGGGAAGGGCAAGGGCTGATACAGCTTGGCACCAGTGACATCGCAGGAGTTGCCATTGTGAGGTTGAAGGCAATGTCGGACTGCCTTAGGGACTCCAGCTCCAGTTTTGTCCTCAGGGTTTACTCCCGAAGCCTTTCCCATGAGTGGTTATGGCCACAAGGCAGCAGAGGTTTGAAACCAGAGTTTTCCCTCTCTTAGATGGACTGCCTTCCCAGGCTGACAAGCTGCATCTACCTGAAGCACTGGTTTTAAGGCGCCAGGACCCACCTTTGCCCCTTCTCCTGTCAGTAGAAACTGTTCCGCCGGGCTTAGAGGCTAAGCCACATGAGAAGGTCAGGAGTTGGCCTTGGTTGTCAGAGGCTATTTGAGGAGCACTTTTAGGTAGTGGGAGCTTGTCCCCACTATCACCCCTCGGCTTGACAACTTTGGAACCAACTCTGGGTTTAGCTGTTTCAAGTTATGATTCTGCTGTTTCCATTTATTTCTGCCCAGATTCATGTATTTTTTTCCTGTATTGCTGGACCCCAGACCCATCAATGTGACAGGCCTTTGTTCAGTAGTCAGGGGAGATCAGGTGAAGGATCTCCTTGAAAATTAAAGACATCAAGTTCAGATTTCTGAGTGGACAATGAACCAGCCCATGATCACTACCTCACAGTTATTGCTCACTTGCTATACTATTTATTTAACTAATTATACATATATCCATCCTATGTAATTTATATTATTTTCTTTGTGCTGCTGCACAACAAATCACATGACATTTGTAAATATGTCACGAATGTCAGTAGTATTAAAACCTGATTTTGATTCTGATTTTATAATTTTTCAGGAACATGACTGGTGATTGACAGCACATCATATGAAGACTGCCGTTGACCAGGTTGCTACCAGCACTTCCCAAGGTCTTTTGCATAAATCTGAGGCAGAAGGTCATTTGTGTTTCAATGTCAAGGCATATTTTAACTCTAAAGTCCTCATGACTGGCTCTTCTGCCTGTTGTTTCTATTGATTGCAGGTCTCAGTCACCTGATAAGTTTCACCTCTCTATATAAATTAGCCTTCATGTGACATTGCTCAGAGTTTCAAAACACGTCTCAAGGATTTGATTGGCGTGCAGTTGACATGATAGTGTGACATTACTACCATGTTTATTCTCTGAGTTTCATGCAGGCGAAGAATTTCATGACACCTCGGTGCATATGACAACAAGCTAAGCTAAATGTGAATCTTTGTCTAGCTGCCTCCACCTGCTCACTGCATTCCCTGCACATTGAACCGACCAATCCAGAACTCCTCATGGTCAAGTTGTATTTGCTCTGTCCTACTATTGAGCAAATATTTCTGTAGAGATGTACATTCTGTATAAATACGATGATCAGTTTCCAAATCACTGATGTCAAGTGTCTGACTGTTGCCTTTGTTTAAACAGCTGTAATTCCAAACACAATCACATTTGTAAATATCAATACAATCAGCTGTTTGAAGGCTTACATCAATAGTCCGTATCTTAGCCGCATGCACCGTCTGACCATGCCTCTCTATTCTCTTCACCTTGTCCAGTTGATTCGCCATTATACCTTGTACTTATTCCTGTTCTAAATTAATTTATTTTTAATTCATTTTAGAGATGCATCACAGTAACAGGCCCTTCCGGCCCTTAAGCCCCTGTGCAGTCCAGTCACACTAACCGACCTTCTAAGACGTACATCTTTGGAATGCAGGAGGAAACTGGAGCACCCAGATGAACCCGCACGGGCATTCAAGATTCAAGATCTTTTAACGTAATTTCCAGTACACAAGAGGAATGAAATAATTGTTACCCTGGATCCGACGCAGCACACAGAAAAAAAAACACAATAAAATTAAGAACACAAGAACTTAAAAAAACACAATAAATATAAATCTATAATATTGCTTTTTACATCAAAGTGACACTAGGCACAGGAGTGTCTGTACGTCAGGTGATCAACAGGAATTGATAAAGTACTGGTGGTGGGGGTGTTGAAGGGATGGTTATTGGGTGGAGCTGTTGATCAGTCTCACTACTTATGGAGATCTTACAAGCTCCTTACTGACAGTGACAGGAATTGAACACAAAGCACTGATGCTGCAATGGAGTTATGCTCGCTGCTAGGATAGCGCCTTGCTAACAGCTACACTATTGTACTTTCTCTTGACTTCCAAACTATGACAGACACGTTTTGTTTCATCAGTTTGTCCATCTTTTACAATATCATGAAACTGGTTGCTATAACAAGGTCTTCAGGCAAACAAACCAAGGTGGGGTGTAAATTCACGCGGAAGAAAGTAACAACAAGCACGTATTCGAAGGAAGTAACAGAGGAATAGCAACTGACTCGGAGCCTGCTTCCTCAAGTGGGCTAGGACACAGAACATTAGATCACTTGAAACCCAAATTCAGGACTCACCAATGAATACTGGTTGTAGGAACTTAAATAGTGCATTAGCACAGGAACCCCGTGCATATCAAAATCAAAATTCAATGATCTAAAGACAGAATGCGCAAGGAAATAAAATTTTAAAAGCAAGCGGCATGAAAAACATAAGGAATACTTAATGTCAAAATCAGTCACTTAACAAGTTCCGCTTAAAACAAATCAGTGATGTTCCCGTGCATTGGAGTGCCAAGGCCTAATGTTCCTTGGTGCCCTGCACTGGTCAGAAGAGGACATGACAGGACCCACCTCCTATTGCTGATCTGTATATCTGCTATGATAGTCCGTAATTAACTGAAGATCCAAAATGTTATGGGAGGGAACTCAGCATCTTTCCTCTGTGTCATTTTCCTCTCGGTTCTGAGGTTCTGTACTTTACCACAGACAAAACAAAAGTCTGGCAGTTGCTGAACTGTGTATATTTGTTGACCATCAATAAAATGAGGAGGAGGAGGAGGAGGAGGAGGAGACTTCAAGGAAGTACAGGTTTAAGGCAGGAAACGTGAAAGCTTGGATGAAAACACCAAGTGTATGGTATGTCACTGGATTGATTCTCCGTAGAATTTTTACAAGACTTATGAACTTAGAAGCCAACTTCTGTGATTCCACCCATACAGGATCTTGCTCCCCACAAGATTTACAAAAAATGTTGATTCTCCAATAAGCATTGAAAACACTATACTACTGATTGACAAAAAACTAGAAATATCGTCCAAGCAACCGGAAAATGATTGAGCATTTCTCAGAATACTTTGTTTATAAAATTTTGAAACATCACTGGAACATTCAATAAGCCAAATGGTATCACCAGATACTTATAATGTCCAGTGAGAGTGTTGAAAGCTGTCTTCCATTCATCTCCTTCTTGAATCTGAATAAGGTTGTAGGCATTTCAAAGATCAATTTTGGTGAAGATAATTGTTGCTACCTGTAATAGTTTGAATGCATATTCATTAAGAGGGAGTCGATACCAGTTCTTAGTAGTAAACTTACTGAGCCCACTATATTCAATACATGGTCTCAGTCAGCCATCCTCCTTCGATACGAAAAAGTATCCCACACCAACAGGAAGAAGTTAAAACTATAATACGGACCAATTAGTGCCAATAGGATTATTAATGTTAAGAACTAATGGCTGGCATAGAGAGCCTGTTTCTCAACTGTATCCTATGACTTGACGTTTACATAGAACATAAAACAATACAGCTCACTAAAGGACCTCTGATTTTGTGGGTATCTTTTCACCTACTTTAAGATCAATCTAACCCTTTCCTCCCATATTGCCCTCCATTTTCCTTTCATCCAAGTGTCTATCTAAGAGTCTCTCAAGTGTCCCTAATGTATCAGTTTTTACTATCACACTCAGCAGTTTGTTCCACACAGCAACCATTCGCAGTGTAAAAAATCTACCTCGGACATTGCCCCTGTACTTTGTACTGTGGATTGTTTCAATGCAATCTGCAGTAAAATGCAAATGAAATTCTGAATATCCAGAAGTTTAGTTTGGAATGGGATTAAGGGAACAGGAAGGTGGACACATGGACAAGATGGGCATAGATAAAACTAAAGGCAATAGGGATAAAATTGAAAATAGAAGATGCCATTATTGTTAAACAGCTCAATACTACAGCCTCCCTGATTGAAACAACCAAAATGGAAGCTGTTTGTGCTGGAGAAGTTTGGAATTAAATTGGCCAGATTCATTATAACACCCTAAGAACTAGGGGCAGAATTAGGCCATTCAGCCCACCGAGTGTGTTCTTGCATTCCATCATGGATGGTTTATTATCCTTCTCTATCCCATTCTTCTGCCTCCTCCCCACAATTCTCTAGATCTGGTCACCTCACTATAGGAAGGATGTGGAAGCATTGGAAAAGGTACAGAGGGGATTTACCAGTATGCTGCCTGGTTTAGAGAGTATGCATTATGAGAGAAGGAGGATGAGAGGAGACATATTAGAGGCATACAAAATATTAAGAGGAATAGATAGAGTGGACAGCCAGTGCCTCTTCCCCAGGACACCACTGCTCAATACAAGAGGATATGGCTTTAAGGTAAGGGGTGAAAATTTCAAGGGGGATATTAGAGGAAGATTTTTTACACAGGGAGTGGTTGATGCATGAAATGCACTGCCTGAGTCAGTGGTGGAGGCAGATACACTAGTGAAATTTAAGAGACTACTAGACAGGCATATGGAGGAATTTAAGGTGGGGGTTATATGGGATGCAGGGTATAAGGGTCGGCACTACATTGTGGGCTGAAGGGCCTGTACTGCGCTGTACTATTCTATGTTCTATAATCTTTGACAAGCTTAATAATCAAGAATCTATCAACTTCTGCTTTAAATATACCCAGTCCATTGGCCTCCGCACCAGTATGTGACAATGAATTCCACATATTCACCACATTCTGGCTAAAGAAATTCCTCCTCGTCTTGTCATAAAGGACATCCCTGCATTCTGAGAGATGAGGAGGAATTCCTTTAGTCTATCCTAACAGTACTTCCCAGTAATTCTAAGTAAAAGTGTTTACCTGTTCATTCTTGGTTCAGCTGAAAACCAAACCCTTAAAATAAACATTTGATGTGTTAATTCATTCTTCATTTGAAAAAGCCATAAAGCTCAAACTTTACAATACTTCTCAAGGTAAACCAAAATCTTAACCATGATTGACAGATTCTTCCATTCAGGCAATCAAATGAAGCTGGTTTATTTTCAAAAGAGTACATCATTCTTTCTTCCTTTAAATGCTCATTTCAATTGTAAGCTATTATATGCAATTAAATACATTTGGGCTTGTCTTACATGTGAGTGCAAGATAAAGTAAATATGTTTACCAGTGCAAACACGAGGAAATCTGCAGATGCTGGAAATTCAAACAACAACACCCACACACAAAATGCTGGTGGAACACAGCAGACTAGGCAGCATCTATAGGGAGAAGCGCTGTCGACGTTTTGGGCCGAGACCCTTTGTCAGGACTAACCAAAAGGAAAGATAGTAAGAGATTTGAAAGTAGAGGGGGGAGGAGGAAATGCGAAATGATAGGAGTAGACTGGAGGGGACCCCTATATTTCCCATTGGCCATAAATGAAATACAAAGTGTATCTATCCCTGGCCACTGATGCACATTTGTCTTCATGTGGAACAAGCTGTGAGGTTTTGATTCCTCACAGGCTGATTAATGGTGGAGATGCAGCTTTTAAATAGCGGTTGTGTACAATCATGATCAGTATCCCAACAGGTTTGCTTTCCTTCAAGTAAAGGAGGTTCCCCATAGATGTATACAAAGTTTTGAAGGATATTAATTGTGGGATCCATGGTAGATATTTAGAATTAAAGTAATTGGTAGCAGGATTATTCGGGGAGATGAAGGCCAGTGTTCACAGGCAGGTGGTAGGGGATTGGTCCTGGATGCAAACTTGAATAGTCATGACTGGCCAGGATATAGACCTAGAGCTGCATTGGACATGAAGGAAAACATCTATGCCACCAATTTACAACAATTCTATTATTTGAGTTCAAGGTTCTTGGAATTGAATGATATTTTTGGAATGGAGGGATAGAGGATATGATATCTATTAGTATTTGATATAAAATATGAATACTAGTACAGAGTGAATTCAGAATTACTTTTCTCCACACAAAAGACAGCAGGAGTCTGACCTGTGAAAGGATTGCATGTGCCAGGATCATCGACATCTCGCAGACTGAACTTTTTTGGACTTAATGGGGGTGGGGAAAATAGGTGATTGTGGAGGGTTGTTTTGTGCGTTGGTACACCACAGGGGGCAATGCTGGGATCCCTACTGTTTGTAACATACATTGATGATTTCGATACAGATTGCAGGAGGTTTTGCAGTAAGTTATTGGCGATAGAATGATATTGATCTGTTGGTTCAATGAGCACAACAATGTTAGAAGGAATTTAATCTTCTTAGTGTGGTTTGATGCAGGTTGGGAGGATTAGTAATGGTTGGAAATGAACCTTAAGAGTATTGAGGAATAAAGAGACGTTGGTGGACAGATCCAAGGATCTCTGAAGGTGGCAGCAGAGGTAGATAAGGTGTTGACCAAAGCATAGTTATTTTATAAACTAAAGGGCAGAATAAAAGAGAAAGGAAATTTCAGTAGAACTTCTTCAAGCATTAGTTAGGTCACAGCTATAATATTGACTATAACTTAGTCTCCACTTTAAAGGAAGGAAATGATTGTAATGGAAAGTTTTTTCACCAGCACGTTGCTGGCATTGGAACAATTTAGCAGAATTGTTCTTTGTTTCTGTATAATTTTTCATAACTCTTTATTTCTTTATTTTCCTGTAAATGCCATGGTGACATACTCATACTTTGACGATAAATTTACTTTGACATTGACTTACGTAGACCAAGTTTGTTTCTTTTCAAGTTGAGAAGGCTGAAGGCCACCCCACAGATGTATACAAAATTTTAAGGGACTTGATAGTTAGATGCATGGTAGATGGTTGGAAAATATTCCCTGGAAAAGGAGTGACTAAGTGTCTTGGGGAAGATTTAGGAAAAGGTTGATGAAATTATGAAGGAAGCAAAAGATGTTTTGATAAATGAGATTATGACTTGATGGTCAGCAAAACAGTATATGTTCTGTTTGTATGCCTCGAGATGTTTTGACGCTATGATTGGGATTAAGAACCAAATAATATATGGACCAACCTTAATCCTGTTCTCGCTCCTCAGCTACTGACAAAATGCACCTTATCCTGATATGTGTCATCTGGTGAATATGTCCTGAAGGAAGCCCGAAGTAAGTTACAAAGCATGACCAAGTGCTGGGACTTTCTGATTCAAAAAGTAAAGATCCATTCAGAAAATTCTATAAAAGCCAGGTATGCCATCCATGTAGCTGGCTGTCAAACTGTGGCTATCAGTCAAAAACATCCAAACATGATTAAAACCTGGAGGACAGAGACTTTCCATGTGTGGATGTAGAGCTAGAAGCCCCAAGCAATCTTGGTTACACTCTTACAATTCCACACTCAAAGGGGGATATATCTTTGGAATGTGGGAGGAAACCAGAGCACCCGGAGGAAATCTACAATGTCACAGGGAGAAAATACAATCTCCTTACAAATTGCAGCAGGAACTAAGCTCTGATCATGATTGGTGGTTGCTGCAAACCACAGAAAGTCGATACTTTCCGAGAAGATTGAGGTGTGCAAGGCACCAGGTCCCCATTCTAACAACTTTCCTCAGGAGCACGATTGAGAGTGTCTTGTCTGGCAGCATAACTGTGTTGTATGGAGGCTGCAGGTTCATCGGACATCAAGACCTGATAGAGGATAGATAATAACACTAAAAGAATCACCGGGACCTCCCAGCCCACTGTTTGTGACATTTACCAGGAGCACTGCAGATGAAGAGCCCAAAGCATTGTTGAGGAGATTGTCATCTGACTGCTCATCCCATCACCTCCCACAATCTCTTTCACCCACTACCATCAGGAAGGACGTACAGAAGCATCAAGTCTAGGACTGCCAGATGGTTAGCAGTTTTATCCCTCAGACTGTGAGACTAATGAATACCCTGCCATGACTCTCACCTCTAGCTCAGCATGCTGTTTACCTATGCTGCATGCATTATGAATTATATTTTATGATATTTGTGGTAATATTTTGGTCTATATGCTGTATGTCTTTCGTAGGTGCATCGTAGTCTGCAAGAACATTGTTTCGTTTGGTTGTATATATGTACAGTCAGATGACAATAGACTTGAACTTGAAGTCTACTGCGCCACCCCGCAGACACAAACTCTGGCTCACCATGGCAACCATCAAGCCTAACCAACACTAATCTTAATTCATTCTCCCACTCATTCCAATCAACTGCATCTAAACTCTACCACTCACCTCCACTAAATGTTTATACTGGTTAATTAAGTAACCAACTCAGAGTTAAACAACCAAGGGGAAAATTACTTGGTCACGGGGATAACTTGCAAATTCCGCACTGCTCCAGGGATCAAGACTGAACATAGCTCGCTAAGGCAGCAGCTTTGGAAATTAGCTGCCCCAACTGTGCCAGCCAAGTAGATTAGAACATAGGTCATGCAATTATTGGTTCTTTAAAGTTGTTATAGTCTGGGATGGTGCTGGGGACAAGCTCTACTACCTATTAAATACTCCCAATGATGTGCACCTCAAACAGCTTCTGACAACCAAGTCCAGCTCCCGGGGTTAACATATGGCTTAGCCACTAAGCCATGTGGAGCCATTTTTACTGACAGGAGAAGGGGCAAAGGTGGGCTTAAAACCAGTTGCCTTGGGCAGAAGGGACTTATCAGCCATGGTTTCCGTATCTAGGTGGCTAGGATGCAACATCCATGGTCGACTCAGAAACTGTGTATCTGAAGCCAGTATTCAGTTATCTTCACAGCACCGTGCACAGTTAATCTTGAGGTGCAACAGACTGACAAAGAACCGATTGCAATTTATTAGCACTGTCACCTAAACCATTCAGTTACATCTTACATCGCACATATGTGATGAGGGCCAGGAAGGAAGAGATTGTAAAACACTGTGTTGGCAGGTGAATTATTAACTTCCAAGCAGCATACTTCATCATGGACGGTCACCATCAAGGCCACGCTGTCTCCTCACTGCTGCCATCAGAAGAAGGTAAAGGAGTCTGAGGTCCCATACTACCTGGTTCAGGAACTGCTCTTACCCCTCGCTCACCTCAACACTGAACTGGTTCCACAGCCTACAATCTTTTCACTTTGTCCGTCTGTAATTGCTGCCTGGTTTACTGAATATTACAAGTTGAATACAAACACCACTGAAGGCGCACTCAAAATGATGGAGGAGCTTGGCAAGTCAGGCAGAGTCAATGGAAAGAATCGGACAGTCGGCGTTCCAGGCCAAAACCCATCATCAGGAGTCCAATGATGAGCAGCAGTGACTCCTGTGAAGTCCTGTGCAAGCTCAACACGACAGAGACAGTCTCACAAAATTCTGGAGGGACTCACCAGGCCAGGCAGAATCTGTGGAACAGTGTACAATTGACGTTTCCGGCCGAAACCCGTCGGCAGGACTGGAGAAAAAAAATCTGAGGAGAAGATTTAAAAGGTGGAGGGAGGGGAGGGAGAACTGCCAGGTGATAAGTGAAACCTGAAGAGGGAGGGATGAAGTAAAGAGCTGGGAAGTCGATTGGTGAAAGAGACAGAAGGCCATGGAAGAAAGAAAAAGGGGGAAGGAGCCCCAGAGGGAAGTGCTGGGCAGGCAAGGAGATGAGGTGAGAGAGGGAAAAGGGGATGGGAAATGGAGAAGAGGGCGGCGTTTGGGGGCATTACCAGGTTTGAGAAATTGATGTTCATGCCATCAGGTTGCAGGCAACCTAAATGGAATATAAGGTGTTGATCCTGCAATCTAAGGGAGGCCTCATCATGACAGTGGAGGAGACGGTGGATGAACATATTGGAATGGGAATGGGAATGGGAAGTGGAATTAAACTTGGGGGTGAGGGGGAACCAGTGGGAGATCTCGCTTGTTCTGGAAGACGGAGCGTAGATGCTCAGTGAAACGGTCTCCTAATCTATGTCAAGTCACTCCACTGTACAGGAGGCCACACCAGGTCCACAAAAGACAGAAAATGACCCCAGCAGACTCACAGGTGAAGTGTCACCTCACCTGGAAGGACTGTTTTGGGCCCTGGATAGTAGTGAAGGAGGAGGTGTAGCACTTGTTCAGCTGTGGCTCCTATAGATACTACTGATGGTGGGGAGAGGAGAATGAAGGTGTTAAGAAGTGTGAGAACAGACTATAAGAGCTTTGACTGTATGTATACTCAAGAAAATGAGAGTTAATGTGAGTTCTGTACCTACTAGGAACAGAAGAAATTACATGTACAAATAAGGAAGTGGATGCAAAATCCTCACTGACTTTTTAACCTCGGAACCTCTTTCCTGCACCAGTTTAATAACTATAAATTGGATTAGATTAGATTAGAGTTGTTTGTCAAATAGACATCAAAGAATCGAAATTTTCAGTGAAATGCGTCATTTGCATCAGCAATCTATGCAATCTGAATACGTGCTGGGGGAGAAGCGTAAATACCTCCATGCTTTCACACTGACAGAGCCTGCCTACATCTCACTAAGCATAATGCTATGTCTTTGGAGGATGGGAATAAAGTGGAGCTCTCGAAGGAAATCCACATGGTCAAGGAAAGAGCGTACAAACTTGAACCCCAATCACTGATCACTAGTTGCTGTGAAGCATTACACTAACTGCTATGCCAAGGATTTCCAACCTTTTTTATGCCATGGACCGTTACCATTAAGTATGTGGACCCCAATGCTATGCCAATATGTTGGCCCCACTGTCCACGCCCTATCAATCTCCAACTGAATATACCCACCAACTGATCTTCAGTGGTCCTTTCTATGTTGAATTTAAATGATTTTGCACCTGCTGAGAGAATAAATTTCTTCTCCACCCTGTGCTGAAAGACTGAACATTTATTCTGAAACCGTGACGCTTTATTCAAACATCGTGACCCCTGATGTTAAACACCTCAGTCTAGATAACCAATGAGTCCACAATGGCCAAATGCACCCAGTTAACCTATGAACCTGAAAGTCTTGGGAATGTGGGAGGAAACCAGAGCACCCGGAGCAACTCACGTGGTCACAGAAAGATGTTCAAACTCCTTAGTTTGTTTACCTGTTTACCTTTACCTGTTCAGGAGTCTCTTATCGTATCCACCTCCACCACCATTACCGGCAGTCCATTCCACACACTCACCACTCACTGCGTAAAAAAATTACCCCTGACATCTCCTCTGTATCTTACAGTCTTTTGAGTAGAATGGACATGTTGAGCTGAGTGGCCTGTTTTTGTGCTATACAACTTTGTGAATGCCTAACCATACCCCACAAAGCCTTATCCCTCTCTCCCTCATCTTTCTACTTAAGTGTGTTTGCATTATTTGCTTCAGCCACATCCTCGTCACCCTCCAGGGAAACAAAAGGAAGCATTTTATCTGTAAAATAATGAGCTGCAGTTCTGACTAACAAAAAACGGCAGACCGAGATTCAAGTGAATCAGACTGAAATGGAAACAGTTGTTAGCTCAAGTGGTGAACTTTGCATTAATCTCCACTGAAACAGGCAGCTATTAAGAATTTGGGAATTCTGTCAATTTCACTTGCAGCGACCGTCTGACGAAACCTAATTAATGAGGTCGTTTGAAGATTGCACAATGTAAACAGTAACTGATGGATGAGCTTTCTGTTAATGGCTCGTTTTGCCTCTGAGATTCAGTACTGCAGCTCCAAAGCAGCTAATGAACTATGAACTCATAATGTTTGAGCACAATGGCAATAAAATCAAATAAACTAACAACAGAGCCACTGAATCTTCAGGATCACGCTATATCATCTCATTTGCTTCGCCTCATTAGTTTGTACTTTAGTAAAGACAACAGGGATTAGGCCTCACTCCGGTGTCACAGTTTAAACAGATGTTTTATCACCTGGGAACCAGATGTTCCAGTACTTGCCCTGTGGCTTTGCTCACCAGCCTGCATTCAAGCACCTGGATGAGAATTATCCCTCGAAGAAAATGACTGGATTAGTCATGCGGAGTCCTGAACTACTCAGCTGGATGCACGAGTTCAAATCCTGCCACAACTGCTGCAGATTTTAAACTCAGTTAATTAAATAAGAGTGGATTAAAATAACAATGTCAGTGACCTAGAAAAGACAGGATATTGCACAGAAGTTCAAGTTCAATTAATTGTCATTCAACTGTGCGCATGTAAACCACCAAATGTAACAACATTCCTCCAGACTAAGTTACATAACACAATACATATAACTCACGCACATAAAAGCTCCTTGGATTCATAACTGTCCTTAATGAAAGAAACCTACACTCTTTCTGGCATTCTTGATCATCATGAGTGCAGATCTAAGCAATGTGATTAACTTTTAACTGTAATAAACTGGAAAACTATTCAGTTTGGTTAAGAGAAGATAAGAGATGGCAGCACAGTAGCAGAGTGGTTAATGCAATTGCTTTACAACAATCACCGATCAGGGCTTGATTCCTACTGCTGTCTGTACATTTCCCCCACGACTGTCTGGGTTTCCTCCGGGTGTTCTGCTTTCCTCCCATGCTCCAAAGGCATAGATTTTGATTACTACTATTAAGTTACGGGCCAGCTGGCTGCATCACTGTCTGGTACTGGGGGCGGGGACAGATGTTGGCCACTGCACAGGATCAAAGTAAGCTGCAGAAAGTTGTGAACTCAGTCGGCTCCACCATG
Organism: Hypanus sabinus; assembly: GCF_030144855.1. NCBI lineage: Eukaryota > Metazoa > Chordata > Chondrichthyes > Myliobatiformes > Dasyatidae > Hypanus > Hypanus sabinus. The sequence continues at coordinate 175,123,525 of NC_082708.1, read as the reverse complement.
GGCAATAGCCTCCCCAGCATCCAGGATGTTTTCAAGGAGTGATGCCTCAAGAAGGTGGCATCCATCCCCAAACCATGCCCCCTTCTGATTGCTGTCAATAGGGAGGAGCCTGAAAGCATATACTCAACAGTTCAAGAACAACTTCTTCCCCTCTGCCATCCAATTTCTGAATGGACATTGAACCCATGAGCACTACCTCACTACTTTTTTGCACTACTCATTTAACCAAACATATATGTACTTAATGTAATTCACAGTTTTTATTATTATATGTTGCGGTGCACTGCTGCCGCATAACAACAAATTTCAAAGCAAATGTCAGTGATGTTAAACCAATTCTGATTCTGATTCTGTTATGTCAGTTCCAGGAGAATGGCGAAATTTGTAGGCTGCCCCAGTGCAATCCTCACTGATTTGATTTGATGTAAAAGATGCATATCACTGTATTCTTCAATGTAAATGTACTGTATGTAAATCAAAACATATACTGAGTGGCCACTTTATTAGGTACCTCCTATACCTAACAAAGTGGCCACTGAGTGTATGTTCTTGGTCTTCTTCTGCTGTAGTTCATCCACTTCAAGGTTTGAAGTGTTAGGCTTTCAGAGATGCTCTTCTGCACACCACTGTTGTAATGTGTGGTTATTTGAGTTACTGTCGCTCTCCTGTCAGCCTGAACTAGTCTGTCCATTCTCCTCTGACCCCTCCCATTAACAAGGAGTTTTCGCCCACAGAATTGTCGCTCACTGGATGTGTTTGGTTTTTGCTGTAACCGAGTTTTCTCTGTAAACTCTAGATTCTATTGTGTGTGAAAATCCCAGGAGATCAGCATTTTTCAAGAACCACCTCCAACAGGAGTTCAAAAATGGCCCAAATGCAGAGGGAGAGACACTGACATAAACTGAACAGTTCAATAAGTGTAATACTCATGCAATCGGCTCGTGTATGTCTAGGGAAAAATTTGTCCACCCTCTATACCACGCCTCCCGTATATGTGGATGCTGTGAAATGCACATTAGTACAAACTTGCACACACAATATCAAACCGCACATCATGTACGTTTACAGAACACACTTTATAAATCTTACTAAAACTAAGTGATTAATAGCAATACAATATATACGAAAGAAAAAAAAGGAAAGAAAAGGCGCCAGAACTTATCAGGGTTCAGTCAATTAGTTCCACAATCATTGGAGCTCAACCATCCAAGTCTTTGGTCCACTATTCGATCTTCTCCGACCTTTATGACCGGCGCACCTGGGACCACCCTCGGTGATTGACCAGAGCGCCTCCAGCACCGTCCACCTTCCTCGCGATCTCCTCTCCAACTCCCCAAAAGTACGCAAAACCACAGCTCACAGACCCACAAGAAAGAACAACATCTGTCCCAATTGGTTAAGAAATGAATACAGTTCTCATTATCAGTAATTATAACCCAAACAAGCTGCAAGAGAAAGCACTCTCTCACCAGTTACCATAACAAAGAAGCATCCCTACTTTTACTTAACAATGAAGCCATTTTGATTAACATATGCAGTAACATAAGAAACCCTTTACACTAGTTTTAATAAGAACTACTCACAACAAAGGAAAAAAAATGCTAGGTCAACTGGGCCACCAACTCACAAACTAACTATGAAGTAACACCAGCACTGTGACTCAGATTAGTAACCTAGAGTTAAACGAATACCATTCCAGCGTCTATCTAAATCACTAATCTTCTTTTCAGGACGTGAATTAAGGTAAGCAGGGAGCATTGCCATTGTCGTTCTTCAATCAAGTCTTGACAGGTTGAAACAAAGGAAGAAAGTTGAATACCTTTACAAAGGAACCTTAATTGCCTGGAATATGCTTATTTTCAGCTGTATTGCCATCTTCCTTCAGCTGCCCACTTGCAAGGGCACCCAGACTCCATGGCAGTGTCTGCAGTTGTGATAGGGTCGCTCTCCGGAAGCTCCTTTGGCAGCTCCAAAGGTGCCAGAGGCCTGTGCCCACTGGAAGTCCCAGATGAAAGGCTTGTCCAGAATATGTCGAGCTGGAACATTCCTCTGGGCCATTACGCACCCAACGAGGTACTGGACACCGCCTCGCACACGGCAAAATGCCCGGAGGTGCTAGACAGAACAGACCATGGACCCATCCACAAGTGGGGTGGAGCAGGGTGTGGTGACTGGAGCAAGGGGAAAGGAAGTTATTGCCTTGAGCTGGGAAGCATGGCATGCTGGGTGAATCTTCTTGGATGATGGTAGGCAGAGGCTATAGGAGGCTCAGTTGATAACCTTCTCTGCAATGAATGGTCCCATGTAGCATGTGGCCAATGTGCGATGCAATATCTCTAGATGCCAGTTAAACTTCTTCTCCTGGCTTGAGAGCCCTCCCCTGTTGGTAGAGCCAATCAGCCTGCCAGACATATTGCTTCTGGATGTTCATCAGAGAAGCTCCGGTCTGTCTGTATGTGTACTTGTAGAGTTGGACCAGCTGTTCAGCAGCGAGCACTCTCACATCAATTCCTTGGTAAGTGAAAAGTGCTAGCTGGAATCTCTTTCTGTGGTCGAAGGGGGGACATGCGAGTGGAGGATGAGAGGAGGTTATTGTGGGCAACCCTGCCCAAACCAGTTGGGTGCTCCAGCCTGAGGAATTGAAAGAGGCAAGACAGTGCAGGGTTGTCTGTAGCATCTGATTCAGTCTCTCAGTTTGGCCATTAGATTGGAGGTGGGAACGTAATGAGAATATGGCTGAAGCTTCCAAAAGAGAACAGAAAGCCTTCTAAACATGGGACATGAACTGTGGTCCTCAATCAGACAGTATGTCCTGAGGAAAGCCGTGCTGATTGAACACACGCTGAACCATGGAATTTGTGGCTCATGAGCTGACTGGAGATTGAAGAGAGCAATGAAGTGGGTTGCTTTAGAGAACTGGTCCACAGCTACCAGAATGGTAGTTTTCCCATCTGATGGAGGCATATCAATGATGAAGGTAGAGCAGTAGATGTAGTGTATATGGATTTCAGTAATGGCTGCCACCTGATTCAGGGTTGACTTCAGCTGTTCTTTCTCCACTGGGTCCATTTTGTGGTCAAGTCTCACTAACAGTTCAGTGATGGCCTAAGTGCAGAGGGAGAGACACAAACACAGAATGAACAGTTCACTGAGTTTTAATAAGAACTGTTCAGAAAATAAATGCTCAGCCAAGTGGGCTGCAAACTAAAAACTCTGAAACTAACTAAAAGCTAACGCTGTCACTGCAGCTCGAAAGCAGTAACCTAATACAAAATTAATTTGCTCCTTTAACAGCGTCTCTCTAAATTACTAATCTTTCCCGGAATGAGAACTAATGTAAGGAGGGAGCACTGCCGTCACTGTGCTTCGATGAAGTCTAAAATACCATTATAAAGGAATGCTAATAGGCTGGAATGTGAGCACTCTCACGTGCACGACTGCAGTCTTCTTTCAGCTGCCCACCTGCAAGAGCGCTCAAGTTCCACGGCAGAGCTGGTGATCATGACAACCCTGTCTGGTAATAGAAATCACGTTTCTTCCCCATTCTGTTGCTTGGTCTGAACAACAACTGAGCCTCTTGACCATGTTTGCAGGATTTTATGCATTGAGTTGCTGTCACATGACTGGCTGATTAGATAGTTGTAAGCAGGTGTACAGGTGTACCTAATAAAGTGGTCGCTGAGTGTACATTAGCTACATGATTTACATCATGTGACAAATAAAGCAAATCTTGCCTTCTTTCTACAGTTGCATGATAAATGTAGGCACTTGCTAATAATGCCTACATTGCGTGAAAGGGTTAAAACAAAAGATCACCTGAACTCAAGGACCTTGAATTAATGTGACCCATTTACTGATTTAATCTTTATGAACAGTGTCCAGATTCCTAAAGTATACAAAAGAATCAAAGCACTGTGGTGACCCATTTCCTGGCACATCCGAACCGGCTCACAATTAGATAACCTACGGGGGTTTGCGAGCACAGAGCCTTGGAGCCTCTGTGCCATGGGGGGCAGGTTGAGGGAGGCTTAAAAGTGAGGCTGAGGATTTTGAATAAAGTTTTTTCCTTCGACTGCAGTTACCGACTCCGTGTCGTAATTTTAGCGCTGAATGTAGCACACCGCTACAGCACCTTGGTTTAATTTCAATTCCAGCTCCAATTCCAATGTGATCAGTAGAAACTCCTTTCAGACAGTGATGAAATTGAATCTAGATCACTCGTGCTATCAATAGTATTATGCTAAACATTGCATTGTCATGTTTAGAAAAATGAGTGTATCTGTTCTCATTCTACATTCATAGTCTCTATTGCCTTCCTGTATCAATTTCTTGGACCTCCTTTCCTGGGTTCTATGACTTCTCTTTGATCCATCTTTCCACAGTTATTTTGGGATCATTTACATCCACCTGATATGAGACAGAGTGCCTTAAGATAGCACCTTATGTGAAGGCAACTTCAGTAATATAGCACTCCTCCTCTATTCAACATGGGTATTGTAGCCAAGTCTGCAGATGATACCAACATAAGAGGAGGGGTAAAGATTCAAAGGACATTCATGAACAAAGTATGTATAAAGAATACAACTCTGAGATTTGTCCTCATGCAGGCATCCATGAAGCAAAGTAACACCATTGGAACCTGTTCAAAAAAAAAATCAAACACCCAACACATAATAAAGAACAGATTATGCAAATAGGAAAAAGTGTGTGAACATGTAGAATATCAAACATCAAACTAGGATTCCAGTAGTATTCACTCACTGCCACCTGCAATGGAGCTGTCTGGTATTTTATCTTCTGCCGGAACCATACTTTCAATCGCCGGTTCTTCGACTTTCTCAAGTCCTGCAAAGATCGGAAGATTGCCTGACTACAGACTACAGACCCTGCCATCTCCAATGCTGGCAAGCACGGACATCTCCAGACCACAATTCCTGCTGTTGATCTCAACAGTTCTAACTATCCTGAGCAGATTCAGAACCTGGACTCTACTGCTATCGATGCGGGTTCCAATGACCTCAGACACCTTCAAAGTTCCGATTGCACAACCTCCAACACTGACTCCAGTCTTGACCGACAGCACCTCCAGCCCAGGACTTAACACAATGCTCCTGTCTCCCCTTCCTCCTCCACCACTCTGCAATCTCATGTCTCTTAGTCCCACCATCAGCTCTTGGGTCCTTTGGAGACTCCATCTTCCTCTCACCCTACCTTTCCTCTCCCGTCCACTGCCACCAACCTCATAATTCCCATACCCTGCAGCTCCCTTTTCTACCTCCTACCCAAGATCCACAAACCGGCCTGTCCAGGTAGGCCCATTGTTTCTGCTTGTTCTTGCCCCACTAAATTTGTGTCTACATACTTCAACTCAGCTTTATTCCCCCAGTTCAGTCCCTTCCTACCTACATCTGTGACACTTGACACAATCTTGATCTTTTCAATATTTCAGGTTCCCTGGTCCCAATCATCTTATTTACTCTACGAAAGTCCAGTCCCCATACACCTCCAACCTCCACCAGGAATGCCCCAAAGCTCTCCATTCCTTTCTGATCACTAGATCCAACCAGCTCCCCTTCAACACCACTCTCCTCCATCTGGTGGAAATGGTCCTCACTCTCAATAATTTCTCCTTTGGCTATACACACTTTCTTTGAAACAAAACCCATGAGCATGGGTCCAGGCAATGGCTGGCTTTTGGATGGCTATGCATAACAATCTATATTCCAAGCACACACTGGTATCACTCCCCAACTTTTCTTACATTACATCGATGACTGCATTAGTGCTGCTTTCTGCATCCATGCAGAGCTTGTCGACTTCATCAACTTTCCTCCAACTTTCACCCTACCCTCAAATTTATTTAGTCTATTCCCGACACCTCCCTCCTTTTTCTTAATCTCTCTGTCTCTATCTCTGGAGACAGCCAATCTACTGATTTTTATTATAAACCCATTAACACTCACAGCTACCTGGGCTATATCTCTTCCCACTCTGTTACTTGTGAAAATGCCACTCCCTTCTCTCAATTCCTCCATCTTTGTCAAATCTTCACTCAGGATGAGGCTTTTCATTTCAGAACTAAGGAGACATCATCCTTCTTCAAAGAAAGGAGCTTCTCTTCCTCTACCATCAACTCTGCCTTCAACTGCATCTCTTCCATTTTGCACACAACAGCGCACGCCCCGTCCTGCCACCATACCACCAGGGATAGGGTTCCTCTTGTCCTTACCTACCATCCCTCCAGCTTTTGTATCCAACAGAGTTCACCCACTCTGTCTGGCCATTGGACTGTGGGTGAAACCCAAAGGGAAGACTTGCTGTTGTCCCAATCAGCTTACAAAATGCTCTCCAAAAATGTGACATGAATTGAGGACCATGATCTGACACAACATCCTCCAGAAAACTGTGGATCCTGAAGACCTGGTGCAGGACAATTTTGGCCTTCTGCACCACAGGTGGTAGTCTGTTCAAGGCATTGAATTTACAGGCCTTCAGAAAATGATCCACAATTACCAAAATAATAGTCTTCCCTTTGGAAGGAGGAAGACCCGCGACAAAATCCATGGTCTTTCCAGAAGGAGCCCGGGGTTGGATGGATGTGGGTCTCCTGTTCTGGGCCCACGTTTCACATGCCTGAACATATTGATGGACCTCTCCCACAACCAATATCTTCTTTTACTGCACATGAGGGTCCTGGCAATCCCTGGGTGAACGGTAATTCTTAATTCGTGTCCCAATTGAAGAATCGGGATCAAGAACGAACAACGAACCTGGAGGGCCATTCTGAGGAATCTCCCCTTGCGCCTGGGTCTTGCAAACAAGTGTGTTTATTCCCCAACAGATTGGTGTTATCACCTTGACTTGGGGCAAAATGGTGGTAGGCTGCTCTTCTTGTTGGGGTTCATCAACTTGAAGAGACAGGCTTCTGGTTTCTGGTTCTTTACTCCAGTTGATAGGTCAGGATGAAATTAAAATGGTTAAAGAGAAGAGACCACCTAACCTGCCTGGAATTCAGTCCCTTGGCCTCCTGAATATAAGTCAGGTTCCTGCGGTCTTTCCATATGATAAAAGGGTTCTTGGCTGCCCTCAAGCCAGTGATGCCATTCCTCCAGAGCCAACCTGACTGCGAACAGCTCTCTATTCCCAGTGTTGTAGTTCACCTCTACCAGGGATAGCTGCCTGGAAAAGGATGCACATGGGTGCAGTTTATTGTCCGAAGGTGTCCGTTGAGACAACACTGCACCCTCCCCAATGTCTGAGGTGTCCACCTCCATGATGAAGGGAAGGTCAAGGTTAGGTGCAGCCAAAATGGGAGCTGTCATGAACCGCTGTTTGGCCTCTGCTCCGGTAGCTCAGACTAAAGGGCTCGTGGATCTCTTGGTTAGTGCTGTCAGCGGATCTGCCACTGAGCTGAAGTTTCTGATGAACTTTCAATAAAAGTTGACAAATGCCAAGAATCGTTGTACTTATTTCACACTGGATGGTTGCGGCCAGTCTCCGGCTGCTTGACTCTTACCAATGTCCATCTTGAGGTTGCCATTAGAGATGATGAAACCCAGAAATGAAATGGTAGTTACATGAGCTCTGGACCTTACCTACTTGACATGAAGTCCTTGACCATGTAGTCTCTTTAGAATATCTCTAAGGTGAGCAGTGCACTGCTCCATGGACTTTGAGAACATTAGGATGCGATCCAAGTAGACAAAGGTGTAAGTCATTTAGAAAGGCCTGGAAAACTGCTGGTTCATTAACAAGGCTGAATGACGTAACCAGATACTCATAGAGCCCTGTCAGTGTGTTGAATGCCGTCTTCCACTCGTCACCCTCCTTTACGCGAACCAGATTATACACACTCGGCCTAAATTCGAGAATACTCTTGCCCCTTGGGAAGTCTCAAAGGCAGTGCTCCTAAGTGAAAGAGGGTAATGATCTTGATTATTATGCAGTTCAGCTCTCTACAAATCAATACATGGCTACAGGCTCCCATCCTCTTACTGTACAAAGAAGAAACCAGCATCAGTGGAGAGCTGAATGAATCCCTGGGCAAGAGCCTCTTTAATATACTCCTCCATAGCACTTCTTTCTAGGCCTAAGAGCACATATGATCGACCCCGCGGAGGACAAGTATCAGGCAGTAGGTCTATTGCTCAGTCGTAAGGTTGATGCGGGGGAAGAGTTAAGGTCTTTCCTTTGCTGAAGTCATCTCCCTAATCCTTGTAGATGGAAGCAATTTCTACTGCATTGGATGCTCCAATTACACCAGAACCTTCATCCAAGGGTTACTCCAGAAGCTCCTTAGGTAGTGGAAGTGATTTGGAAAATCCCAGAGTCTCCTCCATAGGTTCACAAGAGTCTTTAATGAAAACAGATGCAAAATCTTCATCCGTATCCTTAGACATCGGCAGCAAGGCAGATGTTTCTTCTACTCCTCAGACTAAGCTCCTGAACTAGGATCTAGTTCTAACCAGGGTAGGGACTCAGGTGGGCCTGTTGGCTGACTCTCTCTTGTCTTCCCTTGAAGACAGGATAGGGTTTCTTGAAGGCTCCAGGTTACCACAATCTGCTTCCTCATTGGCTGCTGGACTCAGGAGAGTCTGGGAGTCAGAACACAAAGCTAAAACAAAATCTTCTTGCAGTGATGGGGCCATGCAATTATCACCCCCCCCCCTTCCTTCCAATTCACGGAAGGGTTGTACTGGGACAGTCAAGGGTGCCCAAGGATCAGGGGTATGTGAGGACACTCAATGATATGGAAGCTAATGTCCTCCACATGATCCTCTATCCTCATCCACAAAACCAATGTCTGCTGCTGGATCTGCCTGGAACCCAGCAGACAGCCATCCAAGACCGCTGTGGGCATGGGCTGCTCAACTCCTGCAGCTGATAGGCAGGACCCCAAAACCAGGAAGTTTCCAGCTTCCCCAGAGTCCCAAAAAGCATTCACCTCTTGTCGATTCATACCCCAGGAGACCTCCGCTCTCAGCGTGACACCAAAGTCCGTGAGGTAGAGGTTAGTGGCTGCTACTATTGCATCCTCTGAAACTGGATGGCCTTAACAGTTCTCCTAATGGCTGCAGCTTCAGATATTCGGCCCACAGACTACCTGCTTCCCTGTGGTAATAGCAGCAACCTCAACTTCCACGCTAGAACCTCTCATCAATGGAGATTCCTATGCAGCCGATTCGCATGGGCTCAGCTTAATCCTGAGCAAGAGACTGACTGGTCATGGTCTGAGATTGGGGAGCGCAATTATGATGCATTGAGTCCGGGCACGGGCGAGCCCTCTTTGACCTTTTGATGTAGTCCCACTTACGCTCTGCATGACAATTATTGAGGCAAATGGATTGGTCGATCAGAACCTATTAGTTCTCTGCTGTTTCTCCCAATGGAAGGGCATCCTTCAGTTTATCTTGGAATCCATGGTGGTATAGCATAGTCAAGGCCTCCCTGTACCAGTCACTCTCTTGGGCCAAGGTCTGAAACTCGACAAGTGAAGTCAGCCTCTGACCGTCCACCCTGTTGAATTATCATCAGATGGACCAAGCCTCAGCTGGCACTGGCAGAGTGATGAAACACCTTCCTCACAGCAGCAAAGAATTCCGCGGAATCCGATCAAACCTCTGACCTTGTTCCTAATGCAAGGTGGCCGAGGCCGGAGTTCTTCCTGACAGAAGAGAGATAATGAAGGTCACCTTTCTGTGCTCTGAAGGAACCGAATGGCAGGAGTTCAAACACTAATGACAATTGAATGAGGAAGCTGCAGCAAGAACCCAGCTCGCCGGCGAATCTCCAGGGTTTTAAGATGTATTGGCTTCATTGCAGGACAAACTGGTTCTTCCACGTGACTGTGGCCTCCTCCTTGCAAAAGTTGACCTATGGCTACCTGGAGGTTGTGAATCTCCAGGCTCTCTCTGGAAATATTTTCACTGTGGTTGGTCATAGTGGATGATACATCCTGATACGTCGCACTTCCATACTGGCTCAATTGTACTATGATGGGAGTCCTTAATGAGGATGGTTTAGACCCAAGTGCTGGAGTACCTGAGGCTAAGATCGAGACATGGCATCAAACTGGATTGAGAGCTGAGCACAGAACAAATGCTAGATGATATCACTAGTAGGGGTTATGATTGAGCATCAAACCTCAGTTCAGGAGCTCTTTAAATGCTCAGTTTTTGGCACCCAAAACTTGATTGCCAATTAACAGGACAGTCCTGAATTTTTAGAGGGCTGCACCAGCTATCCATATTCAGGACGGTCAAAGCTTCCAAACTCCAGAAGCTGGCAGAGTTGGTATGTTCTCTGTTATTTGGTAGGAGGTGTCACAGAGAGCAGGAAGGAAAGGGAGCTACCCGACTGTTTGAATCATCTTTGCTAAACTCTTGGTTTCATGATTCGAAGGAAGACCTTGACTTAAATGGAAGGTACCACCTTCTCATAAATCTTTCAAGTGACATAAGACCAGTTTGCCTAAATCTTCTTCAACAGAGGTAAGTATGTCAGGGCATTTGGTTTGCTTCTCTACAATCTTCTCTTTCAGATAGATTCTGCACTCACAGCCTATTCAATGAATTGGGTGCTTATTCTCTAGGACATTAGTCTTAAATGTGCTGACAGTATGCTGATGAGTGCCATCGTGATAGACTTCACCCACTACGACCCAGCCCCGGTCTAGTTATTGGGCATAAGGTGCATTGTGCTGACCATTGTATTGTTCATATACCTTATGTGCACAGATGGTCTCTCTGCCAAGCAAGAAGAGAATATCAGAAGAAGAGTCAAGTACTGATTATGTTAATTTCACCAATGGCAATGCTCTGATCGTCTAATATCATCATCATTATTACATGTCGTGTCCTATGTCATGGGCGATTGTGGACAATAACCATGATTGTTCTTGACAAATTTTTCTACAGAAGTGTTTGGCCATTGCTTTCTTCTGGAATAGTGCGAGATGGGTGACCCCTGGCATTATCAATACTCTTCAGAGACTGTCTGCCCCTGACTTGTTATATGCACCAGTTGATAATCCACTACCTGCTTTCATGGCTTCACATGACCCTGATGGAGGGGGGGGGGGAGCTAATCAGGTGCTACACCTTGCGCAAAGGTGACCTGCAGGTTAGCAGAGGGAAGGAGTGCCTTACACCTCCTTTGGTGGAGACGCATCTCCACCCACCACCCACATCTAATATCACAAATCTCTTTAATTTTTGATTAGGATGTCCTTTTCGATAGATGTTGGGTAGACGTACTTTAGATCAGGATTTGCCTCGGAAGCCCTGCCCTCATGCTTCCGAGCATGAGGAAGCAGCTACATCTGATGGATGTCAGTTGGCTCCTAGCCGTGCTCTGCTGCAATTGTGCTGGAACGAGAAATATGCAAGGTGAACCCTGATTGAAGCGCTGGTATGTGTCACATGCCAACACAACACTTGAAACATATTGAGTACTCTTTTAGAAAGTGATGCACCATCAATAACTCACACTGAGACGTAAGGCGAGATATCAGCTTTTATTGACTGGAAGAAGGAACCAGGAGTGAGTGTCCATCATACTATGTCCTGGAGACTGAGGCCGAGCGTCAGGCCTCAGATCGCCTTTATACAGGGGCCTGTGGGAGGAGCCACAGGAGCAGTCAGCAGGGGGCGTGTCCAGACAGGCACATAGTTCACCACAGAAAGCTTCTCCGGTATGTGAGATGTTTTTCTCTGAATCTTCCACACTTCACATTTCACTTGTCATGTGAGGAACACTGCCCCTCCACTCACTGGAAATCAGAAGAATGAGGAGTGTCGTCATTGAAAGGCCTTGTTAGAGTGGATGTGGAGAGGATGTTTCCTCTGCTGGGGGTGTCTAAGACCGGAGGACACAGCGACAGAATATAGAGGGGCATCCTTCTAGAATGGCGATAAGGAGACTTTAGTGACAGAGTGGTGAATATGCAGAATTTGTTGCACAAAGGAGGCTGTGGAGGCCAAATCATTGGGATTGATCAGGGGATACTTGATTAGTCTGGGCATGAAGGGATATGGGCGAAGGCAGGAGATTGGGGCTGAGAAGGAAAATGGATCAACCGTGATGAAATGGTGGAGCTGACTCGATGGGCCAAGTGGCCTAATTTACTCCTTACAGTCTCGTGTTGCAGTGACCCCACCCCCACCAAGCTACTTACAGAAAAGGTCTAGGTCTCTGCTAGGTTTAAGATCTAGTCCTTCCGGGGCATTGAAAAGGCTTGGCAATCAGGACAGGTAACTGGCAGGCTGATTGTTGAACACTTGTACTCCCACTGTGACTAGGTCTTGATGAGCCATACGCTAAGCCAAACCTAGTGCACCTGCAGCTCCTGAATGAGAGCTTTTTTAGAGACTGGTTGGCCAAATGTGTGTCCTAGGATGGATGGAAGTTCAATTTGTTCATGTCTGTGCAGATCGGCTTGGCATCTGCAGCAACTCTCGAATGTAGTCTCTGCTGTATTGGAGCTGTGGAAAAGGTGGTGTTGGTCTTTGCTGCTGTAAACCATAACTGTCAATACCTGGACCACGTGAAAAACATGTTGGCTGAATGGTTTGTTCAGCTTCTCTTTGTAGAGTGAAGCACTTGGACATACAATTTAGTAAATTGAGTAAACTTGGGCTGCTTCCAGTGATAGACTTACAATGGTCTACATCAGATGCTGCTTTATACACACTTAGCTCTGCTGAGGCAGCTTCACTTTGCACACTTCCTTCAGTGCACTATGCCTCTACACTATCTTTGCATTTCACTGCCCTCACAGTGCGTATATACAAAAATATGCTGTAAGCTAAACAACTTCTCAAAAATCACCAAAGGCAGATGTTTTCTTTTAGGGTTTTTAATGATTTTTTTTGTGAAGCTGTAGAGAATTAAGTAAAATACTTATTAAATTCAATCCAGAGTCATTGTCACCTCAATATGTAAATACTCTCAGTCAGGAATTTAGTTTGGAGTGTTACTGGTTGGCTTTATCCGGTTTGCACAATTTATTCTTTGTTTGCACATTGGCTGTTTGACAGTTTGTTTTAAAGGGTTCTATTAGGTTTTTTTGTTTTGTGACTGCCTAGAAGAAGACGAATCTCAGATTCTATATAGTATTCATACTTCGATAATAAATGTACTTTGAACTTTGAGCTTTGACCTTTGAACAACAGGACTTAACCTAGGTAGTACACGTATGTTACACTCCATATCTATACTGTGTAAACAAGAGTAAATATGCAGTGCAAGGATAAACATACACATATTTTCTTCAAGATATGTCTAGTAAATTTCACCACTGTTTCCAGAAACTTAAAGCTTTTCAAAGGGAAATAAAGAGTGGATGGAGATAAGTGTCCTTCCACCATTGTTACACGTGGGTGTTGGGAGCAGACCCAAGTGCAGGACACAGACACAAAGGTAGTATAAACAGAACTGGGTTTATTGATAGTTACTAGGGAGGCCAGGGAGCAAGGACAAAAATTGTCAATGTGGACCTAAACATTAGATAACAAACCGGTAAAACCTGGACTAGGATTTGGACAAGAAACCTGGACTTGAACTTGCCTTGGACTCGATTTGGACTCGGTCCCTGGACCTCGGCTTGGACTCAGAACTTGGACCTTGATTTGGACTTGGGACTTGGATCTTGGCTTGGACTCGGGATTTGGATCTTGGCTTGGAGCCTGGAACTGGAACACAGCTTAGAGACTGGGACCATGAGCCTGGACTTGGACTAGGACTTGGAGAACGAGGAGATAGAATACCCAAATCAGGGTAGTGGCAAACGGCCTGACCTACTCAGCTGGAAGAACTTGGACAACGAAGAGACAGAACCACACAGCAACAGTCCATTCGTATCTAGGCTCAGAGTAGTGGCAAAATGGCCTGCAACACTCAGCTGGACAGCAGGCTCTCGACTTGACCCCAGGAACTTGGCTCGGGCTCGGAACTTGGCTTGACTTGACCTAGGAACAGCAGACGACAGGCTTTCGACTCGACACAGGAACTGCAAACGGCAGGCTCCCAACTCAACCCACTCTCAGCCGGCCACAAAATCGACGGAACTTGTACCTTACTTGGAGCAGCGGCAAAAACGACCGGCAACTCAGCTGGACACGAAAACGACTGAATTCGCTAAGCAGCCACAGGCACCGAGGCGACTAAAGTCTGTGATTCACAGCGGTCCCGGGATGAACATAACCACAGTGGCTATGATGAGATGACTGGCTTCTGGTGACAGTCTAGCAAGCCAGTAGCTGTAACCCAGAGCCCATTTATGTTGCCAATACGAAATGAAGATCAGGTGCCTCAATCAAGGTGCCCAATGGAAAACGGGGAAAGGGAAATAACTGGAATGAGGAATCCATGGACCGGACCGTGACAATCGTTTGCTTCAAATCAGAATACAAACTACCCATGCAGGAAGTAGGATTAAAAAAAAAGCTGACATAGATGAAGTGATGTTCATTTCAAATAAGACCATAAGAGCAGAATTAGACCATCCGGCCCATCGAGTCTGCTCTTCCGTTCAATCATGTCTGATACTTTTTTTCTTCTCCTCTGCCCTACTTCTCCCTGTAATCTTTGATGCTGTGGCCAATCAAGAACTTATCAATCTCCACCTTAAATACACCCAACAACTTGGCCTCCACAGCTACAGGTGGTCACAAATTCTACAACTTCATCACCCTCTTGCCTTTTAACATTTGAAGAGTTTCAATGAGATTCCCCACCCCACTCCCACCATCCTTCTAAATTCCAGTGAGTATAGGCCCTGAGCCATTAAACATTCCTTGTATACCTCCTCTGAACCCTCTCCAATGCCAGCACATCTTTTGTTAGATGAGGAGGCCAAGACTGTTCACAATACTCAAGGTGAGGCCTCACCAGTGCCTTATAAAGCCTCAGCATCACATCCTTGCTTTTGCATTCTAGACCTCTTGAAATGAATGCTTACATTACATTTGTCTTCCTCATCACCAACGCTACCTGCAAATTAACCTTTAGGATGTTCTGCACAAGGAATCCCAAGTCCTTTTGTATCTCAGATTTTTGGATTTTCTCCCTGTTTAGAAAATAGTCCGCATATTTATTTCTACTACCAAAGTGCATGACCATGCATCTTCCAACATTGTGTTTCATTTGCCATATTCTTGCCCATTCTCCTAATCTGTATAAGTTTTTCTGTACCCTTTTTGTTTCCACAACACTACATGTTCTTCTACCAATCTTCACATCATCTGCAAACCTGACAACAAAGCCATCTATTACATCATCGAAATCATTGAAATACAGCATAAAAAAAGTGGTCCCAACACCAACCCTTGCAGTACACCATTAGTCACTGGCAGCCAATCAGAAAGGGATCCTTATATTTCCACTCACTGTCCTACCAATTTTTCAATGCTCTAACCATGCCAGTAACTTTCCTGTAATATCATAGGGCGTCTTAACTTGGTAATCAACCTCATGTGTGGCACCTTGTCAAAAGCCTTCTGAAAGTCCAGATATACAATATCCCCTTTATCTATCATACTTGTAACTCCTCAAAGAATTTCAACAAGTTCCTCAGGCAAGATTTTCCCTTAAAGAAACTATGTTAACTTTGTCCTATCTTGTCCTGTGTCACCAAGTAATCCATAACCTCATCCATAACAATTGACTCCAATATCTTCCAAAACACTGAGGTCAGGTTAGCTGGTCTATAATTTCAATTCTGCTGCCTCCCTGCTTTCTAAAAGAGTGGAGTGACATTAATAATTTTCCAGTCCTCGGGCACCATGCCAAAGTGAAATAATTCTTGAATGATCATTTCTAATGTCTCCACAATCTCTACATCTAGCTCTTTCATAACCCTAGGGTGTAGATCATCTGGTCCGGGCATTGTAGAAGCATAGAAACATAGAAAACCTACAGCACAATACAGGCCCTTTGGCCCACATTGCTATGCCGAACATGTACTTACTTTAGAAATTACCCAGGGTTACCCATAGCCCTCTATTTTTCTAAGCTCCATGTACCTGTCCTGGAGTCCCTTAAAAGACCCTATCATATCCGCCTCTAATGTACCTCTAGGTCTTTATAATCCCTTCACTCCCATTTCCATCCCCTTGCCAAATTAGTTTAAACACTCCCCTACAACTCTAACAAACCTGCCCATGAGAATATTGGTCCCCCTCGGGTTCAGGTGCCACTCATCCCTTTTGTACAGATCATACCTTCTGCAGAAGAGATTCTAATGTTCCAAGAAGCTGAAGCCTTGCCCTTTGCACCAGTTTTTGAGCCATGGACTTATCTGCTAAGTCATCCCATTTTTACCCTCACTGGAGTGTGGCACAGATAGCAATCCAGAAATTACTACCCTGTCGATCCTACTTCTCAGTTTTCTGCCTCACTCTCTAAATCCACTTTTTAGGATCCCTCTGCTTTTCCTTCATATGTCATTAATACCAATATGTACCAAGACATCTGGCTGCTGTTCTTCCCCCTCCAAAATGCTGTGGATGTGATTAGAGACTTGCATGGCACCTGGGAGGCAACATACCATCTAGGTGCCCCGTTCACATCTCACGGAATCTCCTGTCTGTTCCTCTGACCATTGAGTCCCCTATCACTACCACTTCCCTATTCTCCCTTCTTCCCTTCTGCACCATGCTAGTCTTTGTGATATTCCCCTGATTGGTCATCCACCACAATAGTATCCAAAATGTATACTTACCATTGAGGGCAATGGCCTTGGGGGTGCCCTGTGCTAACTGCCTATTCACCTACCCATTCCTTGTCCTGACAGCCACCCAGCTATCTGCGTCCTGCAACTTATTGGTGACTACTTCACGGAAATTCTGATCGATTATCTCCTCACTCTTCCACACAATTCAAAGATCATCCATCTGCTGCTCCAGATCCCTAACATGATCTTCATGGAGCTGCAGCCGGATGCACTTTACACAGATGTAGCTTCCTGGGTCCAGGACTCCAACATCCAGCATGAAGAACATACAATGACCATTTAAGCTACACTAAGTACTCCTAAAACAGTAAAGAAAAGGGAAACTTAATAAAAATTTACTTGGACAATTTACTCAAAGCCAATGTGTCTTCTGAACCAAAAATTCCTATGAGCCAAAGTCTGAGACACTCACCACTGGCCCAGTTCCAATGATGGCAACTCCACCAATGGTTGCTCGCTTGTCCCCACCGTACGTTTATTGACTACTCTGTACTACTCCCACTGCTGACCACACTGCTGGAATGACATGGAACAACCACAAAGCTCTCCTTTTAAATGGGCGCCACCGACCTGCGAGTAACCTCCTCGCTGTGTGCTGCTCTCACCACTGATTGGACCATCGGAATGACCACACCTCGAGAAGCCAAATCATACCGTGTAGAGAGCAGCAGTCTGTTTGGGGTTAATGACATCTATTTTTAGATATTTGTCTTCTGCTCTCCGATTGGCAGGCTATGAGATCAGCTTCAGTGTATTAGCATTTATTAAAGCTTTTAATAATTCATATAACTAAGGGATGTTCATGCTTCTTTCAACATAAAGAAGCTGTCCATATCACTTAACTGGTAGAAAACAAAATATACACACCTAAGGATTGAATTTCTGGATTAGTTCTCTCTCTAGTGAACCTTGCTCCTCCAGGAAGCAAAGTGCCTGAAATGCACATGAAGCCTGTAACCCATTTAATCAACTGAGCACTTCAATATTCATCTCCGCCTGGCACGAATATGAGTCCTACCATGACTGTTTTATTTAGCAAAATGTAATATTATACGCTGTCAAGTTAGCACAGCAGATTGTTCTGTAATTTCCTCAATTCCTGGGCTCAAAGCTTACTCATCAATATGCACCTGAGTGCTGTATATTCCACTTTTTGACAATTTACTGTCTGTGGAGAATAGAAATCCAAGAGGCAGGCTATTGTTTATAGCAGCACCATCCAGGGCATGCTCCCTTCCAGCTGCTACCATTGGGGAGAAGGTAATAGGATCTTTTTGCCCCACACCACCAGGTTCAGGAACAGTCATTACCCTTCAAACATCAGGTTCCTTCAGTCACCGCAGCTCTGAACTGATTTCACAACCCATGGATTCACTTTCAAGGGCTCTACAGCTCATGTTCTTATTTTCTTTTCCCTCTCTATTTATTTGTTTGTTTGATTGTACAGTTTGTGTCTTTTTAATTTATTTATAGAGACAGCACAGAACAGACCCTTCTGCCTAAAAGAATCGTGACACGCAGATACTTACCTATTTAACAGTAGACTAATCACAGGACAATTTAAAATGACCAATTAACCTACTGACCGGTACATCTTGGGACTATGGGAGGAACCAGAGGACCCAGAGGAACTCCACACAGTCAAGGGAAGAATGTACAACTGCTTACAGATGGCATCAGAACTGAACTCTAAATTCTGATGCCTTAAGCTGTAACAGCCTCCAGTTAATCGCTACACCACCATTACAGTTTTTTGAACATTGGTTGTCAGTCATTCTATGAAAGTAGTTTTTCATTGATTTTATTGCATTTCTCTTTTGTACTTTAATGCCTGCAAGAAAATAAATCTTATTGGTATATGGTGACATAAATGTGCTTTGATAATGTTTCCTTTGAACTTGAACACTGGCAAAATCACACATATTCTACAATTTCCTTTTCTGAATGGTATCAAGTCCTTTTCCATCAGAAATATCATCTAGCACATATTATCAAATGTCGGTGAGGAGATAGAGACATTCTTTTGAATTACGTCCTTAACAGGGCATGATTCATCACGCAGATTATCATCAGTATCAGTTAGGGCTGTGCTAAGAGTCATAGAGTCAGAAAGAAATATAGCACAGAAACAAGCTCTTCAGCCCACTCTAACCATCACCCACACATTTGCACCAATCCTACACTGAGCCTATTTTATTCATTTTGCATTCATTTTCACCAACTTGCCCAAAGTTCTATCACTTGCCAACACAGAAGGGGCAACTGAGAGTGGCTAATTATCAAACTAACCCCCACATCTTTTTAAAGTTACAGGATGGGTGTATGGATGACCCCACTGCCAATCCTCCATCACAAAGCCCACCCTGGCAGCTGGTGCATTGAAATTCAGATACTTAGATAATAAAAGAAAAGCTAGCCTGGGTAATGGTATCCTTGGATTGGAATAAGTTTCCATGTTGTTTACCAATGATCATCAAGGAAGAAAGTCAACGAACTCTACCAGATTTAGCCTGGATGGGACTTCAGGTCCACCAGTAATGCTAGAGAGGAGAAAAAAGGATCAGCCATGATTGAATGGTGGAGCAGAGTCGATAGGCCAAATGGCCTAATTCTGCTCCTATGTCTATGATTCTAAACCTCTCAGAGAAATGGCTCAGCAAGCAATTGCCTGGGCAGTCTGGGGTTAATTAAGAATGGACAATAAGTGTTCTCATGCGTATCTTGTGAACAAACAACTAAAAACAACAAATAAGTTTAGCTTCTTTATGGTAAGAATAACGTTGCATCAACTTGCAAAGAACATGTGGGAAGTCACCATTATCTGAACTCCACTATCTGGGTATTTAGATGCTACACATGCCTTGTCATATCCCACTTCATCTCACCCTCACCTCGAGTACTCCTATTTCTTCAAACAATTATTCTGTTACCCCTAACAATATCCCTGCTCCTCACTTCAATAGCAGCATGTGACAGCAAGTTCCACAAGTGATCATGTTATATACAGTAAGGGATCATGGACACTTGGCCTCACTATCTAACATGTTACAGTCTTGCACCTTATCATTTACATGCTTTGCACTTTTTCAGTAGTTTTTACACTTTATTCTGGTTTGTCACTATTTTACCTCATTCTCGCTCAGTTCACTGTGTAATAATTTGATGTGTATGAACAAAATTCAGGGCAAGTTTTTCACAGTATTTTGGTACACGTGACCTTAATAGGACAATACCAGTACCAATATTTATGTCTGTCATTTTCTGCTTTCTCTCAGAGCAAGAGAAATGTCTTTGTTTCATGCTTTTGAATCTCTTCATAACTTTAGGGGGTACTGTCGGCAGAGTTCCAGCTCGTTCAAAATTTTCACCTGTTAGCTGCTCAATTCCTCAGGACAGACATCATATACGGAAAAGAGTATACAGGCGATGTTTTGGGCCAAGACACTTCCTTGGGAGAAACTTCTTCAAATCCTGAAACATCAACTGTTTACTCTTTTCCATAAATGCTGCCTGACCTGCTGAGATCCTCCAGCATTTCTGTGTGTTGCTTTTGATTTCCAGCATCTGCAGATCTTCTTGTAGCTGTTCAATTCTCTTCATTCTGGATCTCCACTATGCATTACCTTCTTACAACAAACAGCATGCATTGTCCATTCCAGTGCAACAGGACACAGTTCCAGGTGAGTTGGTCACACCTTTACTAGTGTGCCACAGTGCTATGGCATTGCACTCAAATCAACAAAAACCAGACCATGAAAACTCCAGAGTATGACATTCCAGTGTGGTACTGAAGGAATGCTGCATGATCAGAGCAGATGCTTTTGGATGTAAGCCAGACCAAAGCCCTGCCTGCTCTCTCGTGGATGTGAGGTATCAAGTGGCGTTACATGCGAAGGAGATAGGGGGTAACAAATCTCAAGTGCCCAATCAATATTTATCCCTAAAACAGACTAACTGGAGAGAATCAGATTATATATTTTGTGGGAGCATGCTGCATGCACAGTAAATAGTTTGCAGTCTTTCCTA
The DNA here is from genome assembly GCF_030144855.1 of Hypanus sabinus. Lineage (NCBI taxonomy): Eukaryota > Metazoa > Chordata > Chondrichthyes > Myliobatiformes > Dasyatidae > Hypanus > Hypanus sabinus. The sequence goes on along the minus strand of NC_082708.1, from coordinate 175,102,767 downwards.
AGCTACAGTAGTATCATAGTAACACACACAAAATGCTGGAGGAACTTAGCAGGCTAGGCAGCATCTATGGAAAAAAAAAACTACAGTCGACTTTTTGGGCTGAGACCATTCCGCAGGACACCTCATCTCGAAACGTTGACTGTACTTTCTTCCATTGATGCTGCCTGGCCTGCATTTTGTGTGTGTTGCTTGGATTTCCAGCATCTGCAGATTTTCTCTTGCTTGTAGTACAGTCGTAACTACATACTATGTAAAATTACTTCATTGGTTGTACAAGGCTCTAGGAAGTTCTGAGGTCTTAAAAGAACAACATGGTATGAATCAAAGCAATTTATTATAACATGTAAACAACAGTCTGAGTCTAATCACAATTTAATTTGTTTAATATAATGTTATTTTTTTGTTCTATTAATTTGGCAATCAGCTGTAGTGCTTTTCTGGTTCCCTGTGACTTTGTTACCATGGTTCTCGTCAATGACTAATACTAAAGTGTTCCTTTGCTCCTACAATTTATCATTTTATATAACATTTTTATCCCTGACATAATATGTGCAAACTTCTATTTTTCCACCTTGAAATTTAATTGCCGATTGCAAACATCCTTGGCAAGTCTATTGATGTATTTAGTTCTGCAGCAATAATAATTGCTAATCATCCCACTGATTTCCTCCAGCAGATTGCACATTGCTTTCCCTCCAGATTTGTTCATGCCAGGTAAAATGTGCAGGGGGAGCACTCAATGTTCCCTGAATGTTTTCCTCCGAGTAAGATATCAGAAATAGGAGCAGAATCTTGGAAAAGCTCAATGAATCAGCAAGTAAAGCAAGTTCAATATCAATGACCCTTCATTGGATTTGGAAAGATATGAAAAATGTGGGTTTTCAGTCATGATGAAGAATCTTGGCCTGAAACTTTGACTGTTTAGCACTTTCCACAAATGCTGTCTGGCCTGTGGAGTTCCCTTGGCATTTTGTGTGTGTTACTCTGGGTTTTAGATTGGGGAAGAGAGTGGTGGAGAGAACAGAAATGTCCGTGAATATGATGCAGCCCATATTGTCCAGGTGATCCAGTTGCTGGACAGGGTAATAAATGTTTCTAAACTATAGCAGAAATATTTGGAGGTGCATCAGTAAAGGGTGTTGCATGTGGGCAGTAGAGTGAGGGAAAACCTTCTGGAAAATAAGGTACAGAACACAGAATTGCTGCATGTTTCAGAAATGGAGAATGCTGAAATTCTCAGCAAATAATATAGCATCTGTGTAGAGAGTGAAAAACAGAGTTAATGTTACATGGGTATGATCATACATCAGAATGACCAGTGTTAGCACAAAAAGGAAAGGATGGCTATCTTCAATTGTTAAATTCGATATGAAGCTGTAACATGTTCATCTTCTGGAGGTAGTTCAGTAGAGATTAATGATAAAAATCCCTGGAATGAATGAGTTAATGTGTGAGAGGCATTATAGTCATAATTTGCAACCATAGATTTAGAATCAGAATAACGATCAGGTTTATTATCTGAGACATATGTCATGAAATTTGTTGTTTTGTGGCAGCAGTACAATGCAAGACATAAAATTTTACTATAATTGACAATAAAATAAATAAACTGAGCAAACGAGGAATAGCGAGGTAGTTTCTGTAGGTGCAGAGACAGTTCAGAAGTCTGATGGGAGAGGAGAAGAAGCTGTTCTTGAAACGTTTGAGTGTGGGTCATTAGGCTTCATTACTTCCTCCCTGATGGTAGTAATGAGAAGAGGGCATGTCCCAGGTGGTAAGGGTCCTTAATGCTGGATGTTGCCTTCTTGAGGCACGGCCTTTCGACGATGTCCCCAATGCTGGGGAGGCTTGTGGCTATGCTGGAGCTGGCTGAGTCTGCAACCATCTGGAACTTCTTTCGTTCCTATGCATTGGAACCTCTATGGTAGGCAGTGACACTCAGAATGATCTCCTTGGTACATCTGTGGAAATTTGCTAGAGTCTTTGGTGCCATACCACATTTCCTCAAACTCTTAATGAAATATAGCCGCTGGTGTTAATTTTTCATGATTGCATTAATGTGTTGCCATCGTAGAGTACAATGGGAGAAGCAGGCCTTTCGGCCTATCCGTGTCACCTTGGTCTTCTACGCAGCCCCATCTATCTAAACCTAGACCATAGCCCCCCCATAGCCCTCTTATCCATAAACCTAGCCAAGTGTCTCTTAAATGTTACACAGAGCCCACATCCACCATTTCTGCTGGCACCTTGTTCCACTCTCATACCACCCTCTTGTTGAAGAACCTCCCCCTCAGATTCCCCTTAAATATTTCACCTCACCCTAAACCTATGAACTGTAGTTCTAGTCTCACCCAACCTGAGGGGAATAAAGCCTGCATGCATTCACCAACAAAATCTCTCAGGAGCTCAATAGCTGCATATTAACACAAGATTTCTGCTTCTGCAGTTCTCTGGAGCAACAAAATCAGGCCACATCGTTGAAGAGAGACGGACAGTTGATGTGATGGGTCTCATCCTGAAATATCATCTGTCCATTATCCTCCTCAGATGCTGTCTGACTCATTGAGACCCTCCATCATTTTGACTGTTGCTCCAGATTCCAGAATCTACAGTCTCGTGTATCTCCATTTTTGGATTCCCAGTATTTATGATGGATCAGCTGATTTATGAGCATTGAAATTTCTCCATAAGCCACTGATCCAATCACAGACATTCCCTTTGTTCTTTCCACCCTCACTCATTCTTTAATTCAAGACTTGCCAGTTTTCTCAATTTTTTTTTATTTTGAGAGTGCATCGCTGACTTGAAATGTTAACTCTGTTCCACACCCCATAGATGTCTCTTGCCTTGATGGGTGTTTGCAACATTATTTCAGATTTCCAGTATCTGGAATTATATCAACACTCCTTCATTGACATGGCATGAATACAGGTCCTTCAGCCCAAAGGGTCTCAGCCTGAAATGTCGAATGTTTACTCCCCACCATAGATGCTGCCTGACTTGCTGAGATCCTCCAACATTTTGTGTATGTTGCACTGAATTTCCAGCCTCAGCTGAATCTCCTTTTTAATGAAATAATTATCCGCCTTAATTCTTCTTTTACCTTTCGTGTACTTTCCCCACTAACACCAGGGGTAATTTAGTCGGAAGTTTACCTTCCACCCCCTCTGGATGTCCTCCAAGAGGACCAGAACCTCGTTGTGGTTTGGAGGCACGTAGCCTCAGTGATTCATTGAGCATGTTGGCTGGAGTCAGGGCTTTGCGCTCGGCTCTTAAAAGGGTCACCCATGCCAAATAAGACAAAGGGGTAAAGGACGGACCAAGAGCAGTTAATTGGTTCTTTAATTTCAGAGGCTCAGCTCAGGGCTAACAACCCTGATTGGTTAAAAAAATTGTTCTGCAAATGGCAATGAAGAATCCCTCTACACCTGAGGGCAACAGTACTCCTGAGTCTCTATCTGGGACTTGCACAAGCGACAGCAGTGAAAACCGAGAGGAAGATACCAACACAGTGATGGAAGTCCTGAACATCACCAGAGATGGAGGACTTTCATTGCTGCGTAAATGCCAGCCAGTATAATGGGCAGTTCCTCCTTCTCCTTTAGGAGGTGGTAGGGGAAAATCAGAGCCCACCTGGTCACAGGGAGGACATTCAACCTCCACACAGAGAGCAGCTGAGGTCAGGACTGGCCCAGGGTCTCCAGAGCTGTGGGGCAGCAGTGCTAACTAGGGCTGGGGTACTCAAGAAATCTGCTGCTGGCTGAAGGCTAAAGACATCAGAGCAATGAAGATGAGTAAAATTCTAGGTGCTAAAAGGTACCAAGATCTATGGGAAGAGATTGGTAAAATCATTTTCAGATTCAGATTCAGTTTATTGTCATTTAGAAACCACAAATACAATGCAGTTAAAAAATGAGACAAACGTTCCTCCAGAATGATATCACAAAAGCACATGACAAAATAGACTACACCAGAAAATCCACATAATGTTTGGCAATCCCCAATCCAGAGTCCGGAGAGGCTGCTGTGTATTAATATCGTGCTACCGTCTAGCGCGTTCCCCAGAAAGGAGCTCCAAATCCACCAGACAAAAACAAGACCAAAAACTAAAGCTACAAGACCTGCACAAAACCACATAATTACAACATAGTTACAACAGTGCAAGCAATAGCATAATTGATTAAAAAAACAGACCATGGGCACAGTAAAAATAGTCCAAGATGTTAAAGGATTATAAGTTCAAAAGAAATCACCACAGTTTCCACAAGTCCCCAGGGTCCCGACAGACTCGCCATCCCACACTGGCAGCCGAAGTTAGTACCCCCGCTATGGACTTCCAAGGTGCCACCCGACTCAGCCTCACAGACACAGCACACACCGAAAGTGACCTGAGTCTGTCGAAAGGACTCCGAGTCTGTTGAACCTCCGAGCCGACAACTATCCCCTCTGGCACAGCTTCTCCGAGCACCATCCTCTGCCGAGCATATTAAGATGGCCCCGCCAACAGCCATCGGCAACGCGACCCCGAGGACTGGGGGCCTGTTCTTCCCAGCAGAATCCCGGACCTCACAGCAGCAGCAGCAGCAATGAAGAAGGTCTTCCTGGAATTTCCCGATGTTTCTCTGTGCTCCCACGTCCGTTTTCAATCGATTATGATTGCGCATGGCACCCCACTTCACAAATAACAGATAATCAGTTCCAGAGTGGCCACTGCAATCTGCGTCGCGCCGCCATCTTGGATTGTGTTCAATATTGGCTTTACTGAACAGCAAAGTGGGTTCAAAGCACTGAGCAGCCATTTCCTATTTATCTATATTTACAAGCAGGTGCTGGTAGACCAAGGTATAGTCCAGGTGGTGACTCTGTCTGTGCTGTTGGAGGTAGACTTCCAGGATTTAGACAAAGCAGCATTGCCTGTGTTTGCAGTGCTTCCACAGAAACACTTCCAACTGTTTCCAGGTCATAAGAGAGCTCCCTGCCTCTGCAGCCAGCCCATCCATTCTCGGCTCTGTAGATATCTCTGACTCAATGGAACAAACTCTCAGCAAGCCAGCCAATACCTAAAACAAAAAGCTGCATTTATTGAAGAATCGTAGTCTCCCACAGAGGATCTGTAAGGAGAGACAATGAAATAACATTATGAACATAGAATCTAAGATGTTAATTTGGTTGTTTTCTCCACAGGTATTAACACACTCAGAGCTTCCAGCAGCTTCAATATTTGTTTCAGATCTCCAACATCTGTAGTTTCAATAAACTTGCTCTTGTCTAACTTATATAGTTTAATTAAAGGTTAGGACCAGTCATTTAATGAAGCAAACAGAGATGCAATCTTTTTTTTAACCTTTGAAAACCCAGCATTAAATCCAAAACAGGACATAATAAATGTTAAAGGTCCTAATAAAATTTAATTCAGCTCATAATAGGCATAGAGTGGTGATGCTAAACTCCCTCGTATATCATATTAACAGTCTGCTTCCGAAGAAGGTATGTAAATGTCAGACTGAGATAATCATGAAAGTGTTCCAGCAGTATGCTGCAGGCAGACAAAACTTGATATTCAGGTGCACTGTGTTTGCTCAGTCTTCCCTTCATGATTTAGTGAGACGGCTTCTCTGAAATCCTGTACTGCTCAGAATAAAAGAAAATGCATCTTTGCACATGTTGCCTGCAAAGTGTTAGTTTTTATATATACACACAGTGGCCACTTTATTAGGTACCTCCTGTTTGTTTGTGCTCTTCTGCTGCTGCAGCCCACCCACATCAAGGTTCAGTGTGTTCTGGTTTCAGAGATGCTCTTCTGCACACCACTGTTGTAAATGGTGATTACGGGAATTACTGTTGCATTCCTGTCAGCTTCAACAGTCTGGCCCTTCTCCCCTGACAAAGGTACCTTTCTGCTGACATTGATCATAAATTTGAGAATAATTTAATAAATTTGACTTTGATGGTAAATTTGCTTTGAACTTTGAACTCACTAACAAGGCACTTTCACCCACAAAATCGCAGCCCACTGGTTGTTGTTTTTTTTATATAGTTTGGCACCATTCTCTTTGAACTCTAAAGACTGTTGTGCTTGAAATTCAAGGTTTCAGCAGTTTCTGAGATAGTCAAACCATCCCATCTGACACCTGCAATTATTCCACTGTCTGAGTCTCAATTTTACCCAGTCTGATGTTTGATCTGAACAACCACTGACTTCTGGACCATGTCTGTATATTTTTAAGCATTGAGTCACTGTTAATGAATTGGCTGATTATATATTTGCATTATCAAGCGGGTGTACAGGTGTACCTAGTGAAGTGGCAACTAAATGTATATGCTGATGTCAATTTGGGATGAAGGATCCCATTACAGAATGAGAAAATAACACCTAGAGCAGTAATGCACAATAATGGTATAGACATTACTTGCAGCAGATGCATACTGACAGTTCGAACACAACCTTGAAATGCAGTTCACAGGAATAGTGGATAGGGAAAAAACATTTGGGATATCTTAGCTTAAAACATCAATAAAATCATGAAGAAATTTAATGCCCACCAGTTCTTAATTGATTCTGAGGTCTTCAGTTCCATTACACCGTTCAGTAACTCTTTACTTTCCTTTTCAGACCATTATCTTTTCCGACCTTCTCTTGCACCAAGACTCATTCTTTAAAATTTCTTGCCTTAATCACTCAATGTCTACACCAAGTCATAAGATTGTAGAGTTGTACAGTACAGTCCTCCAGCCCACCTTGCCCATTCTGGTTGTTTTGTCCGAAGTTTTGTCAGCACATCCAGGTGAGCACTCATGGAGATAAGACACCTGACCACTGTTACAGTCCCTTCCCCAACACTTACGAAGCTCTCCTTCCAGTTTTTGGAAAATCAGATCATTCTTCAATCCTGCTTTTGCCTACGTACAGGGAGAAGCCAAAGCAAGAGGCGGACTTAGTTAAAACCATCCACTGTTGGTCTGACCAATCGGCCTCCATGCTGCAGGACTGCTTCGATGACGTCAACTGGATTGTCTTCCATGATGAGGATGTCTCTGAGTTCACTGATAGGGTCACGTGCTTCATCTGGAAGTGCATCGACAATGTTGTCCCCCAGAAGTCAGTCAGGGTGTTCAATTCTGGTCACCTCATTATAGGAAGGATGTGGAAGCTATGGAGAGGGTGCAAAGGAGATTTACCAGGATGTTGCCTGGTTTGGAGAACAAGTCATATGAAGCAAGGTTAGCAGAGCTGGGACTTTTCTCTTTGGAGCATAGAAGAATGAGAGGGGACTTGATAGAGGTCTACAAGATTATGAGAGGCATAGATAGGGTGGATAGTCAGTACCTGTCTCCCAGGGCACCAATAGCAAACATCAGAGGGCATATGTACAAAATTAAGGGAGGGAAGTTTGGGGGAGACATTGTGGTAAGTTTTTTTACACAGAGGGTTGTGAGTGCCTGGAATGACTTGCCAGGGGTGGTGGTGGAGGCTAAAACATTCAGGGTATTTAAGAGCCTCTTGGACAGGCACATGGATGAAAGAAAACTGGAGGGTTATGGGGTAGTGTGGGTTTAGTACTTTTTTTAAGGATTATATGGGTCGGCACAACATGGAGGGCTGAAGGGCCTGTACTGTGCTGTTGTGTTCTATGGTTCTATGGTATTCCCGAACCAGAAGCCCTGGATCACTGTGCGAGCAGCACTTAATGCATGACATAGAGCGTATATTGCCAGTAATCAGCAGGAGTTCAAGAAAAGCAGCTACGATCTGTGCAAAGCTATCAAGGCTGCAAAATAACAATACAGGGACAAGATTCACAAAAAATAGCACACCTGACTTGCGGCGAGGGTTGCATACCATCGCAGACTTCAAAGCCAAACATAGTGGTGCCGCCAATGTCGCGGCCCCCTCCCAGATGAGCTCAATCACTTTTACACTCATTTCGATGTCGTTAACTCTGAGCCTCCGAGGAAAGCCACCGCTACAACCTGCAACCTGGTCATCTCTGAGACTGAGGTACGTAGATGATTCCAACAACTGGACAGTCACATGGCTGCGGGACCGGACGGCATCCCAGGGCGGGTACTCAGATTGTGTGCAGCGCAACTGGCAGGTGTGTTTACAGATATTTTTAATCTCTCCCTCTCCGAATGTAGAGTGCCCTCCTGCTTCAAATTATCCACCATTCTCCTGTTCCAAAAAAGACCATGGCAAAAAATGCCTGTCGCATTCACTTCAATAATAAGTAAATGGTTTGAGAGGCCGGTCAAGGATTACATCTGCAGCTTGATACCAGCCAAACTGGACCCTCTCCAATTCACCTAACAACACAACTGATCGACAGATTACGCAACAGCCTCTGCTCTACATACCGTCCTTGCACATCTGGAGAAGAAGGATGCTTATGTTCTTGGACTACAGTTCAGCGATCAACACCATAGTTCCATCCAGGCTCACCAGGAAGCTCAGAGACCTTGGCCTTGACCCTTCATTGTGTGGCTGGATCCTGGACTTCCTGTCAGGTCGCTGGCAGGTGGTAAGAGTGGACTCCCTCACCTCCACCCCTCTGACTCTCAACATAGGAGCCCCTCAGGGCTGTGTACTCAGCTCCTCCTTTACTCCCTGTATACCCATGACTGCGTCACCACCCACAGGTCTGATCAGCTAATTAGATTTGCTGATAGCGCTACATTGATTGGCCTAATCTCAAACAATAATGAAGAAGCCTACAGTCATCTCTTTGACACAGAGGTGTCAAGAAAACAACCTCCCCCTCAATGTCGCAAAAACTGAGGAGCTGGTTGTGGATTACAGGAGGAATGGAGATGCACTAAACCCTGTTGACATCAATGGATCTGGGGTTGAGAGCATAAGCAGCTTTAAGTTCCTCAGCATCCACATCACCGAGGACCTCAGGTGGTCTGTACACACCAGCTGTGTGGTGAAAAAGGCACAACAGTGCCTCTTTCACCTCAGACAGTTGAGGAAGTTTGGTATGGGCTACCAGATCCTAAGAACTTTCTACAGGGGCACAATTGAGAGCATCCTAATTGGCTGTATCACTACCTAGTATGGGAACTGTACCTCCCTTAATCTCAGGAATTTGCAGAGAGTGGTGCAGACAGCCCAGCGCATTTGTAGTTGTGAACTTCCCATGATTCAGGACATTTACAAGGACAGGTGTGTAAAAAGGGACCGTAGCATCATTGGGGACCTGAGACACCCCAACCACAATCTATTCAATCTCCTACCATCCAGGAAACGGTACCACAGCATAAAAGACAGGACCGACAGGCTCTGGGACAGCTTCTTCCACCAGGCCATCAGACTGATTATCTCACGCTGATTTGAGTGTATTTCTATGTTACATTGACTGTACTATTTATAATAAATTACTATGATTGCACATTTAGACAGAGACATAATGTAAAGATTTTTACTCCTCATGTATGTGAAGGATATAAGACATAAAGTCAATTCAATTCATTATGTCCATTTGACTTCTACGTCTTGACTATATGAGTGTCTGTATAAGTGTCTATTACAGAAACCGTGAGCTCCAACTTGTGCACGTTAGACTGTTTCAGTAAAGTATTCTTTTTGTTCTTCTTTACTAACCCTTTAGTCAAATTAAGAATTATAAAGCTAAATTGTTTAATTGCATATGGTGTACTCTGTTACTTCGTAGTACTGATTTTTTATGGGAGAACAGGTCACACAGCATCCACACAAACAAGAGGCAAGAGGCTTTGCACCTCAGATTTCACACATTTAGCAGGGCCAGAGTCTATCTTCCCAAGACTAGGGTTACATGTACTTTGGTAATAAACTTACTTTGAGCTTTGAGTTCCTTCAGTAGTTTGTACTCAAGGTTCCAACATCTGCAGTCCCTCGTGGTTCCATGATTTTATCATGATTGACTAGGAATTGTCCTGTCCTGCAATAAGATGTTTTCAGCATTTCTCAGGGACCTGAGGGCAAACTCGGAATGGAATTATCAGAGGCTGCAAGTTGGCTTTTGCTATCCTCCAGTTCTGGTGTGCTGAGCATCAGAACCCCAGCTGAGAGCTCATCACATACGAAGATCAGAAGACGCCGTTCAAGCCTGAACTCGCATTGTGTGCCACATGCTGAGTGTGTCAGCTGCAATCTAATTCTGGGTTTAATGGGCAAGTCATACACACTTCTCCTCATTACACAGCCTCTGTAATCATTTCAGCCCATTTATAGGCAAAGATACATTGCACATTGTGCTGCCAGCATCATTGTGAGATATCCTGACAAGTGTGGGGGTTCACCGTTGTTGCTGAGAAGGGTTTGACTCCACATCCTCCTATCCTTGCTGCAGTTCTGCTCTTAGAGATTTGGAGTATTAGAGCGTTAGAGCCTGGACACAGGCCCTTTGGCCCAACTGGTACATGCTAACCCTGTTGTCCACCCAGCTAGTCCAAATTTCCTGTCTTTGGCCTATATTTCCTCTAAGCCCTGCCACAACATGTACCTATATAAGTGCAAGTGCTTCTGAAATGATATCAGTTATCTGCCTCAACCAGGTAAAATGGTTTCATTTACGAAGTACTTGGATAGGTACATGCAATGAGCATGCATTCCATAAACTTGCCATCTCTATGAGAAAAAGTTGCCACTCAGGTTACTTTTAAATCTTTCCCTTCTAACCCTGAATCTATGCGTCTGGTTCCAGTCCCCCATACCCTGGGAAAAGACTGTTAGCATGCAGCTTATCTATGTTTCTCAAAACTTTAAACACCTGCATAAGTTTGCCCCGATACTCCTGTATTCCAAGGAACCAAGGCATAGTTTGGACAACGTCTCCCTATAACCCGGGCCTTCAAGTCCTGGCAGCTCCCTCATTAATTTTACCTGCACTGTCTCCTTCTCAGTAAAGCAGCAAGTTAGATACTCCACCCACTATGAAAACAGAACTAATCATTGTATGAAAGCTGTCGTTTGCTTTCTACAGATTTTGATGCTCAATACTGGATCCAACAGTTGCAGGTAACCAGCTTTTCCTGTTTTTGACAACTTACAAAAAATAACTTCATCTTCTTGATCGATCCTTTCTTCAAAACTGCACTGAGGTTCAGTATACTAAGTTTATTATTTACAACGTACACCCAAGAGGTTTGAAAGTGGGCAATACAGTATATTCCTTCAAACATGGTAATGCAATCAAACTAGCATTGGTGTGACTAAAAGGCTAAGGGCTGTGTTGGATTAGCAAAATGACTCAATAGTGAATCAACTCATGATAGGGCACTTGGATCTTGTTCTGTACCTTGCGTCTCTGCTTTAGTCTTCCTGTTGAAATGTTTCAAGTTTGTTGCATTGCCCTCTCTTCTTTTCATTGTTCAACAAAGTTCTTTTTTCTTCTTTCAAACATATATTTCATTTTTTTTTTAAACACAAGATATTCTGCAAAGTATAGAAACCCTGTTGAAGAGTCTTGACCCAAAATGTCGATTCTTTATGCCTCACATAGGTGTTGCCTGACATGCTGAGTTCCTCCATCATTTTGTGTTGTTTCCATTTGTGTCAAGGAGTATCATAGAACGCGACAGCACAAAACTGGGGCCCACCCATCCAGTCAAAGCTGAACCATTAATCTGCCTACTCCCATTGATCTGCATCTGGACCATTGCCCATATCAATCCCATCCACGTACCTGTCCAAATGTCTCTTAAAGTTTGAAATTGAACCACATCCACTACTTGTACTGGCAGCTCAATCCACACTCTCATCACTCTCTAAGTGAAGACATTCCTCCTTGCATTTCACTTACACGTTTCACCTTTCATCCTTAACCCATGAACTCCAGTTGTCTTCTCACCCAGCTTCAATGAAGAAAGTTTGCTTCATTTACACTATTTATTCCTCTCATAATTTGGTATACCTCTATAAAACCTTCCCTCAACCTTCTGAGTTCTAGAGAATCATGTCCTAACCTATTCAACTTCTCCCTATAACTGAGGTCTTCAAGTCCCAACAACATCCTTGTACTGTAAATTTTCTCTGCATTCTTTCAATCTTTTTACATTTTTCCTGCGGGTGACCAAAACTGGACATATTACTCTGAATTGGACCTCACCAATGTCTTATACAATTTCAACATAATACCCCAACTTGTGTACACAATACGTTGATTTATGAATAGCAATGTTCCTTGCTTTATTTTTAACCCTGTGATGGTACTTTTAAAGAATTATGGATCTATATTCTCAGACCCATCTGCTCTACCACACTCCTCACCACTCACTGTGTAAGACATGTCCTGATTGTTTCTCCCAAAGGGCTACACCTCTCAACTCCATTTGCCATTTTTCCAGCTGGTCCAGATCCCACTGCAAGCTCTGATGTTCTTCCTTGCTGTCCACTACGTCCAAAATCTTGGTATCATCTGCAAGTTTGCTGATCCATTTTACCAGATTATGGTCCAGATTGCTGATATATAGATGACAAATGACAATGGACCCAGCACTGATCCCTGTGGCACTCCACCAGCCACAGGTCTCCAGTTAGAGAGGTAACCACCTACAACCACTCTCTGGCTTCTCCCATGAAGTCAATGTCTAATCCAATTTAACACCTCACCTTGAATGCCAAGCGACTGAAAATTCTTGACCAAACTTCCATGCAAGACCTTGTCAAAGGCCTCGCTAAACTCCATGTAAACTTTCCTGGTAATTCCTCAAGTTACTCTATAAAATTGGTTAGATATAGCCTACCACGCACAAAACCATGTTGAGTATCTTCAATCAGTCCCTGTCCATCCAAATACTTATATATCTGGTCCCTTAGAATACCTTCCAATAACTTTCCCACTACTGATGTCAGGCTCACTGGCCGATAATTTCCTGGTTTAGTTTTAGAGACTTTCTTAAACAATGGAACAACATTAGTTATCTACCAACTCTCTGGTACCTCTCCTATGGCTAAGGATATTTTGATAATCTCTGCTAGGACCCCTGCAATTTCTCCAACAAAGCCCTAGGGAACACCTTGTCAGGCTCTGGGGATTTATCTTTTCAAATTTGCCTCAAGTGAGCAAATAGCTCCTCCTCTGTAACATGTATAATGTCCATGACCTCACTGATGCATTGCCTCACATTTATAGACTATATGTCCATCTCCTGAGTAAGTACAGATGCAAAAAACTCCTTTTAAGATCTTCCTCATCTCTACAAATGTTCTCCTCTAAATCCTGCAAGCATTGGATGGTCTACAGTATAATCCCATTAACATGCTCACACCTTTCTTATTCCTCTGTTTGACCCATAAAGCCTCACTAGACAAGCTCTCTAGTCTGTCTTGACTGAACACTTTCATAACATTTTCCTTGACTAATAATGCCACTATCCCCCTTTAATCCCTCTCACTCTATCACATTCAAAACTGTCAGTTCTGCCCCTTTCGCAACAAAATTTTACTAATGGCTACAATGCCATAATTCCACATGCTGATCCATGTCCTAAGTTCATCCACCTTTCCTACAATGCTCCTCGTATTGAAGTATACATAATTCTGAACATTAGTCACATGATGCTCAACCTTACAATTCCTGTCTTTGTATGCAGGATTAACAAAATCTTTCCCCAAAAATCACTCTACTATTTCCTCTGGCACTCTGGTTCTCATGTTCCAGCAAAGCTACTTTAACCACCCCAGATGGCACGAACAAACCTTCCCACTAAGATACGAATTACCCTCCAGTTCAGGAGCAAACCATTCCTTCTATACAGGTCCCACCGTCCCTGGAAGAGAGCCTAATTATCAAAAAAAAAATCTGAAGCCCTGCATCATCTCCTTAACCACATGTTAAACTGTATGATCTTCCTATTTCAGCCCTTACTAGCACGTGGCATGGGTCAGTCCTGAGGTCACAACCCTGGAGGTCCTGGTGTTTAACTTAGCACCTCACTCCCTGAACTCACTTTGCAGGATCTTGTCTCTTCCCAAACCATGTTATTGGTATTTACATGGCTCATGACCTCTGGCTGTCAGGCTTCCCACTTTAGAATGCTGTGGACTCGATCCAAGAAGTTCCACACAGGAGGCAATGCACCAATTGGGAATCTCGTTCGCATCCACTGACCCTCCTTTCTGTTCCCCTAACCAACCATTCTTTCTCTCAAGTTACTTTTCAGTTTGCATCCACTGCTCCTTCAGACAATGCATTTCCATTCATCCTACCTTTCTCATCAGCTTTACCAGCAATCTGAAATCTGCGTCCTCAGATAAATAGCTATCCTGTCATTGGAAACAGCTGTTCCTGATTTTCTCTATGAAAGCTCTACATTACCTTGAATGCCTCCAGCTGCAACTTTGTTCAGGATGTCACCACTGCTGAGAAAGGACAAGGAAGACGAGTGAGAGATTAGCAAAGAAGTGATCAGACAGTGATCTACAGAAGAAGTTGAAGTCTACCTATGAATCATGCAGTGAGAGGTAGAACCCAAAAAAAACACCTCCTCTTCAAATTCAGTGAGAGTATATTGACACTAACCCAAATACATTGAAGTAAATCAGATGAATTTGTTATAGAAAGCTTCTTTCTGAGTAATAAGGTGATTGAATCTGTGCATGAGGATATTGAAAGAAAGAGAAACCCTGGGGAGATAGAATTGAAGTATTCATGATTATCAGTTTTAGATGAAATTATAATAATGCTCTATTTACTTATGATGGACATTTGTGGAACCTTTCCAACTATATTACTTTTAGAGGATACAAGCATCCACTAACACTAATATAATTGGAACAGTTCCATGAAAGTCATTTCAGTGAGAATGATGGCTTATTGGAAAAGCCTGAAATATATGCTTAAACAATACAGTTTATTGAAAGCCATAAATACATCATTTCATCATTCTGCCTTCAGCTCAATACTTTGGTGTTTTAATCTGAATCTTACAAATTCATCTATTTTGAATGAGGAAGTAAAACTTGATTCTGATAAGATACCTTTCCCTCAAAATGTACAGCAGCAGTTTTGCTGAATCCTGGTTCTAGTATCCAATGAAAGAAGACTCAACGTAGTCTAAAAGCTGGAATGAGAGAGGGCAAAGGTGGTTTCAGAGTAACAACAGGAAACTGCAAAAAAGCTGACTGTCCAAATCCATAGTTTCTATGTGTAGTCATTTTAGGCAGCAAGACTATATTTTATAATAAGCCATAAGAGTATAAGCTGTTTTATTGAAGTGTGATTTAAAGCAGATTTCAAATAGCCAGATGTCAGGATGTTAATTTAAGAAGGGGAGTTATTTGTTAATCATGCATTAATGCATTAAGTAGAGATTATTGAAAGGATATAGGAGAGTTTGCATTAGTAATCTGACAATATTATAATACCAGAGAGGATATGTGTGACAAGAAAAAGGTCTTTAATAATGTTAGAGTTAAAAACGTTATCAAATAAAGTGTGCTCAGGTTTATGTTAAAGCCAAGAAACACATCTATGAACAGGTATTAAAATGCACAGAAGGGTTTGAACATCTTTTTTTGTCAATTCATAAGCAGGATGTTGTCATAAATAATGGGTGTTACAGTTTGAGCTGCTGCCTCATGGCTGCAATGACCTGATTTCAGTCCTGATCTCTGGTACCTTCTGTGTGGAGTTTTTGCATTCTCTCTGTAACCATTCTCCCACATCCCACAGATGTCCAGACTGGTATATCAATTACTCAACACATATTGCCCCTAGAAGTTGTGACACTCACTGGGAGCATTGTAGCTGAAGAATCCAAAGCATTGTTGAGGATCCCTACCACTCATTCCACAATCTTTTTAACCCATTACCTTCAGAAATCTCCCAGAGGACCACAACCCTGTCATAGGATTTGGAGGCTTGTGTGCCTCAATGACCCGAAGAGCTAGATGGGCTGGACCTTGTCAGGGCCTTGTGCTTTAGCTCCTGGTAGGATCACCCATGCCAAACAGGTCAAAGGGTAGAGGCTAGACTAAGAGTGGTCCACCAGTCCTCCAGGTTCAGGGTTTCAGCTCAAGGCTAACAACCCTGACTGGTAAAACAAAATTGTTATGGAAACAGAAATGAAGCATCCTTCTATATCTGTGTGCAACGTTATGGGCAGACAGAGATGGAGGTGCTCCTCTATCCATTGCTGCCCTAAATGCCAGCAGTGTAAAGGGCAGTGAGCAAATACTCTCAGAAGGGAAGCAACAGGAGCATCAGGACTAGAACTGCCCGGCAGGGTAACAGCTTTTTTCTCTCAGGCTTTGGGACTAACAAATACCCTGCCACCACCAAGGTGCTCTCGTCACTAGGACAGCAAGCTGCTTACTCTTTGTTTACTGAAGTCTAGTTTATTGACTTATTTATGGTAATATTTTGTTTTATGCACTGTGTAAGTATATGTTTTGTGGGTGCATTGTGGTCCAGAAGAATGTTCTTTCATTTGGTTTGATTATATGTACAGTCAGATGATGATAAACGTTAATTCATCGTTGAACAAGAATGTACCAGTACATATCTGTTTGAATCTGGGAAGCACTGATGGGAAAAAAGGGGACTAAAAATGTACCTGTCTACGCAGGGTGGGCTGGGGTGGGGGTGATCAACTTTCACATACAACATTGTTACTAGTAACTGACAGTTGACACAATATTAAGGTATGAACAAGCAAGGATTTCCTTCAGCTTTACACCATATGGACTTCCCAATTCATCCCTATTCTCACTTGGCTCCAGCATTTAAATAACTTCACCAACAAAGCACCATAAAGTTTCGTAGAGTTTCTCTCACTGAAATGTCTTGGGAAATATAGTACTGTGCAAAATTCTTTATGCAGCCAGGCAGCCTAAGACTTGCAAAGTACTGTAGTAATTTTCTGTGTTGCATTGTATGTACCGTTGTGACTAAAAGAAAACAAATTTCATAGCACATGTGAGTGGTGAGTGGGCTGATTCTGATATGGGTCTTTATTGCAGCTGAGAGTGGGAAGGGAGCAGGGAGAGGGGAGGGAGCGGGAAGCACCAGAAAGACTTTCTGTAATGATCAATAAACCAACTGTTTGGAATCAAATGACCTTGCTTGGTGTCTCAGGACTGTGAGTGCCTGCACCCCCACCCCCCACCACCACTGGCACTTCTTCTCTGTCACCCATGCCACAGCCCTCCTGTGGCACTCCACCCTTGCCATTCCCATCAGCTTTTGATCGCTTTCCTCTCCACGTTGACAAATACTGTGTTGTGCAAAAGTCTTACACACCCTAACTATATATATATAAATGTGCCTAACTCTTTTGCATAGTACTGTACTTCACCTTTAAAAGCCATTATATAATAGCAAACTCCCAATCACTATCTCCTCTTGTATTACTTACCTTGTGTCTATGCTCTTCAATCTCCTATTGACAAGCCTACAGTTGGAACACATTTAATAGAAACAATGTCCAAAGAGCCAAGCTGCTACTTTGTAAAGAGACACTCATGTAGAAAACAACTAAACCTAATATCCCAGGACACAGTAAGGAATCAAAATACACAGTGATGAAGATTTCAAAACAAAATGTGAGCTGGCATGTTTTTTGATGGAGCTAAACTCAAAGGAGATGTGTGGAACAAGTAGTTATACACAGAGAATGGTGTGCTCCTGAAATGTGCTGCCAAGGGTGGTGGTGGAGGAGATGAATGAAATAGACATAATGAAGATAAGCCCATGAATGTGCAGAAAATGGTGGGATATAGACATTGTGTAGGTAAAATGAATTAGTTTGGGAGGACGGCATTTAATTATTAGTTGACTTTATTAGGACTTCCTGTAGCTAATAGATTGGCAACTCAGTGTACGTTCATTGTGTTTTGTTGCTGTTGACCATCTGTTTCAAGGTTTGGCTTGATGTGTGTTCAGATATGCACAGCCCTATTGTAACACGTGATTATTTGAGTTACTGTAGCCTCCCTATCTGTTTCAATCAGTCTGACCATTCTCCTTGCTTATTAACAATGCTTTCTCACCCACAGAAATACCACTCACTAGATTATTTTTTTTAATTTTTCACACCTTTCTCCATAAATCTGAAGATTGCTGTGTGTGAAATCCCAGGAGCTCAGCAGTTTCTGAGATATTCAAACCACACTGTCTGGCAGCAACAATCATTCCATGGAATTTGGTCTGTATAACAACTGAACCATTTGACCACATCTGCATGTATTGAATTGCTGCCATATGATTGGCCGACTAGATATTTGTATTAATGAGCAAGTGTACAAGTGCACTTGATAAAGTGATGACTGAGTGTATACAATTCAAAGTAAATTTATTATCAAAGTACGTGTCCCCATGTACTAACCTGAGATTTATTTTCTTGTGGGCATTAGGTGACATGCAAAATCTTTGCAAACTCCAAAGAAATTAGAGGCACTGCTGTGGCTTCTTTGTAATGGCGGTTACGTGCTGGACCCAGGACAGATCCTCTGAAAAGGTAAAGCCATAGAATTTAAAGTTGCTGACCTCTCCACTTATGATCCCTTGATAAGGACTGATTCATAAGCATCTTCATTTTCCTTCTCCTGTGGTCACTAAAAAGCTCTTTGGTTTTGCTGACATTGTCTGAAGTTGTGGTAGAACCACTCAGCCAGATTTTCAATCTCCCTCCTATATGCTGATTCTTCACCACCTTTGATTTGGCCAGTGACAGTGCTAACATAAATATGGCACTGGAGCTGTGCTTAGCCACACAGTTATAAGTATAAAGTGAGTAAAGAATGTAGAGGAGATGCTTTTGCTGATCTGAACTGACTGGGATCTGCAAGTGAGGAAATAGAAGATCTGATTGCACAAGGAGGAATTGAGACCAAGTTCTTGAAGGTTATTGATTAGTTTTGAGGGGATGATGGTATTGAATACAGAACTGTAATCAATGAAGAGCATCTTGATGTATGCATCCTCACTGTCCAGGTGTTCCAGGTTCAGTAATACTTTGATAATACTCCAGAGTATATTCTTTAATAATAAATTTACTTTGAACTTTGATGTAAATGTGATAACTGAAAATACAGCCTTGATATGTTCAGACTTTAAGTTATGAATTTAACTCTCATGCCCACACCTTCAGCCATAGGTTGCAAGTCATAAATGTCAAGGTCCAGGCACATTGATTATGTCTGCATGAGAATTCAACACAGAAGGTTTCACTTTCTTTTTTAGCACACAAGCTATTTGAAGAACTCTACTACTTGATCAGCTATTGCCCTCTTCTTATCCAGTCTTGATGAAGTGTGTCGGCTTGAACCATTGATTATCCATTTTCTTCCATACAGAACTGTGCGAAAGTCTTAGGCACATGTAAAACAATTCTGTAAACTGAATTTGCTTTCAAAAGCAATGAAATTAGAAGTTTCTAAATATCAAAACAAAAATGCTATAACGAGCAGCGAACTGTAAAAATTCTGAGTCAAATCAATATTTGGTATGATCACTCTTTGCCTTTAAAACTGCATCAATTCTCCTTGGTGTACAGTAATGCAGTTTTATAAGAAAATCGGCTGCAAGGTTGTTCCAGGCATCTTGAAGAACTTGCCACAGTTCTTTTGCAAACTTTGGCTGTCTTGCTTGCTTCGTTTTCTCCAAATACTCTCAGACAGCCTCGATGATTTTGAGATCAGGCGCTGTGGAGTCCATACCATCTGTTGCAAAACTATTTGTTCTTCTTTTTGCTGAAGGTGGTTGTTTATGACCCTGGCCATGTGTTTGGGATCATTGTCCTGCTGCAGAATGAAGTTGGGACCTATCAGTCGCCTCCCTGATGGCATTGCATGATAGACAAGAATCTAGTTGTACTTCTCAGCATTAAGGTTTAGGGAACCTCTAGTGTGCTTCACTGTTGGCTGCAGACTCTCATCCTTGTAGCATGCTCCAGCTTTACAGAAAAAGTGGCTCCTGTTTGAGCCAAATTTTGACTTGTTAGTTCTGAGCACTTGCTGCCATTGCTCAGCACCACAGTCCTTGTGTTTTCATGCATAGGTGAGTCTCCGGACTTTGTTTCCACTTTGGAGGAGTGGCTATTTGGCAGCAACTCTTCCATGAAGACCACTTCTGACAACACATCTCTGGACTGTAGAGGGATGTACTTGGATTCATGTGGTCACCTTTTAAATTGATTCCTTCTGTGCCCAGTTTTGTTTCAGTCAATCACCTTAGTTCGTTCAATGCATTAAATCATTCATCATTAAAACCTGTTTGTTATCTTTGTTTAATCATGCACTGGGCTACATAGAAACATAGAAAACCTACAGCACAATACAGGCCCTTTGGCCTACAAAGTTGTGTTGAACATGTCCTTACCTTAGAAATTCCTAGGCTTACCCATAGCCCTCTAATTTTCTAAGCTCCATGTATCTATCCAAAAGTCTCTTAAAAGACCCTATCGTATCCACCTCCACCACTGTTGCCAGCAGCCCATTCCACACACTCACCACTCTCTGAGAAAAAAGCTTACCCCTGACATCTCCTCTGTACCTACTCCTCAACACCTTAAACCTGTGTCTTCTTGTGGCAACCATTCCAGCCCTGGGAAATAGCCTCTGACTATCCACATGATCAATGCCTCTCATCATCTTGTACACCTGTATTAGGTCACCTCTCAACCTCCATTGCTCCAAGGAGAAAAGGCCGAGTTCACTCAACCTATTCTCAAAAGGCGTGCTCCCCAATCCAGGCAAAATCCTTGTAAATCTCCTCTGCACCCTTCCTATGGCTTCCACATCTTTTCTGTAGAGAGGTGACCAGAACTGAGAACAGTACTCCAAGTGGGGTCTGACCAGAGTCCTATATAGCTGCAACATTACCTCTCGGCTCCTAAATTCAATTCCACGATTGATGAAGGCCAATACACCGTATGCCTTCTTAATCACAGAGTCAACCTGTGCAGCTGCTTTGAGTGTCATATGGACTTGGACTCCAACAACCCTCTGATCCTCCACAGTACCAATAGTCTTACCATTTATATAATATTCTGCCATCATATTTGACCTACCAAAATGAACCACTTCATGAACCACAAAATGAGCTACATACCTACAAAGTAATCAAGTTTTTATTTGAAAAGTGGTCTATTACTTAAAATGTTTTTCTTTAATGAAGTACAAAATTTCCTTCTAAAATTTGCTCTTTTCTACTAACACACTAATGCAGAAGACAAAAGATAAATATAGATTTATAGAGAAATACAAAACAGAAACTGACCCTTCAGTCCATCTAGTTTATATCACAACCTATTTAAACTGACATTTTCTATCAACCTATACATGGACCATAGCTCTCCAGACCCCCTACAATCCATGTACCTATCCAAACTTCTCTTAAACAGCTAAAACAAAATTATATAAAATATCCCTGGTGCCCAAGACATTTACACAGTACTGTAGTCGCTGCCTGACTTACTGTTCCTGCAGTATTTTAGTGTTGATCCATATTTTCAGTATTTGCAGCCTCTCTTGTGTCTTCGCATTGTCTATCATGTATCAGCCTTACAGTTGTTTTAGTGCAATTTCAATGGATCACAGATCTGCCATTCAGTTACATTCCATGTGAGAAAATACAGTGGGCGAATCTCATGCCTGCATTTTGTTTCCTGCCCACTCAAAACTTCCTTTGTTGTATGAATATATACTGCTTCTTTGTTATTCATCTATGAATTAAGCCATCCATTATCAATAGGGTGTCAGAGGTTGTAATTTCAGTTATCACATCCCTCCAGTCAAGTAAATGAAGACCATTGCAGAATAAGAAAGGCAACAACTAAATCCTTGCCCTTATGTATACATAAATAGGCCTAGCTAAATTACTTGTCTTATGATATTTGCCATTCAGTGCTGTGTATTACTCTGACATGTTGATTATCAAATATACTCCCAGTTCTTTTAGTATCATTTATTTTCACTGTTTCTATACCATGTCAAAGCTTAAAACATTCATAGATGTCCTTGTTTGAGGGGAATGAATAGATGGGTAATCAATGGGATACATTTAATGGTGAAGAAGTCATTTAAACACATAAAAAATGTCATATATCTTTGAACAACTTCAAATCCCTGAGTCACTCGGTCACTTGAGTCTAATTGATTTTCTAGTTGGAGTTAGGATGCATGACAGTCCATCAACAAGACATCTCACCAGTAAGTTTATAGTCCTAGAGCACAGCAACACAGAAACAGGCCATTTGGCCAATCTAGTCCATGCCAAACTACCATTCTGCTTAATCCCATTGACCTGCACCTGGACCATAGCCCTCCATTCTCATCCCATCTATGTACCTAAATTTCACTTAAAAGTTGAAATCAAACCCACATCCACCACTTCCACAGGTAGTTTGTTCCTCTCTCTCACCACTCCCTGAGTGAAGGATTTCTCCCTTATGTTTCCCTTAAGCATTTCAACTTTCACCCTTAACCCATGACTCATAGTTCCAGTCTCCACCCAACCTCAGTAGAAAAAGCCTGCTTGCATTCACCATATATGTCCATATATGAATATATTTTTTAATCTCATAATTTTGTATACCCCTATTAAATCTCCCCTCATTCTCCTATAGTCCAGGAAAAAGAAACTCCTAACCTTTTCAACCTTTCCTTATAGCTCAAGTCTTCAAATTCCGGCAACATGCTTACAGAATTTTCTCTGTACTTTTTCAATCTAATTGATATCTTGCCTGTAGGCAGGTGACCAGATCTGCACACAATACCCCAAATTAGGCCTCACAGACATCTTGTACCATTTCAATATAACATCCCAACTCCAGTGCTTGATACTATGATTTATGAAGGCCAATGTGCCTAAAGCTCCCTTTGTCTCCCCTTCTACCTGTGATGCCACTTTCAAGGAAGTGTGGATCTGCGTTCCTGATCCCTTCATTCTACTGCGTTCCTCAGTGTCCTACTGTTCGCTGTGTATGCCCTACCCTAGTTTGTCCTCTCAAAGTGCATCGCCTCACACTTGTCTGTAAGAAATTCCATCAGCCAATTTTCAGCCTATTTTTTTTTAGAAACTTTGTTTAGGAAGTAAATACCAACCTGGACACAAGGAAGATCCTCAACTCTTCTTTAAACAGTACTATGGAACTTTCTGCAAACATCACAAAAGTTGATGTGTGACTCTTTCATTGAACATGGACATTATTGAGATGATCCCTTTTGCTCTTTGAACTGAATGGCTTGCTATCTCACATATAGGGCAGACTACATTATGTTAACAGATTTGAGCCAACTGGATTCTTTTGACAATCTAGCTCTTCTTTGATGACTATTATCTATTTAATATTCCAGATTTATTTTTATACTAGCTGCTTTAAGGTCTGAGTATCAAAAGCTAGAGGGCATAGTTGGAACGATAGAAGTGAAAGGATTAATAAGGACCTGGAGGACTAATATTTTACACAGTGGCTGATGGAGATATTGAACCAGCTGCCAGAGGAAGTAGTTATTTTTATTTTTATTTATTTATTTATTGAGATACAACGTGGAATAGGCCCTTCCATTGAGCCATAGTGTCCAGTAACCCCCAAATTAATCCTAGCCAAATCACGGGACAATTTCCAATGACTAATTAACCTATCAACCAGTATGTCTTTGGACTGTGGGAGGAAACCGGAGCATTCGAAGGAAACCCACGCAGTCACGGGGAGAATGTACAAACTCCTTACAGACAGCACCGGGAATTAATCCCAGGCCACCTGCACTGTAAGTTATTGTGCTAACTACTACGCTACCATGCTGCCCAGTTGAGGCAGGTACCTTAGAAACATTTAGAATGGAGCTTGACAGGTATATGGATGACAAGAGGGATAAGTGTCAAGTGCTGAGGAATGGGATTGGATTGAATATACATTTGTTCAGCCCATTGAACCTGCACTACGATGGACTCAGCCCCTATTGATCTGTATGTGTAGGAACAAGTCCCGCTGTAAGGATAGTTGCATCTGATACAAAGTTATCATTTGAATGTGTTGCTTTGGATTTCTATCAGCTGCAGAATTCCTCACGTTGATCATCCCGTGCAGTTAACTCACGTTCTCTTTCACCAGATTCTGACTGACCTGCTGACTATCTCAGGCACTGTTGTAATTTTTTGTTACATTTTTAATTAATCCTATTTAACATAATGCTTTTAATTATTCCAATGTGCAATCAAATGTTTAAGCACTATTTCTTTTAAATATTTGTTACTTTCTTAAATTTTTAATGTAGGTTGAATACTTACAAAAATATTAAAATCAATGAGTTACTTTCTTAAATTAAAATATCATAAATTATTAATAAGAACAGAAAATGCTGCAGACTCAATATATCAACATGTATTTGCTGAATTTATTTCAAATCACCATCATCAGAAGTTTTTTTTTTCTGAAATTTAAAATATGTTTTCATTTGCTTGAGAACCTTAAACATGCTGGGACTTAAGGGGAAGGGTGATAAATGATTTCTCCAGAGGTTGTGTACAGAACTGCTATATTTCATAATCATTTCTAGCCAAATTATAATACTCCATTTGATGGTTTAATGTGACCGGAGCATTAAAGTGAAATGGAACACAGCTATTAATAGACAATGGACAATAGGTGCAGAAGAAGACCAATCGGCCCTTCGAGCCTGCACCGCCATTTTGAGATCATGGCTGATCATCTACTATCAATACCCGGTCCCCATATCCTTGTCCCCATATCCCTTGATTCCCCTATCCATAAGATACCTATCTAGCTCCTTCTTGAAAGCATCCAGAGAATTGGCCTCCACTGCCTTCCGAGGCAATGCATTCCAGACCCCCACAACTCTCTGGGAGAAGAAGTTTTTCCTTAATTCTGTCCTAAATGACCTACCCATTATTCTCAAACCATGCCCTCTGGTACTGGACTCTCCCAGCATCTGGAACATATTTCCTGCCTCTATCCACAGTACTGCAGCTTGATGGCTTCACTATGCTCCACAAAGACAGAACAACTCCGTCTCCTAAAGGCGGAGGAGGTGGACTATGCATCATTGTGCACAAACATGTTAATTCTACCTCAGTCCTGCTCAGTCAATTTGGAAAATCTAGAGGTCAAATATCATCCATTTTATCTGCCAAGGGAGATTTCTGCTACCATTTCAATAGTGGTGTAAATTCCACAAATTCAACCCCTGGCTCATGTCAGGCAGCCACTGGAGAGCTGAGCAATGTAATCAGCAGGCACAAAACTACGCAACCTGATGCCGTCCCTATCATTGCTGAAGATTTAAATGAGGCCAACTTGGGGAGTCTCTGAACAATAATTACTACCAATATATCGCCTGTGGAACCAGAGGAGCCTACCCACTTGACCACTGTTATACCGCCGTCAAGAGTGCTTACCGTGTCACCCCATGTCCGCACATCGGAAAATCCGATCACATGGCTATACTTCTACTCCCAGCATAGACAGAAACTGAAGACCACAGCACCAGTGGTGAGGACTAAGAAGGTGTGGGCAAGGGATGTGGAAAAGCAACATTAAACTGCTTTGAGACAGTGGGTTAGAAAATGTTCTGGGATTCATCTCTGAGTCTGAATGGATATGTCACAGTTATCCCCGACTTCATCAAAACCTATGTGGATGAGTGTGTGCCTTCAAGAACATACCAGACAAATCTGAATCAAAAGCCAAGGATGAACCAAGAGATTCGTAATCTGTTGAAGGCTAGATCCAGAACTGTACTGGAAGTACAAGTACAGCCCATGGAAGGCTATTTTTAAGATGAGAAAACAATTCCAATGGAAGTTAGAGACGGAATCGAATGCATATCAACACTGGTAGTATTTGCAGCCCATTACTTTCTACAAACCAAAACCCAACTTTATGAATGGCAGGAATGGTTCACTCCCAGATGAACTCTTAAGCACACCTTGAAAAGGAAAATGAAATGACATCTATGAAAAGATCTAAAGCTTCTGGTGACCCTGTGACCAACATCAGAACATATTTCAAGAGGGTAAACCCTCACAAGGTGTCAGGTCCTGATTCTGTACCTGGTAGGGCTATGAAAACTTGTGCCAGACATCTTCAATCTCTTACTGCTACAACCAAAGGTGCCCATCTACTTCAAAAGGGCGACAATCATACCAGTGCTCTGGAAGAGAAAGGTGAGCTACCTCAATGGCTATCACCCAATAGCACTCATATCTACCGTGCTTCAAGGGGTTAATTAAGACCATAAGACCATAAAATATAGGAACAAAATTAAGCCATCTGGCCAATCGAGTCTGCTCTGCCATTCAATCATGGCTGATCCTTTTTTTCTCCTCCTTAACCCCAGTTCCCTGCCTTCTTCCTGTAACCTTTGATGCCATATCCAATCAAGAACCTATTAATCTCTGCCTTAAATACACCCAATGACTTGGCCTCCACAGCAAATATCACAAATTCACCACCCTTTGGCTAAAGAAATTTCTCCATATCTTTGTTTTGAAAAAAACACTCCTATGTCCTGAGGCTGTGTCTTCTTATCCTAGATTCTCCCACCATGGGAAACATCCTTTCCATATCTTCTCTGTGTAGTCCTTTCAACATTAAAAAGGATTCAATGAAATCCCTCCCGTCCTTCTAAATTTCAGCAAGTACAGGCCCAGAGCCATCAAACATTCCTAATATGATAACCCTTTCATTCCTGTAATCATCCTTGTGAACCTCCTCTGGACCCTCTCAAATGCCAACAAATCCCTTCTAAGATGAGGAGCCCAAAACTGTTCACAATACTGAAGGTGAGGCCTCACCAGTACCTTTTACAGCCTCAGCATCACATCCCTGCTCTTGTATCCTGGACCTTTTGAAATGAATGCTAACATTGCATTTGCCTTCCTCACCACCGATTCAACCTGTAAGTTAACCTTTGGGGTGTTCTGCTCAAGGACTCCCAAGTCCCTTCGCATTTGAGATTTTTGGATTTTCTCCCCATTTAGAAAAAAGTCCACACATTTATTTCTACTACCAAAGTGTATGACCATGCATTTTCCAAACATTATATTTTACTTGCCACTTCCTTGCCCATTCTCCTAATCTGTTTAAGTCCTTCTGCATTCTCCCTGTTTCTTCAACATTACCTGCCACTCCACCAATCTTTGTATCATCTGCAAACTTGACAAGAAAGCCATCTATTCCATCATTTAAATCATTGATATACAGCAAAAATAGATAGCTGACCACTGCAGAATGCCACTAGTCACTGGCAGCCAACCAGAAAAGGATCCTTTTATTCCCATTCACTGCCTACTACCAATCAGCCAATGTTCTAACCACGTTAGTAACTTTCCTGTAGTACCATGGGCTCTTAACATGGTAAGCAGCCTCATGTGTGGCACATTGTCAAAGGCCTTCTGAAAGTCCAAATATACAACATCGACTACATCCCCTAAATCTATCCTACTTGTAATCTCCTCAAAGAATTCCAATAGATTCATCAGGCAGGATTTTGCCTGAGTTTGTCCTATCTTGTCCTGTGCCACCAAGTACTCCATAACCTCATCCTTAACAATTGACTCCAACATCTGCCCACCCACTGAGGTCAGGCTAACTGGTCTGTAATTTCCTTTCTGCTGCCTTCCTCCTTTCTTAAAGAGTGGAGTGACATTTGCAATTTTTCAGTCCTCCGGCACCATGCCAGAGTCCAATAATTTTTGAAAGATCATTTCTAATGCAACCACGGTCTCTAACATGATCTCTTTCAGAACCCCAGGGTGAAGTTCATCTGGTCCGGGTGACTTATGTACCTTTAGGTCTTTTAGCTTTTTGAGCACCTTCTCTCTTTAGTAGCTGCACCCGCTTCTCTTCCTTCACACACTACAACATCAGGCATACTGCTAGTGTCTTCCACAGTGAAGACTGATGCAAAGGCTAGAATCATCCCCTGTCTAAGCAAGGGCCTGGAGGCATTACAGTTTGCCTCTTGCAATAGGTCTACAGTGGACGTAATCTCACTTGCTCAGCCGTGGATCTCTGGTACAATAGGAATATTTACAGTACATACCCCTCAATTCTAATCAACAAACTCCAAAACCTGGGCCTCTGTACCTCCCTCTGCTAATAAATCCTTGACTTCCTCACAGAGAGACCACAATCTGTGCAGATCAGAAGTAACATCTCATCCTCACTGACAATCAGCACTGGCGCACCTCAAGAATGCGTGCTTAGTCCACTGCTCTACTCTCTGTACACTCAAGACTGTGTGGCTGGGCACAGCTCAAATGGCTTCTACCAGTTTTCCAACGACACAACTTTTGCTAGCAGAACTTCAGATGCTGATGAGGAGGCATATAGGAGCGAGACAAATCTGCTAGTTGAGTGGTGTTACACCAATGAAAAAGAATTTCAGGATGTATGTTGTATACATTTCCCTGACATTAAATTTACCTTTGAAACCTTTGAATTGATTGTGGACTTCAGAAAGGGGAAGTTGAGGGAACACACATCATTCTTCATTAAGGGATCAGAAGTCAGCAGTTTTAAGATCCTGGGTGTCAACAGCTCTGAGGATTTATCTTGGGCACGGAAGCAGCTATATTTCATCAGAAGTTTGATGAGAATTGGTATTTCACCCAAAACACTTGCGAATTTCTATAGACATCCTAGTTGCAAACTCATCTGGTATGGAGGGCTACTGCAGAAAGCTGTAAAATTAGCCAGCTTCATCATGAGCACTAGCCTCCCCAGCATCCAGATCACTTTGATAAATTTTGATAAATCTATTTTGAATTTTGAACTATCAAGCAGGAGGTACAGGAGCCCAAAGACATGTGCTCAATGTTACAGAACAGCTTCCTCCCCTCTCCAATCAGATTTCTGAATGGACATTGAACCCATGAAAACTACTTCAGTATTGTTTTCCATCACTTTTTACATCACTTAGTTAATTTATTTTTATATATACTTCTTATTAAATTTATAGTTTTTAAAAAAGTTCAAAGTTCAATGTAAAATTTCGTATCTGAGTGCATACATGTCATCACATAGAACCCTGAGATATTTTTTTTACCTGCGGGCATACTTAGCAAATCTATAGAACAGTAACTCTAGACAAGATCAATGAACAATAAAGTGTGCAAATGTAAATATAAACAAATAGCAGTAAATAACAAGAGCATTAAATATTAAGATAAGGAGGCTATAAAGTGAGATCATTGGTTGTTGGAACATCAGAAACAGAATGAGTGTAGTTATCCCCTCTTGTTCAAGAGCCTGATGGTTGAGGGGTAATAAATGTTCTTGAAAGTGGTGGTATGAGTCCTGATGTAGTAGGCAAGTTATATTCAACCTGATTCTGAGAGTTATCTCAGTACTGCTGTAGTTCATTTAATTATGAGCTCTTTTGGAGTGAGATCTGAACCCAAAGTTTTCAGACTTTGAATTGAATTGAATTGACTTTATTACTTATATCCTTCATATACATGTGGAGGAAAAATCTTTATGTTACGTCTCTGTCTAAATGTGCAAAGTGCAATTTATAGTAATTTATAATAAATCAATATAATATAATTTATATATATATATATTTATTTATTTATAAATTAATATAATAATAAAGTTTTTATAATAAATAGTACACACAACAGGACAGTCAATGTAACATAGAAATATAATTGTATCAGCATGAATTAATCAGTCTGATGACCTGATGGAAGAAGCTGTCCCAGAGCTTGTTGGTCCCAGATGGTAGCAGCTTGAATCCCCACTGATTCTTCAGGACCTTTTTACACACCTGTCTTTGTAAATGTCCTGAATAGTGGAAAGTTCTTGTCTACAGACACGCTGGGCTGTCTGCACCACTGTCCGCAGAGTCCTACGATTGAGGGAAGTAGAGTTCCCATACCAGACAGAGATAAAGCCCATTATGATGCTCTCAATTGTGCTCCTATAGAAAGCTTTTAAAATTTGGGGACCCATACTAAACTTCTTCAACCATCTGAGGGGAAAGAGGTGCTGCTGTGCTTTTTTCACCACACAGCCAGTATGTACAGACCATGTGAGATCCTCAGTGATGTGTATGCAGAGAAACTTGAAGCTGTTCACCCTCTCAACCTTCACAGCCAGCTCCTTTGTATTTGCACCATTGAAGGAGAGGTTGTTTCCTTGACACCACTGTGTCAGGGTGATGACTTCTTCTCTGTAGGCTGCCCGATTATTATTCGAGATTAGACCAGGGTAGTGTCATCAGCAAATTTAATTATCAGATTGGAGCTGTGGGTGGCGACACAGTCATAGGTAGACGGAGAATCAAAGGTTGTGTGCATTGTGGATCTGTGGACAAAAGCTAACACTGGTTTATATAAAATATAAGTTTCTGAGGATTTGTTTTCCAATTACAGAGGATCTGTCTCCAAACACATTTCACCTCTTTGAGTTTCCTTATCAGTTATGCATTTTTGTAATTATCAGTAGCATTTCACGAATCAATGATGACTATTTATTTAACAAAGTGAAGTTGTCAGGATAAATAGACTGAGCAGTTATTAACAACAGAATGCAGAAGTAATGAATTTGCTCCAAATTTTACTTATGTTTCCAAGCAAACTGGTTTTCCAGACAGCAAAAAAAAATTTACTGAAGGAAATCAGCAGGTCAGGCAGCCTTGGATTTTGCATGGACAAGGCCCTCATGCCTAGGGGGACACATGCTGCGGCTGCCAAGGGAGAGGATGCCGTTACCGTTACCGTTGGTTTCTATACTGAGTTAGGGACTGACCCTCCTCCCTCAATGCTGCCCTCCAGTGTCTGCTTAGTGGAAGATAAGCTGGATTGCATTTGTTTGCGGCTGCACTTGTGCAAGATGACAACTGCTGCGGGCTTTGTTTTGCAGAAATGAGGCTCCAGGACAAATTCAATGCAATATGAATCTACAGGCTATGACCCTCATGGACTTGGGCTTTATTATTATTATTTATTTTTCATGTTATTTTTTTAAACGTGTGTTTTCTGCTGTCCTAATTATATGTATATATGGGCAGTGTGCTTTGTATGACTGCATGTACAGTGTTTTGCACCTTGGCCCAAAAGAATGCTGCTTCATTTGGCTGCATTCATATATAGGCTTGAATGACAATTAATCTTGAAGTTGAACTGATATGTGAGGAAAATTTCTTCTGTGGATGCGTTCATCCTGCTCCGTTCTTCCACCATCTTTTATTTTTGCTCCCAATTTCTGTATCTGCATTCATTTCTTTCTCTTTATCTTTCAGGGAATCTGCTCTCTGTGCTTTGGATACATGCACAGGGGGCAAATATTGGACCAGCCTGAGATATATTTCATTGTTTACCCCCTTATGTCAGTTTCCTTTCAGCAGTAAAATACCATCTGTATAAAGCTATTGTTATGAAACAAACCAACAGCAATAGATTACACCTGGAGTCTGGTTTTGATGTTAAAACCACTATCTTTATTAGTAACTACTTATAATATTGTAACTTAAACAAGATAAACAAAAGTTAACAATGTTATGTGTATCAATATGTGTAAATATAACTCCCAAACTATCAAGCCTGGGGGAACATGAGGAAATCTGCAGATGCTGGAAATTCAAGCAACACACACAAAATGCTGGTGGAACACAGCAGGCCAGGCAGCATCTATAAGGAAAAGCACTGTTGACGTTTCGGGCCGAGACCCTTCATCAGGACTAACTGAAAGGAAAGATATTAACAGATTTGAAAGTAGGAGGGGGAGAGGGAAATGCAAAATGATAGGAAAAGACCAGAGAGGGTGGGGTGAAGCTGAGAGCCAGAAAAGTGATTGGCAAAAGGGACACAGAGCTGGAGAAGGGAAAGGATCATGGGATGGGAGGCCTAGGGAGAAAGAGGGAGAACCAGAGGGAGATGGAGAACAGGCAGAGTGATGGGCAGAGAGAGAGAAAAAAAACAACTAAATATATCAGTGATGGGTTAAGAAGGGGAGGAGGGTCATTAACGGAAGTTAGAGAAGTCAATGTTAATGCCATCAGGTTGGAGGCTACCCAGCTGGTATATAAGGTGTTGTTCCCCCAATCTGAGTGTGGCTTCATCTTGACAGTAGAGGAAGCCATAGATAGACATATCAGAATGGGAATGGGACATGGAATTAAAATGTGTGGCCACTGGGAGATCCTGCTTTCTCTGGCGGACAGAGTGTAGGTGTTCAGCGAAATGGTCTCCCAGTCTGCGTCGGGTCTCACCAATATATAAAAGGCCACACCGGGAGCACTGGATGCAGTATACCACACCAGCTGACTCACAGGTGAAGTGTTGCCTCACCTGGAAGGACTGTCTGGGGCCCTGAATGGTGGTGAGGGAAGAAGTGTAATGGCAGGTGTAGCATTAGTTCCGCTTACAAGGATAAGTGCCAGGAGGGAGATCGGTGAGAAGGGATGGGGGGGATGAATGGACAAGGGCGTCGCATAGGGAGCAATCCCTGCAGATAGCAGAAAGAGGGGGGGAGGGAAAGATGTGCTTGGTAGTGGGATCCCGTTGGAGGAACAAGGCTTAGAGTCTTGAGATGGTAAAGTAGGAACGTTCAGTAATCCAAGGAATAAATTATGGGAGAGAGATACTTGTAATCCAAGGTAAAATGTAGAGAGAAGGCAATTATGTTGAATTTCACACGTTCCATGATGGTAATTAATAAATACCAGTTGTCGAAGATCCTCAATCAAGCTGTTTCAAATCCACACACGAATCACCACCAAAGTGATCTGTCACAGGGATAACGTCTTCAAGGGGTTACCACATAACATACTCAGGCAAGGGTTAACTTCGAGTGGTCCCACGGGACATTCCTAAATCCACTCCTATGGATTATACAAAGTGACAGCCACACACTTGATGTGTACTGGATCGATAATCAACCCATCCTTGTGGGTATAGCAGAGTTCCAAATTCCCAGCTTCTACAAGCTGGAGCTGCTACCTTTTCCAGGTTTGTTCCTCTCTCTCTCTCTCTCTCTCTTCTTCTGACTCCTGACTGTGACTGTCTGTGTCCTTGTTTTAAAGGTAAACAAGCTGCGAGTCAGTCAGTGAACAACATCATAGCCCTGCCTCACTGAAGCGCTCTTTTAAAGTGACAGTCCACAGTAAAGAAAACCGGTGGGTTCGTAACATGGAGGGGGCAGCCGAGGACACAGGACAGTTGAAGAGGCAGCTGATTATGAGATTGTGAAACAGGCAGATTTAGGAATGTCCCGTGGGACCACTCAAATTTAACCCTTGCCTGGGTATGTTATATGGTAACCCCTTGAAGACGTCATCCCTGTGACAGATCACTTTGGTGGTAATTCGTGTGTGGATTTGAAGTGGCTTGATGGAGGATCTTCAACAACTGGGATTTATTAATTACCATCATGGAACATGTGGAATTCAACATAATTGCTTTCTCTCTACATTTTACCTTGGATTACAAGTATCTCTCTCCCATCATTTATTCCTTGGATTACTGAACTTCCCTACTTTACCATCTCAAGACTCTAAGCCTTGTTCCCCCAGGCTCGATAGTTTGGGAGTTATATTTACACATATTGATACACATAACACTGTTAACTTTTGTTTATCTTGTTTAAGTTACAATATTATAAATAGTTACTAATAAAGATAATGGTTTTAACATCAAAACCAGACTCCAGGTGTAATCTATTGCTGTTGGTTTGTTTCTAAAACTTTACAGTTCATAAAGAAATTGGGGCCTGTGTCCAGGATATGAATAAATCTGGGGGCTTATTGTTGGTTAATTACTGATTTGATTGGGGAAATCTCTCTTGATTTGTGTGTGGGAATCAGCAGCAACACATATTGAGGCATTTCTGGAAGCGCCAGATTGTGGGGAATTAGGGGGACACCAGAAAAGACGAATTGGTGGCTATTGCTAAAAAGCTGAGACTTGTTTCAATAAATGGTCTATGAGAGAGCCTGAGATTCAAGGAAAGATAGCTGAGTACTATATTTCTTCAGGGAAGTTTGATGCTGAGGTATTAGAATTGTTCCCTGAAAGTAAACCAGTTACCCCTGAGCTGGACCAATTAAGGGTTCGACCGAGAGAAAGAGATTAGAATCTGCGGAAAAAGATGAACAGAGGGAAGAAACAGAAAAAAAGGCATTTTGATGCTGAGGAAGCAGGAAAGCAGAGGCTGAAAGCTGAAAGACAGAGGCTTTTCGAGTTGGAAAATATAGAGAAAATGCAGCAAAGGGGTCTATTGACTGTCCCTGGTGAGAAGTTTGTTGCCAGTAGGGAAACTAAATTGGTCCCTCCACTTAATGAAGCTGAGGTTGATAAATACTTTCAGCATTTTGAGAAGTAGCTCAGAGTCAAAATTGGCCGGAAGGAAGCTGGTCTGTCTTGTTACAGACTGTATTTGTGGGTAAGGCTCAACAAGCTTACTCTGCTTTGTCTATTAGAGATGCTGCTAATTATGAGACAGTGAAATTGGCTGTACTCAAAGCATATGCATTGGTTCCAGAAGCCTCTAGACAAAGGTTTAGAAGTTTGAGGAAATCTGTGAACCAGACTTATGTGGAATTTGCTTATGAGAAGTTTGTGTGTTTTGAAAGCTGGTTCACATCTAAGAATGTGGATAGTAATTTTAACAGCTTGAAAGAGTTGGTCTTAATTGAAGAATTTAAAAGGCACATCCCTGATGACATGAAGACCTATTTAGATGAAAAGGATTCTGCCACTTTTCAGGAGTCTGCTAGATCAGCAGATGAGATTGCTTTAACCCACAAGGTTAAGTTTACCCCGAGTAAGAGCTTCCAAAAGAGTAGCAGGGATAACCAGGGTAAACCAGAAATTAAATCTGGGGCTAGTGACAAAAGTAAGTAAGTAAGGGAAGCAAGTGAAGGAGAAATATTCTGGTCTTACTTATTACTATTGTAGGAAAGCTGGTCATGTTATGGCTAATTGTTCCATCCTGAAGAAGAAAAAGGAAAAGGAGGCAGTCTCAAATGCTTGTATTCAGCAGGCTGAAACATCTATAAACCCACAGGGTTCTGAACATTCTGATGAGGCTCAATTAAGGACTGAGAGGTCTGACCGAGTTAAGAAGGGACTCAATCATTTTATGTCAGATGGGTTTGTATCAGTAAAGGAGGGGTCAACCCCGGTACCAGTGAAAATTCTTCAAGATACTGGGGCCCCACCGATATTGGACAGTGTTCTAAAGTTTAGTGGTGAGTCTGACACTGGTGAGGTAAATTTTATGAAAGGCATTGGGAGTGACATTGTTCCTGTACCTCTGCACAAAGTAATTTATCAGTTGGAATTAGTGACAGGACCTGTTAAAATAGGACTCTGGCCCAGTTTACCAGTTGATGGTGTTTCTTTGTTGTTAGGAAATGACCTAGCAGACATAAAGTTGTTCCAGCAGTGCAGCTGACAGCTAAGCCAACCACTGACGACCCACAGATGGATTTTAATATTTATCCTTCCTGCGCAGTAACTTGAAGTATGGCTAAGAAGTCCACCAATGCAGATAGTTCTGTGCAGCATGATTCTGCTACCCATGATAGCCAAAGTCTGGAATCAGGGTGTGATGACTTGTCAGGGACTTTTATGCTTTCTTTGTTTCACCAGGATTCAAGTAGTAAATCTGACAAGAAAGATCTGTCTCTTTCTTGGAAGGAGTTTATAGCAGAACAGAACTAATATAGTTACTAATAAAGATATTGGTTTTAACATCAAAACAAGACTCCAGGTGTAATCCATTGCTGTTGGTTTGTTTCTAAAATGTTACAGTTCGTAACACTATCAATGCTTGCAATGTTATATTTTGTGGCCCAATGGGTAGGATTCATTTTAAGAGGATTTAGCATAAGGATTCAAATCTCATTCTAGTTCTGAGACCACACACCAGAATGGTGTCTAGGCAGTGCTGCATCATTAGAGATGTGATCTTTCAGCTGAGAAACTTAACAGAAACTCTTTCTGCTCTGGCAGATAGAAGTTATCTTTAAAGAAAATAAATTCTTGAAGACAATGTGAATTATCTCTAATGACCTGTCCAACATTTCTACCTCAAGCTGTATCACTAATGAATTAGCTTTTCATTAACACATTGCTTTTTGAGATAATGCTATGCAAAATTTGGCTGCTTTTTCCATGATTTGCAAGGTAACTGCTCTTCAAAGTAGTTTTTTGGCTCTAATTTCCTTTGGGATGTCCTAAAATTATGAAACTCATCACAAAACTGAAAGTCATCCTTCTGATCCTGGAGCAAAAATGCACTTCTAATAACATTTAGTTGCTGTAAGTTTCTTTCAGTCAAATTGAGGATGAAAGCTGGGATGAGCTCAGATGGAATAGTGGGACAAATGGAGGTATGATGGAATGGCTGTGCAAACTTAACGGGCTGAATGGCCTAATTTTGCTTACTGTATATATCTATTGGCCTTAAAATATAAATTCCTTTTCTCTCTCCACTCAAGGTGTAAGCCTTGATGACTATTTAGAGTAGGGGTTCCCAACCTTTTCTATGCCATAGGCCCTGCCATTAACTGAAACCCTTGATTTAGAGTACTTTTTTTTCTTTCCATACTGTACCATTGATGGTGGGATTGATGAATGAAGGATACAGCCCCAGATCAATCCTATGAACACAGAACTTACAAGGAGTAGACCACTCAGCCGCTCAAGCTTGCTATAGCATTCAATATGATCATGCTCAATCTTAATTCCAAGTTGCTGCCAATCCCCCTGCAGACTTATTAATTTATCATAGGTTTGAATTTCATAAGAAAGTCAAATAGTTGCAGGTATAAACTGCAACTGCACTTAGCCACCATTGACTCATCCTGCTCATTTCCTTTGATTCTCTGTTAGTCCAAACTTCTACCAATCAGAGTTTTTAATACGTTCAAGTGTTAGATGGGAGAAGCTGGGTCTCTTGGGAGGAGATAGAACATTGTACAAGATAATGATTGGTTTAGTTTGGATAAAGAAAGGGTAGTGGCTTCCAATGGTGGATGATTCGAGAATTAGGGGTTCCCAACTATTTTTATGACACTATTAACTGAGGAATCTGCGGACACCAGATTAGGAAGTCCTGTTCTACGGCTGAAGCGAGGGAACACTTTTTTCAGCAGAATATGATTATTGTCTCATGCTGATAGCTTGTAGGAGTAATAGCCAATTAGGGTGTAGAAAATGGAAAATAATTCATGGAGGGTCCCAATCGGAAACATTAACAATTC
This sequence comes from Hypanus sabinus, assembly GCF_030144855.1. Lineage (NCBI taxonomy): Eukaryota > Metazoa > Chordata > Chondrichthyes > Myliobatiformes > Dasyatidae > Hypanus > Hypanus sabinus. The sequence continues at coordinate 175,065,605 of NC_082708.1, read as the reverse complement.
CTGGGTGGGTTCCTGCAAAGTGCGGCCAGGAGAGGTGGTAGAAGCAGATATTACAGGTGTGTATAAGGGGATCTCATATAGTCACATGAATCTGCAGAAAATGTACGGGTATGAACCATCTAGGCAGAAGGGGATTAATCTACTTAGACATTATCAGCTTAATTAGTTCATCACACACTGGACACCAAATGGCCTTTTGCTGTGCTGTACTGGTCCATGTTTTTTAAATGCTGCCAGACCCTCTGAGCAATTTGTTCCTCACTCTAGATTGCAGTGTCTTCTCTCCAGGGAAAATAATTTGGTGGGCTTTGGGGAAAGAATAGAAAATGGGGCAAATGGTTTGTCTACCTGAAATGGGCCTTGGCTTGGTGGGCTGAATGGTCTTCTTTTGCACCATATTAATTCTGTGATCTTATCATTTAACATCCATCACCTACCAGGGTTAAAAACTCCAAAGATTTGCAGTACTTTACATCTCTCCCAAGAAGACAGTTCTCTTTATTTCAGCACTCAGTCCCTCCTTTAAGACCATAACTTCTCATTTCAGACTCTCAGCCCGAAGAAACATTCATTGGGCATACACCTTGTCAATCATTTTCAGTAATTTGAAAAAGAAATGTTTTCCTCCACAAAGATGGAAGTAATTAACTCAAGATATTGCTCCTTGGCTCAGTTTTTTTTATATTATATTTGGACTTCTGCACAGGAATGGTCTCCAGAGTGTTCTGGGGTGGCAGAGAAGAATATCCTGAATCATGTTTCACCATCTTTTAATGAGCATTCTGCTAATGTTGTTGAATTTCCGATACCCCTGTCATGATGCACACTTCTGCTCAGCCAAGCCTCTGCTTCTAGTTTGTCACTAAACTAAGCACCTGCCATATAGGCAATATATCACAGCTGTTACCAGTCTCAGTAACAGACAGGTAGATGGATGAGGACATTGCAAAGAACCCTTCCAAGCCTGACTAATTAAAAGCTTTTAAAATCTACCTTCACCCAAGGAGTGAATGAAATCTTTCGACAGTCTGGCACTCAGCAAAGCGAGCCCACTCAATATTCATTTACACCTCACTCCATGCAGTTGTATGGAGTTTGACTTATTAAATATCACACTTTGCAGCCTCCGGACAATTGCTAGCAGTCTAAAATTGTGAAACTGTGCACTTTGATTTAAAGCACACAAGGATAGACAATATATGAGTTTCTATCACTGAACCTAGTTATCAATGACTCATTGAATTAGCAGGACAGGACATTCAGATAAGGAATTTGCTGCTTTCTGAAATGGAATTCTAAAATAATGGTTCCTTTACAAAAAGTATCGAGCTAAGGATTTATTTGCTAATATATTGAAAATGGATTCTACCCGGTGTACTTGACTGATATTCTACATTGGAGGCATAAAGTTGGACAGTGCGGAAACAGGCTTCTTGTTCCAGTTGGTCATAAGAACAGAAGTATTTAAGAAATAGGAACAAGTGTAGGCCATTTGGCCCATTGAGTTTGCTCTGGCATTCAATAAGATAATGGCTGGTCTGGCTGTAGACTTAGGTCCATCTACTTGTCTTTTCCCTGTAACCTTTTATTCCACTGAAGTGAAAACAAATCTAACTGTGTCTTAATTACATGAAATGCAGTAGGCTCTACTGCTTCCCTGGGCAGAGATTACACTGTTCTCTCTGAGCTGTGTGGCTTGTGGCCACGCAGTAACAAAAATGCTCCCGTGGACTCACGTTTTGTTGTTGTGCAGATGGAATTTTCTTTTATATAAAGTGCTGCACAGTTTTCAGGTCACGTAAACATTTCCTGCTTAGAACAATGGTTGATCTGTACATCTGTAAAAAAAATAGAGGGAACATCGGCAGAGAACTCCATGAATTAACTACTCTTTGGAAAAAACAGTTCCATCTCTATCCAAAAATTACTCCTCTGAACCATGAGGCCATATCTTCTAGTACAAGTTTCTTCCAACCCGTGGAAACTACCTTCCTGCCTCTATCTTATCTATCTCTTTTATAATTCTATAAGATCCCCTCTCATTCTTCTGAATTCCAGGTGACTCAATCTCCACTCAACACACTCAGCCTGATGAAACTTCTCTGCACTGCCTTTAAAGCCAGTATTTCTTTGTTCAAGTAATGAGACTAGAATTGGATGCCGTACTCCAGTACCCCGTGTAGTTGGAACATAACCTTCCTGCTCTTAAACTCAATCCCTCCATCAGTAAAGGTTAGTATTCCATTTGCCTTCTTGATAACTTGTTGCACCTGCTAACTAATCTTTTGTGAATCATGCAAGAGCACTCCTAAGTCCCTCTGCAAAACAGCAAGCTCAATCTTTCACCGTTCAATAATGTGAAATTCTATTTTTCTTTCCAAAATGGATGACCTTCAGTGGTGGTTCAGTCTGAAGTCCGGACTCCGGGTTTTCCAGCGGTCCCTTGCTGCGGTTGGACTTATCTAGAAACACCTGAGGCTCATATTAGAACTGGGAATATAAGTGGCCCTGGCATTGAGTGTGGTTAGGGGTTGCTTTGTCAAGGTATTCATGGCACAGATGGCTGGTAGAAGGCTAGAATGGACTCTTGCCATCCTTGGGACTGTGTTGGAGAACTATGGCTTCTGGGAGCCTTGCTGGTAGTAGTCAGAGTGGTCATTGTGGTATGGATTCAGCTGTTTCCTGGGCCAGCTGGGTGGCCGTCAGCCACTCTGAGCCAGGCAGGGATCTGGTTGCTTCTGTAGCCAGCCAAGGCTGCTGGCTGTAATGGCTACTTGGAGCTACTCTGATGCAGAGGTGGAACTGTCTGTTGTTCCTTGGTGTTTGTCTCTTCCTGTCCTTGCCCCTGTGGGGTAAGTCTGGCTGTTCTGCTGTTGCCCTGTGGGGGGAATCTGTCTTATCTCTGCCTCTGTTGGGTAGCTCAGGCTGTTCTGCTGTTAACTGATTGATGGTCCTGCCCCAGTTATAGATAAGTCCTGGCTTGTCAGTGGATAAGTCCTGGCTCTGTCTGTGTACTGTCCTGTCTCATGTCTGTGTCCTGTTAAAGATGAGTCCTGGCTTGTTGGAGGGTAAGTCCTGGCTCCATGTTGATGTATAGTTCCTAGTCTGCCCCTAGCTCCAGCCTCTGAGTTCCCCAAGCTCCAAGTCTGCAGCCTCCAGCTTCAAGCCTCAACCCAAGCCTGCAGCCTCTGGCCCCAAGCCTTGACCCAAGTTTCTAGTGAAGCCTCAAGGCCCTGAGCCCCTAGCTAAGCCTCATCATGTCCTCGCCTGGGTTTGGGGGTCTGAGCCTGAGGCAAGATCCAGGTTCTGGGTCCTTGTCCAGTCTTGGGTTTGGAGTCCACCCCAGGCTCATTGTTCCCAGTCCCTTGTCCTGCTCCTGCTTCCCCTGCCTAGACTGCATCCTGTCCCATCCTTGGTTCTGTCTTGTCCTGTTTCTGGGACTCCAGTGTCTGTGTCCTGCAGTTGGGTCCTGATTCAACACCTGACCTTATGACACCTTCATTTACCAACACTATACTGCACCTGCAGGCCCTTGCTCAGTCACTTAACCAACCTCTATCTTTCTACAGACTCCCTGCATCCACAGCACAATTTATTATTCTACTCAGTTTAGTGACATCAGCAAACTTAGATACGCTACACTTGGCCCCCTTTTCTAAATCATTTGTGTACATCGTGAACAGTTGTGGGCCCAGTACAGACAACCTGTGGCACTCTGCTCTCCACTGATTGCCAAGAAGACAAATACACATTTATCTCTACTCCCTGCCTTCCATAACCAATACTCCATCCCTGCTAATATGTTACCCCCAAATTTATGAATCCTTTACTTTATGGATAAGTATTTTATGCAGCACTTTATTGAACGTCTTCTAGATATCCAAGTATAAATGTCCACCTGTTCCCCTTTATCTATTGTGCTCTTTATATCTTCAAAGAAATCCATTAAGTTTGTCAAACAGGACTTACTCTTCCATAATCCATGCTGTGTCTGTCAGATGGAACCATTTCAATCCAGATGTCTTATTTCTTTCTTAGCGAGAGCTTCAAGCATTTTCTCAACTACAGATGTTAAGCTAACTGGCCTGTAGTTATCTACCTTCTGTCTGCACCCTTTTTTCTTGATTAGATAATAAGACACAAAAAAAAAACTAAGTTATGATAAAAACAAATAGATACAGTAGATAGATAAAGCAAAAGACACTTCCCACAATACCATGAGCTCTTGTCCCAGGCACTGAACAGGTGGCATCTGAGCCGTCTAGAACTCAACCTAGGCAGCTGCATAGCCCAGGTGATTATTTGTGCTCAGCAAGCTTTGTACATGGTATCAGGTTATTACACTGATTACAGCACAATTTAACATTTTCACATCATACACAGATGTACTTTGCAATACAAAGCAGGTCATTTTTGTGAGGTAGGAGAAGACTTGTACACTTTCTGTTCACTGGTCTAGTTTGAGACCAATTGCTGAGAAATATTTTGATTATTTAGTATGGGTGAGTATTAGACCAGAGCCATTCTAACTTACTCAGCTGCCTGATACAGCTGGTGAGGCCTATTGACATAGATATGCAAGAGTATCTTATTACATAAATCTTTCTAATACAAAGTTAAGGCCAATGCCTGGCAGACGTATTTGCCAAGAGAGATAAGAAATGGGACTGGTCTTCTCCAATCAATATTGCTGATTACTTTATTGAACCTTTGCCTGTAACTTGTTAGCAACACTGGTATCGATAAAGATTGTTAAAAAGAAGGTTATATTAGCGGAAAATCCCTGTCTACCTCCTCCTCAGGATATGATGAGTTGGCGAATAAGACACACTCCTGTGTCTGAAGGCATGCCAATGAGCAACAAGAAAGCTGTTTTGCCTGCCAAAAGCCCTAACAAAGCCAACAAATCAGATTAGGCCATTTATCCCTGAGCAAAATCAATATCCATCACTATTAGGGATAGGCTCCAAATGAAATGTGGTCCCTCAGAGCAATGTTGAGCTGATTTAGGTTGTGCTGTTGAGAAGGGAAGCAAAGGATTCAAATCAGGAGCAAAATGTACCACAGAAGCTGAGAAATGCGGGGCAAATTAGAAATTGTATCCTGAGATGGTTTAAAATGATTTTTCAAATTTTAAATGACAGTTGTTTACATAATGATCTTAATTCAGTTTTGGCTGCGTAATATCTGGTGTTTGCATTCATTCTCTTGTTGCAGTTGATTAGAAGGCAATCATTATGGAATTTCCCAATTTCCCAATTTAAACCATACATGGAAAACAGTGTCATGTTTCCAATGCATGACCTTGGTGGATGAGGATTGGTACTAGAAATCAAAGCACATTATTGGTGACACAAGGCTCCTTCTTCCCAGATCCGGAGATATGGGTTTGATCCCAGTGACATTTGATGCTATTGGTAGAATCTGCACAAACGCACACTTCTACGGCAAGATTCAACACCAAACATGTCGCTTGTTTTCAGTAGATGTGTCCTGCACATGCGCAGGAGGAGGAGATTCTCTGAAATCTCCGTTTCAGTGTGGATCGAGATATTTTCAAAAACGCATAGTGTGGACGCCTATCGTTTTTACGCAAAACCGGCGTTTTCAAAGTTATCCGGTCTAGTGTGGATGTAGCCTTAGAGAGGTTGCAGAGGAGATTTACTAGGATGTGGCCTAGATTAGAGAACATGACTTATAAGAAAAGATTGAGCTGTTCATGCCATCAAATTAAAGGTTACCCAGATGGAATATGAGGTGTTGCTTCTTGAATTTGAGAGTAGTCTCATCGTGGAAGTACAGGGCTGAGGTGATTGACAAAATGCTCCCCTGATCTAGAAGAGGCTGCATCAGCAGCACTGGATACAATAGCAGACTCCAGCAGGTTCCCTACTGCTGAAGGACAATAGTTATTCCTAGATTTGGTGGTTTGGAATTTTGGGCTTCTGTACCTCCTGCTGGATGGTAGATAGTATGACCCGAAAGGAGCCTAACCTTAATGATAGATGCCATCATTTTGAGGCAGCCCCTCCTGTTAAAAGTGTGGAGGGCTGTGCCTGTGATGACCAGGTTGTGGACACTGTGCACAGCAGCCTCTTGTATTCCTCTGCATCGGAACAACTGTAATCATGGTGCAAGCAGTCAGAATATTTTACTGTACCTGCTGACAGGCAAAATCCCTAGTAAGTTTCTGAGAAAGTAGAAGTGCTGCTGTCTGTCTGGCAGACAATCTTTGGGAAAAGGAAAAAGAAGTAATGATTCATGGTTTTATAAGAATGGAAGGAATAGAAGCATTCAACGAAGACATAGATGATCTGATCTTGGTCTCATCTACGATTTCCCCTCTGTTCTTCATAACACTTGACTCCACAACAGAACAGAAATCTACTTCAATGACCCTGCACAGGCAGCTCCCTAGGATAGGTAATTCCAGAGGTTTCCAGTTCTGAGCAAAGAAATATTGTGTTCAGTTCTGTTGCCTCATTATAGGAAAGATGTGGAAGTTTCAGAGAGGATCCAGAGAACATGTCTGGATTAGAGTGCATGTCTTATGAGGAAAGATTGAATGTCCTAGGGCTTTTTCTTTTTGCAGCGAATGAGAATGAGAGATAGCTTGATAGAGGTGTACAAAATAATGACGCATTGATTTTAATTAATTTATTGAAATACTGCGCAGAAAAGGCCCATCCAGCCCTCAGACCCGTGGTGTACAGCAACACTCAATTTAACCCCAGCCTAATCATGGGACTACTTACAATGACCAAATAAACCGGTACTGTTTTGGACAGTGGGTGGAAACTGGAGCACCCAGAGGAAACCCACACGATCGTGGGGTGAACTTTCAAACTCCTTACAGACAGCGACGGGAATTGAATCCAGGTCGCTGGTACTGTAAAGTGTTGTGCTAACCATTACACTACCATCCCTACTTTTGATAAAAGTGATAGCCAGCTCCCTTTTTCCAAAGGCAGAAATGACTTTTGCTAGAGGTGATAGAGAGCAGAAATGGCTAATACAAGATGGCATAATTTTAAGATGATTAGATAGAGGTTGTAATGAATATGTCAGAGGGAGGATTTTACACAGAGAGAGGTAAGTACATGGAACTTCCAGGGCTGGTAGTAGGGGCAGATACATTACAAACATTTTAGAAATGTTTAGATTAATACATGAATGGAGGACTATTTGGAAGAGAAGAGTTAGATTAATCTTGAAGATGCTTAAGGTCAACACAACATCATGGTCTCAAGGCCCTGTACGGTGCTGTAATGTTCTATTTCTATATTCAGTGTTCTTCATTTCCACCTTAAAATGGAAATCACGTATTCTGAATCTATGCCCCTTGCCTGTCATTCCCTCACATGAGAAAACATCTTTCACATTTCATTCTGGAAATCACATAGTGCTCAGATTAAATTTCATGGTAGTCTATTTTGTTGTTGGTGTATATGGAGCAGATTCTGGAGGGAGCTTAGTGGAAGTGAGATCTTCACGGGATGAGCTTTCCTGGAAGTAATTGCTAATTTTCTATCCTGCTGACTTGTCTGCAAAAGTCATGAGTTCATCAAATGGCAACATTGCCTCAACTAATAACTTTTATCTAGCATAAAATTTTCTTGAAAGGAAAAGAAACAAATCTCTATTTTTTAGTGAAGGTGCCAATCATCTTTTATATAATTGCAAGATAAGGGCATTCCAGGCTCGGCCACATTTATCATTAATCATTCGTTGGTTCTACAAATGGCGGTGACGAGCCACCTATCTGCCAGTTCCTGCTCATGCTCATAGAGTCATTAAGCACTACAGCACAGAAATAGACCCTTCAACCCATCTAGTCCATGCATAGATGACCACTCTGATCTTCAAGAGGACAAATTTTGTCTCTTGCTAGCTTTTGCTCTTAATATATTTGTGGAAGCCCTTGGAATTCTCCTTAACCTTGTCTGTTAGAGCAACCTCATGCATTCTTTTAGCCCTCCTGATTTCCTTTTGAAGTATTTCTTGCATTTCATATACTCCTCAAGACCTCATTTACTCCTTCCTATCTATACCTACTATACATCTTTTTCTTAACCAAGGCCTCAATATCTCTCAAAAACCTAGGTTCCCTAAACCTCTTTGTACTCTATCTTGACAGGAACATACAAAATCTGTATTCTCAAAATTTCACACTTGAAGGCCTTCCACTTACCTTTGCCGGAAAAACAACCAGTTATATTCCACACTTGACCGATCCTTTCTGATAACATCGCAATTTGCCTTTTTCTAACTTAGAATCTCAACCCAAGGACCAAACCTATCCCCCTCCATAATTATCTTGAAAATAATGACATTATGAACACTAGAGTTAATGTTCCCTTGTCACCTGCCCAGTCTCATTTCCGAATAGAAGATCTAGTATCACTCACTCTCTGGTTGGGATCGCTATGCACTGATTAATTTGACAAACTCTACCCCATCCAGCCCTTTTACAATATGGGAGCCCCTGTCAATGTATGCTATCATAATGTTATGCTTCATCCAACAGTCTGTAACCTCTCTACAAATATGGTCCTCTAAAATTTGGAGTATTGGGTGGTCTGTAATATAATCCTATTAACATGGTCATCCCTTTCCTATTCCTCAATTCTACCCATATCACCTCAGTCTATCCTGTCTGAGCACTGACATGACATTATCCCTGACTAGTAATGCCACCCCTTCTTCTTTCTCTATCATGTCTAAAACAATCGAACCCTGGAACATTGAGTTGCTAGTCCTACCTTTCTTACAACCAAGTCTCAGTAATGGCTGCAATGTTATCTCCGTATCCTAAGCTCATCCACCTTTTGTGCAATACTCCTTGATTGAAATGTATACAACTCAGAACATGCTCAACCTTTCCATTCCTGACTTTGTATGTTGACTTAACAACATCTTTCCCCACAACCACTCCACTATCTGTTCTAGCACCTTGGTTTCTATCCCCTGTAACACTAGTTTAACCCCACCCCATGCAGCTTTAGCAAACATATTCCCAAAAGGATATTAATTGCCCTCTAGTTCAGGTGCAAACTGTCCCTTCTGTACAGGTCTCACCTTTCCTGGAAGGGAGCCCAACAAGTCCAAAACTCTGAAGCCCTCCCTTCTGCACCATATCATTAGCCATGTGTCAAACTGTATTAACTTCCAATTTCTGGCCTATCTAGCACGTGGTACTGGTAGCAATCCTTGGATCGCAACCCTGGATGCCCCGTCCTTTAACTTGGCACCTAACTCCATGAACATATGGACATCATCATTTTTATCCATGTCATTGGTACCAACATGTCCATGACCCCTAGCTTCTCACCCTTCCACTTAGAAATGCTGTCGACTCATTCAGAAATCCCTGCCCACGGCAGCTGTGAGTGCACAACCCATGCAGGAATATTGTTTTCGTCCATGGACCTAATGTCTGTTCCCCTAAACATGAATCCCCTATCACTACAGTTTGCCTCTTCTCCTCCCTTCCCTTCTGAACCACACAGCCAGACTCAGTGCCAGAGAACTGACTGCTGTGGCTTTCCTCTGTTAGGTCATTCTAAACATCCCTCCCTCAACAGTATCTAAAGCAATATACTGGTTGTTGAGGGGGAATGGGCACAGGAGTGCTCTGCACTCCCTTGCCTATTACCTTTCTCCCTCCTGATGGTCACGCAGTTACCTGTGTCCAGCAGTTACCTGTGTCCAGCATTTCAGGTGCAACTACATTCCTGCTTGTTATGTCAATCAATCTGTTAGTCTCTCAGATGATCCATTGTTCATCCAGTACCAGCTCCAATTCCTTAACATGCTGCTCATCTGCTGTCTCAGGTACCTTTCAACCAACTCCAGCAGATTAATCAAACATGATTTTATGTTCATTAATCCAGATTGACTCTGCTCAAACATAATATTATGTATTTGATTTTGCATCTATTATAGATTTTAGTTCCATTAATTAGTGAAACTAATTCAGAATCAGAATCATGTTTATTATCATTGATATGTCTTAAAATGTGTTGAATTGTGATTGCAGTGCAAGAAATAAAAATTACTATAAATTATGATTAAAAAATAAATAGTCAAAAGAGTAATAGCAAGGTATCGATTGTTCATGGGTCCGAGGATCTTTCAGAAATCTGATGGCGGAAGAGAAGAAGCTGTTGCTAAAACTTCGACTTGGGTTTTCAGGCTAATAGTGGTAGTGACAAGGAACCACCTTTGTTTACTAACAGTATGTTTAACTATTTCCTCATTTGTTCTTCACAGTTTCTGAGAGATTTCACTGTGTCTTCTTCCATGAACACCGCTACAAAGTATTGGATTAGTTAGTCTATTCATTTTATTATACCCATTATGGATTTGCCTGTTTTATCTGTAAGTGTCCCACATTTGTCCTCACCACACTTCATTTTAACATACTTACAGAAATGTTAACAGTCTGTGTTATGCTTTATGCTTACTTAGTTTCATTCCATTTTCTCTTTTATTTATCAATTTCATGGTTCGGTTGAATTCTAAAAGGAGCTGCTCATCAGACCTATCATTTTCTGGTACTTTATCAGCGTTTTCCTTAGATTGAATGCTACCTTTGCTTTCTGATGTCATCTATGACTGGATTATTTCTTTTGTATCTCTGCACTTTCATATCCAGTTCTGCAGCCACTCACTCACAATCCAGCTCAAAGATATTTCAGCATCACATTTGATCACATACTGAGTTCAAATCAAAGTTCAGTTCATTGTCATATGTACAAGTGCATCTATACACTACGCTTACGTGCCGCAGTATCACACGCACATAGCATCATATATTCAAAGGTAAAATAAGTTTATTATCAAAGTACATATATATCACTATATACTCTCTTAAGATTTACTTTCTTGCAGGCATTCACAATAGAATAAATAAGTACAGTAAAATCAATAAAGAACTATGCACAAAGTCCGTAATTTATAAGAAAAGGAAATTATACAGAATCTTTACAAGAATGAATATGATTAAAAGAACACAATTAGAACAACAAAGTCCATTTTGGTACAAAGTGGTCAAAGTAATCACCCTGTTGCTAAACTATAATGACTAGGGTTGTGCTGGTTTCGTTGAGAACTGAATGGTTGAAGTGAAGTAGCTGTTCTTGAACTCATTTTCAAAGACTCTTCAACTCATTCTCAATGTTCTTTCCCTATTAATTTATTATTATTTGTTTCATTTTGCATGTGCACAGTTTGTATCATTTGCACATTGGTTGAATGTTTAAGTTGGTTAGGTCTTCTATTGATTTTATTATGATTATCATTCTACTATGGATTTATTGAATACAAAAATGAATCTCAGGCTTGTATAAGGTGACATATGTACTTTGATAATAAATTTACCTCAAACTTCTTGAACTTTGTTGATGTGGATCTTTAGGCTTCTGTACCTCCTGCCTCATGGTGGCTGCAGGAAGATGGCTTGGCCCAGATGGTGATAGATGTTGCCTTCTTGAGGCAGTGTTTCCTCTCAATACTACCAATGGTGGGGAGAAATGTGCTGTGATATATTTCTCCAAGTCTACTATTCTCTGGAACTGCTTATGTACTTACATATTTGAACTGTTGTGCAAGACATTACATCTGTAAAAAATTGTTATAGTGGTGACCTTTATGAAGAAAGCTATGATCTTGATGAGCCTTCCTTATAAAAATATCAATGTTCCGGGCCCATGATAAGCCATCCAATATGTTAATGCTCAGGAGTTGTGAGCTGCTAGCTCTTCCCATCACTGAACCCCCAATCTAGAATAGTGGCTGGGGGCAGATTGGTTATGACCATCATGAATAGTAGGGCTGAGTTGTCAACTCTTGCTCCTGTTATCTTATGATCTTATCAGCAACACCCTCCAAGCATTGGTGAGAAGGTTAACCATAGAACATTACAGCACAGAAACAGGCCTTTTGGCCCTTCTTGGCTGTGCTGAACCATTTTTCTGCCATTTTTAGGTGACCAAAACTGCACACAAAACTCCAAGTTCAGTCTCACCAATGTCTTAACCAACTTCACCATTACATTCCAACTCTTATACTCAATACTTTGATTTATAAAGGCCAATGTACCAAAAGTTCTCTTTACGACCCTGTCTACTTGTGATGCCACTTTTAGGGAATTGTGTATCTGTACTCCCAGATCCCTCTGTTCTACAGCACTCCTCAGTGTCCTACCATTTACCTTGTATGTTCTACCTTGGTTTGACCTTCCGAAGTGCAATACCTCACACTTGTCTGTATTAAACTCCATCTGCCATTTTTCAGCCCATTCCCCCAACTGGTCCAAATCCCTCTGCAGGCTTTGAAAACCTTCCTCACTGTCCACTACACCTCCAATCTTTGTATCATCAGCAAATTTGCTGATCCAATTTGCCACAATATCACCCAGATCAAGGTGATTGATCTCATTCATTAACTGATCTCATGATCAATTAAGTGGTTGAGTCTCATTCATATATTGATGGTACCCACTGCCCCCCCCCACTTCCAGAAGAAGCAGAACTAACTTTCTATGAACTGTCTCATCTGTAGCTGTTCACCTAATGGTAAAATATGCATGTCTCAGGTGATGGTCTCATCTGCTCAATCCACCCGAGTCTGTCTTCACATGCTGGGAGAGACAACTCCCCATCTCACCGAGGGTTTGAGACCCGTTGGCTACCCTCACCTTGTTTAGCCGGCTTGTCAAAGCTGTTGCCCATGGTATGGCAGCTGTCACGTGCAAACAACTACAGGGAGCCATAGGTGAGAGCTGAGTGCCAGGTGGGGACCAAAGTTGGACTAACTGCCTGAAAATGACTCGACATGGCCCCCCACCAGAGGTTCTCCCCTCCCTGACACCTTGTACACCCCATTTATAGGGTAGTACAAGTGTGTAATGAGCTGCCAGTGGAAGTGGTCGAAGTGAGTTCAATTAAGGGATATTTCGATAGGTGCATGGATGGGATATGGTCATGGTGCAGGTAGATGGGACGAGGTAGTAGATTCCGTCAGCATGGACGAGATTGGCTGAAGATCCTGCTCATTTGCTATAGTACTCTATATTTATTGAACTCCTGATATTTCTGGTGGTGTCATAACCTATGTTCCCTCTAAGGTGTGCTTGTGTGTGTGCGCACGCACATCTTTTGCTACCATCACACAAAGGAATGTAAACTGCGCACAAAAGTTTGTCACCCTCTACCTCGTTGGCATACTAAGTATATTTCATAATTGTATACAATCATATTTCCTTTCTGCTGTGAACAGTGTTGACAACATGGAGTTTGTGATGATTTGTCTGCAGATTTTAGAACTGACTTTTTTATATTATTTTTATTGAAGAAATCATTCATTCACAATGTCGAATTCCAAAGAAGCAAAGGCCTTAAGTACAGAAGAACTGCCCGTTTATCTAAAGCAGAATGGCTTAATGGAACAGTAGAAACTGCTACACCAAAAGCTCATAAGGTCAGGAACATGCAGCTATGAGAAATATTTATATACAGTACGGAAACTGTATACCGGTGCTACTTGTGTGTATTGTCATGATGTAAAAGTTGCTGGAGAATTTGATAATTGGAAATGATTTTTTAAAACATCATTTGGCAAGCAAACCACATATTGAGAGTGTGCAAAAGATCCAGTGAGAAAATCCTTCATTACCCACTACAGGCCTGCTACATACATTTTGAGAGTATGCAGGTGTTGTTGTCATTGGGCAAGCAATTGCAACGCGCGATATTTTTGTGCACACTGGTCATTACAAATTAGAGGGAACATTGACACATTACCTGAAATGAAGCTTGTTGAATGGATTGTTAACCTTGCAACTGAATTATGACTGCAATCACCATTCAAAGAAATAGTGTAAAGCCCATTGCTAAAATTAGCTCTGTCCTGCTGGGTTCATGCAAGCACTGCATCATTTTCTGATGAGTTGTGAATGGAATTAAACATTTGCAATCATTAGTAAGCATTCCTGCCTTCACCATCATGAAGTCAATCTCATTGATGGCACAGCTGAATTTAGTTGAGGCTATTAATTAGACTGCAAATGATCCTGGCAAGAGGAACACTTAGTGGTATTCAGAACTGGGACTGACAAATTCAAAGACCCCTGTTCAGGGATACATCTGTTGTAAGTCACCCTTTTGCCACTATTTTTCTTGGAATTGGAATTGAGATTGGTTTATTATTGTCACATGTACTGAGATACAGTGAAAAGCTTTTCTAGCATACTGAATATTGATCTTAGTAACCGACCTTCAGTTCTGAATATGAATTGAAGATTAAATCTGAAATGCAACTTTGATCAATGGGTTCCTAACAACCATGAACCAAGTTAATTAGAAGGCACTACAGGAAACCGGCTGACTTAAATTGATTTGTTGTGTGTGTTTGGCTGTCGTTAGTATGGGTGTGAAGGAGAGAAGTCCGGAAGTGGTGTGTAATTGAAAGGAAGCATTGTAAATATGGAATTGTGGTGTGGTTCAAAGGAAGCATTGTAAACATGAAAAATCCAGGACAAGTCTTTAATCTTTAGCACATGTAGTGTAGAGTTGGGCCAAGCAGACCTTTTCTCTCTGATAGGGTCTCCATCAGATGCCTGTCATATAAAGAGACTGGTGCATTGTTACCAGTACTTCTCTCTGCTGTCTTCATTCACGCAACAACAAACATAATAACAGTGTGTAACAGCTGCAAAGAAAGTGCAGTGCAGGTAAACAATAAGATCATAACAGATCAAATCATTACACAGTGCATTGAGGTAATACAATACAGTACTATGCAAAATTCTTTGGCACGTATTTATAACCAGGGTGCCTAAAACTTTTGCCAAGTACTGTATTTGCCCATGTGGAGTAGAGAGCGAGTCTGTAAATCAGGCAGGAGCAAAGAATGTTAGAAATGGTGAGGGTAGTGAGTTATGGGAGTGGTGTGGATCAGGTGGCAGAGAAGAAATGCCAAGCATGGGAGATGGTACGGGTGTAGACAGACCCAGCCCTGTGACACAAAGCAAGATCACTTGATTCCAAACAATTGGTTTATTGATAATTACATGTGATGTTTCCCTACCCTTTTCCCTTCCCTCCCCACTATCGGTTGCACAATAGAGACCCATATTGGAATTATGTTTGTCTTCACTCATGTATGTCATGTTTTTTTTTGTGGCTGCAGTTAAGGACAATACATAAAATGTTATACAAGATGAAAAATGAGTAGATAGTGAGGTCAAGAGTCCATGTTAATGTACAAGGAAACCATCTAATAAGTTTTTAACTGTCTGGTAGAAGCTGTCCTTGAGCCTGGAGATACGTACTTTCAGAATTTTGTATCTTCTGCATGATAAAAGGGGGAGAAGAGTGAATGTCTAGGATGGATGGGTCTTTAATGATGCTGAATGACTTCCTGAGACAGCAGGAAGCATAGTCAGAGTTTAATGCAGTGTTAAACGTTACAGCGAGTCAACCCAGCTAAAAGTGCAAATATATCTGTTAGTAATGTAGACAATGTGATTAGATCCTGAAACATGAATTAAATGAAAATGTAATTATAATCCCAAACAATTATTATGCCATTTTTACCTGGGCATAGTTAAAGGCCCATTATAAGTGGCAGTTGAGTTCAAACTTCAATCCAATTTGCACTCTAATTGGAAAAATGACTTAATACAATCTTAGGAAATGATAATAATGACATTTGAATGTAGTTCATTTAGAATGACAATCTTCTGTGCATTTTGGTGATTTCCAAACAATACTAAAATAATTCATGCATTTTAGTCTGTGAATTCAGATCTTCTAGAGTATAATAAAATCATGATGAACATCACAGTCCAGGCAGAACAGCAGGGCACATTAGTCCAGTGAGGAGTCTTTGAACTGAAACAACCTCTTCTCATTATACCTTCAAACCCACACAAAGAAAATGTGACAGTTATTTGTGTGTTCTGCAGAGTGCATTTTGACTACTTTAGTAATCAAAGAACCACAGACCATGAATGTTATTATAGCCAATAAAAAATGGAAAAATACTTTGCTAAGCTATTTCAGAGCTAAAATGCATAATAGACAAGAAAGGATAAAGTGCAATGAAGTGGTATATAAGTGGTATAATGTAACAACTGTTTGACTTAAAACACAAGACAGAAGTGCTGACTCAGAACAGCATCAAAAAGGAAAATTCTCTGACAATTTCCTGTACCATCTCAAATAGTTAAATTTGAGGCTGATACTTCAGTGCAGTGTTGAGGATTTCCTCTTTCACAAGAGGCGTTATGCTGAGGCCCTGTCTGTGTTTTCAGGAAGATGTTAACTAATCCAAGGCACTGTTGAAGAAGAAGAGCAGAGGTGACCTGGTCAATATTTATTCCTTGCTCAGGATTACCACAAATCAGATTGTCCAGCCCCTGTCTCATTGCTGTTTATGGAGGCTAGCTGTGCGTGCAAGTTGACTTTAATTTCCCTGCACCACAACAATGAGTAGGATTTAAAATTTGCCTCATTGTGAAGCATTTGGAGAGGTCCTGAAACTACCAGTCCCCACACCTGAGATCCCACACCACCAGATTCAAGAACCGTTATTAGCCTTCAACCATCAGGCTCCTGAAACAGTGAGGGTAACATCATAGACATCAACACTGAACTGATCCCACAACCTATGGGCTCACTTTCAAGGACTCTGAAGCTCAAGTTCTCAATATTATTTTTGTATTATTCTGCATTAGCACAGTTTGTCTTTTGCACATTGCTTGTTTGTCAGTCTTTGTGTGTGGTTTTTCATTGATTCTATTGCATTTCTTTGTTCTACTGTGAATAACCAACAAAAAAAAATCTCAGGGTAGTCTATGATGGCATATATGCATAGTACTTTGAAAAGTGAACTCTGAAAAGGAGCCTGTCAGTTGTTAATACATTACAGAAAAAAATAAGTGTTTTCATCAATACTTGAGAGAAGATGCAATGTTCCTGATGGGTTGCTCCTTGTTGCTTACAATCCATAATGTAATCCACAACTGTTATGTCAATAAGCACAGAATCATTGACTTGAACCGCAAGGAACACACACATCATTATCATTTTTTTTTGCTTTAAATCCATTCTACATCCTCCACGTGTCATTTCTTAAAAAAAAAAGCTGTCGGGCTATGGGGAGCAGAAAAAAGTGATTGCTTTTGCTTAAGCCTGCTGCAGGCATGATGTAACAACCGACCTCTTTCTTTTATACAGAGAGATGCCATTCAGATATCATGTTACTGAAGGAGCTGTGACATATGAGTAGGGGAAATGTAGACCGAGGGTGTAAGGGAAAAGGTTGAGTCTACCTGGAGGATCCAGTCAGCAACCTTCTACTATGAACCATAACATTATGTCTGGTGTAAGGGACGATATGGTCCATTACAATTTTTCTCCTTTTTAGTTGTCTTACAAAGTAAAAAAAGTAAACTTGTATCAAACTCACCAAATACTACCCAGAGATTTATATATAAAATAAGGAGTGAAAAAATAATAATGCAAAAAATGTTCATTGGCCATCAGATTTCTGAACAGACAATGCTGTTGCTTAACCAGCAATTTTAAACACATTTCTGGGCATCTCAACTTTAATTAGGAACTTGTCTTCTCCATTCTCAGTGGATTTTTGGTTTTATTTGTATTTTTTTTCTTTGGCATTTCCACAAATGAGGTCACTGGTAGTGCATCTGCATGGAGATTATAATCTCACCGGAATGAATCAGAACCAGAATCAGGTTTAATATCATTGACATATGTCATGAGATTTGTTATTTTGCAGCAGCAGTACAGTGCAATACATTAAAAATTGCCATAGGACATTAAGGAACATTCTGTATGATGAATAAAAAATAGTGCACAAAGTGAGCAAAATATTAAGATTCTGTTCATGGATTTGTTGACAGTTTAGAAATCTGATGGTGGAGGGGAAAAGGCTGTTACTAAAACATTGTGTGCATACCAGCAGGCTCCTGATGGTAGCAATGAGAACAAGGCATCTCCCGGGAGGTGAGGGCCCTTAATGATGAATGTTGCTGCCATGAAGCAGTATCTTTTTCAGATGTCCTTGATGGTACGGAGACTAGTGTCCATGTTGGAGCTGGCTGAGTTTACAACTCTGCAGCTTTTTGCCAATCCGCAGCATTAGTGTCTCCATGCCAAGCAGAGATGCAACCAGTCAGAATGTTCTCCACACTACATCCACAGAAATTTGCTAGGGTCTTTGGTGACATACCAAATCTTCTCAAACTGCTAATGAAATTGAACATGTAGTGGGTCTTCATTATGGCATTAATATGATTCTTATTTATACGCAAAACAACCAGATTTAACTAACTCTGCACCCCTGAAAGGGGTGAGAGGATTCCAGCAGACAGAGGCAGCATGTGCAAACTTCATAGTGGGCAGTCAGCAGGATGGAGCGCAGGCTGATGTTTGATTCCACTTCACAGATTAAAGCTTCCATTGTGCACCGATTAAAGTGGTGAGGGAGATTGAATCATCAAGCAAAGTGTGTAGGGTGAGTACTGGCTGCCTGCCTTTTGATCGCTTTGCTATGGAGAGGGGAGAGCTTGGCACAGTGCTCAGAGAGTGTTAACCAGGTTTTCTGCCATTTTGGATGACAACTTGGATGATAGACTTTTTATGCAATCATACAGTTTTTTTTTATTCTGTGTTTTCTCCCCCCCCCCCCACCCCCACCAATCTTCCAGTTTTTTTCTGTGCAGGCGGGGGGACTTGGGGGTGTCGATGTGTCTGTTCCATCTTGTTCATTTTTTTTGTGGGAACAAGGATTTGGGGGTTGATTTACTTGTTTCATTTTTTATTGTGCGGGGAGGATGGGATTTGGGGTTGATGATTGTGCTTCCTTTCTTTCTTGGTTTCATGGCTACCAGGAGAAGAATTTCAAAGTTTTATACTTTGATAATGAATAAATGAACAAGAAGTCGCACTGTTTAAAGAGCTAGCATTCTAACTGTGTTCTTTATCCTCACTGAGATCCAAGACCTCAAAGGATCTCAGATACAGCTGTAGAGATGTGTCTTGGTGATCAGGATCATGGTCATTCTCAGTTTCTTAGCCTCAGAATCACACTAGGGTATTGCTATCTGTTGTAATTAGGCTGCTCATCATTTGCTAGGGAGATCTTTAATAGTAAGAAGATCTCACAATTTCCTTTAGTCCATGGGAACAGAATGAACACGGAACTTTTCCTTCACTGCAAGTTTCTCCAAAATTCAGATTCCTGCAGAATGGACTTGGAGTCATAGAAAACTACAGCATGGAGACAGACCCTTTGGCCAATCTCATCCATGCTAAACCATTTAAACTGATTGCTCCCATTCGTCTGCACCCAGACCATAGCTGTCCATCACCCTCCCATCTGTGTACTTGTCCAAGCTTCTATTTAACGTTAACATCAAAATAGCATCCACCACGTGCTGGGAACTCGTTCCATACTCTCAGCACCCTCTGGGTTTGCCCTTAAGTTCACCTTTTACCCTTAATTCATGATCTCCAGTTGTCGTCTCACCAAACCTTAGTGGAAAAAGCCTACTGGTGTTTATCTTAACAATACTCCTCAAAATTTTGTATACCTCCATCAAATCTCCTCAATCTTCTACCTTCTAGGGAATAAGATTCTAACCTATTCATTCGTTCTTTACAACTCAAGTCCTCCAGACCTGGCAACATCCTTATAAATTTTCTCTGAAGCCTTTCCTGTATGTACGTGACCAAAACTGCACACAATACTCCAATTAGGCCCTGCCAACATTATTATACAACTTCAACATAACACCCCAACTCCTGTACTCAATGCTTTCAATAATGAAGGCTAATGTGCCAGAAGTTCCTTTACGACCCTATTCACCTGTATTGCCACTTTCAAAGAATTATAGGAAACATAGAAACCTAGGCCCTTTGGCCCACAATGCATTGCTGAACACGTCCTTACTTTAGAAATTACCTATGGTGACCCATAGTCCTCTATTTTTCTAAGCTCCATGTACCTATCCAGGAGTCTCTTAAGGAACCTATTGTATCTGCCTCCACCACTATCGCTGGCAGCCCATTCCATGCACAAAATAACAAGAGTACATCGAAGTAAGAAACACTTACAATGCCTCAAAAGAGAAAAAAAAAAGGATTGAAAAATATGGTTACACAAAAAAAAAGAAAAAAACACCCGACTAAAGAAAAAAAAATAGTGAGGGGGAGAAAGAAGAATCCATTAGCTGTTCAACCCCAGAGCCATGCGTCATACAAAAAGCTTCTAAAGATAAACATTAAACCACCAGCAAAAAAAATTATACCAAAATTTACAATTAGATCGTGGAGGAAATCTATCAATTAACTCAAATGGTATTAACGAGTAAATGAACCCCATCTTTTCTTAAAATCAAATAGAGGTTCAAAGATTCAACTAATTTTCTCCAAACTAAGACATCACTGCGTTTTTTTTTTAAACTTACCTCTATATCTACTTCTAAGCACAATAAAACTGTGCCCTGTCATGTTAGCCATATGAAGCTATATTCACAGATCCCTTTGTTCTACTATACTTCTCAGTGCCCTATCGCTCACTGTGGTTAGTCCTCAAAAAGTGCAATACCTCACACTCGGTAAGACACAGGAGCAGAATTAGGCCATTTGGCCCATCAAGTCTGCTCCACCATTCAATTATGGCTGATCCTTTTTCTTTGCACTCGTACAAAAGTGCTTTAATGCACTTGTCTGCATTAAATTTCATCTACCATATTTCAGCCCATTTTCCCACCTGCTCCGGATCCCATTGCAAGCCATGACAGCCTTCCTCACTGTCCACTACACTCCTAATCTTGGTGTCATCCCTAAATTTACTGATCCAGTTAACCACATTAATATCCAGATTGTTGACTTGGATGACAAGCAACAGAAGATACAGCACTGATCCCTGTGATACTCCACTAGTCACAGGCCTCCAGTTAAAGAGGCCAACTGTCCACTGCCACTTTCTGGTCTTGTGGGAGAAATGAGAGAAGCCAATGTCTATTCCAATTTACTACCTTATCTTGAATGTTTTGCAATTGAACTTTCTTGACCAACCTCTCATGTGGGACCTTGTTAAATGTCTTGCTGAAGTCCATATAGATAATATCCACAGCCTTGCCTTCATCAATTTTCCTGGTAACTTCCTTGAAAAACTCTTTAAGATTGGTTAGACATAACTAAGTATTTATTCTTCGGAGCGTAAAAGGTTGGGGGGGGGGGGGTTCTTGATAGAGCTATTTCAAATTATGAGGGGGATAGATAAAGTTGATGTGGATAGGCTTTTTTCATTTAGGGTAGGGGAGATTCAAACAAGAGGACATGAGTTGAAAGGGGGTAAAAGTTTAAGGGTAACACAAGGGGGAATTTCTTTACTCAGCAGCTGTGTGGAATGAGCTTCCAGTAGAAGTGGTAGAGGTAGGTTCTGTATTGTCATTTAAAGTAAAGTTTGATAGGTATATGGACAGGAAAGGAATGGAGGGTTATGGGCTGACTGCAGGTCGGTGGGACTAGGTGAGAGTAAGTGTTCGGCACGGACTAGAAGGGCTGAGATGGCCTGTTTCTGTGCCGTAATTGTTATATGGTTATAACTTACCAAGCACAAGGTCATGTTGACCATCCCTACTCAGTCCCTTTCTATCCAAACATGCCTATATCCAGTCCCTTAGAATCCCTTCCCTGTCCTCCCTAGAGCTTCTGACTGTAATCTTGAAGAGTCTCTTGCAGAAGGAGCCTGCTTTCTGCTGGCACTCTACTTCATCAACTTGTCTAGCTCCCTCTGATCCTTTGGAGCTCTCTCCCATCTGTTTCTCATCATTGCCACATCGTCATCCAGTCTCAACACTTCTTGGAAGGGTTGAGATTTGCTCTTACTGTTCTATGTCCTTTTTAGAGGTGCAAGGTGCATATCATTGGGTATATTTAAAATAGAGGTTGATAGGTTCTTGATTAGGTAGGGAATCAAAGGTTATGGGGTGAAGGCAAGAAAATGAGGTTGAGAGGGAAATAAATCAGCCATGATGGAATGGTGGAGCATACTCGCTGGACTAAATGGACTAATTCTGCTCCTATTTCCTAGCTATATGACATAGGAGCTGGGCAGCAGATAAACATCTATGAGAGATTGTAACATATCATTAGGGAATGCTGGATGAAATCAACAATGTTGATTATAGAGCAACACATAGAAAATGCTGGAGGAGCTCAGCAGGTTAGATGGCACCTATGGGATGGAATGAGCAGTCATCATTTCAGACCAAGACTCTTCATCAGCACTGGAAAGGAAGGGGGAAGAAACCAGAGTAAGAAGTCCAGGGGATGGAAAGGAATACAAGCTGGAAAGTGATGGGTGAAGTCAGGTGGGTGGAGGAGGGAGGATGATGTGAGAAACTGGGAGTTGATGGGTGGAAAAGGTAAAGGGCCGAAGAAGTAGTAATCTGATAGGAAGTGAGAGTGGACCATGGGAGAGAAAGGGAAGAGGAGGTGCAGCAGGGGCCGGTGATAGGCAGGTAAGGAGAAGAGGAAAGAGGGGAGCTGGAGTGGGAAATGGAAGAAGAGGGAAAGGATTACCAGAAGTTAAGGGAAATTGACATTTAATTGAGAAATTGAGAGTCAATTGCGATGTCAATTGCAGCATTGTATTCCACAGCAAAATTGGCATTGCTGCTCTATAAGACTTGCAACTGAATTGCCATTATTTATGCTACTTTCACCAGTAGTCCTAATGTTTTAAAGTCAGCATGAAGTTATTTCCTGACCAAAATAATTAGCAGCAGGAAGAAATCCCACCCACAACCCCCTACTCGCACTCTTATAAAACGTTCAAAGGCTTGCTGCTGTGATGGAGACTGATTTGGAGTTTGAGAGCATTACTTTTATTCATTGAAGTGCTGTGGTAGATTCTGCTAACTCCACAAAATCTCTGTGGCTCCACTTAACCATTTAGTCAGCATTCAAATTGAGCTTATTGCAATATGCATATTTATGCACAGCTGCAAAGAGCAAGTGAATCACAGACACATTACATCAGTGACACAACATTCACAAGGAAAATGTATATAATGTTATTGAAAACCTTGATCGTAAGTGTGGTGGAAAGTGTGCTGACTGGCTGCATTACAGCCTAGTATGGGAACACTAATGCCTTTGAGCGGAATATCCTACAAAAGGTAATGGATTCAGCCCAGTACATCACAGGGAAAGCCTTTCCAACCATTAAGCACATCTACATGAAACGTTGTCATAGAGAAGCAGCATCCATCACTAAAAGAACTTCACCACTCAGGCTATACTATTTTTCTCACTACTGCGTACAGGAGCCTAAGGACTTGCATCACAAGGTTCAAGAACAGTTACTACCCCTCAATGATCAGGCTCTTGAACAAAAGGGGATCACTACACTCATTTAAGAACTCTGTTACATTATTATTTCATGCTCGTTATTTATTGCTGTTTATTTACATCTACATTTGCAGAGTTTGCTTACAATTAACTGTTACTATTCTATAGATACAGTGGCATGCAAAAGTTTGGGCATCTCAAGAGATTTGAGCTCTCAGGTAACTTTTACCAGGGCCTCAGACCTTAATTAGCTTGTTAGGGCTATGGCTTGTTCACAGTCATTGTTAGAAAAGGACAGGTGATGCAAATTTCAAAGCTTTATAAATACCCTGACTCCTCAAACCTAGTCCCAACAATCAGCAGCCATGGGCTCCTCTAAGCAGCTGCCTAGCACTCTGAAAATTAAAATAAATGATGCTGACAAAGTAGGAGAAGGCTATAAGAAGATAGCAAAGCTTTTTCAAGTAGCTGTTTCCTCAGTTCGTAATGTAATTAAGAAATGGCAGTTAACAGGAATGGTGGAAGTCAAGTTGAGGTCTGGAAGACCAAGAAAACTTTCTGAGAGAACTGCCATAGGATTGCTAGAAAGGCAAATCAAAACCCCTATTTAACTGCAAAAGACCTTAAGGAAGATTTAGCAGACTTGGAGTGGTGGTGCACTGTTCTACTGTGCAGCGACACCTGCACAGATATGACCTTCATGGAAAAAAATTTTCCTGCATCGTCACCACAAAATTCTGCATCAGAAGTTTGCCAAGGTATATCTAAACAAGCCTGATGCATTTTGTAAACAAGTCCTGTGGACTGATGAAGTTAAAGTAGAACTTTTTGGCTGCAATGAGCAAAGGTATGTTTGGAGAAAAAAGGGTGCAGAATTTCATGAAAAGAACCTCTCCAACTGTTAAGCATGGGGGTGGATCGATCATGCTTTGGGCTTGTTTTGCAGCCAGTGACACAGGGAACATTTCATGGGTAGAGGGAAGAATGATTTCAATTAAATACCAGCAAATTTTGGAAGCAAACATCATACCATCAGTAGAAAAGCTGTAGGTGAAAAAAGTATGGCTTCTACAACAAGATAATGATCCTAAATACATTTTAAAATCCATGATGGACTACCTCAAGAGGAGCAAGCTGAAGGTTTTGCCATGGCCCTCACAGTCCCCCAATCTAAATATCATTGAAAACCTGTGGTTAGATCTCAAAAGAGCAGTGCATGCAAGACAGCCCAAGAATCTCACAGAACTAGAAGTCTTTTGCAAAGCAGAATCCCCCAAACAAGAATTGAAAGACTCCTAGCTGGCTACAGAAATCGTTTACAAGCCGTGATACTTGCAAAAGAACTTTGGCTTTGGGCCCTTTTCCTTTTTGTTATTTTGAAACTGTAAAAGATGGAAATAAAAAAGTAATAAAAGATGGTTTCCTGCCTGAATTTTACAAAAAGTTTAAAGATTTATTAATTCTTCCTTTTATGGAGCTAATACACCAAGTGGAAAGAACGCATAAACTTCCAGAATCTTTTTCGACAGCTATTTTAATAGTATTGCCAAAAAAAGACAGAGATCTTTTAAAGCTAACATCATGTAGACCTATTTCTTTGTTGAACATGGATGATAAAATAATAGCAAAGATTTTATCTAATAGATTATCTAAATACTTACCAAAATGAATACACATGGCCCAAACAGGATTTATTAAAAATAGACAATCGGCAGATAATGTAATTCGTTTACTTAGAATAATCCACCTGGCACAAAAAAGGAAAGAAATGAGTGTGGCAGTTGCTTTGCATGCAGAAAAAGCATTTGATAGATTGGAATGGGATTTTTTATTTAAGGTATTGGAAAAATATGGATTAGGAGTATCTTTTATAAAATGGATTAAAACCTTAAATACTAACCCCAAAGCTAAAGTGGTGACAAATGGCCAAATTTCAACATCATTTCAGTTAACAAGGTCAAATAGACAAGGTTGTCCATTATCACCTGCTTTATTTTTGTTGGCGATAGAACCATTAGCTGAATTAATTAGAACTGACTTGGATATTATGGGTTTCAGAGTTAACCAGGAAGAATATAAGATTAACTTATTTGCTGATGATGTTCTGATTTATCTAACTAATCCATTGTATTCGTTGCATAAATTATCTTCCAGATTGGAAGAATATGGGAAAATATCAAGGTACAAAATAAATTGGGATAAAAGTGAAATTCTACCCCTTGCTAAAGGAGATTATAGTCAATGTTGATTAATAACTCAATTTAGATGGTCGTTAAATGGTATAAAGTATTTAGGTATAAGAATTGATAATGATATAAAGAATTTATATAAATTAAATTATTTGCCATTATTGAAAAAAATCAAGAGGATCTTGATAAATGGATGATGTTACCAATAACATTAATCAGTAGAGTAAATGCTGTAAAAATGAGTATATTCCCCACATTACAATATTTATTCCAAACACCACCAATACAATTACCGCAGAAATTTTTTCAAGTGTTAAATAAATGCGTGAGGAAATTCCTTTGGAAAGGTAAGATGTCAAGAATATCGCTGGAAAAATTCACATGGAAATTTGACATAGGAGGGTTACAATTCCCAAATTTTAAGAATTATTACAAAGCCAATCAGTTTAAATTTATTGCATCTTTTTTTTTGATGAAGATAAACCGGCATGGATTAGAATAGAATTAACAAAATAGGAGAAAATATACCAGAAGATTTTATATATAAATAGGAATCTAAATGGATACGGAAAAAGAAATAATCTCCTATATTAAAACATTTGATTAATGGAATAAGATAAATGTTGATGATGAGATAAAGAAATCTTTATTAGCAAAGAGAGCTTTAGTTCAAAATAAACTTATCCCTTTTACAATGGATAATCACCTTTTATATAACGTTTCACAAAGGGATTAGATATATAAGAGACTGTTTTGAAGGAGATATATTAATGTCATTTGACCAATTAAAGAATAAATATAAAATATCAAATAACACTCTTTTCTGTTATTTCCAATTAAAGGCTTATTTAAGAGATAAACTGTGTCAAATAATGTTATTGCCAAAACCTAATGAAATAGAAACTTTAATTCATAAAAGAAAAATTAAAAAAATATTTCTGCTATGTATAATTTGATTCAAAAACAGGCAATTAAAAAAGGAATTCATAAGTCAAGACAAAAATGGGAAATTTTTGTCTTTGAATATTAAAATTGATAAAGCAAGTTGGTCAATATTATGTCTTGACAGTATGACAAATACAAAAAATGTTCAACTAAGATTAGTACAATATAAATTTTACATCAAATATATATCACACTACAAAAAATAAATGGATTAAACTCAAATTTACCTGATCAATGTTTTCAATGTAATCAAGAAATTTTTACACCCTACTTGGTCTTGTTTTAAAATTCAACTTGAGGTAGTGACCACAATAGTGTCGGTTGATTCAAGAAACAAATGATTGAAAGGAAGTACAGTTCTTGATTCTGTTAGTGTGAGACTTCAGGTTTCTGAACTTTCTGCCTGGTGTATCTGTGAGAAGATAGCATGGCAGGAATCTTTGATGAAAGAGATAGCCGCCTTGAGGCAGAGCCTTGTGTAGATAATTTCAATGATGGGAATGTGTGTGCTAGTGAGGTGTTGAGCTGAACCCACTACTGTCTTCAGCTTCTTGCATTCCCATACATTCAAACTGTGTCATGGTTAGCACTATGCTATTACAGTTTGGAGTTGGGAGTTCAATCCTAATGTCCTACTCTTGCAATTCCTGGATTTTCTCCTGGTGATTCGGTTTCCTCCCACAGTCCAGCAATGTACCAGTTAATGGTCATTGTAAATTATCCCATGATTAGGCTAGTGTTCAATTGGGAGTTTTTTGGGTGGCATGGCTCAAAGGGCCTATTCTGCGCTGTGTCTAAATGAATAAGTAAATACCAGACCACCATGATGCTCCCAACAGTATGTTCACAGAAGTTTGTTCGAGTGTTCAGTAACATTTCTAAGGGAGAGTCTGTTGCACCTTCTTTATAAGTACAGTACTGTGCAAAAACCTTAGCTTCATATAGTTAGAGAGCCTAAGACTTTTACACAGTACTGTATTGTCGATGAGGAGCGGGGGATGAGTTTTAAAATCTGGTCAGAACAAAGGATGGTGAGGGTGGAGGGTCATGGGAGGGTGTGAGACAGCTGGCAGAGAAGTATTGCCGGGACAGGGGAAGGCATGGGTTTAGACACACCTATCCCTGAGACACAAGGCAAGGTCTTTTGATCCCAAACAATTGGTGTATTGATCATTACGGAATGTTTCTGTGATACTTCCTGCTTTCTCCCCTCTTCCTTCCAGTTTTCTAGGACCCTGGTCAGACCCCACTTGGAGTACTGCGCTCAGTTCTGGTTGCCTCACTATAGGAAGGATGTGGAAACCATAGAAAGGGTGCAGAGGAGATTTACAAGGATGTTGCTTGGATTGGGGAGCATGCTTTATGAGAATACATTGAGTGAACTCGGCCTTTTCTCTTTGGAGCAATGGAGGATGAGAGGGGACCTGATAGAGGTGTATAAGATGTTGAGAGGCATTGATCGTGTAGATAGTCAGAGGCTTTTTCCCAGGGCTGAAATGGTTGCCACAAGAGGACACAGGTTTATGGTGCTGGGGAGTATGTAAAGAGGAGATGTCAGGGCTAAGTTTTGAACTCAGAGTGGTGAGTGCATGGAATGGGCTGCAGGCAATGGTGGTGGAGGCGGATACAATAAGGTCTTTTAAAAGATTTTTAGATAGGCACATGGAGCTTAGAAAGATAGAAGGCTATGGTAAGCCTAGTAATTGCTAAGGTAGGGACATGTTTGGCACAACTTTGTGGGCTGAAGGGCCTGTATTGTGCTGTAGGTTTTCTATATTTCTATGTTTTTTCCCAATCATGACTCACCTTTCCATTCCTCCTTATCATTCTCAGTCCAAAATAGAGACCCATATCAGAACTAGGTTTATCACTCACATATGTCATGAAATATTTTTTGAGGTAGCATTACAGTGCAATACATACAATTGCTACAGTTCTGTGCAAAACTCTTAATTACCCTAGCTGTATATACATGCCTAAGATCTTTGTAGATTTCTATATATCTCTGATTTGGACCCAGGACAAGTGGTCTGTTATTGTTAACACCTGTTCCACGACCCATCCACTGATGTAGACTGACCCATGTTCACCCTCCAGAAGTGTTCACATAATTTGGCTATTCTGAATGACACAGAGAGGCAAAAGAAAACACATAGTAGTCTGCTGGAAGAGAAAATAGGAGAGTGGAGAAGAGGTTCTTTATATAGCGGGGAGAAGTCAGCCATCAGTGCCCAGAGATTTTGTTTGGTAAGGCAATTGCTCTGTATGTGACCACAAGAATCTAGAGTTGTGGACACAACTCAGTACGTTGCAGGAACCAACTTCCCCTTTATGGACTTTGTCTGTACTTCTCACTGCCTCGCTAAAACAGCCAGAATAATCAAACTCCCCACTCACCCCTCTCTGCTCCTCTCTCAATCCACTCTTCTCCCCTCTCCCATCAGACAGGTGATGCTAAAGACTGGAAGCACATACCAGCAGGCTCACTGAGAGCTTCTATTGCATTGTAATCAGACTTGTGAATGAACCTATCGTACAATATGATGGACACTTGGCCTCACAATCTACCTCATTATGATCTTGCACTTGATCATTTACCTGCACTGTACTTTTGCAGTAGTTTTTACACTTTGTTCTGTACCATTATTATTTTACCTCCTTGTAGTACAATGTGCTGGGCAGTGATTTGATCTGTAAAAACAGTATTCAAGACAAACTTTCACTGTATCTTGGTATAGGCGACAGTAATATGCCTATACCAACGAGATAATGGTAGACCTGCCACACCTATAGCCATGAACCTGCACAAGACCACATTGTCATGAATAAAAATTTAAACTTAAGGTACCAGTAATGATGAGCACGGACATGCTGACCAGTTGTACAAAAATATTCAATTCACTACCAGACTTGGAAGAGCTTAGTTCCACTTCTGGTGCTGTTTGATTTTTTTGTTTCACTCCGGAGACATAAGAATCTGCAGATGCTGATGACTGGAGCAACAGCCATGCACTGCAGGAATTCAGCAGGTCAGGCTTGACAAACTCAGATCATCCAGTGACAACTCCATGGTTCCTTGGTCTGATTTGCAACAGCACTAGGATCTGGAACAGTTATTACCCCTCAGCCATCAGACTCTTGAACCAAAGGGGATAATAAATAAATTCTTCTCTGGCTTCCAGCTGATAAAGGTATTGACTTTAACCAACATTTCAATGACAAACTCTGCCATCTTCATCAGGGATGATGCCTGGGCATGTCTAGTCTGGTGATGTGCATTACCAATGTCATCCATTTTTCTTGATTAGTTAGCCCTCATCCAAGCAAATTTCTGCTGTACAACTTTGTTTACCATCAAATATCAGTTCTTGCTAAGAGTGAGACTTCACCTCTGTTAAAGTTCTTTTCCTTCGGTTATGGCTTCTTCCACAAGGTGGTCCCAAAAAATATTGGCACGGCGCAGTAGTTGTGTGTTGTCGAAGTCAATCCAATGGCTGTTGTGAATGCAATGTTCTGCCACTGACAACTTTTCTGGTTAACCCAAACTGATACATCTCAAGAGCTCCATGATACAATTTTCCACCGTGTGTCCTGCCTGGCTGATATATGCTGCTCCACATTCACAGGCAATCCTGTAAATGTCAGCCTTCCTGAGGCCAGGTCTTCCTTACAGGTTTGTGAATGGTATTAACCCGGTATTTCTTCAGGATCCTGGCAATCATTCAGGAACTGTGAAAATACAGAGAAGGCAGGTGGCAGCAACGGGTTAGGTTTCCTGGTTTTTCTATCGGCACTTTTAAGGGTTGGGTTGATTTCCTTCACCTTGTAGCCATTCTGTAGGAATGTTGTGCATAATCATCTTACTCCTCATGGAAACTCCCCAGGTTCAGAATAGTTTTCACACAGTTAATTGAAGTAGAAAGATCTGCTTTACATTGGGAAGCATGATAGTGGCTGTTATTGTTGAGGTATAAGTCCGTGTGACTGGGTTTCTGATAGACACCTTGTTTGAGGCTACTGTTCCATTTCCAAACACTGCATTCGCCATGGCCAACAGATTGACTGTGATGGCACAAAACTACTGTGCCATGCCAATGACTTTTGGGACTGCCAGGTAAAGGAATCCATTGAAATAAAACAAGGGGAGACTAATTTTTCCAAAGATGAAGGTCTCACTCTAAGCAAGAATATCCCCAGACTAGACATACCCAGGCATTATTCCTGATAAAGATAACAGTTTGTCATCAAAACGTCGGTGAAGTCGATACCTGCACCCCGCTGGAAGCCCGAGAAGAATTTATTGTCATGTATGCCAGGAAAGCACTAGATCCTTTTTCAAAAGTGATAGCTTCACTCAACTTCATTTATCTCATCATTGAACTATTTCAACAACCTATGGATTCACTTTCAAGAACTCTTCAACTCATGCTCTTGATACCTGTTACTTATTTGTTATTATGATTTCTTTTTGTATTTGCACAGTTTGTCTTCTGAACTCTAGCTGAATGTAGTTAGGCAGAGCAAAGTTATGATGGTGCTAAACAACGACTCCTTTGCTTGCATTTTTGGAAACAGCTCTATTTCTATCTTTGATATCTTTTTTTATTCATTTTAAAGTTCTTTTGAAGACCCTGACCTGGAGTTACACTCTGACTTTGGTCCTTTGCAGGAATGGGCCCCAAGGACACGGCCTGGAAGACGAGCGTGCCTTCAGGGTGCCGGATTTTCATGGCTGAGGAGACTGGCTGATTCTAGGCTGGTGCCCCTTGCTGAGGTGTCACAGGAGAACACGGAACATTGCAAATAATGATTTAGCTGCTGTGGGCTGTGTGTCCAGAGATCTGAGACTTTCTGGGGCTGACTGTCTGGGCACAAAGCTTGGAAAAAGCAATGCAACAGACCTTTACCATCATAATTCGGCGAGTTGTTTGGTATATCTCCCCCCCCCCCGCTGTGAAACTGGGGCACCTCTTTTTTCCTTATTGGGGGAGAGAGAGAGCGAGCCTGTGGTATGTTGAATAACCATGAATATTCAACATGAATAACCACGTTGAATAGTCTTTGGGGTACTGCAAGTTTGTGTCTTTATTGATGCTTTGCTGCACACTTGAGGGCGCCAATGCTTTTTTTTGCTAGTGGTGGGTGGGGGGGGGGTCTTTGCCTTGCTGCTGCTTGTGCATGGGAGGGGGGAGCTGGCAGGTTGGGGTTCTAATGTTTAACTGTCATTCACTCTTTAGGGCATTCCTTTGTTTTTGTGGATGCTTGTGAAGAAAAAGAATCCCAAGATGTATATTGTATATATTTCTCTGACATCTCTTTGGAGCGTAGAAGAATGAGAGGGGACTTGATAGAAGTCTACAAGATTATGAGAGGCATAGACAGGGTGGATAGTCAGTACCTGTTTCCCAGGGCACCAATAGCTAACACCAGACGGCATATGTACAAAATTAAGGGAGAGAAGTTTAGGGGAGACATCAGGGTTAAGTTTTTTACACAGACGGTTGTGAGTGCCTGGAATGACTTGCCAGGGATGGTCGTGGAGGCGAAAACATTAGGGGTATTTAAGAGCCTCTTGGACAGGCACATGGATGAAAGAAAAATGGAGGGTTATGGGGTTTTGTGGGTTTGGTACAATTTTTTTTTTTAAGGACTATATGGATCGGCACAACATGGAAGGATGAAGGGCCTGTACTGTGCTGTATTGTTCTGAGGTTCTATTAAACGTACTTACTGAAACCTATTGCCCCAGTTGGGTGGTCTTTCATTGATTCTGACATGGATATTATTCTATTGATTAGTTGAATATACCAACAAGAAGATGAATCCCTGGGTTGTATTTGGTGATATATATGTGCTTTGATAATAAAACTAACGTTTAACATTGAACTTTACAGCAAGGCATACAGAGAATTTCTGCAAGCAAGTGGGGATTTGTGTAGATAGACCTAGTGGTCATAGTGGTAAATCACACAAAATGGTGGAGGAGCTTAGCAGATCAAGCAGTATCTATGGAAGGGAGTAAACGGTCGATGTTTTGGGACTGAGTCCCTTCTTCAGGTCTGGAAAGCAGGGGGGTAAAAGCCAGAATATGAAGCTGGAGGAAGTGGATTGAGTACAAGCTGACAGGTGATAGATGAAGCCAGGTGAGTGGATTGGAAGGAAGGTGGTGGAAGGGATCTGAAGTGACCAGCTGTGAGGTGATAGAAAATGTAAAGGTTGAAGGACTCTGTTAAGAGAGGAGGGTAGACCATGGGAGGAAAGAAAGAAGGGGTCACCAGAGGGAGGTGATAGGCAAATGAGGAGAGGAACAAGAGTAAGAGGACAGCCAGGATAGGAAATTCAAAAATGGAGAAGGGGGAGGGATGGTAAGTCACTGGAATTAAAAGAGGTTGATGTTTGTGCAATCAAGTTGGATACTACTCGTAGATGAGATAGGTCTGTTAGCATGTTATACAATTTTATGACTCTGAGGAGTATAGACTGGATGAGACAGAGAGAGTGACATCTAGCTGGGCAAGATCCATTTGAAAGCTACAAGATTCATTAGCAGTGAGTCCTATATGAGCCAATAAAAAGAAAGGCGGTGTAAGTGGTGCAGCTGTTGTAAGAGCAGGCCAGTACTAGAGTGGTCAAGCTTTGGCTTAACAGGCTTCAGTGAGAACATATGGAGGCTAAATGTGCTGAATCTTTTTGAGTCATGTAGCTGATTGCAGAACTTAGGATTAAGAAGTTTGAACCAACAGTATAACAAGTGTTGGCAGAATGGTAGTTAAGGCAGTGGAATCTTCCTCTTGTAAGGTGTGGCATTGCAGGAAAAATAAGTCTTCCCGATGACTCCATATTCAGGAAATTAGACCTAACCTCTGCTCCTAATTGAGATGTTCAAGGAACTGGAGCTGGAAATAGATGTACACAGGACTATCCGGGAGGCTGAAGATCACTTAGATAAGACTTAGATTGAGGTTTACAAACTGAAAATGCAGCTTCATATAGCAGCTGGGTAACCACTCGGATAAATTAGGGGAGTAAGCAGTGGTGCAGGGTTCCCAGTGACCATTCTGCTCAGCCAGAACTATACCCTTTGGATTCTGCCGGAAGTGGACCTATTGGGGGAACAGCAACAGCAGCCAAGTCTGTGGCACTGTAGCCAGCTCTGACACTCAGCAGGGAAAGGTAGAGTGCGGTAGTGCGACAGTGATAGGAGACTTGATAGTTAAGGGGAACGGACAGGAGATCCTATGGCAGAGAACAAGATGCCAGAATGGCGTATTGCCTCCCAGATGCCAGGGATAAGGAAATCTCAGAGTGGCTGAGATGCATTGTCATTGAGCAGCCAGAGGTCATGGTGCACATTGGCCCCAATGACATGGGTAGTCATTGGGAAGAGGTCCTGAGAAGCGAGTACAGCCATAAGGCAAAAGACTGAAGAGCAGGAACTCTCTGGATTACTCCCAATGTCACATGCTAGTTGAGGCAGAAATAGAATGATAGTGCAGATGAATAAGTGGCTGAGGATCTGGTGCAGGGGGCACGGTTTCAGATTTCTGGATTATTGGAAGCTCTTCTGGGGAAGGTATGAACAGAATAAAAGGACAAGTTAAACCTGAAAATGAGGGGAACCTTGTGGGTAGGTTTGCCAGAGTTTTTGGAGAGGATTTAAACTAATTTGGCAGGGGGATGAGAACCTGGGAGATGGGATGAAAGATGGGGTGGTTGATATACAAGTAGATGCATTGTGTAGTGAGACTGTGAGGAAGGTCAGGGAAGTGATAGGACAAAATTGCGGTCAGTGGGATAAGTCAAAGAGCAACATGGGAGCCAAGTCAAAAAGGGTGTTGAATACAGGACTGAAGGTGTTATATTTGAATGTGTACAGTATACAAAATAAGGTAGATGATCATGCAGTGCAGTTAGAGATTGGCAGGTATGACGTTATGGGCATCACTGGCTGAAAGAATATAGTTGGGAACTTAACATCCAAGGATACGCATTGTACCAAAAGGACAGGTAGGTGGTCGGAATGGGTTGGGTGGTTCTGTTGGTAAAAAAATGAAATCAAATCCTCAGAAAGAGATGACGTAGGATTGGAAGATGTAGAATCCTTGTCGGTTGAGCTAAGAAACTGCAAAGGTAAAAAGGCCTAATAGAAGTTATGTACAGGCCTCTGAGCATTAACCAAGATGTGGGCTACAAATTACAATGGGAGATGGAAATGCATGTCAAGAGAAAAATATTATACTAGTTATCGGGGCCTTCAATATGCAGGTATATTGTTAAAATCAGATTGGTACTAGATCTGAAGAGAGAGAATTTGTAGAATGCCTATGAGATGGCTTTTTAGAGCAGCTTGTGGTTGACCCTACTAGGGGAAAGGAAATTCTGGATTGAGTGTTGTGTAATGAACCAGATTTTTTTGAGAGGTAGAAAAACCTTTAGAAGGCAGTGATCATAATATGATTAAATTTAACCTGTGATTTCAGAAGATGATAAAGTCAGATGTATCAGTATTACAGTGGATTAAAGGGAATCAGAGTCATGAAAGAAGAACTGCCCAGAGCTGATTGAAAGAGGACTCTAGCAGGGATGATAACAGAACAGCGAAAGCTGAAGTTTCTGGGGACAATTTGGAAGATATGGGACAGATACCTCCCAGACATAAAGTAGCATTCTAAATGGAGTGTGAGGCAACTGTGGCTGGCTAGCAAAGTCAAAGACAGCATGAAAGCAAAAGAGAGGGCATAAAGTACTGCAAATATTAGTGGGAAATTAGAGGATTGAGAAGCTTTTAAAAACCAAAAGAAGGCAAATAAAAAAGCCATAAGGAGAGAAAAGATTAAATATGAAGGTAAGCTAGCCAATAATATAGAAGATGCCAAAAGTTTTTTTTTCCAGATATATCAAGAGTAAAAGAAAGAGAGAATGGATATTGGACCACTGGAAAATGACACTGGATAGGGAGTAATGGGGGACAAAGAAACTATGGATAAACTTAATAACTATTTTGCATCAGTTTTCTCTGAAGAAGACACTAATAAAATGCCAGAAATTCAAGATTGTCAGAGGGCAGAAGTGCTTTTGCTAAGGAGAAGGTGCTTGTGAATCTGAAAAGTCTAAAGGTAGATAAGTCACCTGGATGAGATGGACCACACCTGATCGTTCTAAAAGAGGTGGCTGAAGAGTTTGTGGAGGCATTGGTAATGATCTTTCAAGAAACATTAGATTCTGCAATGGTTCTGAAGGATTTGAAAATTACAAATGACACTTCACTCCTTAAGAAGGGAAGGAGGCAGGAGAAAGAAAATTATAGGCCTGCCATCAGTGGTTGGGAAGATGTTGGAGTGCATTATCAAGGATGAGGTTTCAGGGTACTTGGAGGCACAGGGTAAAATAGACCAAAATAAGCATGATTTCTTTCAGGAGAAATCTTGTCTGGCATATCTGTTAGAATTATTTGAAGAAGTAACAGACAGGATAAACAAAGGAAAGTCAGTGGATGTTGTTTACTTGGATTGTCAGAAGGCTCCACATGAGGCTGCTTAACAAGTTAAGAGCCCATGGTATTACAGGAAAGAGACTAGTATGGATAAAGACTGGCTGAATGGCAGAAGGCAAAGAATAGTATTAGAAGAGCCTGTTCTTATTGGCTGCCAATGAGCAGTGGTATTCTGTAGGGTTCAGTGTTGAGCCGTTTCTTTTAACGTTATAAGTCAATGATTTGGGTGTCAGAATTGGCAGCTTTGTAGCTACATTTGTGGACAACTTGAAGACAGGTGGAAGAGCAGGCAGTGTTGAAGAAGCAGGGAGACTGCAGAAGGACTCAGACAGTTTTGGGAGAATAGACAAAGAAGTGCCAGATGGAATACAGTGTAAGGAGGCTTATTGCCATACACTTTAGCAGAAGGATTAAAGGCATAGACTATTTTCTAAATGGGGAGAAAAGTCAAATATCAGAAGTGCAAAGCGACTTGAGAGTTCTTGTGCAGGATTCCCTGCAGGATGAGTTGGTGGTAAAAAAGGCAAATACAGTATTAGCATTCAGAGGGTCATAGAGTCATTGATCAGTACAGCACAGAACAGGTCCTTTGGCTCATCTAGTCTATGCTGAATCTTTAATCTGTCTAGTCCCACCAACCTGTGCCTTGACCTTGACCCCATACCTCTTCCGTCCATGTACCTATCCAAATTTCTCTCAAACTTTGCAATTGAACCCATATCCACCACTTACACCAACAGCTCTTTCCACACTCTCACCACCCCATGAGTGAAGAAGTTCCTCCTCATGCTCTCCTTAACTGTTTCACCTTAACCCATGATCTCTAGTTGTAGTCCCACCCAACCTCAGTGAAAAAAGCCTGCTTAAATGTACCCTATCTATACTCCTCATAAGTGTGAATGCTTCTATCAAAACTCCCCTCGGCCTTTTAGAGAACCTCATAACTCAGGTCCTCAAGTCCCAGCAACATCCTTGTAAACTTTCTCTGTACTCTTTCAATCTTGTTTACATCTTTCCTGTAGGTACATAAGTGACCAAAACTGCACATAATACTCCAAATTAGTCTTTGCTAACGTCTTGTGCAACTTCAGCATAACATCCCAACTTCCATACTCAATACGTTGATCTAAGAAAGCCAATGTGGTGAGAGCTTTTGTTATGACCTTGTCTACCTGTGACACCACTTTCAGGGAATTATGGATCTGTGTTCCCCGATCTCTATCCTACTGACTCCTCAGTGCCCTTCCAGTCATCATGTATGACCTACCCTGAATGGCCCTCCCAAAGTGTATACCTCTTTTCAAAAGGACTAAAATATAAGAGCAAAGATGCAATGTTGTGGCTTTGTAAGACATTTTTCCGAGTGCACATAGAGGATTGGTGAACAGTTTTTGGCCCCTTAATTGTCATGACATTCGGATATGGCCCAAGTGTGGAGAGAGAGACACTGAAGTGGGTTGATAGTTTTCAGAATTTAATACGAACAGCAATTATGAGAAAATAAAACAATAAGCACTAAGGCACAAGGGCCATTAACTAAAACTCTCAAAGGGAGAGCTAGATGCCAACATTTCAGTTGAAAAGAATACCTATTCATAAAATGAATACTGCTAGTCTCTAGCATCAGTCGACTCCATCGTTCACTTTCTCAGACAAGGCCAAATACAAACAGGCAGTGTAACGTTGCTGTGCTTTTTCAAGTTTTGACAAGTACTACAACAAAAGGAAGGGCATCAAATACAATAGACAATAGGTGCAGGTGTAGGCCATTCAGCCCTTCTAGCCAACACCACCATTCACTCTGATCATGGCCGATCATACACAATCAGTACCCCGTTCCTGCCCTCTCCCCATATCCCTTGACCCCGCTATCTGTAAGAGCTCTATCTAACTCTCTCTTGGATGCATCCAGAGACTTGGCCTCCACTGCCTTCTGGGGCAGAGCATTCCACATATCCACCACTCACTGGGTGAAAAATTTTTTCTGCATCTCTGTTCTAAATGGCCTACCCCTTATTCTGAAACTGTGGTCTCCAGTTCTGGACTCACCCATCAGCGGGAACATGCTTCAGCATGTCCAATCCCTTAATAATCTTATGTTTCAATCAGATTCCCTCTCGTCCTTCTAAATTCCAGTGTATACAAGCCCAGTTGCTCCATTCTTTCAATGTATGACAGTCCTGCCATTCCAGGAATTAACCTTGTGAACCTACGCTGCACTCCCTCAATAGCAAGAATGTCCTTCCTCAAATTTGGAGACCAAAACTGCACACAATACTCCAGGTGGGGTCTCACCAGGGCCTTGTACAGCTGCAGAAGGACCTCTTTACTCCTCTACTCAATTCCTCTTGTTATAAAGGCCAGCATGCCATTAGCTTTCTTCACTGCCTGCTGTACCTGCATGCTTGCTTTCATTGACTGATGTGCGAGAACACCTAGATCTCATTGTACTGACCTTTTTCCTAACTTGACTCCATTTAGGTAGTAATCTGCCTTCCTGTTCTTGCCACCAAAGTGGATCAGCTCACATTAATCCACATTAAACTGCATCTGCCATATATTTGCCCACTCACCCAACCTGTCCAAGTCACCCTGCATTCTCATAACATCCTCCTGACATTTCACACTGCCACCCAGCTTTGTGTCATCGGGAAATTTGCTAATGTTACTTTTAATCCCTTCATCTAAATCATTAATGTATATTGTAAACAGCTGCGGTCCCAGCACTGAACCTTGCGGTACCCCACTGGTCACAGCCTGCCATTCCGAAAGGGACCCGTTAATCACTACTCTTTGTTTCCTGTCAGCCAGCCAATTTTCAATCCATGTCAGTACTCTGCCCCCAATACCATGTGCCCTAATTTTGCACACTAATCTCCTATGTGGGACTTTATCAAAAGCTTTCTGGAAGTCCAGGTACACTACATCCACTGGCTCTCCCTTGTCCATTTTCATAGTTACATCCTCAAAAAACTCCAGAAGATTAGTCAAGCATGATTTTCCCTTCATAAGTCCATGCTGACTCGGATTGATCCTTCTACTGCTATCCAAGTGTGTCGTAATTTCCTCTTTTATAATTGACTCTAGCATCTTTCCCACCACTGACATCAGGCTAACCAGTCTATAATTTGCTGTTTTCTCTCTCCCTCCTTTCTTGAAAAGTGGGACATCATTAGCCACCCTCCAATCAGCAGGAACTGTTCCTGAATCTATAGAACATTGGAAAATGATTACCAATGCGTCCACGATTTCTAGAGCTACCTCTTTAAGTACCCTGGGATGCAGACCATCAGGTCCCGGGGACTTATCAGCCTTCAGACTCAACAGTCTCCAACACGGTTTCTTGTCTAATATAAATTTCCTTCAGTTTATCCTTTACCCTAGTTCCTTTGGCCACTATTACATCTGGGAGATTGTTTGTGTCTTCCCTAGTGAAGACAGATCCAAAGTACCTGAAAGATCCAAAATATCACCATAATGAAATAGTAATTAGCTGACACGTGCATATTCTCAAGCACAATTGCTGAACTGCTGTGCAGCTTGCCCACGGAGACATGTAGACCCTGCAGCCAAATCTGTGGTTGTAACACTTATGTAAGAAACTACATGCTCACATTGGAGAAGGTCCAGAGAATATTCACGAGAATGATTCTGGGAATGAAAAGGTTAATGTATGAGGAGAACTTGATGGCTTTGGGCCTGTACTCACTGGAGTTCAGACGAATGACAGGGGATCTCATTGAAACTTTTCAGATACTGAAAGGCCTTGATAGAATGGATGTGGAGAGGATGTTTCCTATAGTGGGTGAGTCTAGGACCAGATGGCACAGGCTCAGAATACAGGGATGTCCATTTAGAGCAGAGATAAGTAGGAAATTCTCTAGCCAGAGTTTGGTGAATCTGCATAAATTTATTGCTACAGATGCCTGTTCAGGGAAAATTGTTGAATATATTTAAAGCAGAGGCTCATAGATTCTTGATTAGTCAAGGCATCAAAGGTTACAGGTAAAAGGCAGAAGAATGGGGTTGAGAGGGATAATATCAGCCATAATGGAATGGTGGAGCAGACTTGATGGGCTGAATGGCCTGAGACACGGGCAAAGGTGGATGGTGGGTATCACTAATCTTAGATGCTAGCTTCTTGAGGTACCACTTCTTGAAGATGTCCTCAGTGGTGGGGAGGATTATACCTGCGATGGAATGGGATGTGCCTACAACCCTCTGCAGTTTCTGTCATTCCTGCAATTTGAAATCTCCAAACTAGGCAATGATATAACCAGTCTGAATACTCTCCTCTGTGCAATGGTAGCAATTTGCTAGAGGCCTTGGTGACATACTGTTGTCACTAGGTCTTCTGTACCATGGTGTGCTGGGTAATGGCATCAACTCGGGTGATGCCAATGTTCAATAAGCTGATTAGAAAGTCTGATTGGTTGGAAAGGTGTCAAACTGGACACACTGGAGGCCTGTGGGAGAACAAAGAACCCTGTCAATTCCTGGAAATTCTGGACAACATTTCTCCCCCTCTGCATGCCACGTTGCCTGAACAGAGGAGCATTCTTAGTAATAAGCTAAGACAACCGTGCTGCTCCAAGGAGCACTATATGAGGTCATTCTGACTCTCAGCCTTTAAGCTTTATAAGTCAACCTATAGCCAGGGAATTGATGACCCCCTCCTATTAGACTGTTTGAGCTAATTTATTTTTGAATCTTTTTAATATTTGTATGCTTGTAATGACACTGTAATTTCCTTTGGAATCAATAATGTATCCATCTATCTATACCAAATCTGTTCAAGCTCCTAATGAAGCAGAGCCACTGGCATGCTGTCTTCATGATTGTACCAATATGTTTGGCCCAGGGATGGAGGTACAGTAAATAGATGAAGAGCAGGCTGATGAGATTAGGATAATTTGGTATAATCATTATGGGCTGAATGTCCTACACCTGTGCCATACTGTTCTCCATTCTCTGTTCTATTGACACACACAATGGCATAATTTTGCCCCTCAAATTGCACCAATATTACCACTGAGTCTGCCTGGTTAAACTATTGATAAAACTGAGCATCTCATTGGATCCTCTTCAAAGGTCATACTACCTTGAAGAATATGTTTAACAGTGGTTCTACCATATTTGTGTCCCCGGAGGCTGAGCTTACATGGACATTTTCACACATTTACAGGAAAACGAAACTTCAAAATTTCTACAAAAACAAAAAGAGGAAGAAATAAGCTTCAGAATGGTTGGCTGGATTCCTCACTCCTGGTGCAGCTTGAAGGTGCACTCAGGAGTGAAATCGGATGCAATAACAGTTGTGGATATACGAGCTCCTTTCT
Source organism: Hypanus sabinus (assembly GCF_030144855.1). Classification (NCBI taxonomy): domain Eukaryota; kingdom Metazoa; phylum Chordata; class Chondrichthyes; order Myliobatiformes; family Dasyatidae; genus Hypanus; species Hypanus sabinus. Next base: position 175,024,243 of record NC_082708.1, on the reverse strand, counting down.
GAAGCAATCTTCACGGCCGGGGAACCATGGAACCCGTAGCACAGGAGGAGGTATTTCACATATCGAGTCTGTACAATGGCTTTTACAGGAGCCATCCAAAACTAATCCCACAGTCCTGCCCTCTAAGACAGCTCTGCTTTATCCTCACATTCAATAATTCTTCCAATTTTTCTTCTAAAGCTGCAGTGGTCTTTCTCAGCTCAGTCACAATGGCTTTCCACAGGAGGTTGACTAGAAATAAAACATATTCACTAAGACATCATTGGAAGTTAAGCTGTTCACAATGTAAGCCTGATTTCCTTCACTGCTTTCAAAGGAAACTTTTTTTAAATGCCTCCCTCCCTTTACCTTTGTATAGGTAAAGTTTATCTTTGTCATTGACGAGTCAAAGCTCATTCACAGGGATCCCTTGTCCAAATTGCTACAAAGTGCATCTTTTTGCAACAGCTGTTAGACCAGATGTTGTCCTTCCAGATAGCTATATTTGTTTTATATTCAGTTTACAAACCTTTAATCTTTGATACCCCGTAGTATTGAGGAAGCCTGTGATTCACCGTGGACTGCCAAACATATGTACTCTCTTAAGCTGTTTGCCAACGTATCACGGATCAGCCAGTTATAATGCATTCTCCATATCTACAGTACAACAGGAGATCACTCCAAATGCTATGAATCTCCTGTGCTAGATCCGCATCCCTCAGACACAATTGTTGACTGTCATTTGTTGATTCAGCGTTGTAGCGCAATAAATTTCTTAAGCGTTCTGGCTGCTTCAAGGGGCTTGCCCACAGCAAACAATGCCGCACCGAAGATAAACAGCCTGCTTTATATAGATTAGATTTAGCTGGCAACCAGCGTGAAATGAAGTGTCAGAGTGCACTGTTACTGAGAATAAAACTGTCTCCCTGCCTGCTCTTCCATTTTCCTCCCTTGCCAGTGTTTCTCCAGCAAAGTTTTTCACTGATTGGCTTAGAAAGGGCTCCGAGGCCAGCAATGGTTATTTGAATACCCCTTTCAACTGACAGGGGGACCTGGGCCATGAGGGATCACAGCCTTTTGAAAGGGAAGCATTGTGAAGATGCGCTTCAAAGCCCAATGATGTTGCTACCAGTTTTAGCAAGAATCTTGACCTTCCTTGAAATTTCTTTATCTGACTTGAGTACAGAGCAAGGCTCACCTGTATATAGTCTGTTACATGTCATGGCAAGTCATTACACGTCATGTCATGTGATAACCAAAGAAGTACATTTGCACGATAGTCACTCAGTCAGTACAGAAACATATTCAGCACAGCACACAGCATTGCGACACACAGCAGCATAACAAAGAGCAGATAATCTGTCCTCTACAATGCAGATAGGGTGCTTGCTTTGTGGAGCACCTGCATTCGGTACAATGGGAGTGCTTATAAGCCTCTGGTTGCTGCCACTGTAATCCACCATTCCGTACCTACTCTGACTTGTCTGTGGTCTCCTCCAGTGTTACGAGGAGGCCCAATGCAAACCGGAGGAACAACACTTCATCTTCAGTCCGTAAATATTTCATCCTTCCGGACTCAATGTCAACTTCCTCAACTTCAGCCTGACACATACTCTCTCTCTGCCTGTATCAGAACTGTTATTTACTGTAATGCATCCTTCTGTCAGCTTTTCTTCTCCATTAACACAGCCTGGCTTTCAGAATATGTCCCACTACTTCTTTTAAAGTCAATGTCCAGTTTATCATCATCTTCTCAAATACTTTGATGCAATGAAAAATGTATTTGGTGCAGCATCATAGGCACACATCATATAAGCAGCATTTGAAAGAAAAAACATAAACATGAAATGTACAAAACATTTAGACTCATCATTCTACAGGTACATAACAGAGAGCATCCTAACATGCGGCATCACTGCATGGTACGGACACTGCACTATGGTGGACAGGAAGGCTCCACAAAGGGTGGTCCAAACTGTCCCATGCATCAGCATCAACAGTCTAACCACAGACTTGCCAGGAAGCTTAGGGACCTTGGCTTTATGCAGCTCAATTCTAAACTTCCTATCAGATCACCGACAGTCGGTAAGAATGGGCTCCCTCACCTCTGCCCCTCTGACCCTCAACACAGGAGTCCCCCAGGGCTGTGTCTTGAGTCCCCTCCCCTACTCCCTTTACACCCATGACTGTACTGCCATGCACAGCTCCTATCTGCTGATTACATTTGCAGATGACGTGACATTGATCGGCCTATTTCTAGCAGTGACGAGACAACCTCTCCTCTGTAGGCTAACACCCTGACACAGTGATGCCAACATAACAACCTCTCCCTCACTGACCAAAAAAAACCAAAAGAGCTGATTGTGGATTACGGGAGGAATGGAGACAGGCTCACCCTGATCAGCATCAATGGGTCTACAGTTCAGAAGGTGAGTAGTTTCAAGTTCCTTGGTATACACATGACCAAAGATCTCACCTGGACTGTACACACTGGCTGTGTAGCAAAAAAAAGCACAACAGCATCTCTCCCACCTCAGGTGACTGAAGAAGTTTGGCATGAGCCCTTAAATCCTCAAGACCTTCTGCAGGGGTGCTATTGGGAGCATCCTGACTGGCTGTATCACTGCCTGGTATGGGAAATGAAACTTCTTTGTTCGCTGTGTACTGCAGAGTGGTACGGACAGCCTAGTACATCTGTGGATGTGAACTTACTTCCATTGAAGACATTTACAGCAGCAGGAGCATTAAAAAGGCCTGGAAGATCATTGGGGACACCAGTCACCCCAGCCATAAGCTGTTTCAGCTGCTTCCATCTGGCAAACATTCATGTCAGGATCGACAGGATAAGGGACAGCTTCTTCCTATAAAGTCACATGTCTGTACATTGTGACAGATTAATAACTGGAAGATTTTTACTTCCTCGTGGGGTGGACATAATATTTAAATAAATTAAATTCAATTCAAATTCTTTTCAATTATGGACAAACAGTGCCTATAAAAACTATTCACCCTCCTTGGAAGTTTTCATGTTTTATTGTTTTATAACATTGAATCACTGTGGATTTCATTTGGGTTTTTTTGACACTGATCAATAGGAAAGACTCTTTTGTGTCAAAGTGAAAACAAATTGGTCTAAATTTATTACAATTGTTAAATACAAAATAATTGATTGCATAATTACTCATACACCAAGTTAATATTTCGTAGATGCACTTTTGGCAGCAATGTGTGGATAGGTCTATTTCAGCTTTGTATATCTGGACACTGCAATTTTTCACCATTCTCTTTACAAAACTGTTCAAGCTCTGTCAGATTGCATGGAGATAGTGAGTGAACAGCCCTTTTCAAGTCCAGCCACAAATTCTCAGTTGAATTGAAGACTGGACTCTGACTTGGTCACTCCAACACGTTAATGTTGTTGTTTCTAAGCTAAAAATGTGTAGCTTTACCTTTATGCCTGGGGTCATTGACTTGCTAGAAAAGAAATCTTCTCCCAAGTCCCAGTTCTCTTGCAAACTGCACCAGGTTTTCCTCCAGGATTTCCCTGTATTTTGCTGCAATCATTTTACCCTCCACTTTCAAAAGCCTTCCAGGGCCTGTGGCAATGAGGCATCCCCACAGACTAATGCAGCCACCACCATGCTTCACGATATGGATGGTTTGTTTTTGATGATGTGCAGTGTTTGACTTATGAGGGATGATTGGTAAGTTCATGGCCCAAGGTAGAAGTGGTCAATTTTAGAAAACCAAGCACATTTATTTTTCAACATAGTCCCCTCCTATATTTACACACTTAATCGAGCGCTCGTGGAACATATGGATCTTGCACCTCCAGAAAGTGTCCACAGCAGGGGTGATTGATCAGTTTGTGGCCTAAGGTAGAAGGAGATGAGTTATACAGCTCTCGTTACATGCATGTGCTGGTCAACTCTTTGAGTGATTATGCAGAAAGTTTGAAGTTAATAACTCATCGGGGTGATTGATAAATTTGTGGCCTAAGGTAGAAGGACATGAGTTATTAACTTCAAACTTTATGCGTAATCACTCAAAGAGTTGACCTGCATGTGCGTGTAACGGGAGTTGTATAACTCATCTCCTTCTACCTTAGGCCACAAACTTATCAATCACCCCTTGTATGCAAAATATATCATTTAGTCTGAAGGCTAAAAAGCTCAATTTTGGTTACATCAGACCATAGAACCTTCTTCCAGCTGACTTCAGAGTCTCCCACATGCTTTCTGACAAACTCTAGTTGAGATTTCACGTAATTTTATTTTCAATAGTGGCTTCCTCTTTGCTGCTCTCCCATAAAGCTGTGACTGGCGAAGAACCCGGACAACAGTTGGTGTATGTGCAGTCCCTCCCATCTCAGCCATTGAAGCTTGTAACTCCTCCAGAGATGGCATAGGTCTCCCTCACTAGTCTCCTTGCACAGTCACTTTTCAATAACTTTTTTGTGGAGTTGCTTGGAGTGTTCTTTTCTCTTTGTGGTGTAGTTTTTGCTAGGGACACTGACTCATCAGTAGTTGGACCTTCCAGATACAGGTGTATTTGTACTAGAATCAATTGGAACGAGTTGAATGAACACCAAATCTCCAAAAACAGATTATATGACTTCTAAAACCAATTGGCTGCACTGGTCATGATTTGGTGTGTCATATTAAAGGAGTGAATACTTGGGCAATCAATTATTTTGTAATTAATTTAGATCACTTTGCAGAGATCTCTTTTCACTTTGACACAAAAGAGTATTTTTCTGTTGATCAGTGTCGAAACAAAGCCAAATTTAAATACACTGTGATTCAATGTTGTAAAACAATAAAAAGTGAGCCTTTCCTGGGGGGGGGAGGGGAAGATAAATACTTTTTTATAGGCACTGGTATATACAGAAAGATGCCTGAAAAGGGCCAGTAACATCATGAAGGATCCCACTCTCCCCACTCATAGACTGTTTGTTCCACTCCCATCAGGGTGAAAGCTTTGTGGCATTCACATCAGGACCACCAGACTCAGAAACAGTTACTTTCCCCAAGTAGAAAGGCTGACCAATGCCTTCACCCACCAACCCACCCCACCCCACACCCCCCAACAGCTCTACTGTCTCATTTCCTGTCAGTCAGCTTGTGTTAAAACACTACTGGGCCTAGTGTCACTTCATCAACATACAATCAGGTTATGTATATAAGCTATCTTATGTATTTATATTTGTTTATTTATTTGTCATTATTGTGTTCTTGATCTTATTGTGCTATATTGGATCTAGAGTTAAAACTATTTTGTTTTCCTTTACACCGTGTTCTGGCAATGATGTTAAACATTCTTGAATCTTGAAGATGTTAGTATAAAATAAAACATAGTTAGATAAATCCCTTGTAGAACCAGAGGTGATGTTCGGTAATGTTCCAATGCTCAGGTAGGAATAAAGTTGTGCAACTTGGTTCAAAGTCCTGATAATTGTAGGTGAGTAATTATTCTAGACACAAAGTAAACTGCAGATGCTGTGGTCGAATCAACACAAACAAACAAGTTGGATGAACTCAGCAAGTCAGGCAGCATCTGTTGACTGCTCATTTGAACGGATGCTGCCCGACCTGCTGAGTTCATCCAGCTTGTTTGCATGTGTTAATTATTCTAGAACCTGATGATGCAGGACTTCGTTTAATTGTGTCTGAACTTGGTGGCATTGTTGTCTGAGTGTCTGCTGTTTTTGTTTCAGCATCTACAGTCCTCTTTTTGATGTCTAGATGGTTTCCTGCATTGAGATTGGTTGAGCAATGACTATTGGGTACAACACTGGAGATAAATCATTGATTCTAATCAAATAATACCAGGGACCTCAGAATCCAACTGAGAAGGCCTCAATATATTACCAACCCTGAAAGATGGTGTCTCATATAGCCCAGCACTCCCTCAGAACATTAAGGTGGATAACTCCCAAGAGCCTGATGGGATATACCTCAGTTTATTGAGAGAGGCAAGAGAAGAGATTGCTGGGGCCTTGACAAATATCTTCATCTCCCTCCAGCCACAGGTGAGGATCTGGAGGACTGGCAAGTTCCATTATTCAAGAAGGGAGCCAGGGATAATCCTGCAAACATTAGAGTGAGGTTACTAGAGATTATTCTTAGAGATAGAATAGGATTTATGAGAACTTGGAAAACCATAGCCTAATTAGGGAGAGCCGGCATGGCTTTGTGTGGGGTAAGTTGTGTTTTCCCAACTTGATTGAGTTTTATAATGAGGTGACAAGTGTGATTGATGAAGGTAGAGCTGTAGATGTTGTCTACATGGATTTTAGTGAGGCATTTGAAAGTCCCTTGTGGGAGGCAAACCTAGAACATTAAGATGAATTGGGTCCATTGTGAATTGGATATTTGGAATCAGAACTGGCTTACCCATAGAAGACAGAAGGTAGTGGTTGAAGGGACTTACCCTTACCACTGGAAAGGGCTAATTCAAGCAGTTAGAATGCTCTGCATTGTGCATCTGTCAAAATCTACTAGTGTCTATGGTGACATATGAAATCTTCTAAAGCTCTTAATGAAATAATTATTTGCATATTTTCTTTGTAATTGCATCAATATCTACAAACTGAGCCACAGTTGATGCTACAGGCCACTGCATTCCCTCTTTCCCACTTCTGTGGATCTGAAGATACTTCAGCATGAATTAGGATATACAGTACTGGGACTAACAGACTCTACCATTGAGTCCAAAGTCAGAAATCCCCTTTCAGCTAGCTAAATTAAATTTAAGTCAATCTAGATGATTTACAAAAGAAAATAACTGCTCGTGGTGAGACTTTCTAAACCACTAGTTAGGCTCCACAGCTGGTAGACTGTATTTAATTCAGGTTGCCCTATTGTGGTATGGGTTTTGGAGAGGGTGCAGAAGAGGTTTACCGGGATCTTTGGGATCTCAAATATAAATGGAGAGTATATTGTTAATATCACGATGCTTAACAGCATTGATGTACAGAGGGATCTTTGGGGCTTCTGGTCCATAACTCCCTGAAAGTAGCCGCATAAATTGACAGGTCAGTAATGAAGACTTATGACGTGCTTGCTTTTATTAGTCATGGAGCATTGAGTTCAAGAGTCTGGATTTAGTTTTATAAAACTCTGCTTAAAAAATATCAGAAACATTGCATTAAATTATAGTTTCCAAATTATAAAAAGGATGTGAAGGGTTTGGAGAGAGTGCAGAAGAGGTTTACTAGAATGCTGCCTGATTAAGAAGCTATGATTGAACTTGTTGTTTTCTCCAGAGTGGGAGAGGCTGAGGGAAGAATGCTAGAAGTTTATAAGATTGAGAGGCAGTTGGTATCCGTGTCCCAGCAATCAAATGTCTAATGCCAGAGGGCATGTATTCAATGTGAGAGGGGATAAGTGCAACATAGATTTTGTACAAGTGGTATGCACTGTTCAGGGTGGTAGTAGAGATAAGCGTGCGAGAGGCATTTAAGATCTTAAATAGAAGTATGAATGTGCAGAAAAATGACATTGTGTGGGCAGAAGGGATTCGTTTTGTAGGCTTTTCATTATTGGATTAATTATTATTTAATTAAGCACATCATGGCCACATCTGATCAAGTCCTCATGAAGTGTCTTGGCCCAAAACTCTTTATTCCTTTCCATAGGTGCTGCCTGACCTTGTGTGTGTGTGTGTGTGTGTGTGTGTGTGTGTGTGTGTGTGTGTGTGTGTGTGTCTGTGTGTGTGTGTGTGTCTGTGTGTGTGTGTGTCTGTGTGTGTGTGTGTGTGTGTGTCTGTGTGTGTGTCTGTGTGTGTGTGTGTGTGTGTGTCTGTGTGTGTGTGTCTGTGTGTGTGTGTGTGTCTGTGTGTGTGTGTGTCTGTGTGTGTGTGTGTGTGTGTGTCTGTGTGTGTGTCTGTGTGTGTGTCTGTGTGTGTGTGTGTGTCTGTGTGTGTGTGTCTGTGTGTGTGTGTGTGTGTGTGTGTGTGTGTGTGTGTGTGTGTGTGTGTGTGTCATTTTGGATTTCTAGCATCTGCAGAATCTCTTGTGTTTATTACTTCGAAGTCTGATCTGTTTTGCATTCAGAGATGCTCTTCTGCGCGCCACCGTTGTAACTTGTGATTATTTGTGTTAATGTTACCTTCCTGTCTGGAGCCAATCTGGACATTCTCCTCCGACCTCTCTCATTAAAAAGGCATTGTTGCCCACAGGACAGCTGCTCACTTTTTTTATTGGTCTTTTGCACCATTCTCTCTAAACTCTAGTCTCAGTCCTGTGTGAAAATCCCAGGAGGTCCGCTGTTCCCTGAGATATTCAGACCACCCATCTGGCACCAACAAACATGCCAAAGTCACTCAGATCACATTTCTTTCCTATTCTGATGTCTGGTCTGAACAACATCTTACCTCTTGACCATCTCTGTATGCTTTTTTGCATTCAGTTGCTGCCATATGATTGGCTGATTATATATTTCCACTAATGAGCAGGTGTACAAAGTTACCTAATAAAGTGGCCACTGAGTGTATGTGACTCTAGACCCACTAATGTGGGTCCCACTTGACTGTATCATCAGTTCAGGGATAATTAGAGATTGATGGTAAATGCCAGCAAATCCACTGACATCCATATCTCAGAAATGAATAAGAAGCACGTTATTTCCTGTGTCTTTATTGTATTTGAGATTAAACTCTACACGCAACAGCTGTGCAGTTACTAATGGCCTTTTCAATATCCTCATAAATGGCTTGTGGTCACTTTCCACTGATCCTGCAACCATTGAAATATTGATGCAATTTCTCACCACATCCATCACCCTCCTATAGTGTGTAATTGTTCGGTGTTGTGGTCAGTGCACACAAGGTATCAGCAAGAGATTTGACAGCTCGACAGATTCTAACACCTAATGTAGCTGGTGATATGTCAACTTGTAAAGTCTGCCCTTTATCTAGATGATGCAATGTTGGTCTTGGAGATGGTGTGATCAGTTACTGTCTATTTCTAAATCAAGGTTGGCATCCAATTCAAATGTGCCTCTGTTTCCCATTAGATTTTGCCTCTCCTTTTATTTAAAAGAAATATCAATATGCATACATTTGTGCATCGTTCCATTATCAATGAATCACAACTTCCCAGATCGAGCCCCAACCTATAGATTAGAAATGGGACCCTGATGCTTTACAAGAAGAGGGCTTCACTGCAGGAAACTCCTGCTTTCTGATAAAGTCCTGAAAGATAAAGGTCCTTAAAGATAAAGATTAGCTTTATTTGTCACACATACAGTGAAATGAGTCATTTGCATCTAATCAGATCTGTAAATTTTGTGCAAGTTTTGCCATGCTTCTGGCATAAACATAGCCTGCCCACAACATTAGCCATATGTCTTTGGATGGTGGGTGGAAACCAGAGAACCTGGGAGAAACCCACACAGTCACTGGGAGGATGTGTAAAATCCTCATAGATGGGCAGAAATTGGGCCCCAATCTTACAGCTGACACTGTAAAGTGTTGTACTAACTCTTATACTACCGTGACAACCCTAACTACTCTGATGGGTAAACCAACATGATCCAAGGGCACTACAATGAACAGTGAGTGGAATCACAAATAGACCAGACTAAGCAACAATTCTGAATCTGGAGATGCTGGCATCTGAAGCAGCACACAAACACACAGGAAGAAATCAATGGGTCAGGCAGTATCCATTGAAGAAAATGGACTGTCAATATTGTGGGTCAAGACCCTTCATCTTGACTGAAAGAAAAGTGTGGAGATGGCTAGTATGAAGAGTCAGTGGGAAGGAGTGGAGCAAGAGCTGATAGCAGAACCAGGAGCAGTGAGACTGAGTCATACAGAGCCATAGAGCACTTACAGTACTGAAACAAGCCCTTCAGCCCATCTAGTCCATGCCAATTTTTCATTCAAACATTTCAAAAGTACATTTAATATCAGAGAAATGAATACAACATACATCCGTTTTCTTCTCAACCATCCACAAAAATAAAGGAGTGTCCCCAAAGAATAAATGACAGTTAAATGTAAGACCGCAAAAGACCCCCCCAGCTCCCCCTCCCATGTGTAAGCAGCTGCAAAGCAACAATCCCTCATCCTCTATCAGCAAAAAAAAAGCATCAGCATCCACCACCGAGCAAACGTGCGACAAAGCATCAGGAAAGACACAGATTTTCAGCACCCCAAAGACGACTCATTCCCCTGGTATTCGACATACCACAGTCTGTGTGTCTCCTGCCTTTCCCCCTCTCTCCCCCTCCCTCCCCCCAATAAGGGAGAAAAGGTGAATCCGTTTCACAGGGAGAGGGGAGACAAAACAAATAGCTCGCTAAATTATGATGTTAAAAATCTGTTGCCTCACTTCTTCCGAGCTCTGTGCCCAAAGAACCTGTGTCTCTGATGCACAGCCGGCAGCCAGCTCACTGCTTTAGATCTTCCGTTTCCCACAATATGCCAGATTCCTGTAGAGACACCGGCCTTTGGTCTGCCTGTCTCCAGAACCACGAGATCCTGGAACTCGGAAGGTGAGCTAATCTCTTAGGCCTCATCCTTGGCCTATCAAATAATGGCCCAGTTGTGAAACCCCGAGTGTGGGTCCCATTCCCACAAAGAACCAACGTCAGCATGTAACTCCAGATCGGGGTCTTCAAAAGAACCTTGAAATGGAAAACTAGAGATTTTGAACATGGAAATAGAGCTGTTTCCGAAGATGTAATAAAGGAGTCGCCGTTAGGTGCCCATTTTCTCCTCTTAAGCTCCTCTTCCATCTAGTCCCATCAGCAGTCCTAGCCAGTCCCCTTCTGCCTAGACCCATCATTTATAATGGAATTATCAATTAATTAGACCATAAAACATAGGAGCAGAATTAGGTTAGATAGATACTTTATTCATCCCCAAGGGGAAATTCAACATTTTCCAGTGTCCCATACACTTATTGTAGCAAAACTAATTACATACAGTATTTAACTCAGTATAAATATGATATGCATCTAAAATCACCCTCCCAAAAAGCATTAATAAATAGCTTTTAAAAAGTTCTTAAGTAGTTTACTAAAGTGCATTGAGTGTTAACTTAAGCTCAGTCCTAACCCCGGCATTTTAACATGTCTTGCCCCTGGTGGTTGAATTGTAGAGCCGAATGGCGTTGGGGAGTAATGATCTCTTCATCCTGTCTGAGGAGCATTGCAATGACAGCAACCTGCCGCTGAAGCTGCTTCTCTGTCTCTGGATGGTGCTGTGCAGAGGATGTTCAGGGTTTTCCATGATTGAATGTAGCCTACTCAGCGCCCTCCGCTCTGCCACCGATGTCATACTCTCCAGTTCTGTGCCCACATCAGAGCCCGCCTTCCTTACCAGCTTATTAAGACGTGAGGCGTCCCTCTTCTTAATGCTGCCTCCCCAGCATGCCACCACAAAGAAGAGGGCGCTCTCCACAACTGACCGATAGAACATCTTCAGCATCTCACTACAAACATTGAATGACGCCAGCCATCTGAGGAAGTACAGTCGACTCTGTGCTTTCCTGCACAGGGCATCTGTGTTGGCAGTCCAGTCTAGCTTCTCGTCTAACTGCACTCCCAGATACTTATAGGTCTTAACCTGCTCCACACATTCTCCATTAAAGATCACTGGCTCCATATGAGGCCCAGGTCTCCTAAAATCCATCACCATCTCCTTGGTCTTGGTGATATTGAGACGCAGGTAGTTTGAGTTGCACCATATCACAAAGTTATTCAACCCATCAAGTCTTCTCTGCCATTCCATCAGGCCTAATTTATTTAGCCTTTTCCCTGTAACCTTTGGCACCTCTACTAATCAAGAACCTATTAACATCTGCTTTAAATATGACTTGGCTACAGATATACTGTGGAGAGCATTCTATCTGGCTGCATCACTGTCTGGTATGGGGCTGGTGCTACTGCTCAGGATCGAAGTAAGCTGCAGAGTGTTGTAAACTTAGTCAGCATCATCATGAGCACTAGTCTCTATAGTATCCAAGACATCTTCAAGGAGAGGTGCCACAAAAAGGCAGCATCCATCATTAAGAATGCCCATCACCCAGGACATTCCCTATTTGCTACCATCAGGAAGGAGGTAAAGAAGCATGAAGACACACTCAATGATTCTTGCCCTCTGCCATCAGATTTCAGTATGGGCATTGAAACCATGGATACTACCTCATGATTTTTTATTTCTATTTTTTGCACTACTTATTTAATTTAACTATTTAATATATACACTTACTGTAATTCAGCTTTTTCCGTCTATTATTATGTAGTGCTCTGTACTGCTCCTACAAAGTCAAGAATATTTCACGACATATGCTGATGATATTAAATCTGGTTCTGATTCCACAGTCCTCTGTGGCAATGAATTTGAGAGATTTATCACTCTGGCAAAAGAAATTCCTTCTTATCTCTACTACAGAGGCATCCTTTTATTCTTAGGCTATGTCCTCTTGCACTAGACTCCTCCACTACAGGAAAAACCCTCTCCATGTCCAGTCTATCTAGGTGTTTGCTTGTAGGTTATTGATTGGAAGGTTAATTGCTTACTATGTGTTACTTATTATATGTCTGCCTGAACGTGTTGCTTGCTAAGATGAGATCTTTGCTGCAAAAAAGCATACAGCTGGAGGAACTCAGCAGGCCAAGCACCATCTATTGGGGGGAAAGAAACTGAAATTTCAGGTCGAAACTCTGCCTCTGTAACAAATAGGTCAGATTAAGTAAGGAGGCACAAGATATGAAGGAGCAAACCCTCTGCTGGAGGATCTCAATGTGTCAGCTGAATAGTATCACCACACTATTGCTCAAACCCTTGAGCTCCCCCAGCAGATGGTTAATTGCTCCAGGATGAGGTCTGACACTGGAGTCACAAACATGCTGGAATAAATGAAGACTGAGATTGGAGTTAATTCTAAGGCCAGAAAGTAGAGTTTCAGGGAGACCAAACCTAACAAGGAGAGCTTTCTTTGCTCAGTGTTAGAATCAGAATAGGTAGTGTGATCACTCAGATAGAGTATGATGATCTCTTAAGGGGTTGTCAGAGAATTCCCTCAGTAGAGAATGCCTGCTGACTTCATTTAAAGTGGCAAGGCTGGTGCACAGGCAAACATCATGTGGTTCTTGACGGTTCAGGATCAGGGTCCAGTGGTATGGGGCACAAGACACCTGGGGACCCTTCACAGCTGCAGCCTTCCTCCACCCTCATTTTTGTGATGTGTCATCGTCTTCTGACCACTCTACCACTGAGGTCTTGGTTGGACCACTCTTTCTCCGGAAACTCCCCTTTGACCTTATCACCAAGGAGCTAAGCTTTAGGCCGTATCACTCTCTGGATCTCAGGAACTCCCAAGACTCTCCACTATGAAAAGGTGATGATTCTCGGAGAAGAGTAATGTGCATGGGCTTGCTTCTTGACTAACAATCTGCCTTAATATTGCCAGATTATTCAATAAACCATCTTTTTGCTAGAATTTTCCACATGTACGAGTCTCCAACTAATACTAGATCCTACTGAGACTTAACCCAGGGACATGGATACACATTTAAGGCTTCCCTTCATCCATTTTTTCAAATACCTGAATGGGTCAGCTGGGTTTTGTTACTAATGTTGTGACTTTACTGCCATGCTCGTGGGTAAAAGCCCCGATAATGACTTAAGTATGGATACAAAATGTGTTGATTTTATGGTTAGTTTACTTAAAGAGCAAACCAGACCAATGAGCTAGAAACGTGTTCAAATATCACTATAATGAATTTTTAAAACATGAAAAGCAAAACTGGTAAGCATGAGCAAGAAGTTACCAGATATTTAAATATATTTACTGTGTGCGTGCGTGTGTGTGCGTGCGTATGTGTGTGTGTACGCGAAGCTCAAATACCATCTAAAAATACGCCGATGACACATCTGCTGTTGGCAGATTCTCAATTGGTATTAAGGAAGCCTACAGGAGCAAGACAGATCAGCTGGTTGAGTGGTGTCACAACAACCTTGCATGCCGTCTGGAGCTTAGCTCCTGGTGGGGTCTCCTGTGGGGGTAAAATCAAGGGGGAGTTTCCAGATAAAGAGTAACCCAAACAAGACTGGCACCCAGAGCATTGACCTTCAGCCTGCACTCAGACCATAGTCTTCCGTGCCTCTCCCATCCATGTACCTATCCAAATTTCTCTTAAATGTTGAAATCAACACTGAATTCACTGCTTCCTATGACAGCTTGTTCCACACTCTCACTATACCCACTGAATTAAAAGTTCAAGAAAATGTATTATCAGAATACATATATGTCACCATGTAAAACCCTGAAATTAATTTTCTTTTGTACTGTGCAGCAAATCCAAGAAACACAATAAAATCAATGAAAGACCTTACCCAACAGGATGGACAAACAACCAACATGCTAAGGATAAGAAACTGCAAATACAGAAAGATAGATAAATAAATAAACAAATAAATAAGCAAGCAATAAATATTGAGATAATAAAATTAAAAGTTCTTGCAAGTGAGTCTAGAGGTTATGGGAACAGTTCAACGATGAAGTGAGTGAAATTATCCTCTCTGGTTTAAGAACCTGGTGGCTGAGGGTTAATAACTGTTCCTGGACAGTTTCTGGGCCATTTCTCTGAAATGGTAATACCAAGGAAGTTAAATTTGCTGACTATCTCCACAAATGATCCCATGATGAGGATTGACTCACGGACCTCCAACTTCTTCCTCCTGAAGTCAATAATCAGCTCCTTGGTCTTGCTGATATTGAGTGAGAGGTTGTTGTTGTGACACCACACAGCCATATTTTCAATCTCCTTCATGTATGCTGATTTATCACACCTTTGATTTGGCCAATATCAGTGGTGTCATCAGCAAACTTAAATATGACAATGGAGCTGTGCTTAGTTATAAGTATAAATCAAGTGGAGCATGGAGTTAAGTGCACAGCCTTGTGGTGCACCTGTACTAATGGAGATAGTGGAGGAGATGTAGTTGCCAATCTGAACTGACTGAGGTCTGCAAGTGAGGAAATCGAGGCTCTGTTTACACAAGGACCAAACACCAAACACCAAAGTCTTGAAGCTTATTGATTAGTTTTGATGGTATGATATATTGAATGCTAACCTGTGGACAATAAAGAACATCTTAATGTATACATCTTTGTGTATAGGGTTGAGTGAAGAACCAATGAAATAGCCTCTACTATGGACCTGTTGTGCTAGTAAGCAAACTGGTACTTTAATAATACATTTTCTTTATTTTTGACTTGAAATTTACTCTTAAAGAATTATGTGGATAAACAAAACCTAACTCTTCTCTTGACCAATGGACAGATGATGCAGCTTCATGTTATGGAAATTCATGATAGAGACTTCCTTCAGTAAAAAGAGAGTTGTCTGTACAATCAACCCGATATCACAAATTAAAACTCCTAGCTGACTGATCTATAGGCTCAGCTGCACTCAAAGCTTCACAAGATCAGGAACTATTATCTTCTCATTCAAGGTGATTTCAACCTGTCAACAAAATGATGTATGTATCTTTGCTGTCCAGACATTCCAAAGTTGAGTGACGAACCAATGAACTGTAATCTGTTGTCGGTCTGTTGTGCCGGTAGACAAATTGGAGTAGATCCAAGTCATTTTCTAGGCAGGAGATGATATGTTTCATCACCAACCTCTCAAAGAACTTAATCATGTAAATGCTACTGAATAATATCATTGAGGCAGGTTACCACCTTTTTAGTTACCAGTATAACTGAAGCCTGCTTAAAGCAGGTAGGTATGTCAGAGGTTAAAGATATCACTAAACATTTCAGCCAGTGAAGAAGTCCATACTCATTTTACCCTTAAATAGTTTGCCCTTCAGATATGACCTCAACTTCTAGTATCTCTCAACTTCAGTGGAAAAAACCATGCTTGTGTTTACCCTATCTATACCCCTCATAATTTTGTATACAATCAAATCTCCCCTCATCCTCCTACACTCTAGGGAATAAAGTCCTAACCTATTTGACCATTCCCTTTAACTTGGGCCCTCAAGTTCTGGCAACATTGTTGTAAATTTTCTCTGCACTCTTTCAGGCTTATATACATCTTTCCTGTAGATGGGTGACCTGACCTGAATATTCCAAGTTAAGGTTTACCAATACCTCATGTCCAAAGCTAACCAACAGCAGAACCTGAAGTTATGAAATATAGAATACCTTCGACTTTATTTCCTTTTGTATAATTGCACAATGCAATCTTCTTGATCATTTTCTTTGCAAAGAGCAGAAATTTAGAAAGGAAGTGAATTTGTACTTATGGTGTATTGTCACCAAATTGCAAATGGATCACCTCTGAACTGCAGTCTTCTTGTTACATAGGTCAACACAACGATATCTTTGTTTACAATATGTCCTCACATACAGGGCAGCTGATCCATTTCAAAAACACAAGAGATTCTGTAAACACTGGTATTCTTGAGGTGCACACACAAACTACTGAAGGAACTTAGCAGGTCAGGCAGCATCAATGGAAAGGAATACAGTTGATTTCTCTAACTTCCAGTAATTCATCTCCCTTCCCAAGTTTTTCCTTTTCCATTCCTCATTCTGGTTCCCCTCTCACACCTTCTCTTCTCACCTACCAATCACCTCTCCCTTCCATTCCATGGTCCATTGTTCTGTCCTATTAGATACCTTGTTGTTTAGTCCTTAAACTCTTCCACTTATCACCTCCCAGCTTCTTATCTCATCAGCATTCCTCATCTGCCCACCTTCCCTTCACCTGGTCTGTCTTATCCCCTGTCAGCTTGTAACTCCTTTCCTTCCACCAGCTACCTATTCTGTCTTCTCCACTTTTTTTCCTTTTCGGTGATGAAGGGGTTGGCCTGAAATAGTGACTGTTAATTCCCTTCCATAGAGATGCTGCATGACTGAACCACTTCATCTGCTATTTGATGATGGAGGTTGTTGGATTGTCTCTCCATAGCTACAGCAGTGCAGCAGGCAGAGCCAGTGCTTCACTCATTCAGTAAGCTCCAGTTCAATTCTGACCACTCATGCAGAATTTACACACTGTCCCTGCAACTGTGTGGGTTTCCTCCAGGTGCTCCAATATTCCTTCCGCATTCCAACGGTTTGATGGTCTTTAGGTAAACTGACCTCTGCAAAATGGTCCTTGCATGTGGGTAATGGGTAGAATCTTTGGGGGGGGGGGTAGAATTAATGGAAATGCAGGGAAAATACAATGTGGTTTATGTAGGATGACTGTAGACTCAGTGGCCACTTAATTAAGTACACCTCTACACCTGTTTGATAATAAAACCATAAGAGTAGGCCATTTGGCCAATCAAGGCTGCTCTGCCATTCTATCATGGCTGATCTTCTTTCCCCTCCTCAGCCCCATTCCCCGACCTTCTCCCCGTAACCTTTGATGCCATATCCAATCAAGAAACTATAAATCGCTGCCTTAAGTACGCCCAATGACCTGGCCTCCACTGCTGCCTGTGATAATAAATCCTTCTAAACTTCAGTGAGTACAGAACCAGAGACATCAAACATTTCTCGTATGATAATCCTTTCATTCCTAGAATCATCCTTGTGAACCTCCTCTGAACTCTCTCCAATGCCAGCACATTCTGTACAAGTGTGGACTGGACTCCCAAGTCCCTTTGCATCTCAGATTTTTGGATTTTCTCCCTGTTCAAAAAATAGTCTGTACATTCTGTACATTTATTTCTACTACAGAAGTGCATGACCATTCACTTTCCAACACTGTATTTCATTGGTCACTTTCTTGTTATTCTCCTAATCTGTCTAAATCCTTCTGCAGATTACCTGTTTCCTCAACACTACCTGCCCCTCCACCAGTTTTTGTATCATCTGCAAACTTGGCAACAAAGACATCTCTCCTTCATCTAAGTCATTGATATACAGCATAAAAAGAAACGATCCCAACAGAACCTGACTCCTGCCGAACATCGGTAGTCATCAGCAGCCAACCAGAAAAGAATTCTTTTTTACCCACTCACTGTCTTCTACCAATCAGCCAATTCTCTAACCGTGCCAGTAACTTTTCTGTAATCCCATGGGCTCTTAACTTGATAAGCAACCTCATTTGTGGCACCTTGTCAAAGGCCTTTTGAAAGTCCAAATATACAACATCCACTGTATCTTCTTTATCTATCTTTCCTGTTTTCTCTTTAAAGAATTCCAACAGGTTCGTCAGGCAAGATTTTCCCTTAAAGAAACCATGCTGACTTTGTCTTATTTTGTCCAGTATCATCAATGACTTCATTACCTCATCCTCAACAATTAAGTCCAATATCTTCCCAACCACTGAGGTCAAGCTAACTGGTCTATAATTTCCTTTCTGCTACCTTCCTCCTTTCTTAAAGAGTGGAATGACATTTGCAACTTTCTGATTCTCTGGCACCATGCCAAAGGTCAAAGATTTCAAAAAAGCTCATTACTAATACCACTACAATCTCTACCACTAACGCTTTCAGAAGCCTATAGTGCAGTTCATCTGATCCAGGTGACTTAGGTACCCTTGGGTCTTTCAGTTTTTTGAGCACTTTCTCACGTGTAATAGTAACTGCACTCACTTCTCTTCCCTCACACACTACAACAACTGGCACATTGCTAGTGTCTTTCACAGGGAATATTGATGCAAAATACTCATTTAGTTTATCCAGTATCTCCTTGTCCCCCATTATTATTTCTCCAGCCTCATTTTCTAGCAGACCTACATCCACTCTCCTCTCTCTTTTATTTTTTACATACGTAAAAAAGCTTTTACTATCCACTTTGATATTATTTGTTAGCTTGCTTTTATATTTCATCTTTTCTCTCCTAATGATTCCTTTAGTTGCTCTCTGTAGGTTTTTAAAAACTTTCCAATCTCTATCTTCCTGCTAATTTTTGCTTGGTTGTATTTCCTCTCTTTTGCTTTTATATTAACTTTGAATTCCCTTGTCAGCCATGGTTGTACAATTTTGCCATCTGTGTATTTTGTTGTTTTTGGAATACATCTATCCTGTACCTTCATTTTTCTCAAAAACTCAGACCATTGTGGCTCTGCTGTCAGCCCTGCCAGCATCTCCCTCCAAGGTACTTCGGCCAACTCCTCTCTCAGACCACTATAATTCTCTTTACTCCACTGAAATACTGCTATATCAGGTTTAATTTCTCCCTATCAAATTTCAAGTTGAACTCAAACATACTGTGATCACTCTCCTAAGGGATCTTTAACCTTAAGCTCCCTAATCGCCTCTAGTTCATTATGTAACACCCAGTCCAGTATAGCTGATCCCCTAGTAGGCTCAATGACAAACTGCTCTAAAAAGCCATCTCGTAGGCATTCAAAAAACTCATGCTCTTAAGATCCATTTTCTGAGTCGACCTGCATGTTAAAATTTCCAAGGACTATTATAACATTGCCCTTTTGGCAGACCTTTTATATTTCCTGTTGTAATCTGGGAAAAGCACATCCCAGCTACTGTTGGAAGGACTGTATCAGCCTGCCATCAGGTTCTTTGTAACGTTGCAGTTTCTTAACTCAGCCCACAAAGAAACAACATCCTCCGATCCTATGTCATATCTTTCTACTGATTTGATGCCAGTCTTTGCCAGCAGAGCCATGCCAACCCCTCTGCCTTATCTTCCTATCCCTCTGATACAATGTGTAACCTTGGACATTCAGATCCATCCTTCAAACATCCTTCAGCCATGATTCAGTGATGGTCACAATATCATACCTGATGATCTGTACTACTGCAACAAGATCATCCACCTTACTTCATGAATTTATCTAGCAAATCAACCCATTTCTACTCTCACTGGCACAAGGCACAAGAAGCAATCCAGAAATTGCTACCATTGAGGTCCTGCTTCCCAGCTTTCTGCCTAACTCTCTAAATTCTCTCTTCAGGACCTCTTTGCTTTTCCTTCCTGTGTCTTTGGTACCAATATGTACCAAGACATCCGGCTTCTCACCCGCCCACTCAATTAGATAATGCAAATATCTAATCAGCCCATCTCGTGGCTGCAACTCAATGCATAAAAGCATGTAGACATGATCAAGAGGTTCAGTTGTTATTGAGGCCAGACATGGGAATGGGGAAGAAATGTGATCTAAGCGACTTTGACCATGGAACAATTGTCAGTGTCAGGTGGAATAGTATCTCGGAAGCTGCTGATCTCCTGGGATGTTCACTCACAATAGTCTCTAGAATTTACAGAGAATGATTCAAAAAAAACAAAAAAAAAAATCTGTTTGTGAAAACAGCTTGTTGATGAGAGAAGTCAAAGAGAATGGCCAGACTGGTTCAAGCTGATAGAAAGTTGTAGGAACTGAAATAATCACGCCTAGAGGAGTTACCTAACAAAGTGGCAACTAAGTGTATGTAGATGTTTAACGTCAGAACAGATCTTCCGTACTGCATGGCTTCATAGATTTTACTGGTATGCACCAAACAGGAAGAAGGGGTGTTGGATTTGCATTTCCCCCAACTAGCATCACCTCTGACAGTCTGTATGTAAACCTGCAGAGAGGTGTCAGCTGAGATTGGATGCAATGGTGCCACTCAAAGCTGTCGTCTCCTGATCTGAGTGAGGTGTTGTTGAGAGCTCTCTGTGTATTGCTGTTGTGCTACACTTGCGGCATAGCTACACTGAAGTGTCGTGTGAGGAGTTATGTTCCTTCCCTGTCAGCTTTTTACCTCATTCCTGTCTGTGTTGTGCCTGTTGAGTTATGTGACAATTCACCAAGCTGCCATCTGGAAGAAGCGTAGAGTCTAAATGTCAGCCAGAAGGAGGCTTTGAACTTGGGTGAGGGAGCCTGTGGATTGAACCATTCAGAAAGCTGCTGACAGGATGCACATTTAGTTAAGGGAAGCAATATGTTTCAGTGATGTTTGCTTGTCACTCAGAAAATGGAGGTTTTAGGTCATTCGAAGGCGAGACATGGTGCTAGAACAACAGTAGAGAGTTTGCAGGTCATGCAGGATCTGTGAGAGGACAGACAGAAGTGTATAGATTCTATGAGACTGGACAGCTGGCACCTTTGTCTAATACTGGAGGAAGTGCATTTGAGATAAAGAGGAGAACATTTCAGAGGAGATGTGCAGACAAGTTCCTTCTGCATAGGGAGTGGTAGATTCCTGGAATGCACCCTCAAGCGTAGCAGTGGGGGCAAATACGAAAGAGGCACTTAAGTGAGTCTTAGACAGATAAGTATGCAGAAAGAGTGATAAGGGCCATGTGTGGGCAGAAGGGACCAACTTTCTTAGCCATTATTTGCTTAATGAATACATGGGCTGAAGGGCGTGTTCCTCTGGTGTACTGTTTTATGATCAATGAGTACAGTTATCCAATTGGTATGGGGTAAAGATAGGGTAAATGCAAGCAGGCTTTTTCCACTGAGGTTCAACTACAACCAGAGGTCTGGGGTTAAGGGTGAAAGGTGAAAAGTTTAAGGGAAACATGAGGAGAAACCTCTACACTGAGGGTCATGAGAATGTGAAACAAGCTGCCAGTACAGTGGTGCACATGAGCTCGATTTTAATGCTTAAGAGACAGTTTGATAGGTACATGGATCGTAGAGGTTTAAGACCATAAGCTATAGCAGCAAAATAGGGCCCTAAGCCCATCGAGTCTGACCTGCCATTGTATCATGGATGACTATTTTTCCCTCTCAGCTCCAATCTCCTGCTTTTTCCCGTCTCCCTTCATGCCCTGACCAATGAAGAATCTATCAGCTCCTACCTTAAATATACATAAGGTTTTGGCCTACACAGCCATATGTGGCGACAAATTCTGCAGTTTCACCATTCTCTGGCTAAAGAAATTCCTCTTCATGGAGTACTATGGTACCGGTGCAGGTCGATTGGAGTAGGCAGTTTAAGTGGTTCAGCATGGACTAGATGGGCTAAAGGGCCTGATTCTGCACTGTGTTTTTCTATGACTCTAAAGTAATTGATAGGCAAGGTCATTTTGTAAGGGCATTGTTACAAGCAACACTTCCAATTATGTTTTATGGTTGAAATATAGCACATAATTGACGTAACATGTCAAATCATTAAGTCAGATTAAGGTAAATTAACTTGAGTTAACCTTTCAAACAGTGAGAAGCATCATCACTTTGTACAATGAGCATGTTGCTTTGTGAAAGCAAAGGAGAAACATCTTTTGCGGTGAATGGTTACAAGGTGACCGTCTGCTTGTTGGTAATTAAAGAATCCAGGAATGGGAAAGGCTAGTTTGCCCCTCGA
The DNA here is from genome assembly GCF_030144855.1 of Hypanus sabinus. NCBI lineage: Eukaryota > Metazoa > Chordata > Chondrichthyes > Myliobatiformes > Dasyatidae > Hypanus > Hypanus sabinus. The sequence goes on along the minus strand of NC_082708.1, from coordinate 175,002,037 downwards.
GTCTTATTTCACCTTTAATTAGTTAACAGCTGATCATAATTGTAATGCAATTGCTATTAACAATCCTTATACCTAACACATTTACTTAACAGGATCAATTAGATTTAACAATATTAATTTTCAAACATGTTTTATCATTTCTGTAAATTCTTGTTGAGTGCAATTTATCATATAACCAGATCACTATACCATCTGCAAACCCTCTAATCGTCACTACCTCAGGAGTCACCATTGACTGGAAAATTTATTAAAACAGCCACTGTGGGGAGGGGCAAGGTATCTCGCAGTGAGTAACATTATGTAACAAAACAAAGCAGTTCCAGCACCTATAAGTTCCAATGCTCTTCAGTCCTCTGGATAAACACAGCACCAATAGCGCTGAAGAAGCTTCACTTGATTGGATGTCTCTTCAACATCCTAATGTAAATGAAGGGTCGCAATGTATGGTTTTGACGGACTGAAGGTCTGGGTCTATGAGTCCTCTGGGGATGTCTAAGGCCCAATGTCCACGAGACCACTGGAGGCCAAGAGATTGCCTGTTCTAGGATCAGTGGAGTGTCTGAGTGTGCATGGATAGGTGGGTAGCAAGGGACTTATTCTGCTGTTTTTTTTTTGCTGTTCTTCTGTTGTTGTTGTTGTTATTGTTGCTTGTGTGTTCTGTGAACACAGTGGGCATGCTACGTTGGCACCAAAATGTGTGGCAACACTTGTAGAATTGCCCCCAGCACACCCTTATGTTGTGTAGGTTGTTAATGCAAATAGCACATTTCACTGCATGTTTCAATATACATGTGATAACTAAATGAGTCTGAATCTGAATATTTCACTCTCCCCTTTCATCGTCAATTCCCTTCTCTAGTCCCCCTTTTACCTCTTCTCTTCACCTACCTATCACCTCCACTGGTGCCCCTTCACTTTCACTTTCTCCCATCGTTGACTTTCCTCTCCTATCAGATTCCTTCTCCTCCAGTCATTTTCCACCTATTACCTCCCCCCTTCCCCACCAACCTGGCTTTAACCATTGCCTCCTAGCTTCCCCTCTCACCACTTTCTTATTCTAGCTGCTTCTGCCTTGCTTTCCAGTACTGATGAAAGGTCTCAACCTGAAATCTTGACTGTTTATTCATGTCCATAGATAGAGGTTCAAGATTCATTTTATTATCAAAGTATGTTTGCATGATATAACTCTGAGATTTGTCTTCCACCGATAGCCATAAAATTTTTTAAAAAACATAGTGGTTAAATGAAAAGATATCAATCCCACCATAGGAAAAGAAAAAAAAAACACAAATTCTCAAGCCCCAAAGCCCCCAACACCCCCAACGCACAAAGTCTAACATATCACCTATACACATCAAGAACATCAAACCCGAAACCCCCAGCCTGCCAATCGGCAACAAGAAAGAAAGGGTGAAAACATTAAAAATACAAAGAACCAAAAGAGGCCAAAATAAACTATAGTTAGTTTGAACTACAGTCCAATCCATAAATCTCAGAATTTCAATAGCATTGACTCATACCCAGCAGCCTCTCTGAGGGAATCAACTCGAACCCAGTGGCTCCTCTGAGGAGAGCAACCACTCTCTCTCCTCCACATTTGCCTCAATACTTCAGTCTGCCTCGACATTAATCGGCTAGAAAGGTAGTTGATCATGACCCCTCGTCTCGTCTCTGAGCTTCTTCTTGCAGTTGTTCGTGTTCCAGCTTCACTTCTGGAGTTACCTTGGGGTCAGCAGACCCCTCACTTGATCAAACTACAAGTCATAGGCTTTAATGGTCTCAAAAACAAAATTAGGATTAAAAAAAAGTTCAAAGTAAAATTTATTATCAGAGTATATTTGTCACCACATTCAATAGTGAGATTCTTTTTTATCTGGGAATACTTTGCAAATCTATAGAACAGTAACTCTAAACAGGATCTGTAAACTGTTATCAAACTGTGTATGTACAGTTAATAAATAATGAGCATGAAATAAGCAGATAAAAGAGTCTCTTAATGAGTGAATTTATCCCCCTTTGTTCAAGAGCCTGATGGTTGAGGGTAGCTTTGAACATGGTTGTGCAAGTCCTGAGGCACTTGTACATTCTAGCTGATGGTAGCATGTGGTGAATAAGTTGAAGATGTAGAAAAGCTGAAACAATTGACTATCTGTAAGCTGTTACCCAAGGAATCGTTGTTCAAGAGTGCCATCTTGACTGGAAGTTCATTGATGCTCCCCAACATGTTAAGTTCCAGCAGCTCGTCTTTTGCTCTAGATTACAGATACTACAGTTTCTTGTATCTCCACCCTAAACAGTCACTGACTCCATTACTAACACAGTTGGTTGTAACATGTACCTTCATTCAAGTCCATCAGAGTACTCCAAGATCACTTGTCAACGAAAGGCATATATCACGAAGCAGGACAAGCTCCCATCTGAACTGCACACCATCCTGACTGAGCATTCATTATAGTTCCTTCACCATCACTGAGTCTAGCTCCTGGAACTCACTATCTAACTGCAACCAACAAAAGCTTCCACAAGTTTTATGAGATCGATGAAGAAATTAAAGGTGGCAGAAGTGACAGCTGTTATTTGCATGAATAAAGTTCAAAGTAAATTTATTAACAAAGTAAGTATATGCCACCATATGCTACACTGAGATTCATTTTCTTGAAGGTAGAACAAAAAGAAATGCAATAGAATCTATGAAAAATACACACAAAGACTGACAATAACTGATGTGCAAAAAAAGACAACTGTGAAAATAAAAAAGTAATTAAAAAATAATATGAGTTGTAGCATCTTTGAAATTGTGTCCATAGGTTGTGAAATCAGTGCAGTGTTGAAGTGAGTGAAGTTACCCCCTCTGGTTCAAGAGCCTGATGATTGAGGGGTAATAATGGTGCCTGAAACATGGTGGAGTGGGACCTAAGGCTTCTATATCTCAATACTAATGACAGCAGCAAGAAGAGAGCGTGGCATGGATGATGGGGTCCTCGATGATGGTTGCTGCTTTCCTTGTAGATGGGGAAGGCATTTCCTGTGATGGACTAAGCTGTATTCACCAATTTTTGTAGGCGTTTCTGTTCTTGGGGATTGGTGTTTCCATACCCAGCTGTGATGAAATAGAAATTCTTTCATCTGACAATATTTTAGCAATCTGAGCATAATTACCTCATAGAACCACACTTTTATTTGGTGCCTGTCTTCCAGTACACCTTAAGCCTGATAGCAGGGTGTTGGCATTGGGGAGTGAAAGGGCAACATCATCATACTGTTCACTGTGGAGATTCAGACACTCACACCAGATATCCTGCATGCTGATACCATCTGCTCTGTAGTTTCTAACTGTTATCTGTATGGCGAGAAACACTTGGTAGTTGTTTAAGTTAACAGCAAACCTCTAAAGGTGAAAGAGCGGAATTTTAAATTAAAAACAGAAAATGTTGGGGAAAAATGTGAAAATAAAACTTAGTATCAAAGTACGTATATGTTAACATACTCTGCTTTGAAATTAATTTCCTTGCGAGTGTGCATCTCACACAAACTCTTACGGTCCCAGAACACATCCTGAACAATCGGGAAAGCTCACCAATGCGTCTACTTCTTGAGGAGACTGAAAAGAGTTGGACTTTGCACATCTATACTCTTGTCCTTCTACTAATACATGGTAGAGAGCATCCTAACAAGCTGCATCGTATGGAAACTACACTGCGGCAGACAGGAAAGCTCTACAATGGGTAGCCAAAACTGCCCAACACATCTCCTGCAACAGACTACCCACTACCAAGGATGTATTTACAGAAAGGTGCCAGAAAAGGTCCAGTAACATAATAACGGATCCTACCCACCCTGCACATGGACTGTTTGTCACATTCGCATCAGGGACAAGGCTACGTAGCATCCATACAAGGACCAGCAGTCTCAAAAAGAGTACTGACATGGATTGAAAATTGGCTGACTGACAGGAAACAGAGTAGTGATTAACGGGTCCCTTTTGGAATGGCAGGCTGTGACCAGTGGGGTACCACAAGGTTCGGTGCTGGGACTGCAGCTGTTTACAATATATATTAATGATTTAGTTGAAGGGATTAAAAGTAACATTAGCAAATTTGCTGATGACACAAAGCTGGGTGGCAGTGTGAAATGTCAGGAGAACGTTATGAGAATGCAGGGTGACTTGGACAGGTTGGGTGAGTGGGCAAATGTATGGCAGATTTAGTTTAATGTGGATAAATGTGAGGTTATCCACTTTGATGGCAAGAACAGGAAGGCAGATTACTATCTAAATGGAGTCAAGTTAGGAAAAGGGGAAGTACAACGAGAACTAGGTGTTCTTGTACATCAGTCAATGAAAGCAAGCATGCAGGTACAGCAGGCAGTGAAGAAAGCTAATGGCATGCTGGCTTTTATAACAAGAAGAATTGAGTAAAGGAGTAAAGAGGTCCTTCTGCAGCTGTATAGGGCCCTGGTGAGACCCCACCTGGAGTATTGTGTGCAGTTTTGGTCTCCAAATTTGAGGAAGGACATTCTTGCTATTGAGGGAGTGCAGCGTAGGTTCACAAGGTTAATTCCCAGAATGGCGGGACTGTCATATGTTGAAAGATTGGAGCGACTCGGCTTATATACACTGGAATTTAGAAAGATGAGAGGGAATCTGTTTGAAACATAGAAGATTATTAAGGGATTGGACACACTGGAGGCAGGAAGCATTTTCCTGCTGATGCAGAACTAGAGGCCACAGTTTAAGAATATGGGGTAGGCCATATAGAACAGAGATGCGGAAAGACTTTTTCACCCAGAGAGTGGTGGATATGTGGAATGCTCTGCCCCAGAAGGCAGTGGAGGCCAAGTGTCTGGATGCATTCAAGAGAGAGTTAGATAGAGCTCATAGATGGTGGGGTCAAGAGATTTGTGGAGAGGACAGGAACAGGATGCTGATTGTGTATGATCAGCCATGATCACAGTGAATGGTGGTGCTGGCTGGAAGGGCTGAATGGCCTACTCCTGCACCTACTGTCTATTGTCTATAAAAATAGTTACTTTCCCCAAATAGTAAGGTTGATCAACATCTCCACCCACTAGCCCACCCTTCTACACCCCCAACCTCCACTACTTTATCATTTCCTGTCAGAGTCACCTCAGGTATAGATACTCCTGTACTTAGTGCTACATTATCAATCTATGTACACAAGCTGTCTTGTGTATTTATTGTGTTTTTTCATTATTGTGCTCATTGTGTTTTTTTTGTGCTGCATCAGATTCACAATAACAATTATTTTGTTCTCCTTTACACTTGTGTACTGGAAATAATATTAAACAGTCTTGAATTCTGAAGTCTTTTGGGCTTGAATTTTCTACCAGGCATTTACATAAAAATAAATAAATACAATCAAATTTATGAAAAAATATACAAAAATATATAAAGACTGAGAAACAAACCAATGCAAAAGAAAGCAAATCTCAGTCCAAGATGTTGACTCCTTATTCCTCTCCATAGAAGCTGTCTGACCCACTGATTTCCTCCAGCATCTTGTGAGTTTCATTCTACAAAATAGGGTGACAAAGCACTGATTCTTTTCTACCAACGGAGATGTAAGTTGCCCCCTTCCTCAGCTAACCTGCAGATCACCTTTCAGCAAGCTGTAGCACCTGCTTAGCACCCTGATGAGGGTCATGTGAAGTCATGGGAACAGGTGGTGCAAATCATAAGTCCTAGTTAAACAACCATGACACTGGACAAACAATCCCTGAAGACTATTGATAATGGTTGGGGTCGCCCATCTTGTAAAGACACTGTACGAAAGAAGCCAATGGCAAGCAAGTTCTGTAGAAAAGTTTGCCCAGAACAATCATGGTCATGGAAAGATCATGATTGCTTATGTGGTACAACACAGCAGAAAACGAACAAACAATTCTGCAAAAGAAGACAAGGTTGTGCAAATAAAAATTAATACTGTGAATGTGAGTTGTGGAGTCCTTGAAAGTGAATCTACACACTGTAGGAAGTAGGTTGTAGAAGGCTCAGCATTACTCACGGAAAAAAGACCCTGAATTCACCTTTCAGGTCAAAGACCCTTGCTCAGAATCAGGAGCAGGAATTTAAATTGATCCAGTGTACTGATGGTGAATATAATATACTCAAAGGGGGCTGAAAATATGCAAGAGGCAGCCTCAGAGCAATTGTATTCTCTATTGATGTCGAATCGATCAGGTATCATCAAACATAGGCAGGAGGTTGTGAAGCACAATTAACCCTTGGCCACTGCTTTCAAAGAGGGGATTGGGTCACATTTAATTTGGATGCTTATTATAATAATCTCAGCATGCAGCTCGTGCTAGCTGAGGTGTTTATTGGTTTAGTAGCTCATCAAAGAGCTTAAGTTTGTGATAAGCTGATGCCAGCAAAATCTTCGCTAAAAATGGAAGCGTATTAGGTCAGACAAGATCAGTGGGGTGAGGAAGTACAGTTAAAGACAGCCTGTACTGCTTAAAGGGGAAGAGCACACACAGAATGCTGGAGGAACTCAGTAGGTCAGGCAGTATCTAGGGAAAGAAATAGAATGTCAACCTTTCAGGCTGAGACCCTCCTTCGGGACTGGGAAGGAGGGGGAAGATGCCAGACTAAAATGGTACTGGGGGGGGGTGGGGAAAGAGGACTAACTAGAAGGTGAAAGCTGAAGCCAGGTGAATCCTGATGAAAAGTCTCAACCCAAAACGCGGACATTTCATTCATGTCCATGGATGCTGCCTGACCTGCCGAGTTCCTCCGTTATTTTATGTGTGTTACTCTTGTTTTTCCAGCAACTGCAGAAATTATGTGTTTATGGAATACTACCTCAGCATTCCTTTTATCACTATTTATTTATACTCACTTGATATCTTTGCATTGTACTGCTGTTGCAAACAACACATTTCACACAATACATAAATCGGTCAAAATAAACTGATTCAGATTCTGAAAACCATGTCTTTGAAAGGTAACTCAACAGTCACCTTTTGGACTGTTATTGGAATTAATCATGGAGGACACAATATTGGGCCTTAGAATGAGGCTATTGTTACTGCTGCCAGAAGACCAGAAGACTTGCAAGACTGGGAGCTGCAGTGGCAGCTCATCTTATGTTGACATGTACTACCTGCTGAACATTTTCAAGTGATGAATGGCAACTTGCTGAGCAATGGTATACTATCTAAAACTTTTGCAAACTTCTATAGATGCACAGGAGAGAGTATCCTGACTTGTTGCATCACTGCCTGGTATGGAAACTCCAATGCCCAAGAATGGAAAAAGTAGTGGATACAGCCCCATCCATCACAGGAAAAGCCCTCCCCAGCATTGGGCATATCTACAAGGAGTGCTGCCACAAGAAGGCAACACCCATCATCAAGGACCCCCAGCATCCAGGCCAGGTTCTCTTCTTGCTGCTGCCATCAGGAAGGAGTTCCCATTTCACCAAGTTCAGGATCAGTAATTATGCCACAACCATCAGTCTCCTGAACCAGTGCAGATAACTGCACTCATCTCATCAATGAACTGATTCCACTACTTGTGGATTCTCTTTCAAGGATTCTACAACTCATGTTCTTATTATTAGTCATTTAATTATTTGTCATTACTTGTACTTGCACAGTTGTCTTGTTTTGCACATCAGCCGTTGTCAGTCTTAGTGTGTATTTTTTCATTCAATCTGTTGTATTTCTTTGTTCTGCTGTGCCTGCAGGAAAATAATTCTCTAATTAGCATATGGTGATATATATGTACTTTGTTAATAAATTTACTTTGAACTTTGAAAGCTAGATCAGCAGTACAGATGTCAAAGCTATGATGCACAACATTTACTGAAAGAATATATCTGTTCTGAGGGTGACGTGGAGATACATCTCTACCAAATGAGGTGTAAGATGCTCCTTCCCTCTGTTAAGCCTTTGGCAAGGTGTAGCGCCTGCTTAGCACCCTCATCAGGGCTACATGAAGCCATGGGAGCAGGTGGTGAATGGTGGGGTGTGCAGCTGGTGCATTTCACAAGTCCTGGTTATGTGACCACTGATGCCAGGCAGACAACCTTTGAAGAGAATTGATAATGGCTGGGCTCACCTGTCTTGTAAAGACACTGCCCAGAAGAAGGGAATGCCAAACCAGTCCTGTAGAAATATTTACCAAGAGCAATCATGGTCATAGGCCATGATCACCAATGTCATGCAACACAGCACATCGTGATGATAACTGCTCTCACTACTTGCATCGGACACTGAAGTCATATGTGTTAATGTCATTACCGGTACATCAATGTGCAAAACACCTGGGACAACTGTACATGTATGAATAAGCTATCATTCTGGGAAAAAGCTCAGCATCTGTAACACCAACATTCCATACAGAGTCGTTCTGCAACCACCATTTTTGAAATTAGTTTTTTTTTCTCCCAGATATTCTTCAGAACCTGTCAACTGAGTTATTAACAGCCAAACCATGGGAGACCTAGTAGGTGGTTTCATTATACTGGAAAATTCTTGAAAGTACAGGCAATCCATCACTGATAATTTGTTAAATTGTTTTCAGTTCAGTAGCAATAAGAATTTACCAAATGTGTTAAACTAATATTAGGAATCACAGTTCTACCTAATGGGAGTATTGGGCCAACCAGCTGAGTCTACTACACTTATTGCTATTAATAAAGCATAAAGTGATTAAATCTGAAAATACCCAATCTAATTATATATTACATTAAACATAATTCATTTTCAGTTAAGGTTAATTTTAATGGATGTTAAAAACAAAAATCAAAGACCTTGCTTAAGGACGTACTCAATTATTCACAGGAAATAGGAGACGCAGGAGTCATAATTAATGTGGAACTCCAGAAAACAAAGGTTTGGTGTTAACTCTTCGAGCTGTCAGCAAATCAACTTACCCAAGCATAACTTCACACTGCCTAGAAAGTAATTCTACTCAGTAGCAATTTTCTGTCTGTTTTTTTCAAGCACATCAAAATTAACCTGTCATAGTTGATGTGACAGGTGTTGGTGTATAATAACCATCCAAGTTAAGCACCACTGGGTGCTTATTTTTTTCTTTCTCCATTCCAAAGACGCTTTCTAAATGCAAGTTACTGTTGCTGTAACTTTTGTTGGATTGACCATATCTTCTGTTGTAAAAGGCAAAAGCAAATAATACAACTTTTCATTCCATTTCTGATTTGACTCCAAACTGCTACAAAAAGTGGTAGATACGGCCCAGTCCATCACTGAGTACATTTACAAAGAGCGCTGCTGCAGTAGAGCAGCATCCGTCATCAACGACCACTGCCATCCTCTCGCTTGCCTCTCGCTGCTGCCCTCAGAAAGGTTGTTCAGGAGCCTTAGGTTCCACAGCACCAGGCTCAGGAACAGTTACCACCCTTCTACCATCAGGTTCCTGAACCAGTATGGACATTTTCACTTACTACACTAATTATACAATCATACTACACAAACTATAGACTCATTTTCAAGGACTGTACAACTCCTGGTCTCAATATATTCTGGTTAGTTGGGACACATCAGGACCAGTGCATTTTGGCCCACTTCAGCAGCTGCCCCGGTAATCCTCGGATACATACCATGCCCTCCACCTCTTCAATAACTTCCAGTTCCCCGGTCCCGAGCGCTTCATTTTCACTATGGATATCCAATTCTCATACACCTCCATTCCCCATCAAGAAGGCCTCAAAGCCCTCCGCTACTTTCTTGACAATAGACCTCACCAGTTCCCCAACACCACCACACTCCTCTGGTTGGGGGAACTGGTACTCACACTTAATAACTTTTCTTTTGGCTCTTCCCACTTTCTACAGACCAAGGGTGTAGCTACAGACACTCGCATGGGCCCCAGCTATGCCTGCCTCAGGCTGGTTTTGTGGAACAGTCTTTGCTCCAAATCTATACTGGTACTGCTCCTCAACTTTTCCTTCACTACATTAACAACTACATTGGTGCTGCTTCCTGCACCCATGCTGAGCTCGTCAATTTCATTGACTTTACCTCTAACTTCCACCAAGTCCTCAAATTCACTTGGTCCATCTTGGACACTTCTCTCCCCTTTCTTGATCTCCCGGTCTCCATTCCTGAAGACGGACTGTCCACTGACATCTTCTATAAACCCACTGACTCTCAAAACTACCTCAACTATACCTCTTCCCACCCTGCCAAATGCAAAAATGCTATTCCCTATTCCCAGTTCCTCTGTCTGTGCCACATCTGCTCCCAGGATAAGGGTTTTTGTTTCAGGGCATCTCAAATGTCTTCTCTCTTTAAGGATCGTGGTTTCCCTTCTGCAGTCATCAATGTCCTCACCCGCATCTCCTCCATTTCCCACACTTCAGCCCTCACCCCATCCTCCCATCACTATAACAGGGACTGAGTTCCCCTTGTCCTCACCTACCACCACACCAGCCTCCGGATCCAGCATATCATCCTCTGCAACTTCCGTCACCTTCAACTGGACCCCACCACTAAGCACATCTTTCACTCACTATCCCTCTCTGCTCTCTGCAGGGATCATTCCCTCTGTGAATTCCCTCCCTGGTCCACACATCCCTCCCCACAGATCTCCCACCTGGCACTTATCCCTGCAAGCGTAAGTGCTACACCTGTCTCTACACCTCTTCTCTTACCACCATTCAGGGCCCCAAACAATCCTTCCAGATGAGGAATCACTTCACTTTGAGTCTGTTGGGGTCATCTATTGCATCCGGTGCTCCCGGAGCAGCCTCCTCTACATCAGCGAGACCCAATGCAGATTGGGGGACCGCTTCGTCGAGCACCTCCGCTCCGTCCGCCACAACAGACAGGATCTCCCAGTTGCCACCCACTTCAACTCTGCTTCACATTCCCATTTGGATATGTCCATACATGGCCTCCTCTACTGCCATGATGAGACCAAACTCAGGTTGGAGGAGCAACACCTCATCTACCGTCTGGGTCGTCTCCAGTCCCTTGACATGAACATTGAATTCTCCAACTTCCGGTAATTCCCTCCCCCTCCCTTCCCCTATCCCAATTTTACTCTGCCTCCTCCTCCAGCTGCCTATCACCTCTGTCATGACTCTGCCTTCTTCTACTACTCATAGTGCTTTCCCCTTACATTCCTTCTTCACCTTTCCTGCCTATCCCCTCCCTGCTTCCCCTCCTCACCCCTTGATCTTTCCTCTTTCTGGTTTTTCACCTGGCACCTACCAGCCTTCTCCTTCCCACCCTCCCCCCACCTTCTTTATAGGGCCCCTGCCCCCTCCCTCTTCAGTCCTGATGAAGGGTCTCAGCCCAAAACGTTGACTGCTCATTCCCACAGATGCTGCCCAACCTGCTGAGGTCCTCCAGCTGGTTGTACGTGTTGCTTTGCCCCGGTTATCTGATGTTTCATGGAAACAATTAAAAGGTGTAAAAAAGACAAATTACTGTTTAACTAAGTAACTATTTATGTATTTAAATGAAATACAGAACAAATTAGAATACTTTCAATACCACCAGAGTACTATAAAATTGTGTATCAGTTCCTGATGGTTATCGACAGAGGAATTCATTGCCTTGTTCTTATGACTGACTGTATATGAACAAAATCAGCACAGGCGCCCACTGGAGATAGTGGACTGCCATCATACAAATCTTCAGCTGATCACATCCTCCTAATCTTCATTGTCATTGTAACATTCAAGATGATTGCTGATATCCTCATATATATCGTAATTCCGAACTTGTTGAAGTGATGAAATCAGTTCATTTTCATTCCTGGATATTTCTGGCATTTGCAAACCAGTGAGCAAAACAGTCCCAAGTTGTCTTGACAGAAATCTCTGCTTTTTGAACACAAACACACATGACTGACACTATTTAAAAACTGGTCATTCTAAGCAAAGTGTAGTGTCTAACGGCCGCACAAATGCACACGACTGATGCTAGTTAGAAACTGTTCAACAACAGTCTTCTGTCCCAATTAATTGGCATAGTGTCCCAAGAAAGTAAAGGTAATTCCAGCTTTTTTCTCAATTTAGTTTTTATTCTTCATGCATTTTCCAAAATTAATGGCCCAATGAACTGGAATCCACAGTAAAAACACAAAATGCTGGCAGAACTCAGCAGGCCAGACAACATCTATGGGAGCAGGTAGTGACGATTTTACCTCCTCCCATAGATGCTGTCTGGCCTGCTGAGTTCTGCCAGCATTTTGTGTTTTTATTTATTTCCAGCATCTGCAGATTCACTCGTGTTGCCTTTGGAATCCACAGTTTATGTGTGTGTATGTATATATAGATAGATATATATAATATATAAATATTAAACCTAATTCTGATTCATTCATTATTCTTTGATAGAGTGTGTGAATGTCTGTCAGGTATTAGATGTGTAATTTATTGATGTCATTAAATGTTATTGTTCACACTGGTAGCATTGATGTCAAATAACTTCACCTGCTGATTAATACCTTCATTCCCTGCTTGGTCAATGTGCACAATGCAAGGACCACTGTGACATCTATTTTGCAGAGCAGCAGGAGTGATAGAATTAATCATATATCATTGAAACAGGCCATTCAGCCCAACTCATCCACTGGGTATCCTTCCACATTAATCCCATCACCCTGCAGTTAGTCCATAGTAATCTATGCCTAAACAACTTATGTGCTCCTCTAGTTTTCAAAGTTCAAAGTGAATTTATTATCAAAGTACGTATACTGTATGTCACCTTATACTACCTTGACATTCATTTTCTTATGGGCATTCATAATAAGTAGAAAGAAATGCAATAGAACCAATGAAAAACTACATACTATCAAAGACAGACAAAAAATAAATGTGTGTAAGAAGACAAACTGTTGAATAACAAAAATAATTATTAATAATAATAGTAAGCCAGTAAAATATACAACAGCAGCAGGATACAATACAACTGATGGATGAATATGAAACATATAACTATCTGGGACATCGATAAACAAAGAATATAGATCATAATGCGATAAAGGGAAAGCATTTGACAGAATTTACTTTAAGGCTTAAGAAAATCTGCCAAGCAGAGCTCAGCAGTAAAAATATAACAAAGACAATAAACACTTCTTCTCTACCTATATTAATGTATTCTTTTGGCATAATATCTTGGTCTGAAACTGACTTGGAAAATTTACAGAGAAAAATAAGAACTGAAATGTCAAATTTGTGTAAACACACTGTACACTTGAACATACTTAGATTAACACTACCTAGAGCAGAAGAAGGAAGAGGAATAACAGACATAAAATGTGTACATGACAGTCAGATAAAACTTCTAAGGATATATTTTCATCAACAAAATCAGTATTCAGCACTCCATGCGAGCATATGCAATTCTGATAAGAAATACACACCACTATACTTAAAGGAAAGCACAACCCAGAAAAATGAAGAAATGATCATTATAGAAGAAAATATTAACCAATGAAAGAGCCTGACCCTCCATTAAAGACCTCCCCATGATCTGAAATGTCAACAAGAAACTGTCAACCACCTAGCTAAGAGGTGAACACCTCTTCTTAGGAACAGAGATATTCCTTCTGGTAATACAGGACTGGGTAGTTAACACAAAATATTATCAAAAATACATATTCAAATACCCACAAATACAAGACAATAAATGCAGAAATGCCAAAATAAACCAGAAACAACCTAGAGCATTATAGGATCCTGCAGCAGTTCAACTCAATCTGACTACTTAAACAGGCACAATCAATGTCAAACGTCAATCATCAAGGTCTTGCTTTAAAATAGAAGCTCATAAAAGACACACAAGCTGGATCCAGTTTTAGAGTTAGTATCCTACAAATTGTAGGATATTATGACCAATCCGTCCTTAGAGATAGGATAAAAACCATTCAGATGTAATATTACAGGATAAACAAGTAATAACAATGTACTTAATAGATAGAGTTATAGAAAAGTATAGCACAGAAACAGGCCCGTCAGCCCATCTAGTTCATACTGAACCATTTAAGCTGCCTACACCCATTAAGCTGCCCTCCATAGCCCTCCAAACCCCAACCATTCATGTTGCTATCTAAACTTCCCTTAAACATTGAAATAGAGCTTGCATGCACCACTTGTGTTGGTAGTGCATTCCATGCTCTTAGGACCCTCTGTATGAAGAGGCTTCCCCTCATGTTCCCCCTAGGCTTTTCACCTTTCACTGTTAATCCATGACCTCTGATTGTCATCTCACCAACCTCAGTGAAAAAAGTTACCCCTCATAATTTTGTATAACACAACCTCAACTAAGTCTCCTCTCAATCTTCTATGTTCCAATGAATAAATTCCAACCGATTCAATCTTCTCTTTTTGTTCAAGTCCTGCAAACCCCGCAACATCCTCGTAAGTTTTCTCTGTACATCTTCTTTCCCTTACTTACCTCTTTTCTGTGGGTAGATAACCAAAACTGCAGTCAACACTCCAAATTAGGCCTCACCAATGTCTTATACAACTTCAATATAACATCCCATCTCCTGTACTCAACACTTTGATTTATGAAGGCCAAACTTTCCTTACGACTCTATCTACCTATGATGCCATTTTCATTTTTTCCAACTGATGCATTATTATGAATGTCCACAAGAAAATGAATCTCAGGGGTAGTATAAGGTGACATACAGTATACGTACTTTGATAATAAATTCACTTTGAACTTTGAAAACTAGAGGAGCACATAAATTGTTTAGACATAGATTATTATGAACTAACTGCAAGGTGATGGGATTAAAGTGCAAGGATACCCCCTGGATTAGTTGGGCTGAATGGCCTGTTTCTATGATGTATGATTAATTCTATCACTCCTGCTAACCCAAGGGACCAGCACTTGGTCTGCTGTTGTTTGTGATCTATATCAATGATCTGCATAATCATCTGGTTAACTGGATCAGCAAATGTGCACATGACACCAAGACTGGGAGTGTAGTGGACAGCAGGGAAGGATATCATGCTTTGCAGCATGATCTTCATCTAGTCAGAAAAGCAACCATCTTCTGCCATTCCCTTGCTTCTCCAACGAAGCCAAGGTCTAATCCAAATCTTGAATGTCGAGTGACTGAATCTTCTTGATCAACTTCCCATGTGGCACCTTGTCAGATGCCTTGGTAAAGTCCACGTAGACAAAATGCACTACCTTTCCTCCAGCAGCTTTCCTGCTAATTTCCTGGAAAAAACTCTATAAGACTGGTTAGACACAACCTACCACGTGCAAAGCCATGCTGACTATCTTTAATCAGTCCATGTCTATCCAAGTATATCCAATCCCTCAGAGTACCTTCCAGTAATTGTCCCTCTACTAAAGTCAGGCTTACCAGTCAATAATTTCCTGGTTTATTTTTAAAGTGGAACATCTTTGGCTATCCTTCAATCCTTTGGTTCCTCTCCTGTCACTAAGGATGATTTAAATACCTCTGCTAGGGCCCCTGAAATTACTGTAATTGCTCCCCCTCACACTCCCATAGGTTCTGAGGGAACACCTTGTCAGATCCTGGGGATTTATCCACCCTGATCTGCCTCAGGACAGCAAACACCTCCTCCTCTGTAATCTGTATAGGATCCATGAAGTTGAAGCCGTTTGCCTCACTTCTATAGACTCTGTGTCCATCTCCTGAATAAATACAGATGCAAGACATTTATTTAAGATTGACCCCATTTCTTTTGGCTCCACACAGGGATTACCATTTAATATTCCAAAAGATCAACCTGTCCCTTGCAATTCTTTTGTACTTAACATATATGTAGAATCCCTCAGGATTCTCCTTCACCTTGTATGCTAGAGCAACTTCATGCCTTCTTTATCTTTCCTGATTTCTTCCTTAACAATTCTCTTGCATTTCTTACACTCCTTTGGTCCTACCTGCCAATGCATCTCTTTTCTTTTCTTAACCAGGTCCTCAATATCTCTTGAAAACCAAGGTATACTACACCTGTTATCCTTACCTTTTATTCTGACAGGCACACACAAGCTTTGTGCTCTTACAGCCATTCTAAACACTCATAACACACAGAAATCAGTAAGTGAAGAACAACAGAAATATGCTGAATTGGAAGAGGAAATTGAATGACTGTCCCAATAGTAAAATCTACAATTGGTATCAACCCAAAGTCACTACACAATAACATTAAGCAATTAGGCCTTCACAGCAATATTTATGTAAATCACCAGAAAGCCACAACACTAATCAGCAATAGAATAGTCCAAAAGTTATTTCCTTTTTTTTTTGTAATTTATTTTTTTATTGAAGTTCATCATCAATCAAACATTTCCATAAGATGTATTTCAGACATTGTACATATAGATCATATAATCATATATATCACAAATCTCCACAAAGTATTTATCTGAGGCATACATTTATAGAAAAGAGTGGAAAGAAAAAAACAAGCAAAAGGAAAGAACCATGTACAAGTAGGGAGTGATCTTTTTTCCACAACAGATTCGTTGACTTATGAATAAAATCAAGTCTATGGGGAATTATATAGTTAAACCATTTTTCCCAGTATGAATCAAATTGTTCCAGCTTATGGTTAACAGATGCTGTTATCTTCTTCATTTTGCAAATGTCCATTGTAATTTCCATCCATGTATTTAAAGTTGGGCTCTCCTGTCATAACCATTCCCTAGTAAGAGTCTTTTTACCAGCCACCAACAGTATATTCATTAAATATTTATCTCTTTTCAACCATTCTTGAGGTATATATCCAAAATATATGGTCTTACCCTCTAAGGGTATTTCATATTTAAAGATGTCTTGTAAGGCATTGTGCATCCCCCTCCAATAGTTTTTGATAACAGGGCAGTCCCAAAAAATATGATAATGATTTGCATTTTGATTTCCACAATTTCTCCAGCAAACAGGGAGGTTATTATCATAATGGGATTTCTGAGAGGGTGTAATAAACTATCTTATCAAGTTTTTCCATCCAAACTCCCTCCATTTCTGTGAACTGGTACACTTCCATTGATATCTCTATATTGTTGTCCATTCTTCCTTCTCTCATTTTGTTTTAAAGTATGAAGTTGAATGTGTTTTAAGATTTGACAACCCCTTATACATACTTGAAATGATTCTACTACCATTATCTGAATTATATGCTTTTGTAAATAGCTCTATCAAGCATGTATTTGCCTTGGTTACATTTTTAAGCATCTTATTAACATATTGTCGCATCTGTAAATACCGATAAAAATCTTGTTAGACTAATAAGTGTTTCTCTTTAAGCATTTCAAATCTGAACAGTGTTCCTTCTTTCATTATGTTGCAAAGAACTGTTATTCCTTTAGCTGTCCAGTCCTTAAATCTAGCATCCAATTTATTTGATGTAAAATCCGAGTCATGTGTTCACCATTTAAGAATTGCAATATCTCCCTCTAGATTATATTCTTATATAGTAGTTTTCCATATTTTAAGAGTCAATTTCACCCATTGGTTATCAATAGTATTAATGTACCTTTGCAGGTTGTTATCAGCCAAAATTGCTTGTATGGGGATGGGAAGTACCATTGAGCATCATATGATGGGTTACACCAACATATC